>NC_141534.1:248610000-249210000 GCF_021556685.1 Rattus norvegicus | reverse complement strand
TCAGGCGAGAAATGTATGATATCAGGACTGGTAAGATGGCTAAGCAAGTAGCAGCCCCTGTCACCAAAGTCAGACAAACTAATTTTTATCCCTCGTATCCACATGGTAGAAGGACAGAATAAAATCTCTAAAGTTGACTTCTGATCTTCATGTGCCTTCTATGACATTAGCTCATGTGCACACATGCGCACGTGTGCGTGCGTTTGCACACACATACGTGCATAAATTTTAAAAATCTTAAAAAGTATAAAATATGTAGTGTAAGTTGATGTCTTTATGCAGGAAGGCAGGTACAGGAGGGAATGAGACCTGTCATTGGACGAGAATGTAGGATGGGTGGGAGGAAAGTTCTAGAAAGAGGAGGGGGAGGAGCTGGGAGAACATGGCAGCAGATATTAAGATTCTTCTCTGCGCATAGATTCAGGTTGATATGAATATTTTAAAGGGAAGGATTTTGTGCAGTCTAGATGGGCAAATTATATCTTACCAATTGGATCAGAGGTTATCGTGTGGTGTGTTCTTTCATGTGGTGACTTAACTGAGTTCAAGAGAAGGTGGCGGGACATACCAAGCCCCCCACAGAATTGGGATGTGTATGCCTGGTGTGATAACAATCCGCCAAGGGAACTGTGAGTGAAAACAAAGCAGCATGGCAAGGCACCACACAGGAATGGCTCTTGGACCGCCTGGGTTAGAGAGTACCATGGGGGCCAGTGTGGAGCTGCTGAGATAAATTAGCGATAGTTCCTATGGCCCGACGGGAATTAATGAGAGAGTGACTGCCCAGGTCAGAAGGAGCCGGGGAGAGAAGCTCGGAGCAGGAACTGGTCATGCCTCCTATTTTTTCTTTTTATACCACAACAGTGTAGTACCAAACAAAAAATACAAAAATATTTTGGAACAATCTCTTTTTTCCAAATTAATTAATTAATTAACTAATTAATTAATTTTACATCCCGATCACAGTTTCTCCTCATTCTTCTCTCAGTTCTTCCATTCTACCTCCCCTCCATTCCCCTCCCCTCACTGCACCACTCTTCCTTTGTTTCTCTTGAGAAAAGGGAGGCCTCCCATGGATATTAGCTAGTCCTGGCATATCAAGTTGCAGAAAAACTAGGCTAGTCACATCTTCTCCCACTGAAGCTAGACGAGGCATCCCAGTAGGAGGAAAGGGGCCCAAAGGCAGGCAATAGAGCCAGAGATGGCTCCTGCTCCCCTGTTAGGCCATGCTACACAACTGTAACATATATGCAGAGGGCCTAGTTTCTAGGTCTGTCTCATGCAGGCTCCCCGATTCAGCCTCTGGGAGCCCCTATGGGCCCAGATTAGTTGATTCTGTGAGTTTTCTTGTGGTGTTCTTGACCACTCTGGCTCCTACAATCCTTCCTCTCCTGCTTCCATAGGATCCCTCAAGTTTGGAGCCATCTCTTCCACATACTAATCTACTCTATTCTTCAAATGACAAAAGGACTGGAAGAGTAAAAACTAATAATTACAACCGAAGCCATCCTAAGTACTTTGACCATCACACCTCATATATCTCTTACAGCAGTTCAGAGTCAGGGATGATTCGTACCCACAAGAGGTTGCTGAAGATCCCCAGGCAAAATAGGTAGCAAAGGCTTGCCTTGGACTTGGGGTTGACATTTGGTGGCTGTATGAATGAACATACTGGGAATCTCATGCTTGCTGGCTCTAACTCCAGGATGACATTCTTCTACTGTGACTTGTTTCTTTCTTTCTACCACAGTATAAAATTTAGTAATTCACATCTACATCCCATTTCTGACACTTGGTATTTAAATGATCCCTTTCTGCTCTGAGATTATTTCACTATTGTTCATCCTGGTCTTTGGCCACAGCTGTCCAAGTTGAGCTGCTTTCTCCACCTCAGCTAACTCGTGGGAGGTTGACCAGTTGTCTGTTGTTGACCGTATTAGTTGTGGTGCAGGTTAGCAACAGAGGTAAACCTAAGGAACAACTCTTTCTTCAGTCTGTGAGAGAGTGCTGGCTGAGCAGAGTTCGTGGTGACGCGGACATCAGAGGAAATAGGAGTTCAAGGTAAAGAGCACACTGCCCACAAATGGACACAATAAGAATTAATGATGTTTACTGTCGGCAGCAACCATAGAGGGATGGCCAATGCCAGTTTTCAGATCTAGAATCTTTGGCTTGCCATGCCCTGTGTTTGATACCCAGTATCACAATTGAGACAAAAGAAATTAAACAAAAAAACAAGAATAAAACAAAGAAACCAAAAGAGTGTTTGTCTCAGAGGAGAAGCATTCACAAAAAATTTTCTTATGAGGCCCTGATACTTAAAAACCAGCACTCTCAGCTTAGTACTCTTTCATTCAGCTGATGAAAGACCACAATTTCATTTTACACATGGTCCTGGGTGGATTCTCCTAAGCCAGTGGTTCTCAACCCGTGGGTTGAGACCTCCTTTGGGGGTTGACTTAGCTTTACACAGGGGTTGCCTAAGATCATTGGCAAACGGGGAGATTTACATTACCATTCATCAACAGTAGCAACATTACAGTTATGAGGTAGCAACGGAAATAATTTTATGGTTGGGGTCACTACAATGTGAGGAACTGTATTAAAGGATTGAAGCACTAGGAAGGCTGAGAACCACTGTCTTAAGCACGCCATTTGGAGCTACACATTTGAAGGCAGAGGCATAATGAAATAAAAAGCAGTTACCCTAAGACAGTTAAAGGAAAATCACCACCAACAAAACCCATCCCAAACTACAATGTATAGGATAGACACTCAACACCTCCTTTTGACCCCTCCATACAAACAAGTATGAAAATGGTGGCAACTGTGTGGGTACTGATTAAACATGGCTACATTCTGGCAGTTGTTCCACTGGAGTAAGAATCCCTTTCTGATATGAGCTGAAGTAAAACCTGTCACTCCAACATCCAGGAGGCTCTGAACATGCCCCTCTGTTACCTCCTCGCTCTGAGGGATGCTAACCTCATGTAAAATCAGAACAGATGTGGAATCAGGCCACTAGGACAAGCCCTTCCTACAGCATCCGAGGAATTCTATGGGGTTCTTAGCTCTGAGCTCCCTGGCAGTTGCCAGCAAAATCACCTGCTTGTTCTCCAAGTCTGTTTCCTCACCATGCAACAGTCGGTTTATGAAACCTTGGCTCTGCTGGACCAAGAAGAATTTTTTGCCAGCAGAGACTGGTCGTGGTTTTGTGCAGCTAGCCAATTCTTCCTTTAGCTTGGTTTGTGTTTGATGGACCTGAACCTAGAATGGGAACCAAGTCAAACTCTTCTTTACAAGTAGAAACAGGATTCCCAACACTTAAAATGGTTCTTCAGAGTCACCCAGCTCCTGCCTGAGACCACTGCCTGCCTGAGTCCTCTGGTTTTAGGCCAGTGTTGAAGGTCACTGGAACTATTCTATTCCTACCAGGCAGTGAGTGGAAAGGGTTAATCCTCACCCAGGAGTGGCCTTCCTCCCAAAGAAGCAGAACCCACCCCTCCTGTGTGTCCCAATCCTGATCACGCACACAGATTTATTTCCTATCAGTCAAATCGTTTCCCATACGCTTTCCCACATGCTAGGGAAAAAATAGCAATACTGTATTTCACATGGAAACATAATTTAAACCAACTGTTCCATCCCTGAGTGTGAGTCCCCAGGGCCTCTGGTTGTTGAGATTGCATAAGCACTGTTATCATAAACTCCCCGCCCCCTCATGCACACACATGCACGCATGCGCACACATAGCCCACATAGCTTACAAACTGCAAGGGCAGTTCTTACAGCTCAGAAAAGTTTCACCATCTCAATCACAAAGAAAAACATAGCACATACAGTGTTATTGCTCTACTACAGGGAACACCCAGAGAACGGGGGTGTTATCTGTAGCAGATTATTTTGCCTGATCTCAATGGTCAGCGTGAATAAGCAGAGAGTCAGATTCTTGGATTAATCCATATATATGCAAACATGGTCTGTTGATCGAATATTTGTATGTGCCTGTCTGTGAGAGTTTCTGTGTGAGAATATGCGTTAGATAGATCCTGGAAGCTATAGTTAACAGGACTCCAGGACTCATGGTTATGCAGAAATCACTCCCCACTGCTAAGCCATCTCTGCAGCCTCTCAGTTTAAAGCTTATTCCAGAAGGTTCCTGCTTACTCTGATGATCCTAACCCGTGGATCATGGCCATAGCCTAAAGCTTCTCTACAGTTTCTCCTTTCCAAATATATCCCTCCCTCTCTCCTTCTCTCCTTTCTCCTTCCCTCCACCCTTTCCTTTCTCTCTCCCTTCTTTCCTCTCTCACTTCCTTTCTTCCTTTCTCCCTCCCTCCCTCCCTTCCTTCTTTCCTTCCTCCCTTCCAACCTTCTTTTCCTTCAATACTGGAGACTGAATTCAGAGCTTTGCATATGCCAGATAAGCACTCTACCCTTAGCTTACATCCACGGCCAATCTTTATTTCGAGATAGGGTCTCAGTAAGTTGTTTAAGCTGTCCTTGTACTTACAATCCTTACACCTCAACCTTGGGTATAATTATAGTGGTATGCCGGCATGTGAGACATAATTTCTGTCATTACCATTGTTATCCTGCTCCCCTTCTGAACTTGTGGGCCTAGCCAGATTGAACATCTTGCCCTCTCTTCCCACATCAAGTACCATATTGCTGTACCATAGTCCAGTCAGGAAGAAATATTCTTGCAGTGTTCAGTGATCTTCCCTTGGTCCATTATGTCTTGTATAGACATAGGTCTTCTATACAATAAGATATTTCTCTTGGCCACAGACTCAAGTCCATTCTCCAGTTTTATCTTACCTTTCATGCCCTTACTTTTAGAATCAAACCAGGCTTCTGTCCATCTCAGGGACCTTGAGGTGCTACTCCTCCTATGGAAGGCTCCCTCCTACCCAACTTTTTAGCTCATTTCTACTTATCCCTTAGGATTTCCCCCTAGATCTGTCATCAAGATCTCACCTCTAAGACTCGCACCTCAGAAGGGCCCTCATTGACCCTTGTCAAGCTGTGCTCCCTCTGGTGAGAAGTCTGTAAGTAGAGAGGACATGACTGCCCACAGGCACCCTTCTAGATCATGCATCCCCCATAAATCCATGCTTCTCATGTTCAATGACCAAATGGTCCCAAGCCCATCTCCAGGTCCATAAATACCTTTCATGAGTCTCAGTCCTTCTGACTGACCGTAAACCATAAGGGGTCATGAGGTGGCAGTGGGGTATGGACAGACTTGATCTAGAAATCTGAAATGTCTATTTACTGGTACACAAATCAAGATGGGAAGATTGGAGAGGCCAATAATTTAGACCATTTTTGTTCTTATGCCTTGGGCCCCAGAAGGAGGGGGTAAACTTCCCTTTAGGAACCTGACAAAGTTATCACTGTTTTTAAAGGTACAACTGACTTCCTTTTTGAACCATGTGTAGGTACTTACAGACCTGAAAATGGGCTTGGGACCATTTGGTCATTGCATGTGGAGGCATGGGTTGACAGAGAATGAATGACCTAGAAAGGAGCCAGTGCCCCATACCACCCTGACCCCAGCACACATTTGGTGTTGTATCCCATGAAGGCAGATGTTAATCCTGATGTGTTTACAGAAGTAGCCATGTCAGAGCCTGCCTGAGACCTACCATCTCCAAGTCTAATGAGATGAAGCAGAGGAACAAACGAATGTCACACCTTGTGGGAAGGCATTCTCTGGGTCACCTGGTGCCTTCCATTCAGTTCCTTCCTGTTCTCTTTGACTTACTATAGGACCTTACAGCCACAGTTGGGCCGTGCTGGCTTCCCACTGCACGCACGTACATCTGGTTTATTTTTGTTATGTTTGTGTGCCTGGCTTTCACAGGAGTCTGTTCTGTCTGTCTCGGCAGACCCTGAGTTCTCAAGGATAGAGACCATCATTCCCACATTTCCAGGGGATGCTTGGTGCCTCTGGCCAACAGAGGGACCATCCAAAGTCCCAGGAGACCGTGGGTAGAGAGGATTCTCAGAACTCAGAAATTATATTTGGGAAAAGCCTAAGCACTTCCTATCGCTGTTCCCAGGTCCAGAAAAGGAGACAGGCTAATTTCTTTCAAAGGTTTTTTAATATGCCAGTATAAATGTAGTCAGAAGGACCTGTCCCCATGGCTATCTGGTCACTCTAATGGCAAAGGTTGGGCTCAAATGGTGAAATATATAGAAGTCAATGAAAGTCGGACAAAGCTCCTTCCCAGTAGCGAAGATAGGTAGAGCGTATACTCATTACCGCCCTAGACAGACTTAGGTAGCCCACACGTCACTGCACATATCCATGTGATCCTCAAAGGTAGGACACTCAGGTGGGGATCACTGGTGTTGGTAGTGTCTGTTCAAAAGGCCTCACCCAGTCTTAGAAATCAAGCCCTCTAGGGGCAGGGCCTGGGAATCCGCATCTTCAGATAAACTCTCTGGTGATTCCCAGTTGCACCAGAGATTGAGAACGAGTACAGGTACTCAGTGTCCTTTTTTGGCACCCTGGGATGCTGAGTAGAGCTCAAGCACAGTGCCTATGACCAAGTCTCACACTTCAAAACAGATGCTCTGGCCACCTCATTGTCCGAACTACCTGGGTCCACTTGGAAATAGAAAGAAGAAGCCAGAGGCAAGCAGCAAGGAGCAGGAGTATCACAGACATCTAAGGTGAACATAGCTGCACCTGACCTCCAGTTCCACCTCTTCAGGTCTCAGAGGTAAGCTGCCTAGCTACTCTGGGCCTCAGTTTCCTCCTCAGTAAAATGGGCACAAGAATCATCTCATAAAGTTACTGTGAGAGTGAAACAGCCTTTTGTGTGTAGAGAAGAACTGGATGGATGTTTTCTGGGTGACCATGGCAGCAGCTGCTGCTATGGCTACAATGAACCTTGTTATGTGAGTGATGGAGTGGCTGAATTCCAGATATAGACCTCAGAGACCCAGAAGAAAGAATTGCTAAGTCTCACGTCTTAACTACAGATCTTCTGGTTAGACCAGAAGAATGCGTGAGCACCGTGAACCGTTTCTAACAGGATAACTCTCAGGTTACCTCTTCTTTCCTTGTTAGGAATGGAATGTTAAAGTTATACGTTACCTGAACTTACTCATTCAGATTCCTAGACCCAGCCATACCAGAAACTCTGCAACTACTCCATATATTAAAAAAAATCTTCCTGGGGGTGGTTGAGCAGTTTTTAATTGAGTTGTGGTTAAAACACGACTGGAAACAAATCCTAACAAATCTTTTATGGTTTAAGGTAATTCTCCCTCTTCTAATAAATGCTTGCTATGCGCACCATGCTGGACCAGAGTAAACAGCACTAGAACTTGGAGACTTGTGGGAGAAAAATCACAAATAATGAATTAAACAATATTTCATTGGATTAGCTCAAGATCCCATTTGCAGCATCTCTGGAAGTCTGGTTTTTCTACCCACTCTGGGTCCCAGTTGACTTCCTGTGACGGTTTGAATGAAAATGGTACCCATGGGTCATATGGAATGGCACTACTTGAAAGGATTAGGACTTGTGACCTTGTTGGTGTAAGCGTGGCCTTGTTGGAGGAAATATGTCAGAGTGGGAGTGTGGTGGAGCAGATGGAGGGAACTTGGAGATTACAGAAGCTCAAGACAGGCCCAGTGACTCTGTTCTGCTACTTGCTGAACCTGATGTTTCTCCATTTCTTCTCCAGTGCCACGTCTGCCTTTGTGCCACCATGCTTCCTGGCATGAAGATAATGGACTAAACCTCTGAATTGTAAGCCATTAAATGCTTTCCTTCATAAGAGTTGCCTTGGCCATGGTGTCTTTTCACAGCAATAAGACTCTAAGATGCCTCCCAAGGCTGTTCACATCTCTGTGTCAATATCATTCTTTTCACACATTTTTCATGGCTGTGCACTTGTTGGAAACTGTTTGAGGCATTGGGCAGAAAGGACCGGACAGAACGGAAGAACCCTCAGGCTGCATATTTTTCCCTGGGACTCGGCCAGTTGTGTATGCATGTCCATTTTCTCTGTACTGTTAACTTCCTAAAGGGTAAGAGCGCAGTTTGGCCACCTTCCTACTTCTGAAAGAATCTCTTGTCCGTAGTTAGCCAAGCACAGTGGTTTATCCCTGAATGCTTCAGCCATGAATTCCTTAAATACTGAGAAACTGGGTCTGCATCCACAGTTACTCAGTGGTTTGATATCAACTCCTGAGCATGTTCTGTCTGTGACACCCAAGCCTCGTTTACGGTGAAGCAGGCTTGGGAGGATCCCCAGCAGCTATGAGGCAGCATTAGTCTTCCCTCTAACCACAGCCAGAAAGATTGAATGGGTCATTCAGTCTGAAGCTAATCATTGAAATGGACATCAAAAATAAGACTCATCTCATGCATACCTTATTTTATAAAAGTATGTATTGATCAGAGCCGGGGCCTCATACATGTTAAGGTTTTGCTCTATCATGAAGCTACATCTCCAGAGCCTCTTCGGTTTTAAAGATCGTAATTATAAGAATAATATGTTAGATATGTTAGACATGTATTCATGAAAGACACAACATTTCTTCTATTTCCCCAGCCCTGCAAGCTGATACTGACATTGTTCCCATTTTAAGATGAGGAACCCACTGTTCAGAATGGCTTCACAAGCATGATGTACAAACTAGGAAACAAATAAAATGAAAGATGTGTTTTTAAACTACTAGGCTCTGATACTTTCCTTCTTTCTTATAGGAATCGATAGTGAGTTATTTATAGCTTTGAACCTTGGAAAGCCATCCTGAGCTCATGGTTTAAAAAATGCCCCTCATCAATGACTTTGGGGAGGCTACAAGGTCTGAGAAGTGCAGTTGGTTAGGTCTCATTCAGAGGCAGAATGGCGGTGTTCTGAAGGCACAGGGATTGTGGATACTTGGTCCTGCTGGTTGCTCATTAATGATCTATTTAGTCACCCTTCTATCTCTGACCTCAAGAACAGGGCAGGGACTCCCCAAGTTCCAGAATCTTGAAGAGGAATGAATGAGTGGGAGAAGGCGTGTGGGAGTGCAGCCTGCAACTTACTCCCAGAGTCACGACTCAAAGAGATCAGGTTGGGTCTATCATTGTCTCTCTTGGTTTATATATTAAACAAGCAGAAAGAAAGAAAGAAAGAAAGAAAGAAAGAAAGAAAGAAAGAAAGAAAGAAAGGAAGGAAGAAAGGAAGGAAGAAAGGAAGAAAGAAAGGAAAAAAGAGAAAGAAAGAAAGGAAGGAAGAAAGAGAAAGAAAGAAAGAAAGAAAGAAAGGAAGGAAGAAAGGAAGAAAGAAAGAAAGAAAGAAAGAAAGAAAGAAAGAAAGAAAGAAAGAAAGAAAGAAAGAAAGAAAGGGTGAGCAGTTCAGTCACAGAGCTTGTATGTGTCAAAGGTGGGGTCAGCCCAGGCAGGTTGCCCCAAGGGCTCCCCATGCTGGACTTTTACTGGTCTGAGTTGGTTCTTGAACTCTAGTGTTTTGTGGGTGAAGATCTTGAATCTCTTTGCTTCACCCTTCCCACAGATACGGTTCTTCACTCAGGTTTGCTCCTGCCTGCCACCTCTGCAGCCAGACTCAAGCATCCATTTGTAGTTCTGAATAGAGAAGAGTGAACGGGGGGGCCTCAAAACCCTCTCACACCCATCTTGTCTCCAGTCCCTGACTCTTTCACCTCCATCCTTCCAGTAGGTTTCCAGGAGTCCAAATACCATCTCCTCTGGGAAGCCCACCCAGATTCACAGAGAGCTAAGAGGCCCTCTGTGCTAACATGACTTACTGCTGCATGGAGCTCATGACACATCATAGGAGATACCTGAAGGAGATACCTGAAGCAGGCTTACTTTGCTCATGTCTCCCAGCACAGGTCTGACAGGAGTGGGAGGTGCTCCCAAACATCTCACTTTGTGTTATTCATGAAGCATAGCGGTTGACTCTCTATTAATGTCTCAGAAGACAATACATATGCTTGGACAGACCGGAGCACTGGTAGATGTGGTACAAAAAGTAAGGCAAGGCCATTGACCCCAGACCTACCACAATCACCTGTCAGTTTGCTCTTTACCCCCAAAAAACTAGTATTGGGGGATACATCCAGGGAGTCAAGACAGAGGGCTGACAGATAATTTGGACCATCCTAGAGGATTCTATTTCTCTGAGATACTTTAGTTCTGGAGAATGAAGGTGGTGGAAGATGTCTCATTTTTTTTTTCTGGAATGGCTTTGGCCCATTCATTCAAACGTCCCCTGGCCAAGTCTCTAGACTGGAGAAACTACTGGCCAGAGGTCAAATTTCCTGGGGAAGGGGAATGAGAAGGGCCAGGGGCTTTGGAGGTGTGTTGTGAATGGGAAGCCCAGAAAGTCATTACATCATTTGGTCATTTGGTATGAAGTACAAACTCTCAGCTTCTGCTGTGCAGATGTTGAGCAGGGAGCTGGGGGCTACGCCTCGACCAACACCCACAGTCAGAAGGGGGAGACAGAGGAACAAAACTGTCTGCACCTGTTGGCAGATGTTCCCCTCAGACAGATCTGTGGGAAGAAACTAAAGACACTGATGTTTCCCAGAGATCAATTACCCCCTGTCCCTGCTAGACATGGGGATGTGTTCTAGACCACTGAGAAGAACAGTTAGCTCTTTCAGTACAGGTACACAAGGGGATTGGCCATACCAACCACTGGGGAGACACATGTGATGAAGAGAATCCCAGCCTCTTTGCTTCTCTTCCCATGGGCAGAGAACCCATGTAGGAGGTAGAATATTGTACTGGATGGCAAAGAACACAGGTCTTGGAGTCCAAACCAGAAAGGTTCATTTCTTGGCTCCACCTCTCATTACTTTTGTGACCTGGAGTGAGCTTTCTAACAACCCTGAGATCAAAATTCTTCACCTATAAACTAGGCATAATCAAATGCCCTCTATTTTAACAGGCGGTGGTTAATAAAAAGATAGTATGTGAAAAGGGACCCAGGGCCCAGAGCCAAGTGCATCTCAATAAATGCCAACCGGTATTGATAATTAGAAATCATAAGTGGTTCCTTCTCTGCATTGTAGACCTTATGGAACACCGAGACTTTTTTTTTAAATTACCACTGCAGATTCACTCCTCCCAAGATTAAGATCCTCCAGGAGAATGAGTCTTCCTTTCTCTTAAAGAGGCTGGGAAGGAGAAAATAAAGGGAAGCAGGAAGAGGGGGGAAAAAACCTTCATAAAAAGCCTACCAGTTAGGGCTGAGTAGATGGTTCAGTGGTTAAAGTGCCTGTCACTCAAGCTTGAGGACCTGGTTTGGATCCCCATGAACCTGTGTAAAAAACCAGGGGTTGGGATTACATGACTCTAACGCTAGTGATGGGGGTAGGGAGGAGTACAGACAGGCAGATACCTTGTAGCTCATTGGCCAGCCAGTCTAGCCTAATTGGTGGGTTTCACATTCAGTGAGACTCTGCCTCAAATAGTAAAGTTGGAGAGCTGGCTAGGTAGCTCAGTGGGTAAAGGCATTTGCTGCCAAGCCTGACAACTTGAGTTTGATCCCTGGGACCCAAGTGTTAGGAGAGAACTTACACCCACAAGTTGTCCCCTGACCTCTACAATAGTACCCTGGCACATAACTACACACATATACTTACACATATAAATAAACAGATGTGGGGCTTTTGGGAGGGGCTAGTTTTTAAAGATAAAGAATGATCAAGAAAAGACACCAGACATTAAAGTCTGGCCACTGTGAATGAAAACACACACACACACACACACACACACACACACACACATACACACACACACACGCGCGTGCGCACACACACGAGCACATATACCACAATTCTTCCTCCAACTCCCCAACTTAGATTCACTGTTGAAAGTTAAGCTTGATGGCTACAATATTAGTAATGTTCAGGGTGCAGTTGAAACTGAGGCCTCTTTTTCTCCCACCCTCCTACTCCTCCCTGCCTCTCTCATACACACACACACACACACACACACACACACACACACACACACACACACACACACAAATAAACTTGAAATTCCCCCATGTTCTCCATGTAGTAGGTGCTTGGTGAATATCCCAGCAGCTGTTATCCCATCCTGCTCTGAAGACCCCAGACAGAAATAGGTCAGCAGTGTTCTGATGTAATGTTTCCCAAACTCTGCTCCGGGGCACATGCTCTACCAGATGTTCCACATTTTGTGGAGAAGTGTCTGCGACCGTGTAAGTTCAGGAAACACTGGGATTAGAACAAGATTTTTTTTTCTGGCAAGATTTCTTGGAACCTTTAAGATGCTGAGGAGAATGATGAATCTTCAAGGAGGGGTTAGCTGTGTGTTCCCTGTTCCTGTGGCTATGTGATTTTTTTTTTCCTTCTAGGAGCTAGAAGAGCTTGGAATGTGGGCCTCTGTTCTCTCTGAGTTCCTTTCACCTGGTGTGGACACAGCCCAGGGCACCTGCCCACTGGCATTCTTAAAGATCTGATACCTGCATCTGGTGTCCTGAAAACATAATTTCTTCATCACTAGAAAACTGCCTGGGGCGGGGGTAGCTTTAAGAGGTTGGGAAGTCAGGAAGGGCAGCATAGCCTTTTATGATTGGTGCTACAGATTCAGAATCGGTGTGTCACTGGGAATAATTTTAAATCCAAGATGCAAAGGAAGATATTCCTTATAATTCAAAGTGAGGAGGCTGAGGCACACAGGGTGCTGTCGTTCCGTAGTCAAGACAACCATGAGGCAATTACACAGAAAATGGACCAGATCTTACCAGGGTCTATGATACAGCAACTACTCAGCAAGGGCTTTAGAATGCTGCAATTTAAAAAGGCTTAGATCTTCTCCTTTCCTTCCTCCCTTCTTTCCTTTCCTCCCTCCCTCCCTCCCTCCCTCCCTCCTTCCTTCCTTCATTCCTTCATTCCTTCTTTTCTTCTTGATAGATAAACAGGAAAAAAAGGTTAAGTGTCTTAAAAAGGTCACTCAGCAAGTGTCAGTGTTGGGCTAGGCTCCAGGTATTCTGATTACTGAACATCTTATAAGTATAACCTGCTAGGTTTCTCTGTGAAGAAGTTCTGATGCACTTGCCCTCCCTCTGTGGGTCATCAAATGAAGGCTCAGCTGGGGAAGTGGTGCGTGCCAGGAAGATCCGATGACGAGAAAGGTGATGAGGGTTGGGAATGGCTGCAACTGCTACAGATAACCAACTTAAGTTAGTGGCAGTGCCTGGGCAAAAGCCTAGCACAACAGGCAATACAAACCATGCCCTGCTCAGGGCCTGCCAGGACACAGCTCTCGAAGGTCTGGTGGTGGTGGTGGTCAGCAGTGGTGGCAGTTGCTGGGGCTTCAACTTCTGCCTCTAGCTCCAGTCAGAGAGGAAGATCAGCTGTGCCCTCCAGACTGGGCTATGGAAGGAAGAGGGCCACGGAGGGTGGAGGTAGGACAAAACTCTAGAAGGGAACTCCATGAACACCAGGAAAGAATTAATAATGCAGCCACCAATTGTTTTAAGTACCCATGGCAGAGAAGGAAGTGACCAAATGTTCCCCAGGCTTCCACAGGGGAGGAAGGCAGCAGCAAGAGACCCTGAGAACCTTCTGGTTAGGATCTGCTTTCAAGATGGGAGGGCACAGCTGTCAGCACCCACAGTGAATTAGGGGCTCTGTGGGCACACTCAAGGTTAAGAGCTGCAGGGGTTCAAAACCTCAGTCCTCAGGAGGCTGCCATGAGGTTCAGACCGAAGAGGAAGGGGATTTATGTTGGAGACTGGGGCCATCAGCTGCAGGATTAAAAGGGATCAGTGGAAGCCCGCTTGTTCTCTGCAGCAGTCAGTCAGAGGTTAGAGGCTTGCTG
The DNA here is from genome assembly GCF_021556685.1 of Rattus norvegicus. Lineage (NCBI taxonomy): Eukaryota > Metazoa > Chordata > Mammalia > Rodentia > Muridae > Rattus > Rattus norvegicus. Next base: position 249,196,159 of record NC_141534.1, on the reverse strand, counting down.
ACAGGCTCTGTGAAAGTGACAGATTGCCTGGGGCAGGGCAGTGCTGTCTACAGTGACAATGGAAAGGTTTTATAGATCCTCCCAACAAAGTGTGGAGCAGCTAAACTCACAGCAAGCTTTCCCCATAGAGAGGGGTAAACACCAGCCTCAGGGGTAGAGTATTTTATACCTGGTTCAGGCAGTCACTTTGAAGACATACATTCAGGGAAATGTTTAGAGTTTAGATGACAGAAACAGATAGACAAACAAAAACAACATTGAAGTACTACAAGATGACATCAATTAAAAAAACAAACAAACAAACAAACAAAACCCCCAAAACCCCTCAGGCCAAACCCAAACAATGGAGGATTGCAGTTTTGGCTTGCTGACTTGGGCAGGGCAGATGCTCTATACCAGGTGCAGCCGGGGATCCAATGGTGCTGGCTCAGCTCTAGCGTTTGCTAAACACGCAATGCCTTTTCTTAGACTCCTTCCCTTGTAGATTATGAGTAGAGTAACAGGTTTAAAGGGAACAGCATGGATGCACTCTCTGTCCTTAAAAACCCAGGAAGAAGCTTAGCTAGTCTTGTTAATAATAGTAACTGTGTAGCCAAGAACTTCTAACTGTGGCATTTGGACCAGTGAGGCAGCCACCCGCCACATGCTGTTCCTTTACATTTGTAAAGGACAACTTTCAAGCGACACATCACATATCTTCTGCTGGCTATGTAGTGTCCCTCCCAAGCTCTCTGCTAGACAACATCATTTCTATACTCAGGCATAGGATATGCCTACGTTATACTTAGCCCAGGTTTCAAATTCTACAGCTTTATTTTTTCTTCCCAAAGCCTGGAAAGAATCCAGTAGTAAAGAACAGTGCTTTTAGGTCCAAGAGGCACCACAGGCAAATTTACAGGTGTAAAGAAGAAAACAAGAGTAAATTGTGCTATTGGTTGATGAGAGTAAGGTGTGTAAAACGAAAACTGTCTGAATATTGAATATTTTCATAAAAAGCTAACAAAGGAATGCCTTCCTCTTTCCTCCTATTTTTCTAAGCATTTGGCAATGGTAGTAAAGATGTAAATGTTTAGTTAAACACTCTGCAGAGACGAAACTGGCACTCATAGTTTTTTTTTCTTTTTTTTGCCTCTAAACTACAAATAAGTAGACCCAGCCTTCTATTAAACACATCCAACACCTGCGGCGTATAAAAATCTGGCCTAAATTTCCTAAAATCACTGGACCTGTCTAGTAATTTAATGATAAAAACCAGATGTTCTGGTTTACATGCCCTGGAAGAAAAGAAACATACAACCTTACAACGAACACTCACCACTGTAAATCTGATTAAACTCCGTGCCAAACATGGATTGGAAGGAGAATGAGGTTTGAACAAACAATCCTTTAAAAAGTATTTTTTCAAAGCCACTTAAATGTCCTAGAAAACTCCTGAAATGGGAGCCAGCAATATTTACCTACGTTCCATGCCTGCAGTGCAGTATTAGCTTGGGGTCATGGACTAGCGCTCAAAGCGGGGAATCATGGCGGCATAATTAATATGCAGCTCTCTCATCTGGGTTCTGAAGTCTGAGCAGAACGGCTTTGGAAGCTCTCACAAACGGCAGACCCATCTGGAGACCAGGGGTTCTTCAGCGTAGCACACGACCAAACCATTTGGGAAAGCTCTTGAGAATTACTCCACGCTGCAGAGTCTGCGGTTTTGCGATCTAATGCTACAGATTGGGAGAAGGGAGTACACACCGTCCTGGTACAGGTTTTCTGAGTTATTCTGATGAAGACAGGAAATCTGCGTGTGGGGCCTTGGACCTAGATGTGCACAGGAGTTCAAATGAGAACATGAGTCCTCAGAGAGTGGGATGTGGGCAGAGGAGTTGCCTGCATTTCCAGAGTTCCCACATGCTGCCACGTAGTAGCATTTTGTCCTCAGGTCTCTTTGGTCTCCTCTATCCTAAAGCTGCCACTGTCCCCTCAGTCCCATGTCCTGGTGGCATTTCAAAGCCTACAGGCCTTTCATTCTGTTCGTTCTGTCTGACATTCCTCATGACCAGGCATAGGTGATGTCCTGCTGTTGGGAAACTGGTGGATGAGAGGGCGCTCTGCTTACTGCATTGCCCCGGACAACACACGACAGAGGTCAGGTGACAGAGACCAACTTCAGTTGGGGATAGGAATCTTCATTACCTGATCGAATCTTCATAGACATCGATCTCTGTGGTTTTGCAGCTTATCATGTTCCACCTAATTTTTTTTTTTTTTAATTTCTGGAACTCTTTTTTTTTTTTTTTTTTTTTTGGTTCTTTTTTTCGGAGCTGGGGACCGAACCCAGGACCTTGCGCTCCCTAGGTAAGCGCTCTACCACTGAGCTAAATCCCCAGCCCCTCTGAGCTAAATCCCCAGCCCCATGTTCCACCTAATTAAAACGCAAGCCCCACAAGGGTCAGAATTTTGTTGGGCTATTACTACAGGGCAAAACGATGCGCAGCGCCCTGTCAGCCTTTCTAGAGGAAGGACTGAATGAACAAACAGATGGTATTGAAAGCACTCCCTCAAAAAGCTACCGCAAGGGCTGGCTGGCTGCAGAACACAGGAAGAGTTTGTGTCCCATCAGGCTGGATCAGAAGAGCCATGCTTGGCAGCCTACCTGTGACATGTTATTCTACTCGACAGGGAACCAAAGGCACACTTGGGGCTGCTCACCTTGAAAAGGATCTAGGGGTGCTACCCTAACCAGAGCAAAGAGGTTTAAAGAAGGTCTGTTCCCTAGTTGAGTTGGCCAGGTAGCACCTACCACCAGACTCTTTCTGTGTCCTTCCTTTAGTTGTTCAGCCGTCTGTGGAAAACATCAAAGTGACAAGACTGACCATGCTTCGTGTGTTAAGCAGGCATGATCATATTTCCATGCAATGGTCCTTAACTTCGGTCTCTTTCCTTGTCCCATTGCCTGGCCTTGGATTTAAATTTCATCATAGAAAGTAATGTACGCTTACCAAAAAAAAAAAAAAAAAAAAAAAAAAAAAAAAAATCCAGCAATACAACATCTCGTACAGTAGGAAATGGAGTCTCCCCCATTCTCACGTTACTACGGGTTACCATAAAAATTGAGCTCCTTGGCTTCGAGGCTACTGTGGCCTGGGCACTGGAAAGCTGGTGGGAGGGAAGAGTTTTTTACAAATCTGGATTGCTTTAACATGCAAAAGGGCTTGCCTGGAATATCAATATCAAACTCTCTGCAGCATATCACACTGGCTAATGCATATGGAAATCCAGAGAGATGCTCTAAGGTTCACACCAGGCATCCATTCCTTAGATTCTCTGGGCATCGCCCCTTGGCCAAGAAAGACTATCAGTGAACAGATACCTGGGCAGGTCTGTATGAGTGCATCCGAGTACTTAGAGTCATGCTTTGAACACATCCTCTACTAAGGCTCAGTGTAAGACACAGCCCAAGGGAGATTCATGCTGCAAACACCTCTGCCTGCCTGGAAGACACCACCTATGAGCCACAGGGCACACATCTCCAGGAGCTCTAGGTGGCATCGTAGATTTTCTGATGTGGCATGCAGTTGCCCCCTTTCTTTCCTTCCTTTTTTCCCCCTTCCTTTCCATCCCCTTCTTTTTTCCAATGATGAGAACATTAGCCATCATCATACTTTGTTTTGTTTTCAGGAAGCTCTGACCAACTTTGTAGTCAGGGACATCTATTTTCTTTTTTTCAAGATTCTAGCCCTTTCTACTCTATGACTTTTGAAAGCTTCCTTAAAGTACCTTTTCCGCCTTTGCAAGTAGAAGGAAACATAAATAAGACACCAACAGTTTGGTGTTGCCATTTTATTATTTAGAAGAAAGAAAAATAAGAGCCAGTAAAGCTCCCTTCGCTAAAGGGAAGAACAGCTGGTTTAGTGGAAGGACTTAGACAAAGATCTGAGGCTTCTTGTCCTTCCTGCTCCATGAAACTATTTCAAACCAGGGACTAATATGTCTTCTGCCTTCACGTGCTGTGACAAGTCACTAAGCTTGTTTTGCTCTTTGCTCTCTCTGTTCCTGGGGAGGGCAGCCAAATATGGGCCCAAATGCTCTTCCCTGGATCACCACCATTAACACAGAGGAAGGACAGCCCAGGAAGGAGAAAGACACACCCTCACGTCTTTATTTTATTCTGTTGCTTTTGAAATGGAAACATCGTATCTATGTCAACAAGACAAACCTTGCACCTTGGTCCTTCCTTCAGTCTCCACCTCTTGTTTGCTGGGATGAATCATCCATCGCACTCAGGTTCTGAGAATTAAGCCTAGAGCTTGCAGGCTAGGAAATGCTCTACCAAGCTGCACCCACAGCCTGTTTATATCTATGTATGTACGTTTATGGAGGCCCAGAGCTAGCGACTTAGCAAGTCCGCGTGGGGCTTTAGGTATAATTGTGATGCCATAGATCAAGCAGCTTTAGGGATTAAGGTGTTCCTTATGTTTACATTTTATTCCAGAAGTGTGGTATAGACTCATGGGAAACTAAGAGACAAAAAGTTTATTGCAACCAGAAGAACTCTATATCATATTTAGAGGCTAGGGTTCATAACTCAGTGCTACAGATGTGCTTAGCATGTGTGAAACTCTGGGTTCAACCTCTAGAACCACAAACACATGAACACAATGGTAGGTAGGTTAGACAATTCATGTTTAGTTGTATAGAAAAATATGTCAAATGTTAAAGGAGTCTAGGGACATGCTGACATAGATAAATATTCAGGATGGACTGATAGGAACTTATGATGTGCTACCTATAGAAAAGGGGCTCACAGTTGGGAGCAGGGTATGTGACAGAGCCATAATCCACCTGAAGTGTCACTTTGTATGGGAGCTTTGAAGGAGCCCATACTCCCCTGGCTCCAATAATTGCTTTGCCATTGACCATATATGTCTGGTGAGTTCTTGAGCTTCAATATCTCGTCGGCAATATGGGAAGAACTCCAGCTAGGACTGTGAGGAGAATGTGGCAGGGTTTCACAGAGCAGTGGAGCACGCAGCCCAGTGCCAGCTCTGAGCATCCAATGATTTGCTATCAGTTGGTTGTGAGTGGAGTTAGTGCCGCTGTTGTAGACAGTTAAACCTATTTCATTTTACCAACGAGGCAAGAGTCACAAAGAGAAACCTGAAGGATGACAGAGACAGATGTGACTCTGTGAGTCGGGCTGCTTTGGAGGTGAGGAGGTTTCAGCCTGCCACCCAGATGGGACAGTAACCATCAAACAAGCCAGTGGATGAATGCCACAACTGCCTACTTCTGCTGTGCCTACACTGACTTTCCTCACAAGGAAAAAGTTCCTCCAGGCTTTCCTCACAAGGTCACCAAGCATAAATGGCCAGCTGAGCACAGAGTTGGCCACATGACCTAGAGAAACACTGGGTGCAGATTCCAAGTACCATCCAGGAAAAGAAACTGAACAAGAGGGTTGTGAGGTGGACTGTGGGAGAGCCCCAGCTTCTACAGGACGGTGGTGGTGGAGTTCTTAACTCAGGCTGACACAGACCCCTCTAGATCTGAATGTAACACATGTTGTCAGAATCTTTCTTATAGGAAGCTCAGTAGAAAGCAATGGATGGATATTTCGTTACATTAGGCTGTGATGGTATCACTTAGATCTTGCCCAGCAGGGACAGAGTGCTTGCCACCATCAGAAGTTAAGATGATAAAGGGTTCAGGCGTTTACTGTGTAGACCAGTTCTACACAACAGTTGTATTAGACAACCATTAAACAGTCATATTAAGCAACGTTTATAAGTTGGTGTTATTTGCTGTAATTCATTAAGGTGAAAGGGAAAAGTAAGTAACATCTGAAACAAGCTAAAGCTGGATTTTCTCTTTAACTTGGCAGAAGGACAGACCTTTGGTTTCGGGCCTGATATTTGAAATGGTGATCTCCTGTCTTTAAAAAAAATATTCCTCTGTATTTCTTTCAGTTTTAGAAACAGACAAACCATTTGATACCTACAATCATCTTTTTCTTTGTGTATCTCAGTGAGAAGCAATAAAATGTTCATAATAAATACTTCATGTAAGGCTCAGTACGTTCAAATCCCAACAGACTTCAACGAACATATCTTGTCAAAACTTTCAAGATTAAGCTGAAATTCTTCAGAGGGGATTTTTCAGTGGGGTAAAATGTTCAAAATAAAGGGTTTTTCTATTTCCCTTTATTTTATACTCTAGGCTATACCCAATTCCTGGCTTTGCTTCGTTCGATTGCTCCAGTTTTGGCCGCAGGGAGCTCTCTCAGATGTCTGCTGTGTCTCTATAGTGTTCCACCAGTGTGTTTCAGTGTGAGCACTTCCTTACTGCCTGCTCTGTCCAGAGGCTCCAGGCCCATTCTAAATCTCATGTGTCTCAGTACCAGATTCAGCTTTTCTTAGGAGCTTGGGTTCCTTATATTAGAGAATGGTATTAGGAACCAAGACTTGGCTAGGTGTGCCCATTGTCCTCAAATGTTAGCTGTTTCTACGCCTTCTTGGATCCATACATAACACTTAAAGATTGACAGGCGTTTCTAAATGCCACCATCTCTATGATATACTAAATAAGAATTCATTACGATGCAAAGGAAACGGCTTTCAGATGGCTTACTTCTTCCGTGATTCTGGCTCTACAATGGGAAAAGTAAAATTTCTGATTTGGAAAAGGTTGAAATTGGATCTTTAGTCCTGTTTCCTTACTCACGCCTCCCACCACACCACAGTCACCCATGTTGGACAGCCTCCTACCGGCATGGAACGAGCATTCTAGGTGCCCGTCCCAGAGGAGACAGCCTGGGGACGGCTGCACTGGTGTCTCTGTAACAAGTCATACCGTCTATTGTGCTGACTCCATTCCTGCTAACATCCCTCACCCAGGCCCTTCTTCCTTTACAAAACAGATTCACACCTGATGATTTATGTCTTGGCCACATATGTTTCTGTAAAAGTTCAAAAACAGGAGCCAACACAAACTCCTGAACGCATCAAGGACAAACCCACTTACTGCTTTAGCCTTGGGATAACTCTCACTTTGCCGAGATGTGGGAGGTGGGGGGTGTAGTGTAGCACTTAGCTTTTGTGGGAACCACGTATTCCAGGAACCTATCGTATACAGTGTTTGGTTGGTAACAGCGATTTACAGTTTGCCAAGCACTTCTGCATATGCTGGGTCATTTTTTTTTAAAGTGCCTTTATAATACTAAGGTTAATAACAGCCCCAGTTATAGAAAAAAGAATCTGAGGTTTGTAACAGCAGACAGTGCTTCTGGGAGTGTAACGAATGTATCACTCACTATTGCTGGATTGTCACCTGACATAGCACCGCATAATACCCAAGAGAGATGAAGAGCTGCATTTGTCTGTTTCAAAATGTTTCTGGTGGCTTAATCATGAAGAACATAAAAAATAAGCCACATGTCTTCCCACTGGTAAATGGATAAACTGTGGCAGGGCCATACAATAGAATACTCCTCAAATGCTATCAAATTATTGATACATGTGATAGCTCGGAGGGCGTTCCAAAGCATCACGCAGGATGGAAAGAGCCCGCTGTGATGATGTTTGTCTGCCCTTTGAGAAAAGGCCAAAAGATGAAGAGAGAAATGGGAGTGAGCTGCAGAGGGATGTTCAAAATGACCGGACATTCTCCATCTTGATTATGGTGGTCATTACCCAACAATATCAACCACTGGACTAAGCATGGGGTCCCCAGTGGAGGAGTTAGAGAAAGGACTGAAGGAGCTGAGGGGGCTTGCAACCCCATAGGAAGAAGAACAATATCAACCAACCAGAGCTCCCAGGGACTAAACCACTAGCCAAAAAGCACACATGGAGGGACCCATGACTCTAGCCACATATGTAGCAGAGGATGGCATTGCCTGGCAGCAACAGGAGAAGAAGCCCTTGGTTCGTGAAAGCTCATTTCCCCAGTGTAGGGGAATGCCAGGGTGTTGAGGTGGGAGTGAGTGGGTGGGTAGGAGGGCATTCTCATAGAGGCAGAGGAAGGGGCATGGCAGAGGGGGGAACCAGGAAAGGGGATAACATTTGAATTGTAAATACATAAAATATCCAATAAAAAATAAAATAAAAAAAAAAACCACCCTCAAATTATAAGGCTGAAGAGATGATCCAATGGCTGAGACCCTGTAGAATACGTACTGATCCTGCAGGGAATCTGAGTTTGGTTCCCAGCACCCGTGTCTGGTAGTTCACAGCTGCCTGTAACTTCAACTTCATTACAAACCTCACAGAAACACCTTTCTACCTGCAGCCTGTTGTTCACTAAGAGAATTTCATGTGGTGTATTATCGTGCTTTCAGCTTCTGTTTATTGATCACAGCAAGCCTGTGAGGAACCAGAGCAGCCTCACTGGAGGCCATATGCTCTGGGTCGGCCGTCTATTCCTTCTTTAGACGTGCTCACCACTGGAGCAGGAGACAACCATTTAGAAAAGCAGGCAGGTAAAGGAGATAACATATCATGTTCTTGGGATATCTCTAAGAGGTGTTTTAAGTCACGTTATCAACTACGTTTTCAGCTTCCAATCCACGATGAACATAGATATAATCTGCTGAGGTTTTGTTTGTTTGTTTGCTTATTTTTTCATTTTTTTAAACATTTGAAGGGAGGCGTGGAGGAAGGCTGTTCAGGAATCTTTCAGTCCAATTTCTATATCCTACAGATCTAGCTACGGGCAGTAGAACCAATGCCGATAGTGCAACGTGTTTTCAATCATTCAGAGAGCCCACAGAAGTGTGTCCAGTTTCTCAACATGTGGTCTTTGTTTCTCCCAAACCTTGAAGGCTTCTATGGAAACTTAGCCAACTATCCAGGGCTGGTGAAGTCATTCATATTGGTGGAGAACATCCAACCACCACTTGACAAAACCAGCATAATCCCTGACTGCATTCTAAATATCTGTCCTTATACCCACAGAGAAGTGTGGTCCTCACCCTCAACCTAGAAAACTTCTCTTTGCAACAGATGGAGACCATTACAGAAAACCACAACCAAACACAATTCAGAGTTGTAGAGTCCATTCCCAATGGCTACACTTAGAAAACAATTCCTACACCCAAGTCTCAGGGAAGACGGGGAGGAAAGATTCTAAGAGCAGAGAATCATGGAGTTTGCTGTGAGCTTGTGTCTATCAGGAACGCCAGAGGCTATACCCATGAGGTCTCACCAACATGACAGGCTAAACATGAATGGAACAAGGGCAACACCAGTAGACGTGCTAAAATGGATGCAAGAAAGTCTGCTAGGCTTCTACTCTACACACACACACACACACACACACACACACACACACACACCAAAAACAAAACAAAACAAAACAAAAAACTACAGGGAACTGAGAAATGCTGAGAGCAAGAAAAAGAGTCTTCCCCAGGGAAGAGCACAGCAATTGGTTTTCTAATACCAATCAGCCAACCCTGAAAACATACCCATGAGTAACATTATATAGACTGAGCAGGAGCAGGATACACACACACACACACACACACACACACACACACACACACACACACACACACACACACAAGGAAGAAAGGGAATACAGGAAAGTTTGGGGGAAGGACGGAACTATCTAATTTTATTATAGTCTTAAAAAATAAAATAATTATAAAAATCTTGATGGCTTCTCTATGACAAAGGCATCAAGATTCTTAAAGTGTGACAGCATTTGAAGCAAGGATTTTTTTTCCTGCTCGTTCTGAAAGTAAGTGACCTAGAGGTGCTTTTTAGATTTATTATTTTCCTTATTAGCCATTTAATGAGTGCTTGACTGTGGGTGAGTCACCTCAAAATACATTTCCTTTTTCTCTCTTTGAGGTCCTCTCGGCATCCCTATATCCTAGATAGATGTAGTTTGGGCCATTTTACAGATGCACACTGGTCAGCAAAGTTCCTGGCAGACAGTGGTGAACCTGGAATTTGAATGCAAATCTCTCAACCATCGCTCTTGTCTGAGTCTCCCGATGTCCTGTACAATATGAGGATACTGTGAAGCCTCTGCCATCCCCCAAAGAATTCGGCAGAGAGACATCAAGGTTGATCTGTGAGAAGACCTTGAACAGATTAGAGGAGGAGGGAGACAAGACACAGATCTTGTGGCAACAACTTCCAAATGTGGGTAACATGCAGGGATGCCACTGGGTCTCCTGTAAGGACCCACTAAAAGGTTAAGGCCACAGAGTTATCTTAGATGGCTACCATGGAGACAAAGGATAAATGTTAAAATGAGATGGATGGTTTCTTAACAACTGTCGAATAATCAATCACCCCAGAAAAGGATAGTCTAAACTGTGAGCCAAAGTATGCTAGTTGTTTCTGTGTGGATTTTTATTAACAGAGTAGCTGCTTCTCCTATTGGCACAGATAACCAAAAGTTACTTGCATTTAACCACCTCCTGAGCCTCTTGTCTCGTGTAAAGAGCCATGACTAAGCTCCTGTGTATGATTTGTCATTCAGTCCTGAATACCATTACACTTCAAAAACATGAGAAACAAGTATTTTGTGACTGTTATGTGATGTTGATAAAAACCACACTATAAAATGCAGGAAAGAAACCTTGTGTTTTAAAAGCCAACTTCGTACAAGAGTTTCAGTAGATTTAGGTCAGTCGCTTGCCTCCCTCAGTGGTTGGGGAGTGAGCGTCCCACAGAGCGTCCCAGCAGGGAAACCTCCGTGTGTTTGTGTGACTGACTGCAGTGAGTGCCAGCTAACATACTTGCAGGAGTAGATTTCAGAGGAAAGGCTCTGACAAGGTGGTTAAACCCAGTGGAGACAGAAGAGGACGGTTGATCATGTTTCTGAGCAATGTCATTTTGAAATGCGTCTTGGCCCCCAGAGTATAAATATACTTCAGTATTTTTGTTAGGATTGCCAGAGTACACGCAAGTGCTCATTCTCTTTGGCCAACAAAAGCATGACTTTATGTGCAAAAATCTTCTGCACATTTATAAACAAGAACATTTAGAAACTCCCCCTCTTGCTGAGAGATGTGACAACAGATAGGTTTAGCTGGGCTGTAAACTAAAGCAGATATAATGAGTACTATCTGCTCATCAAGAACAGAAAAGGCTTATCTGTTTTTTTTTCTGTCCCCGATAAACTTAGGTCATTCTACCCTACTCTCCAAACACCTTCCTGGACTGCAAAGGCACCCGCTTACTCTACCTTCGCCATGCTCTACATTTCCTCTCCACAACAAGCTACTTTTCCAGTACTGCAGTCTGCTTTGATGGTGACAATGATCTCTTACTATGACAGCTAGTAATCATCTAGATTAGGTTGAGTGGTTAGGGCTTGTCTGTGGGGGACTCCTTTGATTGTTAACTACCCAGCCTACTGTGGGCAGCACCATTCCCCAGGCTTGGCTCCACAGTGTATAGAAGTGAAGAAAGCCTGCTGAGCAAGCAAGCAAGCAGCGGGCATGGATGCATTTGTTTTTCTCTGCTCTTGACCACGGTGTGATCAGCTGTCTCAAAGTCTTGCCTTCGTGATTTCTTTGTTATGATGGATGACAACTTAGAAATGAAAGCTGCTGCATAAACCTTTTCTTACAATGCTGCTTTTTCTTTAAGATATCTGTCACAGCAAGAGGAATGAATTGAGAACATCTATCCAAAAGTCAAAAACCTTCCTCCCTCCCAGAATCTTACACTTGTAAAAAGACCACACTTTTGGGCTTGGGTCACATTTTCCTTTGAAAGGATGCTTAGCAAGAATTTTAGATTTGCAAACCATCTGGGTTTTTCCCTTCTACCATTGCAGTATGAACAACAGAGGAACAAGTAAGCAATTTTCATCCCTGTAAGATTTTATTTCTGGGTAATGTCATTTTGGATTACCATAGTCTTTACCTGTCTCAAAAATGGACTTTTTAATTGAAAGTTTTGAGACTCTCATACAGGAATATCGTGTTTACATCATTGCCAACCTTCCTTTCCCCCCAAGTTCCTTTGTTTCCCATCACCCCCTCTCAAAACCTGTTTTTGGCTCATAGGATGCACAGAAACAGGCTGTGGAATGGATTTGGTTTGATCTAGGACAAACTTCTAATCCAAGTCATGAGTTTAATCCCAGCTTTGCAGCCAGTCATCCAGACTCCACAAACCTCCAGTTTAAGAAGCTCATACCTCTGTAGGCTGCTTGTTCTAAGGTGGAATTGGTTAGCTTTTCCAGCCAAAGTCACAAATAATTCAACTTCATCTCCATGCCCAACCTTCAAATGCTGAAATGTATCCACCTTACCTAGGAGCTGCACATCCAAGCAAATTTGCCCCTACCTTTCTTCCTCCTTCTCTCATTTCCTCCCTCTCCTTCCTTTCTTTTTATGACAGGGTTTCATGTAACCCAGGCTGGCCTAGAATTCAATAGCTGAGGAGGGCCTTGAACTACCCTTGCCTCCAAAGTACTGGGATCAGAGAGACAAATCACCACATGTATCCTGTTTCTTTAACTGTTGTATACAACAAGTCTGTGTGAGTGTGTGCTATGTCTATGGATGTCTCTGTGTATATGTGTGTGTGTGTGCATGCCTGTTTTTGTGTATGTCTGTGTATGTGTGTGTGTGTGTTCTCTGGTGTAATCTGTAGAAATCCTCCTGCAAACACTATCTCAGGATACACTTCGGGTGTGCCAGTCTGAAGCTGAGGAGAGCAAATCCTGTGCCAGCCTGTGATCAGCTAGCCATTCTGAACGCATGTCTCAGCCCCAGGATGTCATTCACAGTTTGTAATTTCTTCCTGTCTCTGTTTCCATCACTCAGTCTGGTTCTCTCCTGAGGCCCACGTTCCTCTACTCACTGCATCTTTTGTCATCTACCGTGGCAGTAGGTGTAACCAAAGCCTTCCACTGAAGCCTGTGCTCTCTCTTGCACTTGATGTCTCAGAGGACAGATGGATTCCCCTGGCTCATGCAGCCCTTCTAGAGGGCAGACTCTACAATCACATCTGCCCAAGTCTAGCATGAGATCTCCGGGCTCATAATCTCTGCAGATGCCACTCTTTACAAACACTGTAAAACCTGTAGTCCCCACCCTCTCAGGATGATAGTGAGGGCAAGAACATTCATGACAACAGAGACAACATATTCTATTCATTGAGCACCTATGTGTGTGGGGCCTATCCTAAACTAACGATTCATTTTCTTACTAAACTTTTGCAATCACTGACTATGAGGAAACTACTCAGCCCTACCTCACAGATGGTGGAATAAACTCAGATAAATGTTCAAAGGCCCTGCTAATAATTAAATAAGGAGCAGAATTTAAACGTGTAGTTGTTTTTATACTATTATTATTATTATTATTATTATTATTATTATTATTATATTACAAGGTATATTTTGTAGCTATCTAATTGATGTCACACACATCCCACTTATCCCGAATGTCCTGGCTAGAAAGCCTGAGTCAGTCTTGCATCCCCTGCCATCCAGCCTCACTACTCAATCAGCCACTGGAGCACTGGAATTCTTTGTTCTACACATCTAAGACTATTTTCTCCATTTACTCTGCTATCACCCCAGCATCTCCTTATCACTTTCAAATTGTGGTTACTCTCTTCTGCTAGGTCTTCCTCCATTCAATTCTTCCTTCAATCTACAATGTGCTTCCTGCCTGGCAAATTTGAACAAGTTAGATTCTTCACCTGACATGCCTCCCCCCTATATTCCTCTGGTTAATGTTCAGCCATTTCTAACCTGGACCCCTCATCCTGGGGTGAGGAAGTGTGTCCTCAACCATTGGACACTTTGAATACTTCATGCATGCATCTCTTGTTGATTAATTTTGTTGCCGTGGTTGTTGTTTTGGTAGTTTTAAGAAATGTGTTCTACAGGGCGTGAGAAAGACCAGAAATGATATACTCAGTTAACACATGTATATGAAATGCTTATAAATTCAAAGCATCTTTGTTAGGACTGAATGTCATTCAGTTGACAGAGCTTGCCTAGTATATATAATATCCTGAACTATAGATGCCCAGGAACAGAAAAAGAAGGTCTTTCTTGCTGTGCATCTTTACCATGGATTGTATTGTCTGAGTCATGGTGGCTATGGGCACCTGAGAAGGGAAAGAATAATCTACAGGCTGGGTTATTGAAAAATGTCTTGGCTGCATCCAGTCCAAGACCAGTCTGCATGCTTTTTGTTCCTACCCTAATGATGTACACGTGATTTTACTGTTTGTATCATTTTTGAAGCGTGAGGAGTGACGAGAAGGAAAGAAACTCACAGTTGCCTGTGGCAGACGGAATCTGAACAATGGCAGTCAGAGCTTGCTTCGTAAGCTCAGAAGAGCAGACTCATGAGTCAGCACAAGAGGGATGCAGACCTCACTATCCTTGGCATCTGTCCTTCCCCTCCTGTGGAATACTCTGCCTTCTCCCTGTTGCTTCCCTCCTTCTCAAGGGAACTGCAGGCAGGCTGCTTTGGTGAGCAAGGGCTCAAGGCCTAGAGCAAATGACAGAGTCTTCATGTGCACCGACATAACAATGGGGGGAAAACCAACCAACAACTTCCTCCTCATTCTTCACTCATAGTGTGGCTTATGCATTAGACCACAGAATACATGCAAACATCCCACAGGACTGGTGCTGGAAGACCAAACCCTGATCTCACTGGGTCACTCTTAAAATATTTAAACAAACAGCACTTTGTGCTCTCATCTCTATACCCAGGGCCTTCTAGGACACATTTATTTTTTAAGGTACCATATTATATGCATGCAAAGAGTTTGGGCTTAGATACCAATAAAAGTCTGAGTTTCCCTTGGCCTAGAGACTCCGAGGCTGTGCAGCATTAGGCAAATTATGTCACACTTCTGCACCTCAGCGTTCTTATTTTCAAAATAAGGATGTGGTTAACCTTAGTTGTCAACCTGAATGGATTAAGGCATGCCTAGGACGAAGGGGGTAAACATCACTGTGGATGTGTCCTTGGTGGCTGTGTCTATCTCTTCTCTGTTTCCTGGCTACCACGGTATGAACTGGTCTGTCCTACCTCCCTGCAAAGATATATTTAAGCCTCTGAAACTGGGTCAAAATAAATCTGGTCTTAGGTTGTTCTCATCAGGCGTTTTATCCCATTGATAGAAAAGAGCAACACACAATGATCCCCTCTCTTCAGTGTTGTATGAACACTAGATGTGATAAAAAATATGAAGTGTTCATAAGTCTGTATACACATATAAAATTTAAATGACATTTTCTCACTTAGGCAGATCATGCTCCCTTAAGAGCCAAAGATCATCTAACGAGACCCCTGACATCAGGCCTGAGAAGTCCTCCTTTGAAGTCAGGGTTGTCCAAGAGATTCCCAAATCATTACAGTCTATTGTTATTGCCCTTGGTTGAGAGAGAGAGAGAGAGAGAGAGAGAGAGAGAGAGAGAGAGAGAGAGAGAGAAAACTCATATTGATAAAGACACTATATACTTCAGAAGCAGGGTCAAGATGCCTTTGAGGTAGAACTGACCCAAAAGCCTGCACTCTTAAGGATCAGGTTTCACAGTATCAGACGGTGTCGTGGAAGCTTCCAAAGTGGGGGAGCAACCAATAGTCCTACTCTGCTCTGACGCCCATGAATCACAGCAGTGACACCCTTGATGGCAATCAACAGCTCTTTAGTTGGACCTAAGACAAGGGAGAAATCATGCCTGGCACTGGAACCTACCCAACTATCCAGGGTTATTGAAGTTGAGAATCTTGGAGGAGAACCCACAAACCACCACTTTACTAAGCCAGCATAATCCTTAACAACACTCCATTTTTCTTATACCCACAGATAAGTATAACTTTCACCTCTTGTTAAAAAACAAAATAAAACAATAACAACAAAAAATCCCTTTGCAACGGAGACCATTACAGAAAACCACAACCAATCAATCACGGCTACATTTACAAAACAACTCATGCACCCAGGGCTCAGAAAATATTGCAGGAGAGGGGACAGAAAGATTTTAAGAGCCAAAGAATCTTAAGAGCCAGAGGACCAGAGAGTTTTCTTGAGATTGTGTCATGATGATGTCAGAAGTTACACATAAAGTCTTACCAATATGAGTTCAGCAAAGACAACATCAATATACATGCTAAAGTGATGGGGCAAGTCCATGAGGTCTCAGGCCTCAACCCTACATAAAGAACTGTGGGCAACTAAGGAATGCTGAGAGCCAGAGAAATGCTCTCCCCCAGGAAGAGCACACCATTTGGTTATCCAATATCAAAAAGTCAGTCCTGGAAACATGAATTTGAAAGAAGTGTGAAAGGGTATATGGGAGTGTTTGGAAGGGAAAAAAGGAAGGGAAAATTATATATATATATATTTATATATACACACACACATATACATATATATATATAAATAACAACGTGTTTATCTGTTGTTGACTCAGTACAAGGCACAGAACCATCTGCAATTCCATCACTACTTTCTCCATAATCATCATTGGAAAATTGTTGAAGAGACTACGTGGTAAGCCAATGATATAATACTTGTCTCTCATGGATGATGTTTGTCTCTGGTATTCCTCAAAACATATGTATTATAATTCAGGAAAATGGATGCAACTGAAGATAATTATATTAACTGAATTATACCAGTCTCAGAGAGACAAGTAAGTGTTTTTTCTCATTTGTGGTTCCTAGATTTTATGGAAATGCATGAAACAATGTAAGTATATACGTCAGGTAAGTAAGAGTGAAAGTGTTTGAGGGAACAAAGAGGAAAGGGACAAGAGGGAGGCTAGGGGATTACATGGTATATGCTGAACATATAATAGATATGTATGTAAAATATTCTTATATAATAGTACTACATACAAGGAAAAATTTTTAAGATAAAAAAGGGGGTAAATAGTATGTGTAGTACTATCAGTCCAAAAGAAAGAAAGGAAGGAAGAAAGAAACAAAGAAAGAAACAAAGAAACAAAGCAAGCAAGCATTGTGGAGCTGGAGAGATGGGATTCATTGGTACCTGGGCTTGATTCCCAGTACCAACCAACACTGTGGTTCAGAATCGTCTGTAACTCCACTTCCATGGTATTCCACACCCTCTTCTGGCCTCTGTAGAGGCGCCATGTGATGTACAAACACGTATGCGGACAAACACTAATAATCATAAAATAAAATATAAAGGAAAACATTTTTAAAAAGAGAGCAATTGCTAAAATTTTGACAAGTATTTTACTATCTATGTGAATACATATCTAGCTATAGATTCAGAAACAGTATGGTTAACAAAATTGGGTCAAACAAAGTGTAAAATCTTTTCCATTCATTAAAATATTGTAGTCATTATTCTGTATCAATAAATATACTTTTGTATTATCCTTAAAAACTAGATATCCTCAGAGCTGGAGAGATGGCTCAGCAGTTAATAGCTCTGACTGCTCTTCAAGGGGTCCTGAATTCAATTCCCAGCAACCACATGGTGGCTCACAACCACCTAATGCCCTCCTCTGATGTGTCTGAAGATAGCTACAGTGAACTCATATCGTGAAATAAATAAATAAATAATTCTTTTAAAAAAATCTCTAAAAAATTAGATACCCTCAAATAGTTGTCAAATTAACCAACTTCCCTTTCTTTCGATATAAGTTGCTTTGTATATCACTATCAATGTGACTTAGACTTAGGAAGGCTTTCCATGAGCATCTGACCTTAGAGAAACACAGGTTAGATGAGTGTGGGCTCAAAGGTTTCAGCAAAAGCTCGTGAGAAAGTGCGTTTGGCGAATGGCGAAACCGATAAAGTTATTACAATTTAGAGGTGAGAAACAGGACCTGAAACTACGTCATTTACTTGCTGAATCAGACATTATTCCCATTGCTGGGATCATATAACTGACAAAGGAGAACTATTTTGGCTCAGAGTTCAAAGTCCATCAAGGTGGAAGTCATGGGGGTGGAACCATGAGGCCTTCATGGTCTCGAGACCTAGAGAAAGGGATGCTGATACTTGGTTCACATTTTCCTTTCCCTCTTTGGACTCAATCTAGTACTCTAGCCTGTACATAGTGCCACTCACATTCAGGGCGGTTCTTCCCCTCTGAGTCACGCCTCTCTGGAAGGGCTCTCACCTGCATTCCCAGAGGTATGTCTCCCAGGTGACCCCAAAGCCAATCACCATAACAATGAAGATGAACTACCGAACTTGCCCAGAGTCCCACAGTGATTTGGAACCCAAGCTCTTGCCCAGGCTTCCCAATAGAGCTCTCCTCATCCTACAAACCCAGAGTGCTAGCTTGTCACCACCTCCCCCATAATTGTTAGTGCTTGGCACTGGTTTTTCATCCATGCATATGTTTATTCAATATTTTATACCTCATATGCCCTTGAACTAGACTGTAAATCCCTAAGGGGGGAAAGGCATGCTTTGTGTTTCTCTGTCTTTTAACGGCATCTGTTTCAATAAATAATTGATAACACCAAGCAGCATCATTAGTTATTAAATTATTAAGTACTTATTTACTGGACCCGTATTATATGTGTGGCACTATGTAATGAAAAGAGATATAGCCATGAGCAAGTTAGGGGGGGAAAAACTGAGTCTAAAGAGATAGGGGGAGAGAGGAAAAGCCAATGCAAGTCAATGGTTTCCTTGAACTAAAATTTGGTCCTGAGAAGTCTATAGGTATGGCATTACCCAGAGAAACAGGTTCTAGGCAGACAGAAACCCCAAGTACAGCGGCTATGTGGAGGAAACTAGAGGAACGTATTCACAGAAGAAAATGAAATTCTGTGTGTTTAGACAAGAGTCAGAGAGAGGAAGGGTGTGGCAGGATACAGTTAGAGTGGAAAGCTGGGTGGAATCAAACTCAAACGGTATCTTCAGCCATTGGGGAGACTTTCAGCAAAGGAACACGACGTTTACACTTACAAACTTATCACTCTGGCTACAGGGTTGAGAGTAGATTCCAGGACACACCAGCACGAAAGCAGGAGGAATAGGATGCAGTGCTGGCCACCTCCAACGTGGAGGGAATGGGGAGAGCTGTCTAGCTTAGGATGCATGTTTTAGGAAGAACGAATAGGACTTACTGATGATTTAGATACCAGGGTTCCGGAAAACCATAAACCAAGGATGTACCCTAGTTATTGGCCTGAACACCTGGGAAGAGAGAGGCACTGTTAACTAGGGTGGGTATGGGGTATGTCCGGGGTGTGGAGAATACAACGGGTGCGATATGAACTGAGAAGGAGGAGCCAACAGTTCTGTTGTGGGCATATCTGAGATGCTTTTACGGCATCCTTAGAACACAAGCTCTGCCAGGGCAGATGGTTTGCCTGTATTGCACCATAATGTGTCTTAGTACCCAGAACAGCAGTTCAGATATAAACTGGTACAAAAAAATGCCCATGAGAAGCATTGAGATGGCAGTTGGATTTATGGCTGTTTAAATATTTTGGGCAAATGCAGATCCCTGGCAAAGCATAAATACATTCCTTCTTGGCTCTTACATGAGCAGTAAAGATCTCTCAGACAGTGGTTTTTCAAAGAGCTGAATGAAATATCCTAATAGGGTCAGCTACTACAGTCAAAGAGAGGCTCAAATGCTCTGTCTCTGACTAAAGTTTATGTAATCTTTCCCACCATATTCAAGGCTTCAAGGTAATCTGATCCACTGAGGACCAAAGCCCTGCAGGGCTGCTGGAGTTTCTGAGTCACTTTTCCTATTTCTGATAATAATGATTATTGTCACAACCCATTTCCATATGTCACAATTCTTGCCAATTTTAATTTCCACTAATACCGTTCTTAGTTCTACCGTTCTTGGGATTGAAGTGTTTCTGGATGCGCCTGTCCTTAAACTGATGAATGCATGTCCTCAGAAGGTCCCTTCCAGGCCTCTCCCAGTGTGAAGGAGGTGCTGTACTTTCAGAATCAGAAGGGGAAACGGGTGAACTCAATGAGTGTTGAAGTCAGAGAGATGCTCTGAATTCTCTTGGGAAGGAAATGCTTTCCTTCAGTGGAAGACATCCAAATTCAGACATCAGGCCTTTTCAGTGTTCAATGAAGAACCCTATACCAAGAACATGGCTCAGGGAGTCAGGACACTCGAGTTCCCATTCTAGCTCTGCAAAGTATGAATCATTTACTTAGCTAGACCAAGCCTACATTGTCTCACTTGTTAAGTGAGTGACTGGTTAACACATATAATAAAATTATGATGAAATTTTTTATCGATAGTTATTTTGAAAAAAAAAATAGTTACCTTAGTGTCTTTTTTCTAACACTGAATAACTACTGTGCCTTCGCTCCCTGCTTAGTCCTTTCCCTACACCATCTCTCTGGGACAGATACTATTATCACCTGGGAGGCTTCATCTTGATTGGTCTGAGATGCACCGAGATTGCTAACGTATGTTTCTACCTCTTTAAGTGTGTGAGCGAGGAGGCTTGCTGAAACAAAGACCTGCTGTGGATTGGATGTTCTACCCAGGAAAGGAAAGGAAGAAGATGTGTAGGCATTCCCTCTGCTTCCTGGCTGTTATGAGGTGAACACTTTCCCACTGCTGCGTCTTACTCTGGGCTGGAAAGAAAGCCAGATGACAGGGAGCTGAACCCTCTGGAACCATGACACGAAATAACAACCTATTGCCTTGAATTACATTCCTCGTGTATTTGGCCGCAACCACACAGAGCGAACTAGCACATTTGCAGAGTGTCTGCCTTGCATGTGTGAGGACCAAAGTTTAATCTCTAAGACTGAGAAGGCGAGGGGTTAGGTAGTTGGCTCCAGGTTAGATAGCTGGACCTCTGTGCTGTATTTTGTTTCTTTTTAGATGGCGTCTTGGTACGTTGCTGAGATTATCCTCTAATTCTTGGGCTCAAGTGTTTTCTTCTGTTTCAGCCTCTTGAGAAGCTGGGATTACAGGTGCATTCTACCATACTCAGTCAACACTGCTCTTGGGGGAGGACACTTCTGGGGAGACACATGGCCCTGGGATACATGTCTTTCATGGAGAGACTTGCCAGTGAGCTGGAATTTATTCCCTCAAGTGTCTTTACCAGCCTATATGTGTATTCATTTGAGGAAGGCAATTTATACAGCAGCCCTGAACAGACAGACAGATTACCCAGCCCTGAACAGACAGACGGGTGTCCCAGCTGCCTGGTTTTACAAAAACAGGGAATAACTTTGGTAGGAAACATTTCTCAACACGGCTGGCTCTGGAAGTTCAGAACTATTTTCTCCAAACATTTCAAGTGCAGGACTGTACCTCGCCACCACCCCGTGCTCTGTATTCTGCTTTCTGGAGGAATAGTCTGTCCTCAGTGACAACAAGGCAGACGTCTGGGAGTCAGAGTCTGATGCAGTGATGGCTGTCACTTGGGAAGTATGGGAGGAATTGGGGAGCTGAGCATGGGGGACAGGCTATCAGCTTGAACTGCTTTTCTCTAGAAACGTGGCTTACTTTTCTTATCTATCTTCTTCCTAGGAATAAGGCTGTGCCAATTTGTGTGTGTGTGTGTGTGTGTGTGTGTGTGTGTGTGTGTGTGTGTGTGTGTGTGTTTAAATAGAGGAGTGGCTTGTGAACTGCTGAACTGATGTGGCTCATGAGATCTACCAAGTGGAAGGAATACGCGAGACCAGAGGTTTGTGGAGCTGAGAGAAGCAGGTTGGTGAATGACACAGTTAGCCACACGTGGGTAAAGACAGCCAGGGTCCAGAGGCCTCTGGGGTCTCTGTGCTAATGGAGGTTCCAATGCAGGACTTAGGACCTGCCTTCGTACCGACGGAGGAGCCCAGATAAGTGCAGCCCCGTTAATGGCCTCCTGAGGCTGAATGTGACCAGCCAGAGATCGCAACTCTTGGTGATGCGGAAGAGAGCATGGCCATGTGTGAACAGTGACAGGGTGTGGAGTCACTTCAGGAACAGATCTTGCAAACCAGTCATCACAGGTGAAGGCCATGCAAGGTTAGAGGCCATATCACAGGACACAGGTTTGGGGAGTAAAGACTGGGAGCTGTGACCCTAGAAAGCTCCCCTTTACCCTGTGTTACAGCATGGGTGTGCTGAGAAAGGGAATAGAGGAAAAGTGTTTGTGAGGGGTGAGGTGGGGATTCAGTCTCTACTCTTCTCAGCTACTTATGATCTCTGAGATGAGGACACCGGGCAAGTGCGTCTCTGTCTTCTAGAAAAGAAAAATGGCTTGGGAATTTATTGTAAGAGGAATAAAAACAAAGTAAGATCAAAGAGAATGTGGGCCAGCAGCAGAAGCTGGGTGAAGAAAGAAAAAGAGGGTGAAAGAATATGATTTGAGACTCTTCAAGAAAGAAGCTTCGTGTGTGGGCAGGAAGCAAGGCAGCTCATCCAAAGGGAGAGAGGGAACATTGGCTCCTGGGAGCTTAAGGTCAAGATGCTGGCCTCAGGGACAGATCCAGCCTAAGAAGGTCCAGAAAAATCTGTCTCTCAGGCCAAGCTTGCAGGGCTGAGTCCAGTACCTATCTGATGCCTACCTCCTTAAGGACGTCCCCCTCCCGTGGGCTTCTGGGTATTCTCAAGGAGAAAACAGGGCCAGGTGTCTGGCTAATGTGCACCTTAGTCTTACAGAGCTGGGAAAAACGCTGTGAGTGATTTATCTCCTGGTCTCCCTCAAGTGGCAAAACCTTTCCAGCAGTTTCATGGTTCTTCTCAGAGCTGCGTTTTAGCCATACTTTCTTCAGAACAAATATTACACAATGTCGCAGCAGGAATTTTCTTCCCTTTCCCCTCATTACAGATAAGTCCGTAGGTACGGAGTGTTCGGGATGTGGGCGACATCTAGCTCGCATGTTCTGCTGACCCTCAAGAGCAGGCTACCTCGCTACGCCAGGAAGTCTTACTCAGGACCGAAAATGTTCAGTGGATTGTCTTCCCGTTCGAATATCCCT
Organism: Rattus norvegicus; assembly: GCF_021556685.1. NCBI lineage: Eukaryota > Metazoa > Chordata > Mammalia > Rodentia > Muridae > Rattus > Rattus norvegicus. Next base: position 249,173,268 of record NC_141534.1, on the reverse strand, counting down.
CCTGCCCCACGGTTTCTCCCTGTAATGTCTCCTGCTCAAGGATCAGTCCTAGATAGACTCTGGAGCTCAGCAGAAGGGGTTGCAGTCTCCCACCTCAGCACCTCCACCCGCACCGTCTGCGGCACTCCATGCTGCATGCACTCGCTGCCTTTTTTGGTAGTTATTTGTGTCTGCCCGGGGTAGCTTCTGGCAGCTGCACACTCTTATTTACTTTCCTTAGAGCACCAACTAGCTTGCTCCTCAAACGTGCTGAATAAATGGGCCGGGATGACTGACTGTACTAATAAACTCATCTGCCTCTCCCCGGGGACTAGTACTCTCTGCAATGGCTGACGTTCTCTTTTGTCTCTTTAGGGTCCAGTGATGTGCTGAGGACTTTCTTTCTCTCGAAGATAAGTGTTTCTAATTTTGACAAAACACCATTTTGGTTAATGGTGTTAAGTTCTTATTTTATAAGTGGCCTGTGTATGTCTGGCCCCCATCACTGGGAGGAAAGAAGAGGAGAAAGCACAATAGGCAGGCAGTAGGGATGTCTTGTATAGGTGAATGAATGAATGAATGAATGAATGAATGAATAGGGGACTGGTGGCAGGAGTAATTAGAGAATTAGATAAAAACACAAATAGAGACAATAAAAACGGATAAATACACAAGAGATATAGGGGAAAGCATGGGAAGAGCTCGAGGCTAATTGAATTCTGAATCAGCACTTCCAGATTTACCAGAAAGTTGGATGCATAATTTAAAAAAGCAGAAAGGCAGTAGGAAAAGACAGATGGAAGACAAACCCAGGGTCTGATATCCATTTTGCTACTGTGTGACTTTGGGTAAGTGACTCCATCTTCCTGAACTCATTGTGCCATTTTAAAACCTATTTTGAAATAATTTTAGACTTGTACAAATCTTGTAGAAATAGTACATAATTTCCACACATTTTTTTCTCCCACCCCTCCTGGATTCTAATATTATTCATAATCATAGTGAAGTATGAAAACCAGGACATAACCATTAACACTGTAGTGAATAGGACTGTATACCTTATAGAGGTTTACTGTTTCCCCATCACTTTACTCCTACCCCCAGGCTACTCTTCACTAGAACTTGACTCTCCAGTGAACTAGTCAAGTCTCTTCTCCAATGCTGAGAGCTTCGGATTTTTCACCTTTCATAACCTTGACATGGTCTAAAGCATTGGCTGTCCCTCAACCCTGAGCATGCCTGACATTTTCTCATTACTAGATTCTGGTTCGCCTCTGTAGCAAGAACACAGAGGTAACATCACACCCCTTAAAAACAGGTTAAGTAAGGGTACAAAAGGACATGCATCATTACTGGTCAAGGAAGCTTGAGACGGTATCTGTGGCTGGGTTTCTCCACTGTACTATTCTGTGATTAGCCAGGATCTTGTAGAAAGTTGCTTGGGGACTATGCAAATACCCCATCTCTCATCACATTGCTTTTCGCCTAATAACTCTGGAATGAATCAGTGGTTCTACACGCAATGTTGATGGTTGTGGTGTTCTCCTGGGGCTCCCCAATTGCCTCAATCCTTCGACTCTTACATCAATTCTATAAATAAGAATCCCATCAGTATTTGTTTTGCTGTCTAAGTTTCACTTTCTTTCTCTGTAAGACAGGGATCATGACAGCTGTAAGGTTAAAAAAAATGTGAAAATATCCAGTACAGAGAGAGCACTTACTAAATAAGTGTATGGGTATTTTAATCTAGCAACATGACTACTCTGGCTGGAATACAGACACATCCTTTGTACTCACCTTTAATCCCAAACAATGAAGGTAAAGCTAGTTGGTAGAAGGAAGCATCCTTGTTTGAAAATGATGTTTGAGAGTCAGACAAAGCAACGCACCAGAGAAAGATTTGGCAGAATAGGATAGGCCAAACTCTCATGAGGAAAGAAAGGAAAGGTGGGCAGTACAAAAGGGAGCAGCTCAGAGGGAGACCAGGAAGGAGGCAGTTTTACTGCGACAATTATATAGAGACAGGTTGAAAAGAGAACAAGCTAGACACAGGAGAAGACAGAATGACCCGAGAATGCAAAGGAGCCAGAAAACTAGAACATATTGCTAAAGTTAGTATGGGGCCAAGGAGAGCAAATCAGTCAGAAGATGAGAGAAGTCAGTTTGAATCAGTCATCTTGGAGAAGAGTTTTGAGCCTGGCAACTGAGTCGAACCAGCCGACAGAGTTCAGAAAGAACTATAAAGGGTGATCTTATTGAGCAGTAAGTCTCAGAGGCCAAAAACATTGTTGGCCTAGATTGAATTGTACAGGGGCTAGAAGCTTCCAGAACTAGACCTAGGTTAGCAGATGGAAACAATAAGTCAGGGAGATGATGATTACATCAGGCGAATAAAAGATACTTTCACAGGGGCTGGGGATTTAGCTCAGTGGTAGAGCGCTTACCTAGGAAGCACAAGGCCCTGGGTTCGGTCCCCAGCTCCAAAAAAAAAGAACCAAAAAAAAAAGATACTTTCACAAATAGGTGGGCTTTCCTTCCCTTTTTTGTGGTGTATGTATGTGGTCATGGGTATGTTCATATGTGTATGCAGATATATGCACGTGTGTGTGCATGGGTTGGGGGAGAAGAGGTCAGTGTCCAGCATCGTCTTCAATTCCTCTCCACCTTATTTTTTGAGTCAGGGTATCTCATTAATCTAGAACTCATCAGTTCAACAAGGCTGGCAGGCCAGTGACCTCCAGAATCCACCTGTCTCCTCCCCATCCCTCTCAGCATCCTTTGATTTCTTTGTAGAAAATCACACTAATTTGGAGGTAGTCCACTATGAGTATGTCAAAGTCATTCTTGTATCATTCTCTTTGAATGTTACACAGCCTTTCCACCTTTTAGTATAAAGTGATCAGAATTAGCGATTTACAAGCTGGTTGGTGGAAATTCCTTGGAATCTGCCTTTGATGACTGTACTGCCTGAAGCTTTAATCACTTTGCCCATGATTTGTATGAAAATAGATGCTTGAGAATACTTGAAAACACTCTCTTCTCATAAGTAGTTTAAGTGTTTTCCCAGAAACCTTGTTTACATTCTGGAGTTGCAGCTAAACTATTTTCAGAGATAGCCCAAAGCATACCTCACCCCGGCTGTGGGTGCCCCATCTCTAGCTCTGCTCTAAGTCAGGGAATCGCTGGTTCATCATTGACTCCCAAGGCCATAGCAGTGATGGAAAAAGTCCAAGTTTGGTTTAAAATTAGATTTTTAAAACTTCTGGCAATTCACTTGTAAGTTAAGGTCTAAATTTTTTTTAAGAAGACAAGAATGGGGTCTTAAAGATGTGAGAGTGAAGAGAGCTGGCAATTTCAAATAAGTCACGAAACAGTAAAATCGCTCCGTTTATGGGAACTTTCATTTTTCCCATCCGTTTTTATCAGTAAGTAAAATCAAGACCACCAGGAGATTTATTTAAAAACAAAACAACTCTGGGTCAGTGTGGTTTGCAAGCTCTCCTATGGATTTCCTGTAATTCTGTCTCAGTTTGCAGTGGGATGGAAATCTCCAGTTCTAGCTAGTATCACCCTTAATGCAGGTGACATGTAGGACACTGTGGAGGTGAAGGTACAGAAGATATGAGTTCGGATCTCTCAACAGCTACCTGTCTCCTGTGTCACCTGAGCCAGTGACTGTCCTTGCACCTTGGTTTACTTACTGAGGATGGGAAGGCTGTTCTTCACGGTTCCTTACTGTGCAGACAGGTGGTGCACATAAAATGGTGATCATTCACTTACCAGGCCCATGGACACAGGCTTCTTCATCTGCACATGAAGTCAGTTGGGCTCAGCCTATAACACTTTCCCTCATCCCTTGGGCTACATCCTGGTGGATGATATGCCCTACCATTGCCAGGGTCTTTACTGGAAAGCTTTGGGTGCTGCAGACTGAAGCCAAGAGTAAGGGAGGGCACACATAACAAAGGCTTATTGACCATCTGTCAACCAGAGATATGCATGACCGGCAATGAGAGTCTTCCTAGCATTAGACAGAGCTTATAAGTGAGCCAAATCAGAAATTGTGCTATTTGTGAAATCCAACCAACCAAGAACCTATCATACCCATATTAAAAACCAATAACTTGGTAATCAGGGCAAAAGAAATTCAAACTATAGCAAGTAGAACAAAAAAAAAATGATGGGTGTGTGGCACATTATGGGGAAAGAAGGGTCCTTTAAGACCAGGACCTGCATCTCCTTCCTGTCACTTCCTGTTTGACTTAAGCCGTAGAGATGGCAGCCATTGGCTTCCCACCCCCAACCCAGTCCCTAGATGGCATATACAAGCTCTACCTTCAGTGTTTCCAAACTCTACTCTCACCGTGCTCTTTAGACCTGGCTTCTGGCATCTCTCAGAGCCTTAAGGTGACTTTCTGGGTTTGAAGATGTTGGTGAGGATGCAGAGAGAGGAGTGGAGTGATTCATATCTCCCTAGGAACTACCTCCGTGCTTCCTTAGATGAAGAGCTCCAGGCATGTTGGCCATTTACATTTCTGAGAAGGGGTGATGGTTAGATGTGGCCAGGTGTCAGGCTATCAAAGCTTACAACCAAGACACAGTTCTTACAAACACTGTTGGAAATGGGTGCATAAGGAATCTAGGAATTGGAATATTCGTAGACTCCATCAGATTTGCAGACAGCTAGGATGTCCGTGTGGAAGAGGAAGAAGGCAGTGTGGTGGAAATCTCAGGGCCTGGGAAGGAAACTGACCACTTCAAAATAGGCAAAGGCAGATAGGTAAAAGAGATATCCAAGACAGGCAAACCCCAGACAAGAAATACACTTAAGAATCATACATGTTGGCTCAAATACAGAAACATCCAAGTAGTTCCTTACCTCGTTAAATCTCATCACGAGGTCTTCAAGGGCATTGTGCTCTCCACTTTGAGACATGAGGATTGATTCTGAGATGCATGCTTTGAGACGGGGCAGTGATCTCTGACACTCGGGGGAACTCAAGTCCCGGGTTAAGAAACAGAGGTAGTCCATGGGCAGGACCCTGCGGTAAATGTTCTGTTCCTGTTCTGTTAAGATGCTGGCTACTTCCTCCGGGAACTGAATGAGGGGCTGGAGATCAATCAGCTCCTTGCTGATTCCAGCTGAACTTGAAGGAACAGGACTGGAATTGGCCATAGAAGTGCCCGGTTGGCGTTCTGGAAAAAAAATTTATGGTTATACCAAGACTGGGATCCCTGACAATACATATTTACAGATTTCTCAGCTTAGTGAATAGCCCTACACTGTCATACATGCAAGGGAGACCTTTCTCACATCTGTCCTCCCACATCCCTGAAGCAGCATTAATTTTACACATCACTATCCAACAAGCTCACTATAAAATTTTATAGATCATCATCGACTTCTTTATCTTCCTTGGTTAGCCATCAGAGTTAAGGTAACTAAGATTGAGTGTGTGCACAGCCAGGTGAATTTGAAGAAAGAAGAAGATTGCACATGTATGTGCACACTTGTTGTAAATGTGTAGAACCTCTCTGCACACAGTTTCAAAGCATCATGGTATATTCTACCATCCTTGTTCCTGCAAAGACTTCTACTTCACTGAGGATCACTTGGGAGTTTGCAAGAACACACCCACCTATAAAGGCAATAGAAGAATGGGTGATAGGGGACACATTCAAATAAATAATTTTACTTCATGTTACAACTGGGAGGAAGAAGGTGGCAGGGGAATGCAGGGCAGGAGGTGATGGGTGCAAAAGGAAGAAGTACCTGAGGCAGGGATGGATAGGTTCAAAACGGTTCCCCTAACTAGAACTGACACACTTTCTCTTTACTTTGATTCCTTCCTACTCAGTTCTTAGCTTAGCCATCTATCCAAATTCACTCACTCACTCACTCACTCACTCATTCACTCACTCACTCACCCATTTTTTTAAACTGAGTCATTCACTATTTTCCTGAGGTTGATCCTGAACTTCTGCTTCTCAGTGCTGTAATTAATTAAGTGTTCCTGTAGTACTGGAACTCAGACTCAGGACCTTGTGTATGCTCATCAAATGCCCGACCTGCTGAGCTATATCCCCATCCCTGGGAGAATACCCAGCTTTGTGGTTCAACGAATCGGGAAAAGTTAAAACATTCATGCTACACAATCCCTTCCTGGAGATACTTCAGGCATACTGGTACATTACTACAGGCTCTGAAGGGCTTGTGGTAAAGAACCCATTTGCATTTTCTTCGACCGGTATTGCCCACACTTTATCAAGTATCTAGTTGGTCATTCTGTATGACTAGCATCCTTGGAACCTCTTCTGGAAACACTACTATGAGTTCAAAACTACTCATGTTCTCCATCCTATCTTTTCTCACAGTAGACCTTCCTGGACACATTTATATTCTCATACCACTGCAGTAGAGATCATGTGGTGTACACCCAGAGACATATCTACCTCCTGTTATAAAAGGTCTAAGTGGTTATTGTTTTAAAAAGGCCCGTCTGTCTTCCTGAAGACATCACACTACTAGACTTCCACCTACGGCCAAGCTGGAGTGCTGGGCAGCCATCAGTTTTAGAAGGAATCCCACAGCTTTCAGACTTCAACCCTTTCACTCTCTCTTACAGAGATCGTTGGGTGTATCACCACAAATGGCTCTACCACGGAATCACTCAGTATAGTGGAGAGTATTTGTAGTTCTAGGACTGGAAAAGTTGAGACAGGAGGATTATGAGTTCAAAGCCAGTCTAGATGAGACAGTGAGTTTCAAGCCAGCCAGGGCTTAAAAGTGAGTAGTGAGACATATATATACATACATATATACATATATATATGTATGTATATATATACATATATATACATATATATGTATGTATATATATGGAGAGAGTATATCTATATCTATATCTATATCTATATCTATATCTATATCTATATCTATATCTATATCTATATCTATATCTATATCTATATCTATATCTATATCTATATCTATATCTATATCTATCTATATCTATATCTATATCTATATATCTATATCTATATCTATCTATATATATATATAAATCTTTAAGGTTCCACTGTCTTTGCCCTTCACTGATACAAAGCTACATGGTTCTAAACTTATTCCTGATACAAATTTCGGTTTTGTTTTCCATGTTAATTCTATCATTGCCACATTATCACATCTGTTTAATCCTAAAAGTCAGATAGGTGAGTGAGGGAGTCACTTTATACTTATCTGTGTCCTGGACTAAACCACCCAAAACCTACTGTAGCAGAAATGGGGATGACAACTTGGTTCCTCTAACCTCATATTTTTTTTATTAACTTGAGTATTTCTTATATACATTTCGAGTGTTATTCTCTTTCCCAGTTTCCGGGCCAACATCCCCCTCCCCCTCCCCTTCTTTATGGGTGTTCCCCTCCCCATCCTCCCCCCATTGCCGCCCTCCCCCCAATAATCTAGTTCACTGGGGGTTCAGTCTTAGCAGGACCCAGGGCTTCCCCTTCCACTGGTGCTCTCACTACTAACCTCATATTTTTAAAAGTCCACTGTGCATACCAGAATCGAGCCACTGTGGCCCCAAAGTCCAATTCTTTGAAAAGTTTATAAAATAGCTATGTTTCCTGAAAACTGAGTCACACTAAAGCCAGATGCCAGGGACAGTTTTTGGTACCATGCTTTAAGGACAGTGGAGTTAGCCACATACGGGAACTTTTCTCAGACGCATCCAACATGAAAACATGGTTTCAAAACAAAGTACTCTACAGAGGAAATGAAATAACAGTAAATCTTCCATAGCAACAACTTATATAATGTACAACAGACAAGATGATGAAACAAAATATATAAATAACTAAGATGATCTGTTTGAAACAACAATATATCTTGATATAGAAATCACTGTCACCATGACGGATCTAGTGATAAGCGGTAATGATGAAGGCAAGGATAAAACAGTTAAAAAAGAGAGAGAGAAATATAATGAGAATAACCACAATAAATCTAATGGCCCTGTGACGTCATACCCAAAGACAACACAGATCAAGGCTGCAGGGCTTGAAACATATTTGTTGAGCTTTTCCACAAGTTTTCTAAAGGCAGGATGCCTTGGGGGATTTTTCATATTCTCAAGGGGACATCATACAAGTCTCCTTGGGACATAATTTTCTATCGCCAGCTCCCATGTGTCTGCCATCCTTGCTGGACCCTCCTGCTCACAGCCTTCCTGCTCACATGCTACCCTTGCCTGCCTCATCAGGTCAGCCCAACCTCCCTCTGCACAGCCTGAAGATGGGTGAGTGACCTGGAGCTCACCACTCCTAATCTTTCCCTCACCTGTACACCCACAGAGAGTGTACATTGTCCCTTACAAAAACCTTTTTAGTTTCTGATGAAGAACTATCTTTCCCAGCTATGGGTGACAACTCATGCTGTACTAATAATGCTGGCTTTGGGTTGGGGTGGGGAGGTGGAAGCAGGAGGATCCAGAATTCGAGGGCAGCTGAACTACAGGTCTCTTGCTTGAAAACCAAAACCCAACCTAAAATTATCTACCTCACTTTCAGACTCAGCCACACAGACTTCTGCAATGCTCACTCTACAGTTGAATATTGATACCATTACAGCCCAGGCATGGGCACCAAGAGATAAAAGTAACTTAAAATTTTCAATTCTCTGCTCAAATAAAAGCTTCCTATACTAAGTACTTTCTATGGATTAAATCAGGAGATTCAGATTTTAAATTTAAATGTATTCATCTATGTTAAGTGTATGTGGGTGTGAGTATGCTATACCACACATGCGGGGGTCAGAGGGCAGCTTGTAGAAGGCAGTTCTCTCTTCCTCATGTGAATCCCAGGGATTGAACTCAGGTCCTCGGGCTTGACGGCAAGCACCATTACTTGCTGAGCCTTGTCACCATCTCCCAGGAGATTTGATAATTGACCCACAAGAGCTATAGCTTACATAAGGTGACACAAGCGGTCAGAGCTGTCATGGGAACAGGGTCTCTCTGCCTCCAGACCTCATGCCCTTATTATTCAGCATGCTGTCACTTGACATCAGGTTTATAGATGCATTTCAAGAGATTTTGGTTAGTGTAAAGCAACTTGTTTGTCTCACTACTCAGAGTGATTAAATAAAACGGCCTCTTTCGACTTTAAAGGTGAGGGTGTGTCCCAGAAGGTAGGCTTCTCTCCCTCAGCCTGAAGTATCTCTTCAGTCACCATTCTGGAGCATGGAGACACTCAGGTGGGCCCTTTGTGCGTTCATAAGAATTCCCCACATTTTAAATCAGAACTATCCGCAGTATGTGAAACACAGAGCATAGTCTCTAGATTAATAATTTACAGGAAATACTGGGTTAAAACAAAGGCAAAGGTACTTTATTCATTTTCGTCCATTTTTTTAAAAATTGTTAAACTGTCTTTTAGATCCTAAGAAAGGATGTTCTGTATAGGCAGTGATCCCAACACCAGAGTACTTAGAATTAAGGTCTAGAACACAGTAGATACTTGGTAAATGAATGGACAAATTCTGACATCATTTTTCTTGCATCCATTGAGGTGTACTCTTCAACATAAAGGCCAGCCTTTGAGCACTGTCCACACACAAGACAGTTTCTTATTGGTGGAGGGAGGCAGAATGCTCAGCCAGAAGCCAGAATCTTCAAGTTCTAACTCACCCTCTTGCCAATTCCAGAGCCGACTGCTGATCAGCTAGATTCTCGGGTCTTTTGCACAACCACTTAGGTCCAACTTTATACCGAGTAAGAGCAGCAGTCTCTACCTGTTACGAGAGCAATGGTGCCCTCCCAGTATGATGGCATTGTTCCGGAACTGTGACATCCATTTGAAGCCCAGAAGGAAAAACCAAACTCGTTCTTTTTCATCAAGAAACGGCAACCACTCTGTCAAGTGGAAGTGACTGGCATTCTTAGTCCTTAGCTCGAGGTACATGGGCGGGATTTTGTGCTGAACGAGTTACTGTTTCCTGTCATGCGACCCCTATAGGGTGGGAGACTTCCAAAAGGTACTAGATGAAGAGTAACTCGTGGGAAACACTCATAAATGTAGAAGTTCACCCCCTGGGTCTACCTGGCTGATTTAGGTTCTTGTAGATTGCCCAAGGGAAATGGTCCTAGAAGTCAAAGTCGAGTCAGTGATGGTCGGAGAGAAAGGAGAGAGAAAGTGCTCTCTGAGTAACATCTCAAAAAAGAAAGGTTTGGCCTGGACTTCCCATCGCCCCAAGGCAAGGTGCTACTTAGATAGATGGTGAGACCCAGAAATCTAAACACGTACATATTTGTTTCTTTCTGAGCACACACCTATTCTGGTGCTTCCTTGTTTTCTACAGTGATGTCCCATCTCTCTTAAAATAGGCTTCAGCACTGTGGGGGCTTGGGGGGAGTGACAAATTACTGTCTCCTGAGCAGGCACAGCCACTCTTGCCCCGCCTTCTCTACACAGATTCCCAGAAGCCCAGGCTGAGCGGCTGCAGGTAGCTGAGGGTAAGGAGACACTGGGAAGAGCACTGATCCCTCTGTAAGGGATGTGGAGACAGACAGCGAGGTTGAGGGCCGCTGGTGAGGGCACACCATATTCCCTGTGGGAATTATTAAAGGGTGTGAGAAATACTGCAGTTAAGGAAAGAGCCTCTTTCACTGATAAGTGGATATTAGCCCAAAAGCTCGAATTAGCCAAGATACAATCCACAGACCACATGAAGCTCAAGAAGAAGGATGATCAAAATGCAGATGCTTCACTCCTTCTTAAAAGGGGGAACAAAAATATTGATAAAGGGGATATGGAGGCAAAGTTTGGAGCAGAGACTGAAGGAATGGTCATTCTGAGCCTGCCCCACATGTGGCCCATATATATACAGCCACCAAAACTAGATACAGCTGATGAAGCTAAGAAGTGCATGCTGACAGGAACTGGATATAAATCTCTCCTGAGAGACACAGCCAGAGCATGTCAAATACAGAGGTGAATGCAAGCAGCAAACCACTGAACTGAGAACGGGAACCCTATTGGAGGAATCAGAGAAAGGATTGAAAGAGCTGAAGAAGCTTGCAACCCCATAAGAACAACAATGCCAACAAACCAGAGCTCCCAGGGACTAAACCACTACAAAAAGACTATACATGGACTAACCCCATGGCTCCAACTGCATATGTAGCAGAGGATGGCCTTGTTGGGCACCAATGGAAGGAGAAGCCCTTGGTCCTGCCAAGGTTGTACCCCCATTGTAGGGGAATGTTGGGTAGTGGGACAGGAAGGGGGTAGATAGGGAGGGGAACATCCTTATAGAAGAAGGAGTGGGGGAAGGGACAGGGGGCTTATGGACAGGAAACGGGGAAAGGGAATAACATTTGAAATGTAAATAAAAAAAATCCAAGGGAAAAGAAAAGAGCATCTTGGCTCTAGAGAGATGGCTCAGCTGTGAAGACCATCTGCTGCTTTCACAGAGGGCTCCAGTTCAGTTCCCAGTAGCCACGTGTCACCTCACAGTGGAACCGAACTCCAATGGGATCTAATGCTCCATTCTGACCTCCGCCAGCACAAAGCACACATGGTACACACACACACACACACACACACACACACACACACACACACACACACACACAGACAAAACAATCATTCAAACAAAATTTAGATGAGCGTGGGTTGGCGAGTGTGTGCTAACCAAGATGGTAGAGCTTTCTGCACTGATGGTAGCCATTCAGGACACACTTGGCTTGGTTATCTGCTGGGAACATGAAGGTCTTTGCACCCACAGATCACCAGGGAAACCAGGAATGTTAAGCATGCAGATTGTCCTTTCAAAAGAAAGGACGTAAAACCTGTTTTTCCACCCAGAAAGCTGGGAATTGGAGGTGATTAATAGCCTTGTGATTGGTGTTATCTGTAGGGCCAGACCATATTCCAGCTCCTACAGCCAGGACCAGAGGTAGCTAATAGTCTAAATGATCTTTGCTTTATCTATTTAGACAGGGGCTACCCCAAGCTCCCACAGCCAGGACCAGAGATGGCCAGTAGCCTAAATGATCTTCAAGTTATCTTTGGGACTAAAACCACACCAGTCCTGCCCTAGGCCTCTCTTGGAAGAAGTGACATGTGCTTTGAGTTGAGCCTCGTGTGCACCAGGGATGGTAGTCCACCCGGAAACTTTCCCCCAGACTGGACTGTTTTTAAATATGGTAGCCAGCATATTTAATTGATGTCAGACTCTCAGCATCTGATTCAGCCCGACAAAGTCAAGCTGGCCCAAGTTTTCATCCTCACCTCTTTGCAGTTCATTTCCCTGCCTGTCGTGGTGCTTGTGGGGAACGCACCTCAAATAATAGCCACTCATTCTAGCTCTCCCTTTCCAATATTGACCATCATTGGCACTGTATTGCCAGGCTGCATTCTCACAGAAAACAGGTATTGGGTGATCTCCATTCCATAGACTATGGAGCAGGAAATGTTAAGCCATTTTCTTAAAGACAGCCATGCTCTAAACAGATGGGGCTGGAATTTTGACCTTGTTCTGACTCTGAAAATATGCCCATTTCACAAGCAAGCATCGAGGGATCTTTTGCAGAGGAGACACAGCCTCCTGATTTTCTATGGAGTGGATTTCTCCTTTCCCCCCTCTCCCCTCTCCCCCGCTTCTGGGAAAGGAGTAGGGTTGGAGAATTGGATTTCTCCTATGGAACGGGAAGTTAGAAGGCTCTCGCTCTCAAATTGTCAACTACAACTTTATAGGAAGAAACCACAGGAGAACCTGTTTATGACTTTGCTTCTGAAATTCTTTCATTCCCACTCTGTAGATACTGGGGAGCTATGCAGGGCTTGGAAGATAAGACAATATTGTAGGCATAGCTCCTTAACCATTTTAATTCTAGTATTTCATCTAACAGACACTCTTGCAAAAATATAGACTGAGGTAAATTAATCTGGATTGAAACGGAAAGTTTTTTTCATGAGTTTACATTTAAAAAAAAAAGAAAATATAAAACAATAAATATGACGTCATTGAGGGGTAGAGAGGTTTGTCATAGAAGGCCTAGGTTTTCATATCTGTCCAGGACACACAGTTCTGTTCTGCTTGTTTTTTTTTTTTAAATAATGTACAAATAACAGTATTAAAAAACACATTAAAAGGGGCTGGGGATTTAGCTCAGTGGTAGAGCGCTTACCTAGGAAGCGCAAGGCCCTGGGTTCGGTCCCCAGCTCCGAAAAAAAGAACCAAAAAAAAAAAAAAAAAAAAAAAAAAAACACATTAAAATGTTTCTGAAAAATTTATCCACAGAACAAAACTCCTATATTCTCATAACTAAAAAATTGGCTTAGTTTTTGGGGTATTTATATTTTTTCCAAAAAATATTTCTGGGGATGGAGAGATGGTGCAGCAGTTAAGAGCACTTGTTGCCCTTTCCGAGGACCTGGGTTCAGTTCCCAGCCCCCGCGTGGCAGCTTATGGCAGTCTACAGTGCAGTGCCAGGGGACCCAGTGCCCTGCTCTGACCATCCCAGGTGCTAGGTGCACACAGGGTGCAGAGAATAGGGGCTGGCAAAACACCCAAACATTAAATGAATGACTACATTTTCCTTTTGAAGAGTAGTTTACTTAGGGAAGAAAGCAGGAAAAACTTCTTGTACGGACTCTATTTTTAACTCTGAAAAGCTGAGTGAATTTCGCAAACAGTTGCATAATTTAAAAAAGTTATATTTCAGGTTCCCAACTGCACACATCTACTGGTGCACTTCCAATTATATAAAATAAGACACAGAGAGAAGGACATCGATTTCTTTTTAGAAAAGAGTCACAATTGGCTTAAAAACACCAATTCTCGGGCCGAGCTAGAAATTGCCTCTGTAGAGAAGTGACAGACTTAGCACGGGTTAGTAAATTGGTGTGAGTTCTCCCCATTGTTTCTTGTTATTGGTTTTGGAGTAGCAAAATCGATCTAACAATTAAGGTGTCTGACTTGTTTGCAGCCTCCCCTGACAAAGATAAATTCATAAAATGAATGAAGCATTATTACTTCCAAAACATAACTTAAAAATTATCTCTAGGGGCTGGAGAGGTAGTTAGTGGTTGGGAGCACTGGCTGCTCTCCTGAGGACTCAAATTCATCTCAGCACCATCTGTAACTCCAGCTCCAGGGGATCTGACACCCTCTCACAGACATACATGTAGGCAAAACACCAATGCAGATGAAAAGATAATGAAAAAATAAAGAAACAAATAAAATCTCTAGGTTGAGAGTTAAAACATAGTTAGATGAAACTGTCAACTAGACTGAAAACCTTCAGAAAAAACTATTGGATAATATTCCCATCCAGGAAACACGCTGTTGGCTCTGCTTTCTGAAGAAATGCATGGCTACAGAAAGTATAAAGATAAACAAGAACAGAATAAACATGGCCAGTATTTAACTCACTAAAATTTCTACTAATATTTTTGCTGTAGCTTTTCATACAAACACATGCATGTGCTCAGGCGTGCTCACGCGCGCGTACACACACACACAGAGAGAGAGAGAGAGAGAGAGAGAGAGAGAGAGAGAGAGAGAGAGAGACAAACAGACAGACAGACAGAGAGACAGAGAGACAGACAGACAGACACTATAAAATTAGGATATGAAAACACAAATTTTTTTCTAACATAAACCCCCCCATTATGCATTTCTTTAACCCTAAACCTAATCTTATGTTTACTTTAAAAAGGCTCTTTAACAGTCCATGCTGTTTGCATAACATACATTTTTATTATTTTACATAACTGTGATAAGCAGTCTGCTTGGGTTTATTGTGTTGTGTGTCTCAGTGAAAGAGGAAAAATGCCTATGTAGATTCAGAACTTGCCTGTTCTAGTTCTGCTTCGGTCGCCTTCGTCATACTATCTAAACATGGAATCATGCCGTCTGCAAACATAGTCGATTCACTTCTCTACTCCAGTCTGGATTCCTTCTACCTCCTGTTCTCATTCCAGCACAACATTAGAGTGGGAGTCTCTACTTGGTCATTTCGCCTCACTATGCGTAGACTTAGCTGAGCATTTCCCACAGATGTACCTGCCTGAAGAGGTTTCTGTGTATACACATATGTGTACACACACATATATGAAAGGATGTTGGAGTTTGTCAGATGCTTCTTTTGTGGCTACTGAAATGATGTGGGTTTGACTATTATTTTACTGATAAGCGTACTAAATGGATTGGACTTCATGCTCAAGTTGGCACTCGTCTTGATCTGACAGCACTGTGTTATTGATTTTGATCTGACACGAATGTTTATTGTCTATTTGCAACTTTGGCTCTAGCTTAGTCTTGACGTTAGTCAGGGAAAGAGGACCAAATGAGATGTAACAGCAGCCATGTCTTCAAATTATAATCTGATATTTTGAAAATCTTTGATTTTTGAAAGAGGAATATACATCTTTATGGTCATTGTGATCATACTTACATTCTCAACCTGTGACAGTGACTATCAGCTAAAATAGCTGTGCAGAATAAAAGGTAAACTATGATTATTGCTTCTGTCTTAGAACAAACATAAAATTGCCGAAATGACCTATCCCAAACTTTGGATAAGTCAAACTTACTCAATGGGAAAAATGCACATGGACTGTTTTTCCCCAGAAGGCTGAAACAACAGTGCCGATAATATATCACTTACTGACATTTGAAAGTCTCCCACTCAGCTAAGCACTAAGCTTATTACTTGCAAGAATTAAGGCATCTCAACCTTACCAAGGGAGGACTAACATTCCGTCTTATAGCTGAGCAAACTCAGAGAAAAAGCAACTGGTTCAAGTAACCATAAGTCATGAGAAGAAGCCCCTGAATTCTAAGCTAGATGCTGGTGGCTCCAAAGCCACCATTTTAACCATTTCTCATGATCTGGGCACCAGAATTTAACTTATCTGCAAAGTCAAGATTGTTCATTTCTCCTCTTGAACAGAAATGGTATCAAAACTACTAGAAGATGTACGACGTGAATCCAATCTAGATCACATAAATGTGCTAGTAACGGACAAAGACTATTTTATATTTAATTATGCAGCCAGTATGTTCGTGACTTTGTTTGATGATTGAAGCAAAAGCTTTTAACTGACAAAGCCAAGCTCAACTTTAATAGAAACCAAAGAATGACAATGTGACCAATGATGCATCTGGGAACTTCAAGCTGGATGCATTAAGGTCATCAGAAGGTTGTTGCATGGAGGAAGCTTGGGGATTAACACCAGGTGCTTTGCTTGAGTTCCGGTTCAGATCACTACATTACTGTGAGTTCTTTTTTAACTCTACAGCCATAAAACTAATTTCTGGGCCACTCTGTAGCTCCTCATCCTGAGTTTATAGTTCTTCATCCTTCCTTCAGCACAGTTTTTTCCTAAGAAGGCTCACCGTAAGTTGTAACCATCACAGTTAAGCAAATGGCTTACAAATAAACAATTCTGATTTGGAACTTCTTACTGTGACCAAATCTGGGCATCCCAGCCTCTCAAAGTTAAGACAATCAGATTTCATCTAGGTTTCATTTATAAAATAAATCCAACAGCTCCACTTTCTCAGACTACAAGTCCCAGAGGCATTACTAACTTCTTCTTCTATGTCCTAGGCCATGTTTGTATCTATCCATCAACCGCCAGTCTCAAGGGCTGGTCCTTCCCCTTCCGCAGCCTCAGCTGTCCCCTAACTTCCACCTGCGTGTGTTTACATCAGCTGCTGATTGTTGTATGCTATAAAAAAATGAGGGGGATATTATAAAATTCACTAAATCAAAGTGTAGTGGCTCAGAAAGGCCATTTGACCCTGTGAGATGACGTCTTTGATGGCAACGCCAGGCAGGAGGAGACTGGAGGCCGGTCCAGTGAACTGTGTAAAGAAAACAACACCATTTATACAAGTCTGGGAGAGACCTCCCGCTTCCTTCCTGGGGTCAGGTTTTCTTCTGATTTGGTATAAAACAGCCATTGGACCTGAAAAGACAGCAGTTGGCTTTGTTCTTCGAGGCTTGAACAGCACACACAAAAACAGTGTTGGCTCCTCCCGCTGGATGTGGACAATCCGGGTTGCCAGCATCTGGTGTCTGCGAATCCCTGCTGGCCAGCTGCCACTGCTCACTGTGCAAGCCAGGGCTGAAGGCCCAAGAGTGCTGGAACCTCTGATCTCTACAGATGCCTCCTTCTACCGGAGTGCTCCCAGGGCTCCGTATCAAGTAAAGAGTACTCAGTGTAGACTCTAAGATGGGATCCAAGTTCAAATCCTGCTTGGCCATTTCATAGTTCTTTAGCCCTGTAATCAAGCTCTTTGGGTAAAAACATTTATCTGGGAACTTCCTGTGACTCCTATCTTGGAGTACAAAACATCACTAGGAGAATGGTACAAGTTAACATTTTGAACCTCGTAACATCTATCAATGTATCCTATGTGCGTGGGTGGAATAAACACAGCCCAAGGAGTCAAAGACCTGGAGACCTCCATGGGTTAAATTGAAAGGTCTGGAAGTGACATGATAGTCATGGCAGTCCTATCTGCAGATTCTTCTCAGCCAGTTTACTCTCTCCAAGGCTGTCTTAGTTAGGGTTTTACTGCTGTGAACAGACACAATGACCAAGACAATCCTTATAAGGACAATACTTAATTGGGGCTGGCTTACAGGTTCAGAAGTTCAGTCCAGTATCATCAAGGTGGGAACATGGCAGCATCCAGGCAGGTAAGGTGCAGGAGGAATGGAGAGGTCTACATCTGCAACTGCTGGCCTCTAAGAGAAGACTGACTTCCAGGCACCTAGGAAGTGGGTCTGATAGCCCACACCCACAGTGACACACCTACTCCAACAAGGCCACACCTACTCCAACAGGGCCACACTTTCTAATAGTACCACACTGGGCCGAGCATATGTAAACCATCACAAAGGCCAGGCTTCTGGAGTTGAGAGTGAGAGATAGCATACACACTCATGTAAAATAGGAGAAACTATTAAGCCCAACCATAGGCCTTCAGATTGTAGATTGGAACAGTCTAGTTTGGAGCAAGAAGAGAACAATCCTGAGTAACAGGGCTTGAAGGTATACTTACAGATGTAAACATGAAAGACACCAGGAGATTATATATTTTCTGACAGCTGACCAATACAATATAATTACTGAGGTCTTTTCCCCTGAAGGGACCCATCTCACAGCCCTGCTCCCTCTATCGGATAATAGAACTCAGAGTGTGTTTCCTACGTGTTGACTATAGACCCTGGGCATTAACGAGTAACTCCAAACACTTCATCAGCAGAGGGAATTTCAAAGGTTTTAAAGCGGATCACAAAAGTGAGACTGAGGGATTGGTGACACAGGCAAGGGAGATATAGCCATGCAATGACGTAGCACAAACACAAACAAGTCAATGTTTTCATCAAGAGATTCTATTGCAAAAAAACAAAAAGGCATCTCCTGACTCTTGATGTCTCAGGTGAGGTCGGAGACTTGCTGCCTCTGGGACTGCATTTCCAGTTGCAAGATGGTTGGTGTTCGTAAGGCACTGAGAGAACAGAGAATGGCAGATGGTGTCCAAGTCAATAAACGGTAGGTATATTGTTTGATCTGGGTTTAAGAGTCTGTGCTCTTGATAAGCTTAGATCAAAGGTTCAGAAGCTGAGTCAAGTGAAGTGTGTAACATCTCCACAACAAACCAATGATTTCACCTTCTGAGCTCACCATCAGACCTCAAGGTAAAGTAGAATAGACACAGGCATCAAAGACCTGAAGCCCTCCCTGGGGTAAGTTAGCAGGTTCTAGAAGGGACACAACAGTCATAGCAGCCACAGAGGCAGATTCTTTTTAGATAGCTTACTCTCTCCAAGGCCATGTGTATGTGTTGAAGCAGGGAAGAGAAGAGCTAAAGTTTGACAAATGGACTCCACCTGCAAGACTGGGTCTGTGAATCGGTTTTTGATAAGGTGTTCTCTGGTCTCTGTGTTTTCTGGAACAGGTCTGCTTCAGTGTGTCTGCATGTCATGGCCTCCCCTTTCCTCCTCCCCCTCCACTTGTCTTCTCCCATCCCTTCTTCCCATTCTCTACCTCTTCCATTTGTTCTCTCATTTTGTAAGAAAGGGAATTTCTGCCTTAAAAATACCAACTTCCTCAGGGCTGAGCTAGAGCAGGAGAAGGAATCACATAGACATCACCCTGCTGAATTTTCTGGGAAGATGGAGAAACCTAGGGCAGGGAAGGTGTTGACCATGGCCAATACCCCTTGGAATTATGGAAGGCCTTGCTATGGATGAGAGGAATGAACCCTGAAGGTAAGATCTAAGGAGGGTGGCTGTCTCAAATCCCTGTCCTAGCACCCAACACAGTTCTAGAGACTTCCCCCAAGGCCCTCTATGTTCCTTCCCTTTGGGAAGCCTGACCCCACTATCCCCCTTCCTGAAACTCATCCTGTCACTAAAGCTTTCCTCTTGCTATTTCTGATTGTCTTCTCTGCTCAAGCTTCAGTTTGGGGGACAATTTTCTAATAACTCTCTTCTTTCTTCTATCCTTTTGTACTTTCCAAGACAAGCATATGCACTGGCCCATTTTACTGCTCAGGAGGATGAAATGCAGGAAGACAGGAGTTACGTGCTTTTTCCAGATCACTCTGGGAGTGTATTTGGAAGTCTCATCATATCTCACCTAAAAAAACGTGCAAACATATTTGTTCTTAAATTTTAAATTATTTTTAAAGTTAGCATACAAAGTAAAGGCTCCCATTATGACATTTCATATATTTATATATGATCATTTACTTAAGTACATTAATATTTTATATAACTATATAATATATAATTGATACATATATATAAATAAAATTATACTTTGTTCTAATTAATTCTCCTCCTCCACTGTCTCCTACCCTCTACTCTCTCTTATTGGTCCTCTTCCTCTCCCCACAAAAGTCCCTCCTCTACAATCATGTCATGTGTATTTTATTACCCTTTTTTTCCCCCTAAACCCTATATTCTTGTCTACTGATCTTTGCCTTGGTGTTATCACACAACAATACAGTCACTTGTTCACACGGTCACTTCTCTGTATATTACCAGCTCCTGGCATCGAAAAGAGTGTCTTTCTCTTCTGCTTCATCCTTAGCTAACAAGAGCAGATAGACATATGTGAGTGTTTCCCATAACTGTACTGTATAACACCCATCTCCTACAGGTAAATCAGAGTTAAGTAGGGTCGAGGTAGCCCTGGTATAATTAAAACCATGTTCCTGTGAGCTCTGGGTCTGTAACCGTCGAGGGCTCCGTTCAAGGTTTTGGTTCCCTATTTAAATGTCTCATCCCCACCTTGTGATAGGTTATGAACATCAGGAAATTATTTTACTTTTTTAACCAGCTCCCTTTATGGTTCCTGGTGCTTAGCATAGTCCACAGATCACAGCAGGCACAAAAGTGACTATTTATTGATGAAATATCTTTCCAAACTGCCTGTCAAGTTTAGTTTTCTTTTCTTTTTTTAAAATGGGGTCAACCGATTCTAAAAAACTATACATAAAGTTTCTCTCCACTGTGCATATAGAAAACTAAACTATAAAGCTGGGAAGAGTGACAACGGATATAGAAAGAGGTTGGGAATGTACCAAGACTCCATCCATGGAAAATGTGAATGCTCTCTGGAGCCTTTCCAACCTTGGAATTCGTATCACAATTCCACTAGGTCTAACTTGGTCTTAACACCCCACTTTCAGGAAGATAAAAAAGTATATATTATGGGTTCAGAGCTCCAATGATCCATGGGTTGGCAACTGAGATGTTCCAATATTTCAAAGGACGGAGTGAAGCACGCACATTCTCACCAGACTTTAGCCTCGAGGCTGAAACAAGACGTTAACCCACTCAAAGACCCTGGAGGCTCCAGCCTCTCCCCTTGGATAGCTCTGCGAGGCATCCAGCAAGTTCCAATTTGGGCAGGGGTTTGTTTATTCTGCTTGGTTCAAATCAGGGTTACAGATCCCTAATGGTTTTAGCGTCCCTAAAGGTTTTCCACATTTGGGCAAGATCTATGCTTTATGTCAGTCCCGAGGAGGCTTTGCTCCCAGATGAGGCAGACATGCTAGAAGCACTCAGATAGCTGCCCTCGGTAGATGCTATTCCTCGGCACAGATGTGGATCTCTCTCTCTCTCTCTCTCTCTCTCTCTCTCTCTCTCTCTCTCCATTCCTTCCTTCCTTTCTTTTCTTAAACCCCGTTCTTAAACCAATTGTACTTTTCCTTACATTTCATTTTCCCCCCAGTGATGTTGAATTTTCTAAACTAGTCCTTTTCCTGCAACCACTGCTCCACGCCAACTCAAACTAAGAGGGCTCACGCTGACTCTTAGATCTTCATTTTGAGCACATCAAATCCTAATGCAGGAATAATCAGGATTGCAATGGCAACACTTCTCCTCACAGGCACTGCCTCTCAGGCTCTGGGCCACAGGTCACTCGCTGTTGGTAGGACTTTCCTAAAATCCAGTCTGCAAAAGGCTACATGGGCCCTCTAAGGCATTAGGGCCAAGCTTTTGCCTCGGTCTCTGACATGTAGCCACATCAGTCTGCCGACGGCTCTTCCCTCTCCTTGTCACACTGGGCCACTTCCTCTTTGTCGCCTAGGCTCTGCACACATTCTCCCTCATAATCTCTCACACTTCTTCACCTGGATCTCCAGGGAGCCTGTATGTGCAAGCCTGTGTCAAGAGACAGCCAGGATGTAGCATAAGATCACAAATGTGGGTGCCGGCCAGGCTAGGTAGGTATGAATTGAGCTGTGGGAATGAGGCTGATGTGTCTTATACATGAGTTAGCACCTGCTGGCCAGACCAAGTGGGGAGAATGACACGGGGTTGCCAGAAGAGCTAGAGTGCCACTTGGTTAGTAAAAAGTTCTCCGGTTTTGAAGATACAGCAGCTGTCAAAGCAAAACACACAGGCCCTAGATTTGACCCACTAAGAATAAATTTGCTTCCCCCATGCAATTAGAGATGATCTAAATAAAAGTAGTGGACTCAAAGCCATCAGTGAGAGTGGGCTGGAAGAATGTCTCAGTCTAGTTTTCTGTTGCAGGACAAAATACCACCAATGGATGCCAGGAATCAAACCTGGGTCCTCTAGAAGAGGAGTGAGTCCTCTTAACCACTGAGCCATATTTCCAGCTCCTGATACTCTAATTTTTAAAGGCGTGTGTGTATGTGTGTGTGTACATGTGTATGTGTGTTTGCGTGTGTATGTATATGTGTATGTTTGTATATGTATGTGTGTGTATACATGTGTATTTGTGTTTGTTTGTGTATGTGTGTGTATGTATGTGTGTATGTATGTTTATGTGTATATGTATGTATGTATGTGTATGTGTGTGTGTGTCTTTGTGTGCACACATGTGTGCACAAGCGGGCATTGGTTCCTGCACAGTTGGAGTCACAAGCACTTATTCTTTTCATTTAAAAAAATTGATTAAAAATCTAGCTTGGGAGTTAGGACAAATTTCCAACGATTTCTGAGATGATCCTAAACACATCCTGCTATTTTATAGCATATTTAATGTAAAACCATATTTTCAGCACTAACCATTATAAAATCAAAAATACTGATCAGATTTGAAAACTGTTGAGGGTGCTCTGTAGTCTGAAGTATCAAGTACGGGGCCAATATTTAATGCTTTATCTAAAAGCAACTCAATCTCATGAGTGTACACATTGGCTTTTTCCATTAGCATACATATAGCCATACCATTTAAAAATAATTATTCTGAAACAAAAATTCTTGATCATCAGTAATTACATAAGACATATACCATATATGTACCATATATGATATATATATATTTCTCTCTCTCTCTCTCTCTCTCTCTCTCTCACACACACACACACACACACACACACACACACACACACACACCAAGCCTCTATATCCACAGTTTTATAAAATTTCTCAGGCAAACATGGGTCATGGATGGAAAAATTGAAGAAGCCCTATCTTGGAGGTGAAGACCATAGACTTGAGAATCAGCCAGACTTGGGATCAAACACTGTCTTTGTATACACTGGCTGGGAAATTCGAGTTGAAGATGCGTGTTGTAGGCTTAGAAGTCACTAGTCTGGAACTGGAGTTTCCAAAGTCTCGAAAATGTTTTGCGCACTCCCTTTCTCTCCCTGTCCCAAATCGTCTCCAAGAACATGTGCTTGAAATGGGAATTTAGATGTTTATTTATTAATCAAGAGTGTGACTGAGTGCAAAGTAGGGAACATTCACAATATACACACAGAGACCCTCAGAAATACTTAAACGTAAACTTGTTTAAATTTCTATGTAATTGTTCATTGATTAGTACCCGGAAAACACTTTTTAAATAGTATTTATTGTCTGAAGACATGCAAAGTTAAAAAGACTTAAGTAAGAGAAAGAATTAAAATAGTAGGTATGTATTTTTAGTTGTCAAGTATTTTAGACTCTCCTGCATGCACATAGTTAAATATGTTCTGGAATTCAGTTAAACAAAAACAAAGCACAATCAATTTAAATGTATCACTGCCTTCCTCATTATTTATTCAAGACTCAGTTTCGACTGAAGTTTAAACTTCATGACTCGGGCTATCTTGAAGTTTTTCTCTTTCCCAATTATCTGCTACTGACCCACTTTCCCATTATAAAGAAATTATAGACATATTCCATTATGTTTTATAAGGATTCCCATGGACAAGAATTTTCACATCCCATTTAAGTGAGTTCTAACCCTTTACAACAATTTGAAAACTCAAAAAAAAAATTTGACTAATTCCATGTAGCAAGAAACCAAACAACTCATTTAATGTTTATTGTAATGAATAAGTTATTGTCACTAAAGTATCCAACACGAAATTTAACTTGAATGCTACATTTTACACCAATGACACATTTTAGACTCGGCTTCTCTTCCGTCTCTATTGTTGTGCTAAAACACCATGACCAAGCATGAAATGGTTTATGTCACCTGATAACTCGCAGGCTATCGTCCATCACTCAGGGTAGTCAGTATCTCAAGGCAGGACCTGAAAGCAGGAACTGAGGCAGAAACTCTAGTGGAAAGCTGCTTACTGGCTTGCTCCTCCTGGTTTGCTCAGCCTGCTTTCTTATACCATTGAGGACCATCCACCCCTGGTTGGCACTGTTCCGTGTGGAATAGACTCTCCCATATCAATCACCTCTCAAGAAGATGCACCACAGGGATAATTATGCACAGGACACTCTGTTTAGGGTCATTTTCTCAATGGAGGCTCCTTCTTCCCAGATAACTCTAGCCAGTGTCAAGCTGACATAAAAACTAGCCAGCTCAGCTCCCCTTGCCAGCCGTGAATGTGCAGTACATGCTCTGCTGCTGTGGGAACAGAGAGTCAGCAGAGAATTAAGTGCAAACAAAAAGAGCTCCCTGATGTAGGTCCGAGGTTGCCCCCACCCTCTTTTTCAATCCCGTTCCCATTTCTTTAGGCTCTCAAGTACTTTCAGAATCCCCACACTTCTCTCAATACAGTTTATGGACTTTCCTCTGTGCCCCTATGTGTGTACATCTCTCAGATACAACCCCTAACTGTGCTTAAGGGACAAGCCTATTTGTCATTTGCTCATCTCCTCTGCTGGCAGTGGAGTCCTTGAAAGTAAAGGCCACATTTTGTCCACTGCTGTAGTTTTGGCACAGAGGAGGTGTTCAATAAATGCTAAGTAAGCGGGCGAATGAATGGCTAAGTGCATGGAAACTAAGGACAATCTCATGGCGTTACGAGTGGATGCACTGGGCAGCCTCCTCTTAGGTGTCCTTTAAGACGCTAGTGCAAGGGCCCACAGCCAGGAAAACCCAGGAGGCATTGTTCTTCTCTGGGCGTGCTGTGACTGAGCTCATGGGAGACTTAGTGGACTTGGTGGCAGGTGGGGAACCCTAATAAAGAGTGGCAGGAGCGTCCCCATCACCATCCGTGACTGTTACTGTCTCAAGACTGATTGAAGACTTACCAGATACTGAGTTCCTTGTATACACTGTTACACCCAGCCCTGAAAACAACTAGGGTTATTGGTCTGGTTTCCCCTTTAGTGATGGAGAAACTGAAGTTCACAAAAGTAAAGCTCCTTTAAGTAAGAGCACTGACGTCAAGATCCAAACCCAAGGCCAGGGGGTGGGGGTGGGGCTCAAGCTCAATGCCACCTCAACAACAGCATAAGTCAGAGACTGGTGTTCCCAACAGGACCAAGAGAGCCCAGAGTAACACTCGCTCTTGATTGAGCACCTTTCACCACCTCATCTCAACAAAGCCTCTCTGTCTCCTCTCTCCTGATTCCATTTGAATGTGAAGCCCAGTGGGTCTTCGTTACAACCACTGGCAATGGCCACAATAGCAATGAGGGGCTTGAACTCCCCAACATCTTCACATTGGCCTCGTTTCAAAATTCCAAGTGTAGAGTGTGTACAGGGAAATGGTAGGTACATCAATATAGATGACACATGAATGGCCTTCCTTGGCCATAACCACTTTGACGGGAGATTTCACCCATTCTCCCAATCATTTTAAGTTGCACTGTCTAGCCTTGTTTATCTATTGAGTCTTTCAACTTCAAGCACAATTCTTAGGTTCTCTCTTTAGCTCGTAGGTCAGAAGCAGTTCTTGATTCCCCTGGTGAAATCCAGCTGTGGTGTTCCTTTTCTGATTACATTTGCCTCTCCTTTTTAATGGGTGTTTTGGTGTTTTTTGTTTGTTTGTTTGTTTTTTTAAATTTAATTCATAACCCTGAAAATTTATCTTTTAGAACTGTTTTCATTCTCACTATTTAGCGAGGTTTTGGGGGGAAGCCTTTGCATCTAGTCACTATGAATTTAGATCTTGGCGTAGCATTTCGAATGACTCTGGTGGATGAGCTGACATTTTAATTTGAAACCCCTCCGAGGGCTGCTCTGGCACTATGGTTCTCACCAACCACCTTTCTGGGTTTCCTGATTAGAACTCAAAGCACCCTCTGTTATCCGACCTGCTGCCTTTCATCCTTCCTCGAATGGTGTGGACCGAATGTCTTCTTTCCACAAAGTACTTTCTGGGGGCAAAGCGAGATGAGTAAGAGCCAACCGCAGCATGCTGTCCCCCTCAGGTTAGGGCCCCATCTGATGGGATGATCGTTCCTAGACCATAGCTGGCTGGTCAGATGCTGAGGCTTCCCTGTGTGTGGATTTTGTTCTTTGAACAACACGTGGCTACCCAGGCCCCATGGCAGAAGTGTTTTGTTATGTACCCATCAAATCTCCTGATACTGTGACATATGGCTCCATTTCAGCTCAGCAGCCCAGTGCTTTCTCACATAGGGTGGTAAGGCCTGAGATTGAGCATGACGTTTTCTCTGGAATGGGAAACGCTCGTCCACAAGCTGCAGACTTCCTCATGGATCTGCATTCTTCCCATAGTTGACACGGCTCTAGGCCACCGTGGGCAGCTAATAAATATTTCTTAATTAATTAACTGCTACAGAAATATACTCAGCATCACATTAAGGTATATTTTTATCTGCCAAACAATTTCAAGGTAGCAAAACTAAGTCAGGACGTTTCTTTAAACAAACAGAAAATCCTGGAATCGGAGCTATGTGCACGCATACCTTCTTAGCCCGGTAGGCATGCGAGGGCTAACTGTTGATTAGGAGGAAGTCAAGTGAGACGGCCGTTATAAACAGAGCTGTTTATGAGCTATAGTCTTGCACTTTGAATGTGTGTGCTTTCCTACTGTGATTTCTGGTTTTAATATTCAAAGCTATTAACTCTTGAAAAGGAGCCTGATAGGATGGTTACTGCGGTTATTTGGAAATGTGTCAGGCTTTTCTATCAGAAGCCCAATACCCTCTACTTTCACGTAAGATTCCGTCTGTCAGGCACTCTTTGTTTTATATCACTCTACCTTGAATAGTTAATCACGTGTGTGCAGACGCATGCAAAATTATTAAAAATGAATGGTGGAGTTTTCCCTTCCCAACACATGCCTCAAATGTCACTAACTATACTTTGAACTGGTTGACCGTGATATTTAATCTTGTCACTTGCAAACTTAACAAGGTAAGAAGGAAAAAATTGTGTTTGTGGCGCTGTGCGCCCCATTAGCAGGTGCCACGCACACGTGTGAGAAGATCGATTGTGTTATCTTTATTTTATTTTATTTTATTTTATTTTTCTTGTTCACCACTGCGTATTTCTATGGATTACTTTACCCTTTTCTCTTCATTTTTATCTCGTATTACGGGGATATTTTTGCCTTTGTTCTGCTTTGTGTTGGGACAGACAGGTCTTTCAATACAGCCCAGGACAGCTTCCAACTTGCCATTCTCCTTCCTGGGCCTCTCAAGGGCTGGGGTTACAGGTTTGTATCCACAGACGCCATTGCACTAGGATACTTGGTAAGTCTACTAGAGCTAAAGATGCTTCTGACTGCCGTTTCCACCATGTTAGCTCAGGGAGAGAGTCTAATGAGGCTAGTGGGGAGAGGGAAGTGACAAACTGACAGGAAGTGAGATTAACTGGGTCAAACTGGTAGAAGCCACCCCACTAGAGAGAGCATAGGCTCCACCCTGTCCGTCTGGAAGGAGCTCACCCTCACAATTAAGGCCATATGCTGGCTGACCAATGCTTTATATCGGAACATGATTCTTGAGGTGATGGAGAGACGCCCTAACAATTAAGAGCAATTATATTGAAAATTAGTTTGCTTTCTGTTAATGGTGACAAACACCATGTTCTCAAACAACCTGCGGAGGAAATGATTCATTTTACTTAAACTTCCATATCATACTTGAGAGAAGCCAAGGTAGGAACCTGGAGTCAGGAGCTAAAGCAGAGATCGTGGAGCAATGTTGCCTACTGGCTTGCTCTCTGTGGCTTGCTCAACCTGCTTCATCTATAATCTAGGACTATATTCCTGGGAGGGGGGCAGCACCCACAGTGGACTGAGCCCCACCCTATCAGTCAGCAATCAAGAAAATACCCTCAGTTGAGATTTCCTCTTTCCATGTGACTAAGCAAATACCAAGTTGACATTAAAACCAACTATCCACATTGCAAAATCATGAGGAGTGGAGTTCAGAGCCCAGCACCCATGCAGCAATCTGGGCATCAAGAACACACCAATCACCCAGACTCTGAAGAAGTATGGAGACATGAGTGCTGCTGGGACCTTCTGGCTT
Source organism: Rattus norvegicus (assembly GCF_021556685.1). Lineage (NCBI taxonomy): Eukaryota > Metazoa > Chordata > Mammalia > Rodentia > Muridae > Rattus > Rattus norvegicus. The sequence continues at coordinate 249,145,096 of NC_141534.1, read as the reverse complement.
CCAGCCTGCCCAGAACATGAAAAAACCCAGATTCAGGGAAAGACTCTGCCTCAGTGAAATAGGCAGAGGGGGACAGGACACCTGAGGCCATCCTTTGGCCTCTGCACATACACACAGGCAAGCACACCTGCACACACATATATGTATAAGTTCATGCTTAGACACCAATGTGCATGCAGAAACAAATAGATAAATTCCTAATATCTCTGAATTTCGAAAACCTAAAAGAGAGGAAGAAAAGCCAGCATTGATTTTATTCCGGTAGTTGGCCACCTTCAGGCCATTCCAGAAGTTATGACAGTGCTGCAAGGCTGCAGAGCCCTGGGTGAGCATCTCCTGACTTGGGCATTATGGTGATGAGCTGCTAAACAGCCTTTCCCCCTGTTATTTTTTTCCTTCAGGTTGATGCAATCCCCATTTATAACCAAAGCCACATCTAGGAAGAAAATTCCATGTATCTTTATTAGCAATGTAGACCTGGGAAAAAAAGACCGACACAGCATGAGCCTTTCCCAAACCCACTTCAGTATCTCTCTATAATTATGGTAAATATCCAAAACATTAGAGAACCCCCCTAACATTTTTGAATGGTGTTCATGGGCGTTAAGTACATCTACATAGCCGCTTCACTACCCATCTCCAGAACCGTCCTCTTGGAAAACTGAAACTGCCCACTAACTCCACACCTGCCATGGCCTCGGCTTCTACAACTGCGATTCCACTTTCTGCCTCCACCAGGATCATGTGCCTCATCCAAGAGGACTTTTCTGTCTCCTCCTTTGTTTCTACCTCCCCGGGTTCATTTTCACAGACTTCAAACATGAATTCTCCCTTAGAGAGGTCATCCTTTGACCCTCTTCCTTCCCTCGTCTCTCTGGGAAAAAGATCTTGTGCTTTTCCGTCTCTCCCACTCTGTTCCGTTCTTAAAGAGCAACTGGGGAATTTTCCAGTTCTTCTATCCAGGTATGAGCATCGAAATGCTATCAACCACAAGCAAGAATGAGAGATGCCGCCATGTAAAACTTTAGAACTGGCTGAGAAAGTTCGTCTCAAAGCCCAGTAAAGGTCTTAAATCTTCACTCATCTTAAGTGAAAATAATTTCTTCTTGACAGGAAATGCCATTTAACCCACTTTTAATGTTTCCCACCCAACACCCTGCTGGACTAGCTTTCAGCATCCCACGTTAGAGTGTGTAGATTTCTGTTGTGCAAAGGTTGAAGGGACTCTGAGAACTAAAGTCTGGTAACCAAACTAAGTGCTACTTCTCTGAGGAAGTGTCCGAAGGTTCACATAGCTCCTGAGACATGACCTTACAGAACACTATCTACTGGGAAGCTGGAGGGTGAATATGTGTTATACAACTTTTACAAGTTTCTTCTGCTTTCTTGGTTTTCTTTAGACAGGGTCTTGTATGGAGCTGAGGCTGGTCTCAAACTAAGTATCTTTGTGCTTCAACCTCCTAAGTGCCATATCCCTTGATCCTTATGGTCAATCTTTCATTAGCAATTTAAACCTGAAAGCTGCTGACAAAATCCATGCCACAGAACACATACTCAACAATAGAAGAAGTGGCCAACTGCAGCACAATACTCAGCCGCCTTCTCTAGATACATTAATCACTGGTGGTTCCAGACCTACTACCCAAGACGAGGCTCCTGTGGATTCTGAAAATACCCTGTGCTTTTGAAGTTTCATGTGCTTGTGTTTCCTTCTTTAAATATTATTTTTAAACGAAACTAAATATAATTTTTGAGACAGGGTCTCACAGTGTAGCCATGACCGGCCTGGAACTCTCTTTGTAGACCAAACTGGCCTTACTTTGGAAATTTAAATTAACGAGAAACACATGCATTTGCTGTGGTACAATATAGTGTTTTGAAATATACATACACCATAGAATGGCTTGTTGGCATATGTGTGTGTTGTGTGTACATGATGAGAAACTAATTTTTTATGAATATTTTCCTACTGCATATTGAAGAAACATATATTGAACAAAGGCACTTTGAAATGTTACAAACCCCATGGAAGAGAGCCCTGAAGTTGAAATCAGCCTACAAGATAGTAAACTAGAAACAGCAAAATGAGGCCAGAAGGAGGAAAAAAATCAACCAGCTAATGGTAGTATTTAGCAGAAACTAATTTGACAGTTATTAGAAACTATTAAGAAGGGTGAATTACCTTGATTATATTAAATAAGATGGGAATACCTACCCACTGTGGGTAGCACCATTCCCTAGGCTGGGATTCTGGATCATATATATAAATGAGAAGGCAAACTGAGTACAAGCAATCATTGCTCTCTACTTTAGTCCCAGCTCCTATAGTTTCTCTAACATGATGAACTATTCTACAACTGTGAACCAAGTAAAGCCTTTCTTCCTTAAAAAAAAAAATGGCCGTCTTGCCGAAAGCAATCTACAGATTCAAAGCAATCCCTATCAAAATTCCAACTCAATTCTTCATAGAGTTAGAAAGATCAATTTGCAAATTCATTTGGAATAACAAAAACCCAAGATAGTGAAAACTATTCTCAACAATAAAAGGACTTCTGAGGGAAAGTCACCATCCCTGACCTCAAGTTGTATTACAGAGCAATAGTGATAAAAAACTGTATAGCACTGGTATAGGGACAGGGAAGTAGATCAATGGAATAGAATTGAAGACCCAGAAATGAACCCACACACCTATGGGCACTTGATCTTTGACAAAGGAGCAAAAACCATCCAGTCGAAAACAAAGATAGCATTTTCAACAAATGGTGCTGGTTCAACTGGCGATCAGTATGTAGAAAAATATTAATCAATCCATTCTTATTACCCTGTACAAAGCTCAAGTCCTAGTGGATATAAGGACCTCCATATAAAACCAGATACAATCAAACTAATAGAAGAGAAAGTGGGGAAGAGCCTCAAACACATGGGCACTGGGGAAAATTTCCTGAACAGAACACCAATGGCTTATGCTCTAAGATCAAGAATTGACAAATGGGACCTCATAAAACTACCAAGCTTCTGTAGGGCAAAGGACACTGCCATTAGGACAAAACGGCAACCAACAGATTGGGAAAAGATCTTTATCAATCCTACATCTGATAGAGGGCTAATAGCCAATATATACAAAGAACTCCAGAAGTTAGACTCCAGAGAATCAAATAACCCTATTAAAAATGGGGTACAGAGTTAAACAAAGAATTCTCAACTGAGGAATAGCGAATGACTGAGAAGCACCTAAAGAAATGTTCAATACCCTTAGTCATCAGGGAAATGCAAATCAAAAAAACCCCGAGATTCCACCTCACACCAGTCAGGATGGCTAAGAAAAAAACTCAGGTGATAGCAGATGCTGGCGAGGATGTGGAGAAAGAGGAACACTTCCTCCATTGTTAAGCTGGTACAACCACTCTGGAAATCAGTCTGAAGGTTCCTCAGAAAATTGGGCATAGTACTACCTGAGGACCCAACTATTGCACTCCTGGCCATACACCCAAAAGATGCTCCAACATACAACAAGGACACATGCTCCACTATGTTCATAGCAGTCTTATTTATAATAGCCAGAAGCTGGAAAGAACCCAAATGTCCCTCAACAGAGGAATAGATGCAGAAAATGTGGTCCATTTACAGAATGGAATACTACTCAGCTATTAAAAACAATGACGTCATGAAAGTCATAGGCAAATGGATGGAACTAAAAAATATCATCCTGAGTGAGGTAACCCAATCACAAAAAGTACACATGGTATGCACTCACTGATAAGTGGATATTAGCCCAAAAGTTCTAATTTCCCAAGATACAATCCACAGACCACATGAAGCTCAAGAAGAAGGATGACCAAAGTGCAGATGTTTCAGTCCTTCTTAGAAGGGGGAACAAAATAAATATTCATAGGAGGAAATATGGAGACAAAGTTTGGAGCAGAGACTGAAGGAAAGGCCATCCAGAGACTGCCTCACCTGGGGATCCAGCCCATATACAGTCACCAAACCCAGACAATATTGCTGATGCCAAGAAGTGCATGCTGACAGGAGCCTGATATGGATGTCTCCTGAGAGGCTCTGCCAGAGCATGAGAAATACAGAGGCGGATACTCACAGATACCCATTGAACTAAGAGTGGGGTCCCCAAAGGAGGAGTTAGAGAAAGGATTGAAGGAACTGAAGGGGTTTACAACCCCATAAGAACGACAATACCAACCAACCAGAGCTCCCAGGGACTAAACCATTATCCAAAGTGTACACATGGACAGACCCATGGCTCTAGCTGAATATGTAGTAGAGGGTGGCCTTGTTGGGCATCAGTGGGAGAAGCCCTTGGTTCTGCCAAGGCTGGGTCTCCCAGTATAGGGAAATGTCAGGGGGGGGAGGCCTGAAGGGGTGGGTGGTTGGGTGGGGGAACACCCTCATAGAAGCAGGGGGAGGGGGGGATGGGATAGGAGGTTTTTGGACGGGGGATAACATTTGAAATGTTAATAAAAATATCCTATAAAAAAGAAGCTATAAACAGAAAATTAAACTCAATCTCTTGCTTAAGGCAACAACTGAAAGCTCTCACATTAGCTGATGTAGCTCATGAGTCGCTATTCTGAACAAGGAAGTACACAGCAGTCAAGATCCAGTTACTCTCACAGCAGCTGGCCCACCACTGAGTTCCTACCTTCACAGGCCTACGGTACACTGTTTGCACTCCTGCTACAGTTGGGACCCCAGATACTCTGGAAGAAGAAAGGAGCTTGTGCTGACTTTTCTTTTACTTCAGAGTGAGTCATTTGTCTGACATAACTCCGTCTCCACCCTTTGAACACTTAGAGTCTTTTACATTCCTTATACGATACTCTCTCCACAATCACATAGTAGTCTTCAACTATTTCATGCATACAAGTCTTGCCTCCTTGTAAATATTACAGCAAGCAATCTAACTGGCAACAAACACTTCTCAGGTTCTTCCATAACAACTTCATTCTACAGGGCACACTACTGTGTGACACATTTAGGATGGTGAACTCATGTGAGGTCCTGCCAGGCAGTCAAACGCATTGAAACCATGCTAATTTCAGAAGTTTTCACGCCAATTTCAGCTTAATGTCTTGGGAAGCGCACCATGGACAATGTTGACTTGTTAGTGTCTGGGGTCACATCAGAACATGGACTTCTACATGGACTGACCCTGGGCTCCAACTGCATACGTAGCAATGAATATCCTAGTAAGAGCACCAGTGGAAGGGGAAGCCCTGGGTCCTGCCAAGACTGAACCTCCAGTGAACGTGATTGTTGGGGGGAGGGTGGTAATGGGGGGAGGATGGGGAGCAGAACACCCATATAGAAGGGGAGGGGGAGAGGTTAGGGGGATGTTGGCCTGGAAATTGGGAAAGGGAATAACAATTGAAATGTAAATAAGGGGCTGGGGATTTAGCTCAGCGGTAGAGCGCTTGCCTAGGAAGCGCAAGGTCCTGGGTTCGGTCCCCAGCTCCGAAAAAAAGAACAAAAAAAAAAAAAAAAGAAATGTAAATAAGAAATACCCAAGTTAATAAAGATGGAGGAAAAAAAAAAGAACATCTTCAACCCTGTGGTGGTGGTGGGGATTCCTTACTGTGTAGACAGTGTGTGCTCCATGAGGGGGAGATGTATGGCTAGCACCAGCTTTCTCCTATTACTGTTTGAGATTACTATTCCCACATGGTGTGTTTTCCTTCTATTCCTCACTTGAAGCCAATTCCCACAAGTTGAGGTAATAGCAGAAAAGCATCCAACATAGCACTCAATATGGTATACCAAGAAGAAGTGGTGTTCCTATCAGGCCTGCCAAGGGTGAACACGAGGGTGGAATGTGGCAGGCTGAAGATCAAGGAGCAAGGTCACTAGCCAGCAGCTAGCCCTGGTCTGAGGGCTCATGGTAGAGAGACAGTGTCACACTCAGTGACAGAGCAGCCGGATGTCAGATGGAGCTCTTGGGCAGTCCCAGGCAGTGGAACAAAACCTTGCATGGTCCCTGTCTGGTTGGTAGCTTCCTGCCAGGGAAGGCTGCCAAGCAGTTTGAGACAGCTGTGTGGTGAGCAAGTCGCCGAGGTTCTCTAACGCACTGCCCTTTCTGCCTGGCCTGCCTGTATACCGTGTGAAGTCACAGGGAAGTCTGGATGCTCGGTCCATTTTCCACTGGCTTCCATTTCTCTGGGCTGCCCCTGCCTTTCTGGGCCTTTACAATGGGACACATTAAGGGATGGTTCTTTTTTTTTTTTTCTTGTCAGCAGAAACCTGTTGGTTCTCTATGTGAAGAATATTTAGGTTTCACTCTGTTCCCAAGCCCTGCTGATTTTCAAAGCAATCATATGACCATATTTATTTGCTAGCATCTTGTCAAACTAGTTGACATCTCTCATGGATTATTGCTAGGAGAAACTACCATCTCCACACACGTGTGTGTGCGTGTGTATGTGTATGTGTGTGTATATGTGTGTGTATGTGTGTGTATGTGTATATGTGTGTGTATGTGTGTGTGAATGTGTGTGTGAATGTGTGTGTGAATGTGTGTGTGTGTGTGTGTGTGTGTGTATGAGTGTGTGTTTAAGTTTTAGAGATCGGTGAGATGGCTCACTGGGAAAGGTCCTTGTCACGAAGCCTGAAGAACCGAGTCCAATCACTGAAACTCGTATAAGGGAAGAATAGAACAAATGTCTTACAGCATGTTCTCTGACCTCCAGACACGCTACTGTAACACACATGCACTCACCCACCCACCCTGGCATGCAAAATAAAAAATAAATCAAGGTAGAATTTTAGCCATCTATGATTTTTGGAAAAAATGAACTTTAAAATATTAATACTTGTTATTCGCTTGTCTTAATTTTTCTGTTTTTTTTTCAAAACAGCTACTTTGCTTCATCTTCTTAGAGTTTCTGAAAAGTCTCCATCAGCAGATGCATATTGGCTTGTTACCCTAGCCTGTTCTCTAAAGGCAGATATAAAAAGCTGAAAATGAAATGGCAGACGTTACCTTTCAGCATTATTCGCCCAGTGGATCCTCCAAAGGAACTGAGAAGGCTGCTTCTTGCTCCTAAAGATGTGGTTGCCTCTAGGAGAGAACCGGTGATGTACTGAGCTATGGACGTCCTTTGGAGGGTGGCACGGTACTCACACTCGCTGTCTCGCACACATTGCTTTAGGCAGGGACCATCTCCGATCCTTCCATGGGCTGTGTCAGGGGTTGGGAGCTGTGTGGAGCAATGCAGAAGAGAGCCAACCGTATCTTCTGTCTCTTCTCTTCTCACGGCACTGTAGATCTGTGAATAGCACAAAGCACAGGAAGTATTAATCTAGTTTCTTAGAAAAGCAAATTAACTTGTTGACAAAATGCCAAGATGACTTATTAAGAAAAGAAGGCTCAGTCGGTCTAAGCACAAACACCTTTGAGCTCTGCACTCATACATTAACCTGAACATTCTACAGACACCATTTATTTGGAGAAGCTCTGTGTAGTTATGAAATAGGCCATTCAAACAACTCTGCTATCAAACAGAGCACTTAGAGTTGCTCCAACCGAAAATACATTCGGCTCAAATTTCTCCTCCTCCACAGGAGAGCATTGCTCTCCTGTAGAGCCAGAAGGACAAACCTTTCTCTCATCCTTTTGGGCCTGATCAAGTCTGCCTATTTCCATCCGTGTTTCAATCTGACCTCCATAGGGAATTCTTATTCCATGAACAAAGTAAGGCAAAGATAAAAGGGTCATGGAGGAGGAATTCCCTTATGGTCTACTCTTCCTGTCTCTCAGGTAGCATCGGAGTCTCTTGACAATTTTACTCACTTCCTTTTCCCTCATCTTCCACATTTATTGAGTTAGTCCCTGCCCAGTATTCCTGTTCTGTCATTTTCTTGAATCTTTCTTCCTTAACCACTTATAGTCACCAAGCATGATCTGGTTAGAACAGATTCCCAACCATGTCTTCTGCCTATTTGAATGTAGTCATTCAACATGCAGGAACACAGATACTGCTCAGTGTGATTCACTGCATCAGAAAATATGGGCAAACACAAAGGGTAAAACATACTGTAGTATTCCCACATTGCTTTGAGGAAGAGGCCTAGCTATCAACAGTACTGCAGGAGGATGTCGGTTTGTCTGAGATGTCCTGGAGTCTTTTAGAGTCTTTGAGATAGCATGTGAAAACATGGAAAAAAAATGTCACCCAGAGGGACATCTGTAGCTTTGTAAAGAAGGAAGGAAGGGGTGCTACTTGGCAGTGAATTCGTCGTGACACCTTGAAGAGCTTTCTTGGCTTTCTTCACTGTTACTGTGTCAGGTTTGGGGAAATCAGTTTTTCATCTTACAGAGATCACAGACCTGCAATGCACTTGTGGCAATGGTGTACCTTTATGGTGCCGTACACTCCAAATTTTACCTTTAACTGTGGCCCTTAAGAAGTCTTACGAAACCCTGAGATAAAACCAAACCCCCACAGCACTCAAACTGGGTGAACATATATTTCTACTCTGCTTTTCTCTGCATGCTGAATACATCCCTGCCACTTGGAGTTAGAATGAGAATTCTTAGCTTTGTTCTCTGTCCTTAGAGTTCTGGAGACCAGTTTGTCCAAATGAATGGTATATTGGGATTGCATTCAGATTCTGAGGTGAGATATGGGAATAGTTGTCTACATCTATTTTGACTGGCCAGAGAACTGGTCGTGAACACAACAGGAGTAAGTGACTTGAAGGTTTTGAGCCAGGATCGTCCTCTGTAAAGTGGGGCCAATAATACCCAGTTCTTAGGGACATTGGGGGATTCACTAAGGAAACTCCTGTGGCATACCTGATTTTGTGTTAAGAAATTGTACTGATTAAGATTGGATAACTCTCTGGGAGAGAATGCACTCCTCCTCAAGGAATGATGGGAGGTTGTTACAGAGAGAAGTCTATGTTATTCAGCATGATTTAGTTGTTGCTGTGTTTTATGTGTGGCTACAGAATGTCATCCTCTCTGGATAAACACAGAGCTCAGGACATGATGTTCTTCTCAATATCTGTCTTTTCCTAGACATTGATGTCCTTAAGGAAGGAGGGCAATCTCCATTGTCATCCTGCCCTACATACCAAACCACACGGACAATCCACACCACAGTGAGTCACCCACAAGCTCTTCAGAAATAGATAGCCCAGATGTTCAAGGAGAGGAATCCCTTTGAGAACTAGGAAAGGCTCCATAGGGAAAGCAGGTCTTGACTTGAGCCTTGGAAAGCAGTTGTGACTCTAACTGCAATGAGTGACAGAGGTAATTCGGGAGAGGGTCAGAGCTGGAAAATGCAGACTCAGTCCTGTAGATAGTGAATAGAGCAGGGTGTGCAGAGTTGGGGGTGGGTGGGTGGGTTTTAACTGTGCAACGAAGAAGACCAGACAGTCTGATAATGGAGAGTCTTAACTGTTACAGCAGAGAGTTCCAGTCCTTCAGAGGTTGCAACCCTTGACAATTGGTATTTGTTTGTTCTCAGAAGAGGAATGAGGCTAAAACAGTCTTGTTTAAAAAGATGAACAGACAGTTCCCAGTTACTAAGAGGTTGCCTATTTCCTTTTCATGCCAAGCTGCCCCACAGGCTTACTGTGCCCACAATCATTGCTTTATGAACTCTATACCTATTGTAATACTTTCATAGATACCTAATGGCCAGCCCGTTTAGTCCTTTCTCCAGCTTTTCCAATGTGCTTTTCTCAAAACATTAGAATACAAAGGGAATTACGTGACATACAGACTTCTGGATCACAGAAACATGAACATAGCAAATAGCCCTTTTTCTGGAGATCTAATCTGCCCAACAGAATATTAACAACAACCACAGATGCTGTAAAGAAATTTATTTTGTTTTGCTTAGCTGCATGTTTGAGTGTTTCTCGTGTTATTTGACCAATAATTGTTTTCTAAAGAACACTTAGCCTACAGGTGAAGCTTGGTACAATATAGTTTGTTCAAATCTAATAATCTTCTCTTATTTCTAGTTCCTCAATCCTGGTGGAATTTCTGACGTACTCTCCCTACTCCCACAACTCTTTTGAACCCCTTTTTTCATTATCCCACACTTCCATGTCCACCTGCTCTGGTTTTTTTTTTACCACGCTTTCAGGAAAGTTACAACGCAATAGGAAAGTGCCAAGAAGTACCTAATATAGGAAGGTCACAAAGTTGACGGCCTCAAGCCAGATTCAGACATCAGGCTTCATCAAACAGTGATATTTCAATATCAGTGAAGTTTATATGTACCTGTGAAGCTTCAGCATTTCCTCAAACCTGGATAGCCTCATAGCACTGAGCAGCCCACAAATTACCACATGGCAGGACTTCTCTACTCTCACATGGAGCAAAATGTTTTCCTGGTTGGCACCAGTCTACCTCTCTTTAGTTAGACTTGTCCAATAGCTGGTTATTGGTGGTATGTATGCTGTAGCCCCTTCCCTCAGAGATTTTTGGAGAGGATATAAATTTATACAATTAGTATGCATGGAGCCTCTCTGGTATGTCTGATCTGTATTCTTTCTGTGTTAATTGCTGAGTATATATGGAGAAAGCCAGTTTGTACTCAAAAGGGTTTTCAGCCCATGCTGTGCAAGCTGCCAAGGGAGGGAAGTCACCAATAGTCTTATCTTGCTGTGAAGTCCATGAACCAACAATACTAGCATGGCAAAGTATCCCTAAGAGTACAATAGTGGCATCCACATCTTAGCAGTAACCAATAGCTATCCAATTAGACTTCAGGCTTACTCAACAGGAGGGAAATCATACCTGGTACTAGAAACTTAGCTAAATCCTGGGGTTAGTGAGGTCATGGATCTAAGAGGAGAACCTATTGTTGCCATTCTATTAAAACAGCACATCCTAAATGTATCCTAAATACTAACCATTAGACCCACAGGTAAGTGTAGTTCTCATCCCTCATCAAAGAAGCTTCTCTTTGCAACAGACAGAGATCATTATAGAAAAACACAACTGGTCGAAACATAGACATCCATTGATCATGTGGTGTTTAGCCCTAATGGATACATCTATAACACAAAAAGCTCGGGGTAGAGCTTAGAAAAGAGAATGGAAAGATTATTTTAAAAAAGGTTGGAGAACCAGAAATCTGTGGTTCTGTGAGATTGTGGTTCCTAGAAATCACAAGGAAGCTTCACCCATGATATCTCAATAATATGTCTACCTAAACAAGACCTGAACAAGGGCAACAGCCATAGACATGCTATAGGGCAAATGGAAAACTTTACAGAGCACCTAGCCAAAGAACTACGGGCATCAAAGAACGCTATGAGCAGAAGAGTTAGTCTTCCCTAGGGCTGAAAATTTTAATTAGTTACCCAATACCAAGTAGTCCTCCCTGGGATCGAATACATACAAATGACACAAAGTGAACCCATCAGGTTATGATTATATATTTATGTTTGTGTATGTATGTGTACATACACACACAGACTCTTTCTCTTACACACACAAACACACACACACACACACACACACACACACACACAGAGAGAGAGAGAGAGAGAGAGAGAGAGAGAGAGAGAGAGAATAAGAGGCCATAAATTTGAGAGGAGCAAGGCAGTACATGGAAGAGACTAGAGGGGAGGAGGAATGATGTAATTATATTTTAGTTAAAAAATAAAATAGAATAAAAAGGCCACACCTCACCTTAAATAGAAAGTGAAGCTCTCTAAGAATGAACACCTAGCCTGCCACCATCTCTTATCACCCTCACCACCAAAGCCCAGAAGGGGATCTAAGTTAACAAGCTTCAGTCATACCAACATTCAATACACAAATTCAAAATGTTTATTAGAAAAATGCTGAGCTATGGACAGAGTGGCAGTAGACATGGTAATAATCAGCAATCATGGCAATCCGAGTCACCATATCTAACCAGTTCACTCCGTTACAAAAAGACGTAGTTGTGGAGTAGTCCTCATTACTTACTAAGGCTCTGGGGCCATTGCCTTGACTCCTAACTCCCTGCCTTTCTTCCCAGCTCTGGGATTGTCTTTGGATATACCATGCTGTGCATTCTGAAGCTCAGTTATTTTCTCTACACTATATGGACACAGACATATCTGCCTCATAAAGTTGAGATGAGAGTTACAGTCTCAGATAAACATAACACATTAAAAGAGCATCTGGCACTTAGCCAATGGTGACAGGACGGTGGTCACTGTGCTAACTATAAAACTCGTTGTGCATTCTCTCCTTACTAACCTTGGCTACCCTTGCCATTTGCTTCCCCTGTGCAAACTTACTCAAGCAGAACCTTACAAAAATATTTTTGTTACGGGTTTTGCGCTCTCTTGTTGCTTTGGGCTTTGCAACAACCACCAGGGGAAGAAGCCTCAGTTAGCCAGCTAGCAAAGGAGACCCTAGCTCACTTGCTCCTGTCATCCCAGCTGATGTTCTGCCAAGACCCAACCTTGCAATGAAACCATTCTTGTTCCCAGGTCCTCTACTTACAATTCACAGATGCAGTGCCATAGATGCACAAGACAGCCATGTAGATACTAGGAGATAAAGACAAGGAAAACAGCCACATAATTCACACAACCATAGGGCACGCACATGAATACTGTGAACCGCCACTACAACAGGCATCAGGGGAGGTGTTGGGCACATCTGTGTTGACCCCACATGGTAACTTATTTAGATAGATTTTATTTTACAGATGAGAAACATGGCTAACCTTATACAGCTAATCAATGGCTAAGGCAAGTGTAAGAGTCACGCGTATCCTACTCTTTTATCTACCTTTAATCCATTGCCCCACGCTGGGTTACACAGCTCAATTGTGGGATCCCGTTGTTATTTGGCAAGAGGTCTCAGGGATACTAACACTGATGTTGTTGTTCACACTTTCCCTTCTTATGCTAAATTACTTTTAAAATAGTCAAGTTGTGACTAATGGATGACCAGAAGTGTTTCCTTTATATGGAGATTTATAGTTTTGAAATCACAAAGTGAAAAAAAGCACATAAACTTTATCCCGCTTGATTAATGTGGTAAGGAGAATGTGCTGAAAAGAAGACAGACGACTGCCCTACATGGGTCAATATTATTCTTGAGATAAAACAAACATGTCACAATATAGCCACCAAGCTTGTTAAATAGCTATGTGTTCCGTCTCTCCTTCAATGGCTTAACCATCCCTTTGTGTTTACTGAGCACATGTACCATGCCTAACCAAACTGCTGGCACTCCATAAAGAAGTACCATGTCAATAGGGAAGATACAGTAAGCAAGAGAACCAAAATAACTTGGCAACTGACAAGCGTGATGGTCTGAGTTCAAATTCAAAGAATCCACACAGAGACAGATGCATGCAATCCCAGTATCCCTATAGTAAGATTGGAGGCAGAGACAGGAAAATCTTTGAAGCCCACAAGCCAGCTAGCTTGGTGAACACAGTGACAAGCAACGAAAGACACTTGTCTGTATTAAACAAAGTGCAGAACAAGAACTAACATCCAAGGTTGTCCTCTGACCTCCACACTCATATGCTATTGAATGTATGAGCTTGTACTCGCAAATATAAACATAGGCACATATGTGAACACACACGCACACACACACACACAACTCACTATGTAGACCAGACTGACCTCAAACTCACAAAGATCCATCTGTCTCTCCCAACTACTACGATTAAAGGTGTATGCCACCACTCTCAGCACCACAATTACGTTTTTTAAAGTTGTAGGCTGGATTTGCTAGAGCTCACAGTAGAACTGCCTAGCATGTAAAGGCCCTGTACTCTAAGTCCAGCTCCCAAAACAAAAGCACAGTGTTCTAGATACTTAAGATGCGTTTTGGATGGACCTTGGAGGTCTTGCTTACATTTCTATAAACAAAAACAAAACAAAATAGGAAACTAACCGGAGTCTGCACTTAGCCATTGTTAAGTTTTTAGAGATTTAAGATTTATATAATAATGCTGTATTAAGTGCTCTTCAGGCACTTAATGGTGCTCTCCACGGAGTTACACTCATCCCATTGTGACAAGGGCTGCCAGGGGTGGTTGGGACGAAATGACCTTAACATTTTAAAGTCTCTTGCTGGGTGACTTTATCAATGTGATTCTTGCCAAAGGGTATGTTGTGAAAAACCAGTACCGGGACATGGAGTCTAGGTCCAGAACAGAATGAAACAAGTGGAGTGAAGGTAGAGACCGCATCATGATGTAGACAGAAGCACAGCCAAGGACTGGACAGCCCTAAGGGGCAGGATGTAGCCACACACACATTAGCAGACCTTACTCAGGAAGAAAGCTGTTCCTCTATAGAGAGAAGGGACTTTGTTTTCACTTGAAGAAATAGCCAAAAGGACTCAACTCTGTACAGTTTTGTTTCCAAAGCTTTTCTTTCTGGAATCAGGGCTATAGGAAAGCATGTTTTAGGGCCTGGCAACACACCTTCCGAAATCTTCCAGTAGGGAGAACGCTTACACTTAGGGGTCCACTGACCGCACACTGCTTACTATTATCCCAACATTTCTGGTGTGCACAACATGAGCTAAACACTGGGAACGGAGACACAGCTCTATGTAGGCCTCAGATCAGCTATTTAAAGAGGTCCCACCATGACCACCATTTAGAAAGAAGGTGCACATGGTTCAGATTCGGTGTCAGGGTCCTGTAGCTTTAACACAGTGCTACTACTTACCAAGCTGAATCCCTGGGCAGTTCACTACGGATGAAACGCAAGAGATGCCAAGAGAGAAACAGCCCCCAAGAGCCCCCTCTCTTTACTCCTACTAGAGACTCAGCTCATGGGGATTCTGTTTTTCCTTGATGTATGTCCAGAGCAGTGGTTGGTATAGTATCTCAATAAACACCTTCTGATTCATGATAGAGTCTCTCTAATACATCTTCAACACAAACTTCTTGAGAATCTTTCAACTTTCGGGATCATGGATCCACTGGATCCATCTGAACCACAGATGACGTGGTACTATCGACTGTATTTGGTGAACGTTAGATGTAAAAAAATCAAAACTAAATTGTATCAGATCCTCACAAAGTATTCAGAACAGCGATTGACAAATAAGGCTGTCATTGTTACTAACAAATTGTGGCCAGTCCTGAAAAATTCATTCATAGTTTTAAGTGCTATTCCACCATCATATTGTTGATTGGTTTAGAATATTAATCTATTTTTAATTATAAATTTTCACAAAATGATTATTTGGGAAGATCGAAGAGCCTCATTAAACCTAGCATATGAATTTATTAATTGCCTTTCCTAAATCAAATTAATCCAATAAACATTTTTAGACTTAAGAGACTTTATAATGAATGACTAAGATCAGTTATTCAAAAACAGACCATCCTAGAGGCCATCCACTCTCCATCTCTCCCACTCTCAAGACAGGCTCGCACTAGGTAGACCTGGCTGACTTGAAACCTGCTGTGAAGGCCAGAACCCACAGAGATCCACCTGCCTCTGCATCCCCAGTTCTTAGATTAAAAGCTGGTGCTGTCCCAATTGGCCCAATATGCTTTCTGTTGACACAAGAAGGGTAGCCCAGACTGTCACCAAAGTCCTTTAAGAGTTTCTGTTCTCAGATATATACTTACTTTCCTAAACTGGGAAGGAGGGTATTAATTGGCCTTAATCCTGATTAAATTGTTTTTAAAAAGAGTGATTGATTTTACATGTATAGGCCTGTGTACTACAAGGACTCAGAACTTGCAGATGTCCATAGAGGTCATTGGAACCCCTGGAGCTGGAGTTACAGATGATAGTGATAAACTGCCTGAGTGCTAGGAATCAAACCCAGGTCCCTGCAAGAGCAGCCAGCACTCTTAACCATTGAGTCATCTCTTCAGATCAATTTTGCTTATTTTGATGACCATTCTTCTTTAATCCAGTTTCATTCTTGTGCTCCCTCCCTTTTTATCGGCCCTGTCAATGTCAGCGATCACTTGAGCAATTGACTGTACATCTACTTCTAACAGTACTCTTGTCCTCCCCCATAATAATGCTTTTTAAAGTATCCTGGGCTAGAAAGACAAATATTCAAAGTTAACCGTAAGTTATTAGGTACATAACAAGGTGGGGGATCTCCCTTCTAGAATATAATAAAAGATGTGTATAGTGCATTGATTTTGAATCCCCTTTTATTGGCCTCTCAATGGCTGGCACCTAAAAGCAATGTTCTAGAAGGTTCTAGAAAATTCTCAATGGTTGAAGGCAATTTCTCATGGATTTTTCATATGTAAACCAAAGGCAATGATTTAAAAGAACTACCGAATTGCCAAGGGGTAAAGAAAAACAGGAGGAGTGGTGACTGCAGTGTCTCCAGACCTAACGAAAAGGATGGGGAGCCACATTTTGGCAGCAATCTGTGTTTCCTCTGTTCCTGATTCCACATTCCATTCCAGAGTCTGTGTGGAGAATTCCATTCTCCTGAGAGTATTGGGACCAAGCACAAGACACTGACCAAACACAATTCCAAAGAGCCAAAAATAAAAGCTTTGCAAGCACCATGCCAGTTAACTGGAGTTGTAGCACCGACTCCTACAGGAAGCGAGCCGAAGCTTCATTACCGTGGGAAGCATCCTGGGAGTATAAGAGGATGTCTCGCTGGTGATGATCTGGGAATTTCACACCAACAAAATACCCTTCCCCACAACTTCTTCCGGTCCACACTGCCTTCTTTGTCTGGTTGTCGGCAAGACACAAGCATTTTCTTTTCCAGTGCTCCAAACCACACTCAAAACAAAACCTTATAGTGGTGCTTCCTATGGCCGCAGAAGTCACTGGTTGCTCCCTTACCATGCTGTTGGCACCATTTCTTATTGAACCCCTTGCTTCTAGCACAGAGCACACTGGAAACAATAGAAAGAAGGTACAGTGGAGAAATAATTGTAGCCTTGGATCTCAAAATAAGGGCAGCAGACCAACAGTGGCAATATCGCCTGGGAACTTGTTAGAATTGCAATCCCAGATGTGCTGAATCCAAAACCTGAGATCCCTTCCACAGGGGAAAACACATGCCTGGTAGTGCAAATCTGGTCAAGAACCTACAATGGAGGGTGATAGACCCCACAGGTGAATCCACTACTGTTATTTTTGTTAAATAGGCATTATATCAAACTGCTCTCTAAATTCATCTCATTAGCCATGGATGAGTGCTGTGGGTGGCAGTTAATGCAGAAACACACAAGAAAAAGGGCAGGAAATAAGAATCTATAGAGTGCTCAGTCTCACATGGGACATCTGTGTAACCTCATTCATCCCTGCAATGTTCAGGGACCGTCTCAGAAGAGCCAAAGATTGGACAGCACACAAGGGAAACAGTGTCTTTGGGACCTGCACTCATGAACTCACATCCACGGCGGTACACAAGACCTGCACATGATCAAGTCAGTCAACACTCCTACAGGGCTGTTGCAGACTCCCGAATCCCCTCCCCTGGCTGGGAGGGGATAGTTGATAGCTGGGAGAGTCAGTTTCCTCTCTAAGGTTGTGGCTACCAGCAGGCCGACCACATTCCAGTGAATGGCCCGCATGCCATATATATGTGTGCTGCACAAATCAAGAAAACGGAAAAGCAAGAAGACGACATAAAGTTGGAAGGCAGTGAGCAGGCGGGAGGTGTATCTGGAAGGAGTTAGGAAGAGGAGTGTGTGGGAGGGTGTGTGAATATGATCAAAATACATTGAATGCATGAAGCTATCAATCAGTCGATTAATGAACCATATTTTTTAAAGAAAAATCTGGGACCAAAATACAGCAATTCTGTGTTTACCCAGCTCTCTACAGAATTCTGACTCCTACCAGCATTTCAGGTCTATGACCATGGACTTGAAGGAGACTCATATTATCTTTCATCTCTGATTGTGTTCCTCGGATGGACCTGGCCAGAGGATGTGGCTGAAATCCTACTCATTGCTCATGCTTCAGAGCTTCTGAGTTTAAATCCAGCATGGGGCAAAACTAACAAGTGTCAGCGAGAGGGTGGGGCATCTCTTAGCCGAGCGATGTTACTCATGGCTGTGAATGTAATGGCCCGTTATAAAAGAAACGTCCAGCTTAATATCTGCCGAGATGAATCACGCCTGAGATACTTATTCTAATGGGAATTACCACAGGGATGAATCATGTCATGATGAGAAAAACCTAGCTGCCAAGGAAGCCTCTGGACAAGAAAAAAAAATCAAATTAGGACAAATGGATTATGTTGTTAGGTTTGTGATGTCAGGCAGTGAATTAGGCCTACAGAAGGGACTTAAAGGCTTGACCCTCCAGGCTTCTTGTAGCTCTGAGGAGCAGTGGGTCTTCTGGTGAAATGCATGAGGACGAAGCCCCTGTAAGATTAAAAACAAGGTTCCACAAACGCTGTAGCCCTGCCCCCTGGCTCGGTCCAGAGCTTCATTCTTGCTCAGCTGTACACACACACAGGATGCTCTGAGGGACAGAAAGTTCTGGACATCCCACTACTCAGGGATGCTGCAAGAAGGAATCAAAGCCAATCACAGGGCCAGGCTATGTACTCTCTGTGTGTTACTCCTTTCGTGGACAGAATCTTGGCTGCCCTTGACCCATTTCACATCTGACCAGCTGGAAAAAGCCGTCACTGCCTCTGTCTTCACAGTCCTGAGGGCCCCTCTGCCGGCCGGCGGCATTGCTTTTGGACTAACACGTCTCTCCTTGACTTTTCTTTTTATTGTGACACTTGCTTTATTTTTTCGAAATTAACATAATTTTGCGTGTCTTTGGGATGCAAGGTAACGTAACCCCAGTACGTGAACACAGCACATAAGGATCAAATCAGGGTAACCAGCAGGGCTGTCTCCTTATCACTGCTGTTTGGGCCCTTGGAGCTCCTCTCTCCTAGTTCACCTCTAAGTACCTAACGGGTGACCGCAAATATTCTTTTGACTCAGCCTCTGCGTACAGAGCTTCTTCCTCCCTCCAAGCTGTGTTTTGGAACCTATTATCTAACTCCGCTGAATTTCTCCTTTAGCCTTCCCTTCCTCGCTCTCTCTTCCTTTCAGGCCAAGTTGGCTCGATGTCTACCATGAGAGCGAACATGTGACATTTCTCTGTCTCCTCCTAGCTTGTTTCCCAGTCAACCCACCTTGCTGCAAACGATGGGCTTTTATTCTTGATTGTGCATATCTCACATCTTTATCCATTCATCCATCAGTGGACATTTCCTTGGGCTCGTCATCTTACGTTTTGTAGGCAATACCTTGGTAAACACGCTCGTGGGTTTCTCCTTGATATACTGTTAATCGCCTTTGGGTGGATGCCTTAGTTAGGGTTTACTGCTGTGAACAGACACCATGACCAAGGCAAGTCTTATAAAGGACAACATTTAATTGGGCTGGCTCAGAGATTCAGTCCGTTATCATCAAGGTGGGAATATGGCAGCATCCACACAGGCATGGTGCAGGCAGAACTGAGAGTCCTACATCTTCATCTGAAGGCTGCTAGCAGAATACTGACTTCCAGGCAGCTAGGATGAGGGTGTTAAAGCCACACCCACAGTGACACACCTACTCCAACGGAGCCATACCTTCTAATAGTGCCACTCCTTGGGCCAAACATACACAAACCATCTCAGTGTGTCCAAAAGTAGGGATAGATGGGAGATGTAGCTTAGATCGTTTGAGCAGTCGCCACACTCTTTTCCAGTATGGCTACACCAATGCTCATTCTCATTGTTTTAGAGACTTGCTTCCCAGCTGGCAGCACTGTGCTGAGAGGCTGTGGAACCTTTGGGAAGCAGGGTCAGGTCAGCTGGAGCAAATGGGTCACTGTGGGGTGGGGTTGGAGGGGTCAGAGATCATAACCTGACCTTGCTTCTTGTCCCATCTCCACCTACTTCACCAAGACCTGAGCAAGTAGCCTCATGCTCTTGTCTGAATGCGTTTCCCACCACGGCACACTTCTCCATCAAACCGTATCTTTCCCACTGTGACAATGTTTTCCCCACCATGACACATTGGACTTTCAAACTGTGAGTCAAAATAAATATTTTTCTCTCTTTCAAACGTCTATTCTAGGGGCTGGAGAGATGGTTCAACAGTTAAGAGCACTGGTTGCTCTTCCAAAGTTTCTGAGTTCAATTCCCAGCAAATACATGGTGGCTGCAGGTGTACATGCAGATAGAGCACTCATATACATAAAATAAATAAACAAAATAAGCCTTGAAAAACATATAGTCTAGTGATTTGCCCATCATAATTGGGTGACTATTACTTTGTTATTGACTTTTTGGTTTCCTATATATTCCAAATATTAATTCCTTGCTAGATGAATAGTTTGAAAATCCATTCCCCCAGATGATTTCTGCTGATTGTTTACTTTGCCATGCAGCCTTTATTATCCCATGAGTCCATATCTAAAAGGTCCTCTCCTGTAAGGGATATTTCAGTGTTTCCTTTATTTTTTTCTAGTATTTCCACGGTCCCCAGTTTTTCATATATTGATTTCTGCATATCGCAAGAAGGGGGGAAGTTCCATTTTTATACATATGATGTCCAATTTCCCCACCACCATTCACTGAAGAGCTTGTTTTTCATATAATTGATGTCTGAGGTACCTTTGCAGAATATCAGCTGGCTTGGCTTTGTAGATTGCTTTTGGGGATTTTCATCCAGTCTGTTGGTCTGTTTTTAGGTTTCGTGTGCCAGTACTGTGGTCTGCTTTGTCTTAGTCCCTCCAGAGTCTTTAATCCTCTTTTGCCTATGCCCTGAGGTTGAGATGAACGTATCAGAAGATATTGTTTTGACAATCAGAGATGGCTAGCAAAATAAGAGGAGGCCTTAGGGTGGGCAGTAGCAATGTGATCTTTGCATTTCACACTGACCATACTGGACACTTGAATGCCACCATCTAGTTGGAACAGGTAAGCAAATTGTGTCCTTAATGAAGATGGTTATTGGATCATTCTAAGTAAAGATTCAAAGAGAGAGAGAGAGAGAGAGAGAGAGAGAGAGAGAGAGAGAGAGATTAGCTGTAAATTCTGTGTCTCCAGTTTTATCTGTATCTGATAGTCATAACAGTATTGATGCCTAAATTGTGTGTGTGTGTGTGTGTGTGTGTGTGTGTGTGTGTGTGTGTGTGGAGAGAGAGAGAGAGAGAGAGAGAGAGAGAGAGAGAGAGAGAGCACACAAACCATTTTATCCAGAGGCTTAAAGGGAGGAAGGTGATCATAACCTGACCCTAGAGGATATCTTAGAGCATTGTGCACAGAGAACAACTCCTTGGTGGAACACCTAGACCAGAGTCCCTATCTAGAGGATTTTTCTGGAGAATCTCTGACCATATCCAGTGCAGACACAGATAAAGACGAAAGCTATGGCTAAGAATGTCTTCGCTGACTGGACTCTTTCACTCACTCATTCAAAAATTATTTACTAGATGCATATTTTGTGTCTAATAACTTGCCAGGAACTACTGACAAAAGGGTCATTAGGTTGTTTGTTTTTGTGTTTGTTTTTGGTCTTCAGGAACATTACTTAGCATGAGGGCAGTTTATGGATGATTGCAAAGTGTGTGCATGTATGTTCTGCAATGTGTGAGCACGCCATACTTCAGAAACAGCAGGGTCTTGGCCAACCACGATGGCCGCTTCTAACAGGGAACACTTTAGCACAATTTGCAGGTAATAACAGAGCCGGGGGAAGTCAGAGGAGGCAGAAATGTCCTAACCAGAGAAAACAGTGTATGAAAAATAGTTCCATATGGTTGAAACCTTCTGAGCCCTTCAAGTGGATGCAGTTTGAGTCAAAACCACTGATTCTCATACTTTTGTTATCAGAAAAAATACATTTTATTATAAAAGAGATTGATCTTTAAGAAAAGAAAGTGTTCTGAGTATTTTGTAAATGCTTTGATCATATCCATCCATCCCTGCCCTACCTTTTCCAAGAGATCAAGCCCCCTTTCCTAACCATTCAACTTCATATGCTTGTTTTTCTTTCTTTCTTTCTCTTTCTCTCTTTCTTTCTTTCTTTCTTTCTTTCTTTCCTTTCCCTTCCCTTCCCTTTCTTCCTTCCTTCCTTCCTTCTCTTCCCCTTTCCTCCTTCCCTCCTTCCTTCCTTTCTTCCTTCATTCCTTTCTCCCCTCAAGGCCAATCTGTGTTGCCCAAATAATCTTGGGTGAATGGCCTTTCACTAGGACAGTTGACTTGCCATGAGATACACTCTTACCAAAGCGGTCTTTCCCTCTCTCAGGAAACAGTTGTTAATAGCTCTGGCCAGGAGTGGGACCTTGTGCCCAGTTTCCCTCTTTCCAGAAGCCAGGTATATTTTGGACTTGCCCAGGTTTTGGCAAATATTGTCTAACAAACTCCCAGGTGAGTAGAGCTGAAGGTTATAACTCCTGGGCCAGAAGACTTCTATCACCTTCCAGCCCAGGGCAGAGAATAGGACAACTCAACAAGACACGGGCTCTGCTGTCGAGACACTGATAGAATGGAATGGAGCTAAGAGTTCTTAGAATTTGACAGTTTCTTTATATGTTTTACACACACACACACACACACACACACACACACACACACAAACACACACACCACCACCACCACCACAACAACAACAACACAGGCACACATGAGCACACACACACACACACACACGCACACACACACACACACACAGAGTAAGGAAGTATAAATTGCAGTGTACCTATTGCCTACCAGGTTCTAGCTAGAGATCACCTCATTTGCACTAATAGTGATTAAAAACTTCCAGAGACACCCTACAGGGTGAGGTAGGACTCAGGGCTTCCCTCCTCCCCCCCCTTGCTTAGTCGAAGGTATATACTGAAGGAGCAATCATTCTTCTACCTTTAGAAGATAGCAGTGGAAGGAGAAATCTCCAAGGAGTTTCTAAAGTTAGAGAACAATATAATAATGGTGAGAGAGCAGGGACAATATGATGATGCTGTAGTTGGTGAGGATGAGTCGGGAACTCTTACTGTGCCTCTGAGGCATGCCTCTACCTTATCTGTCACAGAGCGTCTCAGCCCAAGCGTGTGTGTGAGCACATAGGCTCAGGACTAAGAGGCCAAAGGTCAAAAGCAACGTACTTGGCCTTGAGAGGACATAAAGGTATGAGAAAGTTATTATCTCTCGAATCATCTGTCCTCATGAGGTAGTCAGATAAGAAAGATATGGCCACCCTCCAGAGACCCCCATAGACTTAACACGTACAAAGAAAATGCCCTACAAAGCCCTAAAATTGATCAAAACGTTTTTAAGAATGAAAATACTTAATAGCTAACAAAACAAATATTTTTCTAACCTACATTCCCCAAATACAGCATTTTAGCTCTTACTTTCTGTAATTTTAAAAGCCTGCTTTGATGTATTGGTGAGTTTAAGCTTTCCCTTAGCTATCAAAACAAAGAATTCTTTTGTTGAAAGAATCAGGCGACAGTGTTTGGTATAAAAAATAATGTTGTGAAACTCGAATGTGTACAAAGCAGACTTAAGAGTTTCTTTGTCTCCAGATTCTTTGAATTTCTTGCAATAAATTAAAATACTATTGTCCTTTGCTTCAATGGAACCCTTAACAATTACATATTGTCACATTTTCTGAGAGGATATACATGAGAACATGCAGGTGTGTTTTTATAGGATTTTACAGGATGAATTTTAAACATGGCCAACTCAGTGCTATCAGCTACTTGTGGATACGCCAAGGTCTTTCTCCTTTGTATGCCCTGGCTGATCCAGTGATACAGCATATTATAGTTCATACAGTTGGAACTCAGGAAATATTCCTTGGATTTTAGCTGGCCCGTGCCATCTGGCCATGGTTACTGGATGTAGCCAGTATGCCAAAGGCAGGGAGGGAGCAAACAAGTCAGTGCAGAGAGACGGCCTTTGGTGTGGGTCTTCGGGCTGAGTGAGCCAGATGGCTCGCAGGGCCACTAAGACTTACACTGAGCAGAGTGGGTAAGAAGCAATGATAACACCATGCTGAGCCCAGAATAGAGGCTGTCTTGATTTTTGGTTCTGTTTTGCTTTTTATTGTGTTACATTTCTGCTTAAATGTCAGTAATTCAGAAGCTTCAGAAGCAAAGACAGTTCAGCTGGAGGGTTTAAGCCATCACTAAAAGCCCAAGAGTGGAACCAGCTTTTGTTTTATAGGAAACATGGCCCTCATACGATTTCTTCTTTCAAAGCTTTCTACACTCACTACAAGAACGCCAACCTTGGTTCCTGCTTGGCTGTTCACTTCATGAGCATGAAGTAGACAGCAAAGGAGCTTGATTTGGGCATTTGGGATGGTGTGGGCTGTGTGTGTGTGTGTGTGTGTGTGTGTGTGTGTGTGTGTGTGTGTGTGTGTGCGCGCGCGCGCGCGCACGCGCTAAAACAGGAATAAACACATCTCCATGGCTTATTTGTGTCTGATTTGTGTCTCAGGGGTGAAGGTGATGTGCTACAGAATAGGAGGGGATAGAGGGAAGCATTTGGAATACAAATTTTGGGGCACTGTGCAGGGGTTGATACCAAGGGCTCTTTTTTTTTATCCACCCCGGAATTGTTCTTTTTCAATTCATCACTTTGAAGCCATGGACAGGCAAACGCAATCTCACTTAGGAAGAAGCTGTCTCTAGCTGGCTGAATTAGGAGCTTCCACACTTTATCTGACGAGCTTCACCATTATTTCTTCTACACTTCTGCTTGAACACACCACTGAGAACTCCAAAGTCAAGCCGACAGTCTTCACCCGCCAGTGCTCTGTGTCCTTTTACCACTTTAAAAATCAAGCAGGGCTCCCCATCCCCATGTGAAGATGATTGTAGTTATGATCTTTTCCAGTCACAGGACAAAAAAGAAAGACCCAAGGCTGTGAGTATACAGCAAGTAGAAGGCTAAATGAGAGTTCTTAAATGTGGGTGGTAAAGGGACAAGGGTTGGGGTGGGTTATCCATGTGTTGAGGATAAGGATTGGGTGAGAAGAGACTCGAGAAAGAAACTTTCCAGGCTGGAGAGGATGGGTGGGCAGAGGAAGACTAGAAGAACAGGTAGGTATCCCATGACTAAGGAAGGGAAAACTGGAACTCTATTTGCTCCTCTTTGGGGGAGGTGGAAACAGGCTCTTGTCCCCACCCCCAGGCCATTAAATGTTCTGAGCATTTGGCGCTTTCTTCAGATGTTCCCCTCAGCCAGGGCTTTGCCACCACAAGGAATGAAGAATCAAAAGACATCTCTTAAGGAGACGTTGCAACTGCCTCAGGCTACTGGGACTTCTTGTTTGGTGGCTGTACCCCGGAGGTCAGGCCATGGAGCCAGATGGCAGGCAGGTCCTGTGATTATGCCCACCAGCATACCACGCGAGATATTTTAACAGATAGAGACAAACACTCTCTTAGTTAGGTGCATGTCTGTCTGCACACTCAGAACGTGTACATGGCCTTCTGAAGCTCTGTTTCGACCCAGCTGTCCTTAGAGATGCATTGGGGATCTTTAGACTTGTCAAGAGAGCTTGGAAGCCTTCTCTGTGCAGCCCTGTGACAGCACCCTCCACTCTTAACTGAGCCAAGCCCGCTGTTATATACTGTCTGTCCTGCTGACATGTTCATGCTTCCTTGTCCATGGTCACTTTACATGCTCTCGTCATCACACCCCCATCAGAGTCCTCCCCACCTCTTTAAGGTACTTCACGTGCTGCCACCCCTTACCCCCACCATGACTCTGAGCCAAGTTCCTTCTGGACACCCTAGCTTCAGTTTGGTAAAATGGAGATGGCTGTGTGGTGAGTAATGGAGATTACCAAATTGCCTAGGACAGTGAGCTCCCTGAAAATTCCTGTCCCTGTCTCACATAAGACATCCAGGCCTTCTGGGACCTCCTATCCCTCAGAGCACTCAGGATCTATTTGCAATATAGGTGGCGGTAACAGATGTCTCCAAGTAGGATGTACTCTGCTTGGCTTTAGACACTATGTGCTCTAAGCACAGCCACTCTCGAAAGGAATCTCCTTTGCTGTTCCTAAGTCACTCATTCGGTGCTCCGACTTCCCAGCAAAGATAACTTTTGGCTTTAAAAAAAATAGGAGCATTGGTTAAGATATACTTAACATTCCATACAATCCACTCACTTAAAGTGTACACTTTCATGGTATTTAATGTATTCAAAGACTTGGGCAACTATTCCCCACACAATACAGACCACTGCAATCACCATGTCCACACCCCTCAGCCATTCACACCAGCCCAGCACTACCCCTCATCTGCTCTCCTCCTTTGTAGGGTCATCTCTGGACGTCTTGCTTAATCGCCTGGCTTTTTAAGGAGGCCAAACTTTCCTCTAGACAATCACGATTTTCCCAAAATATCCAGTCATGGGATCAAGCTCCTAACAACTACTCAATATTCAATATTCGGTTGAATGAAAACCAAAACAGGAGCCCACCCATTGAAGCTGATTTTACGTATTTTGTCTTTGGGTCTTTTGAGGTCACAGTACAACGGGGAAGTAGGTCGGGGCTAAGGTTATAGGGAAGTGGTGCAGACTCTTCTCAAAGTGGAACCCTGGGACAGCAGTTCTCAAGCCTGGCTGCCCCACTGTGCCACCTCCAGAGCAAAACTGGATGCGGCTGAGTCCTGCCCCACTGCATACCAACCCCAGAGGACCGACTTATCAGCCTAGGGTAGGATCAGGATTCTGAGCATTCCCCAGGGATTCCCTGAGCAGCCAGGGTTGAGAACTCTTGTTCCAATGGAAACAAGATTCTAAGCAAAAATAATGTGTTGAATTCCAGCCATGCCCAACATGATGCACAGCCAAAGAGCCAAAGTTTTCAACTCCGTCTTCAGGGAAAGGAACTTCTGAAAAAAAATTAAAGCAATAAAAAAATAGAATATTCACTTCACAAAAATTTTCTTTATAGCCAACATTAGTAATTGGCTGGGCCATGTGGAATTGCTGCTACTTGGCTGGTTTGACTTACAAAATGGAGATTTTATATCATTCAACATAACTGAATAACTTTTTTCATGAAACATATGCAATAATTTATTTCATGAACCGTGTATTCTATGAATGAACCATTAACTTGATAATCCTCTGTTTGTTTTCCTTGTGCGCTACACATTATTTTAAGAAGGAAGACTTCAAGCTTTATTATATCTAGCAGAGGATGAAAATAAACTAGACATTGGCTAGGGAGGAAGACAAAGGCATGAAAACCCATACACAGAGAAAGCAAAGCACAATAGTAGAGGGAGTCTTTTCCACACATTATTTCTGGAGAGTTTATCGTAAAGGACATTGCAGTAAAGCAAGATATATTTTCCCCACAGGAAAACAATTAATCAGGATTAGGGTTTTGTTCCTGGATGAGGAACCATACAAGTCAGAGATAGTATCAGTAGTAGCATCATGAAAGCAACCGACAGTCAGAAGCCTCTACAAACACTGCCAATCACTAATGCATCATCCGGGGACTCTCAAGTGCTCAAAGCCTTTTCCCCCACCAATCAATGAGAAAGTACCACTCAGTTCCACAGATCTCTCCTAGAGGAAAGTCCTTTCTCTTTCTGTCCTTGCTACCATACCAAATATACATGTCTTGGTCTTAATCCAAGCCCCCATGAGGCAGTGCAGGGACTTTCCAGCTACCCACCCATCCGTCTCCTCTCCTGAGGTTCTTATTCTTCCACACCCATGCTGAGAGCTGCCCCCAGCTCTGAGGACAAGCCTGCTCCCCGACAGCAGGAATTTAAAAAGCTTTGGTTCTCTGGTTCAGGCTCCACAGTGTCTCGTCAATGGTACTTCCGCTTTCGTTCTCCTTGCAGGCTGGGAATTCAGCACCCGCCTCCTTCTTGTGAACAGTACTGCTAACATCTTTGTCAATCACCAGGCCCCTTCCTCACTGGACTTTTGCTTACAAGCTGAATTCCTCCTAGGGTATTCCCATCCTGCAGAGGGAAGGGCGAGAGCTACCTACTGCCACAGACCAAACACTTCTCTGGTGAAGAAGCATTCTATGGACAGGTGAATGAATGCCCAGATTTTTGTAGACTTCATTACTAGGCAAACGACAGTGTCTGCTACCTTATGTGGGGGTCCCAGGGTTGAGCACTTCGGAATGCATCATCAGCACATGACTCTAGAATAGCAGTCCCTAAACAAAGGGTCACCTCAGAGGACACTTGTGCTGTGGGGAGAAGTTCTGGGTTGTCACGATTGAGGACACCTTATTGTCATCTCATTACATAAAGGCTAAAATGTATGCACGTATGAGGCTAGATAACCTGCAATGCACAAAGGCACTCCCTCCCTCAGCTGACCAAGGTTGAAAAGCACCATTGCTAGAGAAGTGGCAAGGGCCAGAGGCAGCATGAAAAACAGAACCGAAAACCACCAACAAAGATGATGCTTCTGCTTTCAACCAACTTCTTACCTAATGATCAAAATCCACACTCCTTACAGAAAAGTTAAAAAATAAAGATGGGTGAACGATAACAGCTAATATCCCCTACACTATGGTGATACAGAAAACTTACATTCTGCTTTTCCTATACAATGTCCTGATCAGCTTTTCTCCATGTGCCTAGAAGCTCTCAAAACTTCACTTGACTTCCTGTGTGAGATTCGTCTCCGTGACCAGATCACCGTGTGATGAACCATTCTCATGGGCACTGAACTCAAGTCCTCGGGCTTGCTGGGCGACAGCGTTCATCCGCTGAGCCATCTCTCCAACTTCTCCTGATTTGATTTCGAAAGGCATTGAGGACCTTCCAACAGATTCTACAGAACCTTAAAGTCTGTGTGAAAGATCCCCTGCCTCCAAGCCACTTCCGATATAAAAGCCCCTGGCACACACAGCATCCAGTGTATCAAACTAAGAAACATCAAAGGAGCCAGGAAAAAAATCTCAGGACTTTCTGAATAGAGCATGAGAACAGAGTGAAAGGTCTTGTGATTTTTGGCAAAGAGAGACAAGACTAGCATGTCCTTAAGATGGCAGGGTGTGCTGGTCACGAAGGCAGAGGCTTTCATTTAAAACGTCTTTCTTTTAAGCACAGTCTATTTTCTGTTCATTCAAGTAGCTGATTTTTCTCAAATGTCATCTGTTTATTTTTTATTCACACTTTCTCCCCTTCATACGTATTTACTTTGATCTGTGGGAATGCATTGAATTTAACAAATACCATTTGTTGGTTGAGATCAACTCAGACCTTTGAGCCAAGAGTAAGTCAAAAGTTCTTTTCACCAATACCCAGACAGTTGTTTTTGTTGTTGTCATGTTTCAGCACCTTGTTACAAATCTCAAAGGAGAAGTTAGGTTTTTTTTTCCCTGACTCAGATTCTCAGGGGCACAAGTTTATAACCAATCAAAGCAGAACAGTGCATCCTGAGACGCAAATCAAAAATAGTAGGCAACGGTAAGAAGCAAGCGACCTGAGTTCCGCCTGCCTGTGTCACTGTAAGCCTATAGGGTAGGGACGTCACAGATGTTTCTCCTATTTCAACTGCAACTGTCAAATGAGACAACAAATGAAGCTCTTCTTGCAAGGTATGGCAAAAAGAGACTATTTGATCCTCTAAAGGCTAATGCATACAAGGGGTTCGCTCTAGAATGTGACTGGGAATTGCACCCTGTGCTCCATGATGTCCTCTCACGAGGAGGACACCATCGGCCATTACTGATATGGTAATAATGTGAGTGAAGAGGAGCAGGCAGATGCCCAAGTACGGGATCAGGACAGGTATGATGATAGGAGTCAAAATTCCACTCTAGGTCAAGAGCTGGGAACAGGCTATCAACAACAACAGGGGGCAGCATGGCAAGAATGTCCTACCAGCAGCAGCTACAAAGGTTGCAGCGCTCTGTGGAATGTTTTGCAGCCTGATGGGAGCATTAACCACACAGACAACAACCCTGGAAAGTGATTAACCAGCATCTTCAACTAATGCTGCTTTATGGATTTTTTTAATATACCTTTTTTTTGTATTTGTGTTTTTAATGCTAATTTGTAGATTTTTTTAAAATAATAGAGCTGTCCTCTCTAAGGGAGCTGTCACATGAAATCCACTTAATGGAGGTATAAGTAGAAAGATAAAAAGAAGACCAGTGTGCAATATCTCTTTCTTCCTCCTAACATTTT
Source organism: Rattus norvegicus (assembly GCF_021556685.1). Classification (NCBI taxonomy): domain Eukaryota; kingdom Metazoa; phylum Chordata; class Mammalia; order Rodentia; family Muridae; genus Rattus; species Rattus norvegicus. Next base: position 249,115,000 of record NC_141534.1, on the reverse strand, counting down.
CATGGAGTCTGGGGCTGGAAACATGGGTGGTTCAAGACATCAACACACACAATGAAGACGTCAAGCATTCTAACCACCTCAAGACAGACATTTGGATACACGCCTGTATCACAGTAGCTGGGAAGCTGAGGCAGGAGGGTCCCGAATTCAAGGTTACCCTCTCCTTTACAGCAAAATTGCCTCACGGAGAAAGAAGGTCCCTATCTAACCTTACCTGCCATCGTAATCCTTTGTTCCTTAATCAATTCCACTTAACATTTGTGCTCTAAATAAAGGAGGCAGGGTGGGACCATCTTTACCAACACAGAAAAATACTGGTATTATAAGCACCGATTTGAACTGGTACCATGTAATATACCACGTCAACCAGGGTCACATCGTGTGCTCCTCTGTGCAGAATCACAGAGAATCACATATTGAGAAGTTCTCTCAATATGAGCAGTAGTTCTACATTATGGTTTTATTTAAGGAAGGAAGGAGGGAGGGAGAGGAAAAAGGGGAGGAAGGGAGAAAGGGAAAAGAAGTGGGAGAAAGAGAAAGGGCAGGGAAAGAGGAAAGGAGAGAGGAGTCAAAGAACAGGAAATCAAGAATGGACACACTGCTGATCCAGTGCAGCCACGGAAAGGAAAAGTAGTCTGAAAAATGAGAGGGAAAGTCAAGAACACAAGTGTGTGTGTGTGTGTGTGTGTGTGTGTGTGTGTGTGTGTGTGTGTGTGCGCGCGCGCGCACCTGTGTGGGGAAATAACAACAAAACAAATCACTGGAAACTGGTACAAACTAAGAACTCAGTAACAAAGATCCTTGACCACAAGGCTAAGGAAGAGAACTGGTCGATTCAGCGGGAAATGAAAGACCTTCATTCACTCAGTAGATACTATGTGCCTTCCAAGCAACAGAGATCATTCTAGGTGGTTGGGATCCATTGGTGAACAAAGTGGAGATAACAGCAGCATTTTTAAGAAGGACTAAGGTAACCAACAGTGGTTTGGGGTGGGGGCACCAGGAACGTGTGTCCTACAATTGTTTTGTGGGTGTGCCTGGAGACCAACAGTTACTACATTGTTCGGAGGTACATTGATGAGGTCCCAATACACAGGGAATCCAAGCCTGATGCTCATAACAGGGGTCTATGAGGTGAGGTCACAAAGCATGGCCCTGGTGTGGATGAGGCTGGAGGAGACACGAGAGGTGCTGGGAGAGCCTCCACCCAGCACCGTTTTACAGTTCACCAAGCATTACCCACCCGTTGGCCGGAATCAGGTGACCTGCTTCTGGTTCCGTGCTCAGAACCATTGCCGTGAGAGACACCGGGGAACTGAACCCTGAGAAGCCTCTGTCGAAATGAGAGGGACAGTGGGATGATGTCTAGGGAACACAGGCTCTCAGTTCAAACAGTCCCTATCACCACAAAGACTAGAAAGGGACTTCCATTCCCATGGCCAACATACTATATGGTAGAGGAAAGAGCAACCATTAACAACACAGGATTCCGAGGTGCGGGGTAATGTATGAGGTTGTTTACATTCTCTTCCTTCTTGCAAAAGTGCATGCTGAATTTTCAGCCAAATGTGTGTGTCAAGATCTGAAAATCGGTCACTGGAACGATTTTGCTCCATACGTGCAGCTGTTGTGAAGCATAAACCACGCTCCTCCAGTAAAACCGCCATCTGTCCCATGCAGAATCCACACATTCATCCTGCCCTTATTTTTAGCATAAGGGGTCAAAGGCACAAGAGGTGAAGTGCAGTTGAGTCCACCGTCCCAGATACAGAAGGGGAGGAGGGCTGAAGGCATAAACACTAATATATGAATTTGTGGGTATCAAAAGGAAATGACCTAGAGTATCAGGCAAAATAACCCATGGCTTCGGAGTGGCAAACAGAAGCTACAAGCAGCCATGGTCTGTGTTGTTCATTCACTGGATGAATCGCCTTTACAAAATAAATCATCCACATAAATGGGCTCTGACTCATTTCCCATTGCTTGCTGTGGTTTGGTGAAGCTCTTTCTGATCCCCAAGGTCACGGGATACATGAACTGCAGGCTCAGTGTCTGTGTGAGAAAAGTCCAGCATGGAGACAATGAACTCTACGGTAGAAGGAACTGCAGCTCTCTCCACTACTCTTCAGTAACACACGGGAGTCGGGCTACCTCAATCCTAAACCTGTTGTTTCTACTGGGCAGCTAGGTCACTTCACGTAAGCTCCTCAGAACCCCTTGTCTCAGTCTCCCATGAGGGATGAAGGCTGGATGCTATTTGCAGTGCCTGCTGTAGAGTGGCTGTTGTGTATGTGTTTATAAAATAAATCTTAGTTGCTACGGGCAACACAAGGCGGCTAAGCAATCATCGGATTCTCTCAAATGACAATGGTCCTCGCGTCAAGGAAAGCCACACATTAAGAAGGACAAAGATTAGCTAGCCCTTCACCTTTACTTAGAGGGGTCCAAAGGGAATCGACACTGAAAAGGCCTCCTGTACCTATTGCTAAACGCAAAACGCCTCTTCTCTTTTAAAAGGGAGAGAGATACCAGTCTGCTGGCAGAGATGGAATTAGAATACCCTGGCACCGTGCCCACCAGCCTTGGAGTCTGTAATTTCAACCAACTGTTGGCTTGAGTTATTTGAACTCGTTTTATTCTTAGCTGTTTTGCATGTGTGAGGTATAGTGTGTCTTAGTGGGTGTCCACATGCACATTCGTGTGTGTGTGTGTGTGTGTGTGTGTGTGTGTGTGTGTGTGTGTGTGTGTACATGGAGAGAGGAAGTGACTCTGGAAGAAATACTATGCTTGATTGTGGGTCATTTCAGCTGATTTCTTGAATCTTTGATTAGCAGAGTAGAAAAGTACTGTGGTTGTTCATCTCAAACAGGGATCTGATCAAGGGAGCTCTGAGCATCTTCTCGGGATCAAGACCTATTATTCAGGTGCCTGCCTGGTCAAATGGCTGCCACCTCTGCCCTTGCCGTGGACCACATGTTAGGCAGCCATGATGAGAAGAAGCACTCCCATCCAACTGAGGGCCAAACCCAGCCTTGCTGTGTACTGTATCACCTTACTCCGTCTCAGGTTGCCTTTCATATGGAAGAGATGACAAGCGCTGAATCCATGACATCAGACAGTAATAAGGCACCGAGGCAAAAACTCATGAAAGCAGCAGGATGGAGAGAAGTGTACACTAAGCTAGACTTGTACACCATGGCTGCTGTAAGTGCCTCAGGGAGTTCTTGGGTGAAGTGAGACGTTTATCCACTGGTTTTTATTCTGGGCTTTTAGAAATCTCTAGTGACAACTCTTCTAAAAACTACCATCTGCCCCTCTGCTGTTTTTCTCCTTTCCTTTTTTTTTTTTGTTTCAAAACAAACCAGCTATTTTAAAGTATGTGTGAGTAGATCACTATTATTCATAGAAGAGATTCCAGGGCTTTTGTGTAGAAAAAGAGTCCATGTGTGGATGCTCTGGCCAGATCTGTCTCATTCTCTCTTCCTCCTGGACAGCCCATGGGACAAAGGAAGCTCTCATGTCTGCACTATGGAAAAGAGCTGGGGGTCTGGCGCAGGGGAACTGTGTGGGGACAGTCGGGAGAACTGAGAGGATCAAACTGGCTCTTCTGTTCTCGCCTTGGCTCTTCTGCTCACTAACCAGCTGTGTGACCTTGGATAGGTGACTTAAGTATGTTGGACCACCTCTTCTTCCCATGTGACACAAGGGGGCTAGACAATTCCCCTGGGAGGACCATTAGCAAGCTCAGTGTACCCTTTCACGAGTGCTCAGAAAGGCAAATTAAGGACAAGAGAAATACCATTTTCCTATTTACTAAAGTGAACATTTCAAGACCATAGTACTTGGAGTTTCTATGTTCTGCATTACTGCACTGCATGGCAAAGAGGAGCCCCTGCTGCCGACTGGGGAAGGCCTCTTACTGTGCCCTTCTGTGTGAAAGAGGTCTCGGAAAACTTGCTAGGAATCTTTTATCTTTCCATTTACTACTAGTTTTGAGTCTCAACTCTGCTAGGCTCCCTGGAACATACAGGAAAATGGGGATACCTACACAGTGCGGTCTTGCAAGCGGAAGGAGTTTCTATAAGATCGGTGACCAGGCAGCTGATGGCCTGACCTGATGTCTGGCAGGCAACAGATGCTGTCATTGCTGCTATGTGACTCAGGAGACAGTGCCTGACTGTGCATCTGGCTTGTGTTCTGTGCCACAGGAGAGAAGGCCCATTTTATTCTCCACTCTGGGAGTTCTCAGGGACCACTACTCATCTGGAGCCTAGCTCTTCCAGTCTCCTAAGTGATCCTGTCTCTTAGCTAAGGCAACTCCAGGCAAGTACCCTATACAAACATCAACTGTCATAAACTAACACACACACACACACACACACACACACACACACACACACACACACACAGAGAGACAGAGACAGAGACAGAGACAGAGAGATACATGGGCATGCACACACAGAGAGAGGGGGGAGACAGAGAGATACATGGGCATGCACACACACACACAGAGAGAGAGAGAGAGAGAAAGAGAGAGAGAGAGAGAGACGTACACACAGACATACACACAGACATGCACACACATACATACATGAGCACACACAGAGACATACACACACACACACATCACTTCCACCCAGTGGCTAAAAGTCACACAGTGTCTCTCAGGTGGACTTCTGGACTGGAGAGCCAGCCTCTTCTAGTTCCCCGACCCAGAACAGCGAGCAACGACCTCCATACTTCATCATCCTGGTCTACACATTCAGGGGGTTCAGCTCTCAGGCACTTGTGTCAGTCGCTACCATCACCTTGGAATATTCTCCTGTGACAGCAGTTCATCACCATATTTCCAAACAACTCCCCCCTCCCAGGAGAGGCCTCAGGTGCTTGTTTTCAAATGCCCTTTAGCTCCTAAAAGGACTTTTCTCCCCTTCCTTAGACTCCTCCTGTGATTCACGGCTTGTTTGCCGGTAGCTCAGGCTTGGCACTGACTAGAATTGTAGGTCTTCCTACTCAATATCAAAGCTGTCTCTTCACAACTATTCTCTGAATTCTTTCTCAATACCAGGTTCTGTCTCTGTTCCCGCTCTATAACCTAATAAGGACTGAAATCTGGTCTCAGTAGTTATTTGATTCTCCCCCCCACACACCCCCCAACTTTAAAAATAATTTCAGAGACCCATAGAACTGAGGGACAAAAAATATGTCGTGGAGTCCTCGTTTCATTCATGAGAAAATACTCCAGTGAGCCATGAGCTGCTCACACAGGGTGGGTGAGTAGGCAACAGGTGCCCAGTGTTGCTTCTTCTGTGTCATTTGTCCCAGACCCCATTTCATCACCAGGTCAAGGCCATGTTCCCAGGCCGTCCATGGTGAGTTCTGAGAGCCTGGCAATGTGACAGAAATAGCTCCCTATGGGGTCCCAACGTCAAGGGTTCATTCTTTTCTCTCATTTCTAGGGGGTCTTGATTTTTCATTAGCATATATTAATTATACAAATACTGAGTTTCGTTATGACATTTTCATACACGTATAATAATGGACTTATCCATACTTACCCTTCGTTCCTCTCTCTTGTCTCCCTTCCACCACCACCACCCCCCCCCCCGTCACAAAACAGCAACCAATATCCACTTTATCTTCTAACCACTCCCCCTTTTGCTTTCTTGTTGGATTTTTGTTGTTGTTTTGTGACCCAGTGAGTTTCCTCACAGTTGCTTACAGATGTATGAGTTGGGGCTTATTTACGGGAGCACAGCAAGTTACCAGTGGCTACAACACTGGAGGGAACGTCCCTTCCTTCCCCAGCAAACATTAACTGCCAATAGATCCTACTCCCATCAATCACCACTACTGAGTCTGCGAGTAGAGGAGCCAGCGTGTCATGCCTGGAAGACAGTGTTCTATGCTGCTCTTCCTCTAATGCTGTTTCTGCCCCCAATGTTCCCCAAGCCTTGGAGCAGGTGATTTCGATATTCATTTAGGGCTAAGTATTTGCCAGTCGCTTACTCTTACTGGTGAGCTTTTCTCTTTCTGGTCACTGGTTAAGTCACAATCTCTAGGTGCTTTCTTCTGAGCCTCTAATTCCACAGGGGAAGCCTCTCATGAGACACATTACACACCTTCCCCAGCTAGCATGACTCATCCTTGCCCCAGACCATTTTCACGTACACCCATCTCCCCAGTAGCCTGTATATGGCTTGAGAAAAGAGCATATACAACAAACACGCTGCAATGTGTTAGTGGCCTTGAACACCTCTCCTGCCTGCAGGAGTCCAAACAATGAGCACCTGACTCCTGGGGAAGGGGAATTATCCAACAGCAATCAGAAGACCTAGCACTAAAGGCTTCATCGCCTTGACCAAATGGTCCAAGAAGCTGGAGAAAAGCTTCTTACTCAAGGAAATCCAGGTATCAGAAGTAACTACCTGAACCAGATGAGCACATGCAAGCCCCCTCCTCTTGATTCGTTCATCACTCGAGGTCCTAGTTTGTGGAAGGAGTGCCCTTGAAACATGCCCACCCTCCTGTCTTAGCGGATCCCCCAGGATCCTGACTGCAATATGAGGTATAAGGTGGGGAGACTGTCATCCTGACAGACATAAGAGGGAGGCGGGACTTGGTCACTCCAGAGTTTGACTTCTCTTGGAACTGCCCCCGGTCTCACATTATCTCACATACTTCAACAAACTAACCTCAGATTTAGGTCCTTTATGACCTCCCTTTACCTGGGACTAAACAATGAAGTGCAAAGGTCGGCGACATGCTGAGACCACAGAAGCAGACAGAGGCTGTGCTGAGATTTATGCTGAGTGTTTGAACCTGGGTCAGGACAATCTTTTTATAACGTTTTACATAGTCTGCTTAGAGTGGTCCAGGACATATACATTTTCTTTCTGACCACTCAAATACTTACCATATTAAGTGGATCATCAGGAGGTCTAGTGTGGAACCCCTCCCCAAACTCCCAGGGGAATGACTTTTAGTTCTCTTTAGGCCTAAGACCCACTGGGTCCTACCCACCATAGAGGCTTGAATGTGTGCTAATTTCACTATTTTTCATGTTCTTGTCAGATTTTTATTTGACTTTGCATAATTTAATAATGATGCAGATTGTCTAATCATTCGTATAACTCAATATTTTATGACAGTCATAAAAACAAGTACTTTTGATCATTTACTATCTGCAAATGTTTTATTAATTTTCCTGATGATTCCACCAAACAGATAACAATTTGGAAGGATACAAAGAATATCCTAAAAAGGAAACTGAGATGTATTAACCTAGTAGGAGACAAAACACAGTCTAAAGTTGAGCACTTAACTCTGAATCAGCCTACCTAGGCTGGATTCCTAACTCACTGGTCCTCCGAGCCTCAGTGTGTGGATAAAACAGAGTTGCCCAGAAGACAACTCAAATGAGCCAACGTGTCCAACAGAATGAGCCCAGAATTAGCACTCGGTCATGCTGGTGAGTTTGGGTACACACTGTCAGGAGAAAGCAGCTCGCTCCGGGCTCCAGTCAGCTCCAGTGTCTAATGTCAGGGCCACACTCCTGCTTTTCATATAATCCTGAAGCCAGCAGAGTTTTTCTCCCTCTTTTAAAGTTGAGGAATTAGGCTCAGCAATACAGAGCAGCTTCTTCAGGACCCTGCAGCTGTTAAATGTCAAAGCTGGGCTTTGAGCCAAGTGGGCCTTGAGCTATACCTGACTTCCCGCCTTCCCGCCTGCACTGCTTGTGTGAATCTGTTCGTTTCTGTTAGTTCCTTCCAACTGCATGACAAACTCCGTAGAATCGAGCAAGGACGTTTCCACTTCCCCTGAATCTCTTGGATGGCTAGGCCATACATGCATATCCTGACTCGGTGATGGCAAGGCAACTCCATGTTGTATTTAGGGATTGGAGTGTTTGTTTGTTTGAGGCAAAGTCTCATGTGGTTCAGGATGGTCTCCGACTTGCCACACAGCCAAAGCCGGCACTGGACTCCTGATAGCCTGCCTTTACCTCCCAGATGCTGGAATCAGAGCTGCAACTGCTGTACTAGGTAATTCGCTTGGGTAGCCTGGAACTCAAGCTCTCCTTAGAGCCTGGAGCAGCATCAATTATGATGATTGAGAAACCAGGACTGAAGAAATACAGGAAGGGTAATTTCAAGTCATGTGTGACTGTAATCCCAGCTACACAGGAAACCAAGGCAGGAGGACTAAGAATGCCAGGATTTATATATAAAGTAGGATATAAAATCTGGAGTTCCTTTAAGTACCCCAGCAGAAATGACATGCTCAGTAAAGGGGGGTGATGAAACAAGAGGCTAACTGATAAATACTGAAGCTAAGTGAAGGGTGTATGGGCTCCATTTTTTTTCTGTATTTTTATGCTTGAAACGCTATACAGCCACGACTGTCTATTTAAAAAGAGCAGAGCTGGGCATGTCAGCACAAGCCTGTAATCCCAGCACTTGGGAGGTCAAGGATGCAGGATCAGGAGTTCAAAACCACACTTGACTACACAGTTTGAAGAGGACTGTAGTCATCTTGGGCTACATGAGGTCTTGGCTCAAAACAAAACACATGGTGCTTGCCAAGCAATGCTCTGCTTTGTTCTGTGCCTCCTGCACTTTCAATCCAGTTTAATGTCCTGGTGGCATAAGGCTGTCATCCTCTTAAGTCTCCAGGTGAGAGCTGAATACCTGTTGGGCCATTCCCAACCAATCTATCTGCTCCAAACTGACCAATGTCCTTCCATCAAGCAGGCCCACTGTCTGCTGTCTGGTACTGGCTACTACTGTCTCCCAACCACTTAAGGCTGAGAAACCCACTGTCAGGTGTTTTTTATTTCTCTTCAAGCTTCTAAGGACATAATATGCTTTCCTGGGAGACTATACCAAAGGTTATTTGAAGAACTAAAGGAAAAGTATCCTGGAACTCCTCTTTTCCTACTTCCACAGTGCAAGTGATCCTTCCCTGACATGTCAAACCCACTTAGCTTCACTCTGATTGATAAGAATCAATCAGCAATATCTTTGATCCTCTGTTTCATCATCAAAGGAAGATTAATTGTCTAGATCTTTTCAATTATGTTCTCTTTCTTTAATGGGTTTTGGTGGGTAGGAATAAAACCAACGCCTTGTGCACATAGATAGGTTCTTTATAATTGAGCCCTCCTCCCCACAGTCTTAGAAAAGACACTTTCTTTTATAGCAACCATAGTAATTGCACTTAAAATGCCACAAAGCACCCTTTACACTATAGTTCCCAGCAGCTTGATTGATGGGAAAATTAGAACCACTCAATCACAGTGTCAGTTACTCTTTAACAAACATGTGCTTCCAGGTTTCTCCTGTTGCTGAGATGGTACCTCCTTCCAATGGTACATTACAAACCTCTGTGGCATGCCTTTCTCGCCAATACACTATTTCATGTCCAGGGCATCCTGTAGTGAAGGTCAAGTAGGGTCCATGCGTGCTTTATCATTGTCATACGTCAACAGCACAGTCAAAACCGAGCAGTAAGTGAAAGGCGATGGAACCCAGAAACTTGAGCTTTGGAATACTGCCCTGGACTCCTTAGCTTGGAGAACTCTGAGGACACATGGAATGAAGGTGCTCACAGCAACCCAAGAAGGAAGCAAAGATACAATGACACCAGAAAAGGTTCACCGTATCACCTGAATGATATGTATCCCCAGAACACATAGGGATTTCCTCACCCTTCCTCCTGGCAGTTTCCCAAGTCCAGACCTGCTTTTTAGACAGACAGCATACCCAGTGACCCCGGCCTAATGGCAGAGGAAGTGGGGTTCACAGACACATTAGTCTTGGTGGGTGATTCTTCTGCAGAAGTAGAAGAAACATGAGGCTACAGAGTCCAACACACTGGTGGGTTCCAACTGCACCCATCCCTTACCTACTTGACATCAAACATGGCTCTTACTGGTAAAGAGAGGAGGTGCTGCTGGATCAGAAGTTTTCTGAGACTATTTACATATATATTATAATATATATTATGCAATATATTACACAATATGTATAATATACAATAATATACAAAATATACAATATCTCATAATATATTACAATATATGATACAATATATTACAATATATGATACAATATATTACAACATAAAATATATATTCAACTAGTATGATCTTAGGATTAATTCTTTGACTTTCCCCCATCTTTTATTGCTTCTCCCTCTTCTATACATCCCTACTGCTGGAACACAAGTGCCCGGTGCCACTTACTATTTCTTGTCATGAACTGCAGTAACCAAGGAGCCCACAGGAAAGGACCACAGAAGATGCTGGGTAGACACAAGATGCACCTGCCTGAAAGGGACAGTCACCATTCTATGATCATCCAGGCAGAACCAGCAAGTGCACATAGGTCTCTGCCAGCGGGAATCCAAACCAATCACCCTCTAAGACAGTGATTCTCAACCTGTCATGACTCTTTTACAGGGGTCACCTAAGACCATCCTGCCTATCAGATATTTACATTATGGTTCATAACAGTAGCAAAATTATGGAGTAGCAACAAAAATAGTTTTATGGTTGGGGAAGGGGATCACCACAACAAGAATTAACATTAGGAAGGTTAAGAACCACTGCTCTAAAAGGAGCCAGTTTGGGAGTAAGAGAGAGAAAAAAGATGCTTTGACCAGCCAATGCCAAAATGTTGTGTGCTTATCAGCAATCTGGCTCATGTTGTAGTAAGCCAAGAAAAGTTATTGGTAACAAAGTTTTGAATATTAGTCTAACTGCATTTAGCTAAGAGTCCACATCTTAGCTAAAACGTGTAGTTAATTTAGTCAGAACTATACTGAAATTTCAGTTAAGAGGAGGGTTGAAATGTCCTTTCTTCCCTTTAGGCACTGAGAGCAACAGACGTAAAGTACATCACTCCTGGTCTACCTGTGTAGCTCCCAAAGGCTGCTAACCTGTTGCTAGATGTTCTAAGTGTGAACTGGGGTTAGATGAGGTCAGGCTCAAAAAGGCTCAGGCCACCACCCCTAAAAATAACGTCCCAGGCTGGCCCAGGACTTCCTCCTTCCCTCTAAGTGTCCAAGCCTAGATGTCTTTTTCCTCCAAAGAGATCCAGGACTTCTCACCCTGCAGGTGTCCTCCATGACATGACTTCCTCCAAGAAGCCTATGCCTGGATTGGGTTAGAAGCACTTCCTGTGAAGCTTGTGAACTTCTGCAGGGGCAACCAATAAGGCACACTCCAGTGGTTCTCGGCTCAGGGTGGTTTTCCCAGCAGAAGACCCCAAAATGGAGATATTTTTGGTTGTTACATCTATGGGTGATGGGGACACCGGTCTCATGGACTAAGTGCAGGCTGGGATACTGCTATATGTCCTACAATGCATAGGACTGCCCACCCCAACAAGCAATTATTTCCCTCAAAAAGTCACATGTGCTGAGGTTGAGACATCGCGCTCTGGAGAATGGGAAATGCATAAACAATTACACTAGAGCTCAATGTCTCAACCCCATTCTCAGAGCGGCTCTCTCATTCATATTTATAACCCCAATGCGTTTTTTTTCCAGGAGCTCAAAAAGTATCTATTAAATGACTGAGTGACCCTTGGGAGTGCTAGTCACAGCTCCTGTTTACTCTTGCTTGTTTTTGACTGCACTGAGATTTTTGTCCTGAACAGCACAAAATCTAAACTTACTGACTCCTTGTAGGCCCCTTCCTAACTATCCCTGCTATATACAACAGGTCACAAGTGTGTGAGAGAACTACATACAAGACAGCAGAACACAGAGCGCCTGGGCTGCAGAGTTAAGATAGAGTAGTAATGACCAGAAGGCGGTCTGGGACAAGCGAGAGCAGGGCCTGGCTACCAGGCAATAGAGCGATGGGCCTGACTACACAGGGCTCAAATGCTGAGATCTTCCTACTCTACCATGTTCTGTTTGTTAACTTACATGACAGGGACGTCCACTTCTGAGGCCACTGCAGTCCGCTCCCCTTTTGTAGCCTTGAATGATGAATAACTTCTCAAACCACCGACTACTGGCCATTCACTTCTCTGTGCTTCTGCTACTCAGTACACATGAGTTATAATAAGCTTGTTTCACATTATAGGAAGGGGCTGGAAATGCTCAGCAATTTCAAGAATGAAATGTTCTCGAAGTCATCCAACATGGTGAAATATGGGGCTTGGGAATTCAGAACCACCGCTATCTAAAATATATGACTCCATCTATTAAATTTTGCACACATGCTCTAATTTATGTCCAGAGAAAAGGAGCCAGACACTTTTTTAACTCAGCAACTATGGTCGAAGGAATGGCTGGAACTGTGAAGGTAAAAATCAGTTGCTTTTTTACCAACAGTCCCACGACTTCTTTCTGGGATTCCTGTATAACTCTTGGATAAAGGCCAACCTGTCCTTGTGATTTATTCAAATCCAGTCTGTCAGCTAGGTCTAGAACATTCTGTACATCTATTGCAACTTGATCGGGTATCTCTGCTTCTAAAGGAGATTTGAGGATGGCATTCCTTGTGACATAGTCTGCAGAAAAAGAGCAAAGATCTGTGGTGCCTGCTGGCTCCTTTTTTACATCCTCCAACGTGTGTTCTCTATCTACATAAGGATTGGGACTGGTTCCTCCAGGTCCATTCCTCTAAAAGACTCCGAAAGTGTTTGTTCTGTTCCAATATCAATGCCTCAAGGGTTGCTCCTTAAACTACTTTTTCAGGGGCTTCCTACTTGGATTTTTATAGGCTAAAGTGTTTATTTCTTTTCAAAATGCTTCTTTCTCATGAACCATCTCTGCCTTGAGCTGCAGCAATAAATGGCAATTCTTCCAGCTAATAATCCTACTTCCAGAGTCAAAAGGGTTCAATAAAGTAAGACACATAGGGGTTGCCCATGAGACTTGGAACAGAGCAAAGAGCTGAGTTTTCTACTGGGCAAAAGGTAGGAAAAGCATCTAGTTCTTCATCAGAAACCCCTCAAGAATTTTCAAATGTCATCATACTTTCTGCTTCTCATAGGTGTGTGGCACTAACTTTTTAGTTGGGCAAATGGCTGAAATCTGCTGATGCTTTTGTAATTACTCTTTCACCAGGTACACAGTATTTGGGGTTTCTGTTCTTGACGCAGGTTGCTAACCCGGCATTCGGCATGCCATTAAATCACAGTGGTTCATACACAAGATACCCTGCACCTTCCATGACGCTGCTCTTGCTTTTGCTCTGTAAAAGCATTAGCACAGGAAATGATCATTTGCCCTAATTCAGCCTGGGGAGTTGTTTTGCAGATCTATAAGTGAGTAAACACCCTCATTATTACTAATTGGCCTAATTTTCTAACACAGCCAGCCTGATTCTAGTTTCGTGCTCAATCTCATTATCCTTGTCAGGTGGCCCATAACCCCTCTCTACTGGCACATTTTCATTAACGTTTGGCTATCTCTACCGACTGCCTATTTCCTGCTAGCATTTGTCTAACGTTGAGTACCCACTGCTCTAGTATCTATTTCATGACCCTGTCTTCTTATGCTTCTTTGTCATCTGCCTCAAGAAAGTCTTCAATTTCTGAGAAACTCAAATGACTTCTCCCTGTCCCTCTTCTCTGGGTCTCACTAGGACATTCAAATTCTACAAGTCTCATGGAGGCTATGGACAAAAAGTCTGTCTGTCTATCATCTATCTATCTATCTATCTATCTATCTATCTATCTATCTATCTATCTACCTACCTACCTACCTACCTATCTATCATCTATCTATCTACCTACCTATCTATCATCTATCTATCTATCTATCTATCATCTATCTATCTATCTCTTACCTATGTATCATTTTTTTCCCATCCATTTGAGGCAAAGGCCAGGCAGCTGATGTTTTAACCAACTCTGCCATGTTGCTGACACAAACTAAAGGTGGACAAATACCTTTCAAAAGTGCTGTCTATGTCTTTACAAAAATTCTCTCAAGCACTGTCCCATGGAAGCCATTCTTCATGGTTCCGTGTTTCCAGGGCCTGCCTTACTACTTCACTAGAAATAAAACAAACGGACCCTTTACCAACAAAGCATTAAGAAGGAAAAGAGAAAAACAAGGGCAGTCATCCTTGGATGTTCCTGGCAACTGTTCTTTTTACCTGGACACTTTCCCTTCCTCTAGAAGGAGAGCTAAGGAAGAAGGAGATAGAATGAGGATGTGGCAACACTCCGGGACATTTATGTTTTGTTTTTGACTTCTAAAAATAATTGAGAACTAAAGATATTTCTAAGATGTTATCAGTCTGATGGCGAGCAAAGTCAAACATCAGGATTTACCACTCACTTCCATGCCCAAAGCATGTCTTTATAACGTTTAGTTAGGAAAAGCGTTTTCAGATTATACTCTCAAATAATAAAGAAGAATGGACATATCAAAATTAAGTTCCCATGTTTTAATTTTTGGAATAATTTTCTTTCCTCAATGATTAAAGCAGTCTTCACAGATTAAGACGTAAATCTCCCACATCCCCAGACATCCCACCAAACTCCCCAAACTGTCCCCAGCAGCCTCTCCACTAAATAAAAATACTCACCATGGTTAAAATGCTTAAGTAATGCAAAATTCAAGAGAGTGCATGACTTCTTGGGTTCTCATGGGAAAAAAAGGGGGGGATTACGTGAACCAAAAAGGGCTCATCAAACGAAAACAGTAAAAAGAAAACGGATGTACAGACAGTCTCCCACAGCCAGAGCTGGAATTGATCCTCTACATTTAATGAGAACATCCACTTATTTTTTAAAAATTAACATGGACAAGAGCGTCTGCCTCCTACTGCCTGACACTGGACCACGGACGATCACTCCCACCACGTCCTCCCCCATACTCAATGGACTGAGAGCTGCCAAATGCCCCCTTCCCACAGGACTTTAGACACAAGCTTGTGTAGAAAAATGACCACAATTTCTAGAGTTATTTCTTTGGGTTTGTTTCCCTTCTTCTAGGGCTGCAGAAAGGAGTGCTTAACTGATAATTTTAATCCTAACAACCATAAAACACACGCTCTCACGGAAAGTCGTGGACGTTTGCAGATGGACTCCCGCGAGCCGATCCGAGAGCAGTCTTCATAACTCAAATTCTTTACACACAGCACTTTGCAACGAAATTAGCCAAATACAGAGAAACAAAACAGTTTTCAAGTTTTATACTAGGGTTATTTTTAACTTCTGATTTTTTTTTTTAAACAGAAAAGAAACAGCATTTGGGATGGAGTTGGTGTTGAGCATGAACTACCCTTGTAGAGATCTATTATTGTGCTAATCTTACCAAGAGGATCTATAAAGCTTTTAATGCAAATGGATAAATGCTCCTCAGATCAACCAGATCATTCTTTCCACGAACTATGAATATTTACGCTGAAATTTTGAAAAAAACAAACAAACAAAAGCCTCAGTCTGCTTGAAACATCAAAAGGCTTGTCACTTAGTTTGATTAGAAAAGTCAGCAGACGTGTTCGCAAAAAGCTTGTCAGTGTGGGTCTTTCTTCTTAAAACTGCTTAGGCTTCAGGTTACGCTTTGCCAGTATCATATTTGCTAAACACCCACGAGAGAGTTAAAAATCAAGTCTCCATAACTTACTCAGTCAAACTAGTTCAAAAACTAGTTTGCGAGAGAACGTAAGGAATTAGACATTTTCACTGAACCAAATGATACAGAGCACACCGCAGGCATCAATAAAAGCCAAATAAAACCCTCCAAATACACACCTCACAAACCCCCAGGATCTCTTTTCCAAAACCTCATAGACAGAAAGAAAAGAGAATGGCAATCTTACTGCTGCGATCTCAGGGAAAGGAGTTTGCACTTCTCCAATGAAGCCCTTTGGGTTAAAACACTCTAGAAACTTCCTTAACATAGAAAGAAACTTGGCTGATTCCCCCCCCCCCCCCCGCAAAATGTCTCAGAGGAATTGCCTTTGGCTAATACTGCTCCAGAGAAGGAGCGATCGGCCAGATTTCAGTCATTAAGAACCCCCAGGGGACGTCGGATAATGAGAACACTTACCTGGTCTCCTTTAAAACTCCAGCATCCAGATCCATCCTTTACTAAGGCAAATCTGGGTACCCCAGAGAGAGAGAGAGAGAGAGAGAGAGAGAGAGAGAGAGAGAGAGAGAGAGAGAGAGCACGAAAAGAGCCAACCACCCTTCAAGGCCGGCTGGGAGTGTGCAAAGCCCCAGCTGAAACTCTGCTTCCCTCTCCTGGGACTCTGTGCCTAAGAGGCTGCATAGAAACCCAGCCCTGTGCCAAGTCTTAATCCTTTTGCAGAATCTCACGTGGAGCCGCCTCACCTCTTCCATCACTGCAAGGCCTCTTCCTGCTGTTCTTCTTTCTGAAACCATTCATCACCACAACGACCGACCGAGCAAACGAGGCTCGGCCTCAACCCGTGGAGAAGGATCCTGCAACATGCAGGGTGACGAGTGTTTACATTAGCCGAAATGAAATGATGTAATATTCAGAATCGAGGGAGGGCTGGGATCCGGAGTCAGGGCATGCAAGACCTGCTGGGAAATACAATTTCTCCACTGAAGTGAGGGGTGAGGGGGGAATTGCCCTTGAGTGACATTAATTTGGCCTCTAATTTTGGATTCATTTGCATTGTTCTGGTCTCGAGTATATCACAGCTTCTAAATAGAAATAGAAAACTCAACTATTCATACTTTTAGTCAGACAGTAAAAGGAGAAAGCAGCAAGCTGTCTAGTATACTGATGTACAAAGAACACAGTGTCCAAGTAGTGATGATATGGGCAGAATATACAGGTCCACAGGCAGCAATGCCTTCAAAGAAGCGGCATCTCCTAGGAATGGTAGTGTTTGTTAAAGTCGGCATTCTACGTCTTTCCTGTACCTGTTAATAATCAAGAAAGCTCAGGGATAGCGTTCCTAACCCTCTGTGTGGGGAGGGGAGAGATAGGAGGTAAGATTTACAAATGTGTATGCGGAAGCATGGAGACCAGAGGTCAGCTTCAGGTGTTACTCCTCAGGGGCTATGCAGATCCTTGTTCCTTGAGACAGGGTCCCTCACTGGGACCTAGAGATTGCCAATTAAGCTAGGCTGGCTGGCCTCAAGCCCCAAGGATCTGCCTGTCCCTGCCTCCCCAACCCTGGGATTACAAGTGCACACTACTGTGCCTAGCTTTTACGTGTATGCTGGGGATCAAACTCAGATTCTCGAGCCTTCACCCACTGAGTTATCTCCCTCCCTCTGGACCTCTGTTTCCGATGGGCAACTTCTATCTATCCATTCAGGATTTTATGGTCCCTGAGAAGGGTAGAGCGTCAGAGGTGAAAGATCTCATGTTTCTGGATGAGAAGGGACTTTGAGAGGGTAAGAAAGAGCTGGTCAATATCATCTGCTTGGAAGACCAGCTAAGATTTCACAGCTAGTGAGAGGTTAGCTTGAGATAGTGGGGAAGCCATAGAGAGACTTCTTAGAAATGTGTTATTGATCATAATACTCAATTTTGGAGGGTCCCTATCACATGCCAGACAATGTCACTTGGTGTAGTAGCACTCACTGCCTTTAACCTTCACAATGACACTAGGAGGTAGATACTGTGGTTTATGTCCTGTAGATGAATGAACCAAAACCCGGAGAAATTAGGTACCGTAAGCTGTCATGTGGTGGGACCGAGTCTGTGTGACCAGTGTCTTGGTCACCACCCTGTATTATTCCTGCCAGCTTTGTGAGAGACACTGTGTGCTTTGTACTCTGCAAAGTGACAGGGTAATGTCACAAAAATGTGGGAAGTGTGTGCTAACTTCTCACCGAACGCAGACCTCAAGTCCTTGTCATTCAGGAGCTTCCTGGCTCAGCGTTCTTGATCTTTGTGACAAGGAAAGCATGGCTTCCAATGGTAGAGAATTCAAAAGCCACATACAGTGCTCTACGCCGATCCCCTTCTATCACAACTGGCTGTATGACCCTGGTCGATCCACTTTTCTTTCTGGATCTCAGTGACCTTGGGATGGGCTCTAGATTTTCTTCAGCATAATCGTCTCCTGGGATCCTCCTCCTCTCCACCCCAACCTTCCCCTCCTCTTTCAGTGCTGCGGATGGAACCAGGGCCTTGCGCAATCTAAGCACACGCTCTACCGCCGAACTACACCCTCAGTCTCAGCTTGTGTTGTACATGATTTCCAAAGAAGTGATTACTAAAATTTTTTTTATTTTTTAAAGATTGAATGTATGCCTTATGTGAGTTCCAATATGACAAGGATGATAACTGCTTCTCACCTGTCAAGAAAGTGTTACTGTTCCCATTACACAGATGAGGAAATCAAGGCCAGGGGTTATAACCCCCCAACTATGTAGGGTCAAACACTTGGAGAAGAGAGACTGAAGCCAGGCCTGGCAGGTTCTAAAACCTACTATTCTTCCCATTTTCCCAAAAACGTTCTTGTTAGAATAGTTCCAAGGGGCCAACTTGGAAAGTTTTCTCAGAAACTATATGTTCAATTTTAGTAAATATATGGTTTTGGAAATATGGATGTATGGCCCCGGAACTCTCCCAAGGATTCCAAACTATCAGGGAAGAGAGACAGGCAGGAGGTAGATGAAAGACTGGACACAATGTTACTACAGAGAGAAAGCACCACAATGGTCAGTAAGAAATCACTTCAAAATGATCCAAATCACTGATAATTGGCTCGGCGGTGGTAAATATTCAACCTCAAAGAGTGGATGTCGTTTTGGCTCACAGGCGAGTCAATCAGAGCCAACTCTGAAGAACAAAGTGGGTCACCAAGTTGGCAATACCATTTTTGGTCACAAAGCTAGGTGTGGCTATAAAGTAGCACAGTGAGATGGCTTTTCCTGTGTGGCTCGGAGCAGCTGCAAGAGCTGTTCCTAAAGAGAGTCCAAAAAAAACCTGTTTCCAGAGAGGACATCACCTCCTGGCTAAAGGAGGAGCCAGCCAGCAAGATTCAGAGGAACCAGGCTTCCCCACCCAGTACAGTAGCTGCCCACACTAGAATCAGAAGCCCACACGATCGCCCTCCCTCCTCAGCATCCTATTCTGATCAACTTGCTCAAGGGTATCCCCGAAGTATCTGTCAGGGTTCTTGGCATGTGAGTGGTGGTGAGAGTTCCTCCATAAATATTTGTTGACAAGGTGAGATAATTTTAAAAGCAAACATTCTAGGTTTTTTTTTTAAGTTGTCGTGTTACTTAAGTCACACTGAGACACCTGCATGTCGAATCTGAGTAGCTTCGTGGTTGAGCATATAACCAAATTAAGGCTGCACCCTTAATAAATACCCGTTTATTTCTAGCCATGTCATAGGTCAGCCTGGCTATGGCTGTCTCCTACAATGTCCTACGTACCACATGGCCAGCTCTGCATTCAGAAGGAAGAGCACAGGTCACCTACCTAAGACACTAACAGCTAGAATCTGGTTAAGACTTGCAACAAAAGGGGCTGACTGGTTTTTCCAGGACTGCCAACCCTGGAACCTGGGCACCCCTGCAGAATGTCAATGGACAAATAGAATGTCCCTTAGTCAGCATGACCTCCTAACATGCCTAAGTCTGCAAGAGCTTGGGTTACCCCAGCAAGCACAGGCCTATCACACACATACTACAAAGCGGGATGATGTCTCTGGAACCCCAAAGACTCCTCAGAAGAACCGCATCGGTTCAGACCAGATCTCAGGACAGTCAAACGTACACGGAAAGCATAGACCCATGCCTGGTACTGGGTAGGCCCCTAGCAATCTAGTTACTATTATAACCTTCCTAGAAAGAGAAAAGACGCCAGATTATGGATAGAGAGCGCAGTAGAGAGGCAAGTTTCTGCAGTTCTACACTGATTTACAGTGTCACCCCGCAGGAATGATTTATCCCATTTATGCCGTGAAAAAACCTTGGTGCGGCTTCTATATTAAAGCACATAAACAACACCTATTTCTAGAACGGATTTTGAGGCCTGAGTGGTTTGAGAAAAGCCGCAATTAGGGACCACCGCGGTTAGCCCTGAGGTACTTAGCAGATGGAATGCTAAGTTAAACAACCCAAGGTGTATCACTGATACTGTCCAGCTGGAAACAATGTCAGGATTCTCACAGAATTGTGGACATTTTTCTTCGCACTAGGTTTATAAACTGAGAGTCTCCAGAACGAGGAAACATAGCAGACAACCTGAGCCATCCTGAAACCTATCTTCAGAAAAGAACTTCTCTCTTTTGGCTCAGACTAACACGCAGGGCAACCATTACTCCAGTCACCTATCCTTGCAGAAGAATAACCTGCAGGGCCTGGGGGACAGTCGTCTGAGGACAGAGACTCAGCTTCCTGCTTGTCCTCTGGGTTTTCATTTTGTTTTGAGACAGGGTCTCTCTAAGTAGCCCAGGTTGTCCTAGAACTCTCTGTGTAAACCGGGCTGGTTTTGAACTTAAGAGGTCTGTCTGCCTCTGCTTCCCCACTCCTGGGATTAAAGATGTGCACCACCACTCGCAGCTCTGCACTTTGGATGCTAGAGGTTGCTTGTGCAAATGCACTGCTCACGTCAAGTCCAGCCTTAGAAGGTTGTGCGTTTCACCTGCTTCTAGTCTTAAAAGCTTCCTCCACACCCACAGAGTTCTGAGCGTCTTACAGTCTCCTTCATCTTTCCAACATGCTACACTGTTGTAACAAAGGCGGGATTTGAACCCCACTCATGGACTCTATAGCCCAGGTTCTTAACTACAAACCCCTCAGTTCCCTGGGCACAATGTTAGGGAGGTAGAAACAAGGCCTGTCAGCCTATCGTGTTAGTGCCTAGTCTCTGTTTGAGGAATACGTTTTCTAAGGCCAACGTTTGGCAAATATCTTGCAAACTGTGCTTGGGTTTTGTTTTTCGTTTTTTTGGTTTTGGAGACATAGTCCAAGCACTCACATCATAGGTGGGATCTCTACCACATCTAGTTTGTATGTGATTATTTTGAAGTTCTAAGGTGGCCACCTGGAAAGATGGTTTTAAAATGGCGACACTTGTTTAATTGTGGTACCCCAATGATGACATTAAGACTCCCAAAATATATTCTCATTCCATATTTATGGGCCGAATGCTTCCAGCTACTCATTGGATGCTAGGGTTTGTCACGACGAGGTCAGAAAGAAGCAGGGGAGGACAGTAGAGAATATACGGACTGCCCAGACCCTAGGCTTGCTCCTGTCCCTGGGTCCCTGCTGGAGAGTAACCCTGGGTAAAAGGCTTAATTTCCCTGGCCCTGTGGGACATTAAATGTGATAATATTTACAGAGCTGTTCAGAAATGTGACAGGCACATGCTATAAGCGCAATAAAAATTAGCTAAGAATGACAGCAGATACCTACTTTATATATGAGAATACTGATTCATGGGATGTCAGAATACAGACTTATGGGTAATCAGTAATGCTGAAAGTCCTTAATATAATTACACACTGTTAAACATTTGAGGTAGTTTTCTATATAGCATGGCTCTATTTTATCCAATATACACTTTTCTAGGCTGGGAGAAAAGCTGGGTTGAGGGAGGGGGAAAGGGACGGCAGGTACTTTCCAGGTATGCCTGAGGCTCTTAGTTTGACCCCAAGCCTGCCAAGCAGAGTGTGAGTGTGTGTGTGTGTGTGTGTGTGTGTGTGTGTGTGACTTTTATTTACAATTTAATGTTTTTAAATTTTATTTTATGTATATAGGTATTTGCTTATATGTATATCTGTACACCACGTGTGTATCTGGGGCCAGAAGAGGGTGTTAGATCTCCTAGAAATGGAATTACAGACAGTTGTAAGCTAGTATTTGAACCCACATACTCCTTAAAAGTCGCCAATGCTCTTAACTGCTGAGCCATGTCCTCAGTCCCTTCTTACAACTTTAAATTACCATCCTCAATCAAGTCAGAGAGTCGAAAAGCCACCCACCCAAAGTTTCAGCCTTTGTACTTCACATAGAATTGCTGTTGTGTATTTGTTCCCGGGTTTCCCACTGGCTTTCCCACGGTGTTCTGTAGTTTCCGGTGGGTAAACTGTGCCTTGCTTTTGCTAAATTTATTACTAAGTATTGAGTTATTTTTGATGATGTTGTTCATGGAACTGAAAAGTATCTCCTAAAATGTCATTTCTAGGTAGTTCATTGATAATGTCTAGAGCTATAATTATTACAAATGTTACTCCAGCCAATGGTTTTTACAGATGGGTATTATAAATAACACTCATTCCAGAAACATATTTTTATCAGCATCTATTGTTTTAGGTACTGTTCGAGATAAAGAAAGAATAATATTTTCCTCAAGGAGGTGAAGTTTGCATAGAATAATGCAGATAATGCGAAATCACTTCCCACCACTGAGAAGACCCCAGGGAGCACAGTCCACCTGCAGCCCAATGCCCAAAAGTTTCTCTCAAGCCTCTGAATCAGGACACGCTGGATATTCCCTTAGCGACTGAGTGTTCTATTTCCATCCCATGCCCACTGTGCAATGTGCAGCTGGACAGGTTTTCTTTGCTTCAGTTGCTAGGAAGCTTAAGGCCATGTTGTGGTCAAACTAAGAAACGACTCTAAGAAAGAATTACTAATTCTATCACATTTGTTTTCCATTTGTCCCGATTTTACCTTATCTGTGGTCTACCTTGTTTTATGCATGCCTTTGTAAGCTGCTTCAGCTGTTTTAGGAACAGAAGCTGGGAAGGCTGTGAAAGACAGACGTAAGGGAGAAGGGAGGAAGAAAGGGAGGGAGGGAGAGGGAAGACATTTCCATTCTTTCTCAGAATGTTAACAGTCCATGAAGATCCATTCTTTCTGAGTTTCCAGAGATGTGATCACATTACCTGAGCAAATGCTTACACCGGCTGGAACAAGAATGCTTCCA
The DNA here is from genome assembly GCF_021556685.1 of Rattus norvegicus. Taxonomy (NCBI): domain Eukaryota; kingdom Metazoa; phylum Chordata; class Mammalia; order Rodentia; family Muridae; genus Rattus; species Rattus norvegicus. The sequence continues at coordinate 249,092,146 of NC_141534.1, read as the reverse complement.
TACTTCTAAGGCTCTCTGACCTACTTTTGGCAGGTCTAAGTTAAACAACGTCTATTAGTTTTGTTCAGACTAACTGCAAGTGCAGCCCTGGCATCACTTCCATAACATTTCCCTTCCTTATTAACAACGGAATCTGGGCAGGAGCAGGCACAGTGAGAAGGGTTAGCTCCCCCCACGTCAGCAGTGACCAAAAGGCAGAGGCAGCTAAACTCGCTCCGATGGACTTTCATTCAGACCGTGTTATCAATCCACTAGCTGTGTGGTTCTGCAGTGCGGTTCCAGTCACATCACCTGTAAAACTGAGATAGCATCCACATTGCTGTGGCTGATCAGGTGAGAGTTAGTCACAACTGAGGACATGTGTATTTGATATTAGTGCTGGAGACAGTGGGCAGTGCAATAAGACAAGAAAACACACACACAAACACACACTCAAGTTACTCAAATATAGCAAAGGCAGAAATACGGCCAATCAATTTGAGAATCAAAATAAATTACATTTCTATCCGACTATAAAAGCACATTCCAGATAAATGAAAAATTGATATGTTAAAAAGGAAATCTTTTAAAAAATTTTAGAATATCTTTAGTGCTATAGGATAAGGCATAAACTCTCTCTATATATATATATATACATATATACATATATATGTATATATATATCCATAAAGGAAAAGTAAATGAACTTTAAACATCTACATTATATATATAATGCATATATATATACACATACATATATATACACACACACATATATGTATATGTATAAACAAATACAGGAAACAAGTTATGGACTGCAAGTAGCTATCTGAATATAGGAGGCAAAGGAATAATCAAAATATTCAGATTCTTCTACAAGCCAAGTGGTAAAAACAAATAGATAATGCACAAAGACAATTTGCTGAAGCAGATCATATAGCCAATGAATATGAAAAATGGTCACCCTTACTCGTCATCAGGGAAGACAAACAAAAACAAGGAGATTGTATTTCCCGCCTGCAAGCAGACTAAGACTGATGCTTTCTGTTGCTATCTATGGACCTCCCATGGCCCATCTAGCAACTGCCTGAATAGTGGTTTCCGCTGATGGGAGAGAGAAGGTAAGGAACGGGCCGCCTATCATCTCTATATCAGCATTCTTTCCTGAAAAGTTGTGGTTGTTTTTGGTTTCGTGCAGATGGAAAACATTGGCCCTTGTTAGTCTAAGCAGTGGGACTTAGCTGGTGGTGCGAAGCTTGCTTTTCCCATAGGCTCGAAAATTCACAGTGAGTAAAACACAAGCAAACAGCAACGACAAAAACCAAAGTAACAACCTCGTATCTAGAGAAGCGCCTATGAATGGCACTTTTTGTTGTTGTTGCTGTTGTTGTTGTTTGTTTGTTTGTTTGTTTTGAGTAAGCTGACTAGGTCAAGGATGAGAAGAATCAGACTACCCTGGAGAAGTGTGTGCCAGCCGGTAGAAGGGATTGGAGAATAAAGTGAGGAACTATTTTAGAAAAAGCTTTGGACATTATTATTAATATAATATAATGTAATGTATAATATGTTATACATTATACATGATATAATATACAATAAATAAGCAGTATACAATATAAAATGTGCAATAATATAATGTAAAATATAATATATAATAAAACATATTATATTAATAATATAATTATTATTAATAACATCTTGAGGAAGAGGGACAGTCGAGAATCCAGAGATTCACAACACTTCCTTTTCATGCCTCAAACAAAGACTTAACTGGAACTTTGGAATATTCAGATCGTTTTTTGTCTGACTTTAACAGCACACCCAACCCCATGAGAGAGAGTGACGAGTGCAATAGTTACAGTCGATGGTCAGTCTCCGTGAAGGGAAGAGCTGTGCTGCTCTAAAGCCTTCTCTTGTGGCTAGGAAGTAAAATTAAACACAGGGTTTAAAGGGGTGTTTCCAGGAAGGGGTTTTTGATAAGGGATTAAAGGTAGTGTGTTCGTGTCTTCCTTAATGAACACAGAACCCAACATAACTCCCAAGGCTGAAAGACCCTTGATAAGAAGTTTGCAACTAATTAAGCAAAGAGAGAACAGAACTGACCTAGCCTGTACACACTTCATACCCGGGACTCCTGGTCACCGAGGTAATGTCAGTGGTGCACTTGTTTCAAAACACATCAGTAGACTGAGTTTCAAGACACAGTGGATGAGACCCTGAAGACTCTGCTGAAGATGGGAATGCCCTTTGCTTGTGGTTTCTGCAGAAACCTCTAAAGCGAGAAGGCAGCAGAATGCACAACACCATCTGCGAGTGGGCATCTCAGAACCAACCTAGGAACGTTTTTCTTTCTTTTTTTTTAAAGATTTATTTTATGTGAGGACACTGTCGCTGTCTCAGACACCAGAAGAGGGCACCAGATCCCATTGCAGATGGTTATGAGCCACCATGTGGTCACTGGGAATTGAACTCAGGACCTCTGGAAGAGCAGTCAGTGCTCTTAACCTCTGAGCCATCTCTCCAGTCCCCTAGGAACATTTTTCTTAAACACTACTTCAGTCTAGATCCAATGCAGACACACACAGGCACACGCGCGCGCGCGCACACACACACACACACACATAGGGGAGCTTGCAATTAGAGATTATATTTGGCTTGGGGAAAGAATTTTGAACTTCTCTGGAAAGTTCTTGGATTGGCTCAGTTGCAGAGAACTGAAGATAATATTTTTCATACCTGCCACTTCCATAATAGAAACTGACAGCTCCAATAGCTTCTTGGGATTAAACCAAGAGAAATAAATATATCTGGGAGCTCTCCTTAACATGACATCAAATGCAGGCTTCAGCGGGGACACTGATGCTTTCTCGTTTCAAGTAACGCTCAGCCCTGGAGACTTAGTGGCGGAACTTAGTGACCTCAGCTTTGATCCAGTATTTTAGTATTTTAGTTTAGTATTCTGATAAGAGTACCTACTCCACTCAAGGGAAATTTGATGACCTACCTCAAGTCCAGTTGTAGTCTCTTGAAAGAAATAATTTTTATTACAAATATAATTTGTAACATATAACATAATATATAATATAGTATACAATAAATATATTATAAATATATAATGTATACTATAGCCACCAGTACAGAAATGCTGAAACTCTACCAGGCGTGGGTGTTTTGGAAGCCACATGTAGAGATGCAGCCCACAGAACTACAGACTGGGGTTCTGACTTAGCCCAGGCCGGTAACGAACCCAAGTAAGTCTGTTCCCAAAAGCTCATTTTCTTAAAAGTAAAAAGCCCACCTCCCACAGAAGTCAGGAAGCTGTGAAGACCAGATTTGGGAAACATGATGAAGGACTCGATATGTCCAAGGGCTTACCAACTTTTAAATAAGAAAGAGGCAATTTTCAAAGTGTTGTCTGTGGGGCTTGGGGTGTGGTGCGAATTTACATGGCAAACCACAAGCCAGTGGCAAGAGTGGGGACCTGGAAGCTTTCCCGTCAACTTCTGAACGATGAATGAAACTCATCCCCGAAGGGCGATTACCCCGTTTTGTTTATTGTAGTGTGCATGCTAAGCCGATGCTCTACCAGGGAACTAGGCCCCCAGCCTAAAGGGGGTTTTAAATGCTAAAAGGAAAATCATTGACATCACCAGTGTGTGTTCATTTCTACACGTGAGGATTCTAGGGACCAAGTCCTGCACATCACTGCAATGCTAAATTCCTGGGGGACATGTTTCGATGTAAATTCTTACCTCATAATAGTGTTTATCAAAAGCTTCAAAATCTGTATGATTTGCTTTCCAATTAAAAAAAAAAGTAATAGCAAGGGCCTACCTAGTTCTGTATATTGTCTAACACTTCCTTGGCAGACGGAGGTGACAGCCCCCGGCCAAAAACATTCATGTTTTAAATTATGCTTAAATTTCCTTAAGTTAATTAAGGAGACCCGTAAGCTTGCACACTAAATAGAATAAAGACTAAAGCGGGTGTATCCATTCCCATTCTGCCACCGTAACCCGCGTTTACTGTGAACTTTGAACACCTCTGTTTCTCGTTCTTTTGACTTCGGAAACTGGGTGAGAGACCTGGGATGCAAATATAATTTTTGTCACTGTTACTGTGCATGTGTGTGTACATGTGTGCATGTGTACACTCACAGCGGAGTGTATGTGGAGGTCAGGGGACAGCTTTGGGAGTGGGTTGCAGGGATTACCCTCGGGAGGTCATGCTATCACCGGAGTCACTCAACAGCCTAAGCATTCCGGTTTTCTTTTTAGACTTAAAATGGAGTCTTCATTCACAGTCGTTTTATCTTTGCATCTTCATCTTCCAGAAACAAAGTGCTTTTTTTTTTTCAGAAAGCACAAAGGTGTAAGGCCTGGAAGTTCTTAGCTGTGGGGAACTGACCTACATATTGGAGGAGGATTAACAACTTCCCTCTGCTCATGAGATGTGAGTAAAGGGTGCCTGCCAGCCCGTGTCTCCAGATGTTGCCAACCTGGGCTACAAACCACCTGAGCTGAAAGATAGCAGCTGGCACTGATAACCTTCAAGGGAACTCGTAAGCAGCGAGCAAAATGGGGCTCGGCAGTTACGGTATGGTTAAAATATAGCAGTGTGTGGTAAATACATTCGCACAGAAAGAATTTGAATGTCTACATAAAGTACTATTCGGGAATACATCTGGACATGAGAAGAGCATGAGGACCAGGTGCCCCTTTATTCTCTATCTACTCATATACTCTTTTGATTGTTTTATTTTTGAAGCCACATTTTCTAGAAATGAACATGATGTACAAACTTCTGGTGAGACAGTGTCCCCAGAGCAGCAGCTTACAGCCAAGGGCAAAGTCATCGAAAATGACTTTGGTGAGGACAAAGAAAACCCTCACTTGGCAGTGTCCAGCAAAGCCCACACGTTTCGACAGCCCCCCAGGGCCTCTAAGAGGTTAAAACCATCATCAGACCATGATGCCAAGGGGAGAAGGATCTACTCAGGTTTGACTACCACCCTCTAACTGTAGCTTCTCCTGAGGATTTTTCTTTTCTTTTCTTCTCTCCCTCCTTTTCCTCCGAGGGAGAGACTACAGTAATCCCTCTAGGACTGGCTGAAACATTCCGTTCTATTTCCACCTACTGGTAGGAAAAAAGAAAACAGTGCACTGCATTTCAGATGAGGCAAAGGGACCCTCAGATGCTCTGTTCCTACTGGTGCCTCTTTTATGGACCTCTCATGGACCTCTCATGGTAGCAGTTTAGCACAGAGGTAGAGAACTATAGGCTCTAGGGTCTGAAAGACGTGGATTCTAGGGTCTGAAAGACGTGAAAGACTTTACCACTGACCAGCCGGTGAGTCAAACACCCCATTGCCCTCCTTGAACAGCTGTTTCCTCTTCCATAGAGCCAGGTCCTAATGCCCCTGTCTTAGGGTGTTGCTGGAAAAAGTCTAAACAAATGAGTATTCAGCTTGACTCAGGAAATGGACTCCAACTCCTCTTGCTACAGGGTAAGTGCACTGGCTTCCACCCAGTTACAATATGAGGCAAAAAGTGATGCTTTGGAGGAAGGGAACTTTGGCAGCAGGATACAGGTTCAGTGAGGCCCTTCACCCTAGGTCATGATGCAGGCCCCTCCACATGCCCGGTCTCGCCCACTTTACTCGGGAAGAGGAAGTCACCTGCTGTCCCAATAGAAGTGCCAGCATATTTGTCCCATGATGTGCCATGTTTCCAGTCACAGACCCTAAATATTCCCCTTACTCAAAGGAAGGTAGGCTTTGCTGGAAACGACTGGATACCGATGCTGTTATCCTTGCAGGGACAGAGAGAAAGCCGCCAGCATTATACTCAGGACAAGCTGTCACCTTTCCACATGAATGGCTCTCCAAATCCAGTTATGGATTTGCCATCTAATTCTACACCAATTATATTTTCTCAAGTAAAGCAGCAGGAACATCAATTCCTAGGAAGAGAAGAAAAACTCGAGCAGCCCAGCGCTGTAAAGATAATTTGCTGCCACTATGTGTCATTCCCATCGGCCATTGGGGAAGGATGCAGCTGTCACAGACAATGTGATGGACGATGACAGAACAGGCTCAGGCTGCCCTGAAGGGTCTCTGAGTCCCGCTGCAGAAGAGGACAGGTCCCCAACTCATCAGCATCCAGCAAAGGTGCAAAACCACACAACGTAGTATATGGGGGAAAGGCAGATCTCAGAGAGCTGAGGACAGGGTTCGGGAAGAATCCTGTGGAGATTTCTGCTCCAGTTTTCATTAATATTATCTAAATTAAAAAAAAAAAACGCGTGTGTGTGTGTGTGTGTGTGAACTGAGGGCCCAGGCGAGCATGTGCCATAGTGTGTATGCAGATGTCAGAGGACAGCTTGTGGGAGTCAGTTGCTTCCTACCACCATCTGAGTTTGGGGTTCAAACTCAACTTGTTAGTACCCACTGAGATACTGTGTCATCTTGTTCCAGTTATAAGTTCTAGGATAAGGTTTGGGCCAAGAGAAGGAAGGAGAAAAGGGCAAGAAAAAAAATGAGATCCACAAGAGACAAGAACTGAGGCCAGGAAAACAAACAATCATGCACCCTAAAGGAAAGCAGTGCTTGCAACAGACCCCATGTTATCAGGGAGTCAATTTTCTACGTGATAACAAAGGGCTAGAGGGCTGGAGAGATGGCTCAGTGGTTGAGAGCACTGACTTCCAGAGGTCCTGAGTTCAAATCCCAGCCACCACATGGTGGCTCACAACCATCTGTAATGGAATCCGATGCCCTCTTCCGGTGTCTGAAGACAGCGACTGTGTACTCACAGAAGTGAAACAAATAAATCTTTAAGAAAAGAAGAAAGGACTAGGAATTGTTAACATAGTTATTTCACTTGGTATTTTGAAAAGCGTCCTTTAGGAAAATCAATGCTCAGTTCTGAAAAATAGAGCCGACTGGTACAAAATTGTGATCTGAAGAATCGAGGCAATTAGCCTGAGGAAATTGGATCAAGTGTCATCTTCCAAAGAAGATCACCGTAAAGCGGACCTGCTAGAAGGATGGTGTTATATTGTAGTCGGACAATCATAGTCACGCCATTGTAACGCCCATTTCGATTTTTCATTCAACAAAGTGGCACATAAAATGGCTTCATCTAAAGTAAAACCTGACCAGGTTGACTAAAACCAGGACATAAAACAGAGGGACCTTGTGTTTGTCGTCAGCTCTGGCAGGCAGGCCTAAGTGTTTGGGATGCTGTGTGACGGAGGCCTTTTAGGTCACAGCTGAACTCATTGTGACAATTGCTATTATGATTTGTTACAGGGATAGCTGTTGTGGGTGAGGTGGGCAGACCACGCCATCAGATGTGCTCAGCAGGGCCTCCCCTGACTTGAAACCTTCAAGGAAGTGGGCAGGAAGTGTAGATGAACTAAAACAGTCAGCTGGCTCCTCGGTACTAATTAGTGGAAATTTCTGGCATGTTTTGTCCTCTTCATGGTTTTCTATCCACTCTTTGTGTATTTCTATCTCCCCTAGGCGCATCTCCATTTCTGACTTCCTTCTCTCTATCATCTGAGAGCTAACACAAGACCCACTTTCCTTGACGCCATTCAGGACAAGCCCACACCCTCACTGAGCTCTGCTCTACTTCAGACACAGCATGTACACACCCACAAGGCAGTTATTCGTAAATAAGACCATATTTGCTCAGGGAAAATGCAATAAAAACGTCGGTTGGTGTCCTCAGGTAGCGCATAGAAATAAATGTAATGCTATGGCATTATGAAGCACTCTGTTCATTTAAACTGAACTGAACTGCTAGGGGGTAAAGGGAGGTCCTCTCAGAAAATGCTCAGAGTTGTGGGTAGAACTGGACAAGGAGGGACAAGAATAGAGCCAGGAAGGGTGGGTGTTCCCCAGAGCAAGAAGTTTGGAGAGGAGGGGACTCTGGGTACCATCTAACAGAAGAGACTTGTACCTGAAAATGTTGGGATGGGTGGGTAACGAGGGAAGGTATATAGGCATATTGCCTCTCCTGTAGCATCCCCTGGGCTTTCACCATATTCATACTGCTGCCCAGTGTTCCTGTCAGGAAAAGGAATACTTTGTGGAGAGCTCAAAGAGGAGGGTCACCTCCTGGCATTGGGTCATATTTACCTAGCTCTTGTTACTTCTGCAGTTCTAGGAATTCGACATAGCAAAAACAATACAGATGAATGTCAATGTTGATGCTGCAGCGGGGGAAACCTTGCTTACTTGTTCATAAGCAAAAAGTAACAAACGGAAATGCAGGGAGATGGTATCTGAAGACTTCCTCAGCTTCCTTCACAAGCTCAGACATCTGCAGGAATCACATAGGTATGAAAGGGTGATATGAATGAAGGGCAACGTGATGTGAATGGAAATTGTGGAGACTAAGGGTCCTATCAAGTTCAAAAACAAAACTGAAAAATGAAATCAAGATCAAAGGAGCAACAACAAAGGGAGCGATTGGGTGGCCAAGCCACAAGGTGACATTCTGGGGCTTGGAGTCATGAGTGGGATCAGAGAGAGAGAGAGAGGAGTAAGATTGTAGCCTGTTGGTCTGTGCACAGAGCTTGCTCAGCCTGGATGACCATGTGATCATAGATGTTAGTTTTACACACCTGGCAGGATGGCTAGGTTGTCTGGTCTCACTGCACTTCACTGGGGTCGCTGTGGAATGGATATGGGAACGTGTCCTCCCAGATTTGTGGGCAAACATAAGTGCCAGTCGGGGTGTAAAGTGTTTAGTACGGTACCTGGCATGTAGCATGTACAACGTTGCCATGAGGAAAGGACTGCTGTTAGCCAGTGTGATCAAAGAGGAAAAGGAAGTCACAGAGACAGGCAGGAGTCAGTAAAAAGACAGAAAGGTAATTGAAGGTAGACAGGGGACAGGAAATGGAGGGGCGGGATTTAGCAGCACTGAAGCAATACAGAATCCTGATTCTCCACATGTGAAGACCCAGGAGGAAGCTCCCCTTAGTCAAAGTGAACAGCAGGAGTAGTTGGGGGAAATGTTTCTGATGCAGAAAGGCTTAGAAGTTTTGTTCCAAAACAGTGTCTATCTGTGCCCTGGTGTCAGGTGCTGAGAACACTTAGGAAGCATCACTAACTACTTAGTACCTGGGCAACCAGAGCCAGGACTGAAGGGGGATAGAGAGAGAAAAATACCGCTTCGATGCACCTCTTTATTGGGATGGGGTCTCACCAGGTAGCCCGGGTGGGTCTCCAACTCTGTGATCCTCCTCTCCTAGTCTTCTGGCTGTGGCTTATCAGAGTACATAGCCAGGCCTGGCTTCACTAGTATTCTTTATATTTCTTTCTTTGTTTCTCAGGTTTTCTTTCTCTCTTTCTCTCTCTCTTTCTCTCTTTCTTTCTTTCTTTTCTTTCCTCACTCCTTCCTCCCCTCCCTCCCTCCCTCCCTCCCTCCCTCCCTCCCTTCTTTCTTTCTTCCTTTCTTTCTTTCTTTCTTTTTTTCTTTCTTTTCTTTCCTCGCTCCTTCCTCCCCTCCGTCCCTCCCTCCCTCCCTCTCTTCCTTCCTCCCTCCTTTCTTTCTTTCTTTCTTTCTTTCTTTCTTTCTTTCTTTCTTTCTTTCTTGTTTTGTTTTGTTTTCTTTGTTTTTATAAAATAGGATTTCTCTGTGTAGCCCTGGCCTTCCTGGAACTCACTCTGTAGACCAGGCTGGCCTTGAACTCAGAGATCTGCCTGCCTCTGCCTCCCAAGTGCTGGGATTACAGGTGTGTGCTGCCACCACCCGACAGGTATTGTTAACATTATTTATTAGCAAGCATTTGTTGGGGCAAACAGAAACTTACCTTCCACTAACAACAAAATAAGCACCTCAGACATAGTGTTTAAAACTAAGAGCAACTTTTTCCCCTTCCTGCCTTCCTTTCTCTCAAAGGAAGGTTCAGGCTGGCCTCAAAAAATTATATATATGTGCAAGGTTGGCTTCTGCTCACCTCTTTCTAAGTGCTGGAATTACAGCATGTCCCACCACACTCCCTGCTGGGATTACAAGTATGTTCACCACACTCTACACTGAGATTACAGGTGTGTTCACGCTCAGCACTGGGATAACATGTATGTCCACCATACTCAATTCTGGGATGATAGGTGTGTCCACCTCACTCAGTCCTGGGATTACAGGTGTGTACACCTCACTCAGTGCTGGGATTACAGGTGTGTTCACGCTCAGCACTGGGATAACATGTATGTCCACCATACTCAATTCTGGGATGATAGGTGTGTCCACCTCACTCAGTCCTGGGATTACAGGTGTGTACACTACACTCAGTGCTGGGATTACAGGTGTGTACACCTCACTCAGTCCTGGGATTACAGGTGTGTCCACCACACTCAGTGCTGGGATTACAGGTGTGTACACCTCACTCAGTCCTGGGATTACAGGTGTGTACACCTCACTCAGTCCTGGGATTACAGGTGTGTCCACCACACTCAGTGCTGGGATTACAGGTGTGTACACCTCACTCAGTCCTGGGATTACAGGTGTGTACACTACACTCAGTCCTGGGATTACAGGTGTGTACACCTCACTCAGTCCTGGGATTACAGGTGTGTACACCTCACTCAGTCCTGGGATTACAGGTGTGTCCACCACACTCAGTGCTGGGATTACAGGTGTGTACACCACACTCAGTCCTGGGATTACAGGTGTGTCCACCACACTCAGTGCTGGGATTACAGGTGTGTACACCTCACTCAGTCCTGGGATTACAGGTGTGTCCACCACACTCAGTGCTGGGATTACAGATGTGTCCACCACACTCAGTCCTGGGATTACAGGTATGTACACTACACTCAGTCCTGGGATTACAGGTGTGTCCACCACACTCAGTCCTGGGATTACAGGTATGTACACTACACTCAGTCCTGGGATTACAGGTATGTACACTACACTCAGTCCTGGGATTACAGGTGTGTACACTACACTCAGTGCTGGGATTACAGGTGTGTATACCACACTCAGTGCTGGGATTACAGGTGTGTACACTACACTCAGTCTGGGATTACAGGTGTGTACACCTCACTCAGTGCTGGGATTACAGGTGTGTACACCTCACTCAGTCCTGGGATTACAGGTGTGTCCACCACACTCAGTCCTGGGATTACAGGTGTGTACACCACACTCAGTGCTGGGATTACAGGTGTGTACACCTCACTCAGTCCTGGGATTACAGGTGTGTACACCTCACTCAGTCCTGGGATTACAGGTGTGTCCACCACACTCAGTGCTGGGATTACAGGTGTGTACACTACACTCAGTCCTGGGATTACAGGTGTGTACACTACACTTAGTGCTGGGATTACAGGTGTGTACACTACACTCAGTGCTGGGATTACAGGTGTGTACACTACACTCAGTGCTGGGATTACAGGTGTGTACACCTCACTCAGTCCTGGGATTACAGGTGTGTCCACCACACTCAGTGCTGGGATTACAGGTGTGTACACCTCACTCAGTCCTGGGATTACAGGTGTGTATACCACACTCAGTGCTGGGATTATAGGTGTGTACACTACACTCAGTGCTGGGATTACAGGTGTGTACACTACACTCAGTCCTGGGATTACAGGTGTGTACACCTCACTCAGTCCTGGGATTACAGGTGTGTACACTACACTCAGTCCTGGGATTACAGGTGTGTACACCTCACTCAGTCCTGGGATTACAGGTGTGTATACCACACTCAGTGCTGGGATTACAGGTGTGTACACTACACTCAGTGCTGGGATTACAGGTGTGTACACTACACTCAGTCCTGGGATTACAGGTGTGTATACCTCACTCAGTCCTGGGATTACAGGTGTGTATACCACATTCAGTGCTGGGATTACAGGTGTATCCACCACACTCAGTCCTGGGATTACAGGTGTGTACACTACACTCAGTGCTGGGATTACAGGTGTGTCTGCCACACTCACTGCTGGGACTACAGGTGTACTCATATTCAGCTCTGGGAGTACAGGTGTGTTCACACTCACCACTGGGATTACATGTGTGTCTGCCACACTCACTGCTGGGATTACAGGGTATGTCCACCACATTCAGTGCCAGGATTACACATGTGTTCACACTCAGTTCAAAAATAAGAGACTTCTGATGGATTTTTATGTCATGGATTTTTCAGTCGGGCATCCTGGTTGTTTGAAAATTAAGGGTCTTAAGGACATAGCTCGGTTTACTGAGTACTTGTACAGCATGCACAAACCCTGTACTTGCTCCCCAGCACCACATATGGCTGGCATGCATGTATGTAATACTAGAATTTGGTAGGTGACTACAGGAAAAATCAGAAGTCCAAGGTTGTTTTCTGTTACATAGTGAGTTCGAGGTCATCCTGGGACATATTAATCCCTATCTCAAAAGAAATATTCGGTTAGATAAGAAGATAGATTATTGTCATAGCATGCATATTTCAGTTTCACAACTCACTAACGGTTCTTACTGATGTCATAAGACCATTTGATGGATTGGGGCTGAAGCCTGTGGCTACACAGTTCCTCAATCCTAAGGAACTGGCTTGTTCCGGTAAGCATGCTTTATACAGTTCTTACTTTAAACAGAAGTCTTACATGATGAAGAGCAAATTTTTCCTTCCTGGTCATGTTAGGATTGCCCATGGAATGCTGAATTAAACAGAACTTTATTTCCAGTATGTTTGCAACGTCTTTTATGGAACTGAGCCCCAGATATGGCTTCTGCTCTGGCTTTGACTAGGTCATATTTTACACGTTGGAAGTCATGGTACTAAATGAATATATGTCCTCTGAGTAAATGGGTCTTTGGGGGACATCGGATACTCAAATAATAGCATCTCAGTTGGGTTTTTATAGAAAGTTTGACAGTTGTTGGGCAGATTGGGCCTTTCACACAAAGAAGGCTGCATGGGCAAAGAGAGAGAACAAAGCTGTAAACACAGAGCAGCCAGCCCAGCACTGCGGGTGCCCCTGAAGTCTGCAGAAAGGCTACAGCAGAGGGTCAAAGTGTGAGAAGTCCTGGTTAAAACCACACTGCCATACTATATAACTTCTGCTTGTATGGCCTCTGTCCTCCAAAATGCAAATCTCCCTTCTGCTGCTCCATGAGCTGGAGACTGACAAACTAGTCGTCACGGAGTTCCTTTGCCCTCATAGGTGGTGCCACTGGCAGGAGCACAGAGGGAGGAAGCTGGGGAGGAGAATTTGCTTCCTCTGCTCTTTCCCACTACCAGTTGTAAGCTGCATGCCTCTCTGCACTAATTACAGGTCAGCTAGCCCCTCTTCAGCCCTACTGGTGGCAGCCTTAAGATACTTCCCTGACCCTCATTTGTGTCCTACATACCACCACACCTCTGTAAATACCCCCTCTGTCAAATACTCTTCAGATCATCCATTTTGCTGACCCTCGTGTGCCCTACCTTGAACATTTAATTATAGGAGTTATGGGAACATTTTGACTGCACTTTCTGACTCATAGTTGGAGGACAGTTGAGGGAAAGAACGATCAAAGGCAGATCTTTATAAATAACACTTCCCAAACAGCAAGGGGTCTTGTTCAATATATGTATTCCAAAGGCCGACTGCCAAAGACTGATTCAGTAGGCCTGGAATAGGACCATCTTTTAAGTCAGGACTATGGAATCTCACAGTTGTCTGGGAATGCCAATCGGAATGTTAGCCAGGAACCCAGACAATATGTGAGTACCTGACATGTGGAAGGAGGAACATGCAGAGAGAGGGAGTTTTGTTTTAAGAAGACCAAAGAACAACTTTCCTTCACAGGTGGGCCAAGCAAAAGTGTAAAAAGGTAGTTAGTTAAAGGAATTCTGACTGTGTAAACTTTCTAGTGGAAGTAGGAGACAGGGCCACATACTGACACCAAAGGGGAAAGCCAGGGGACACAGGACTAAAGTGACACAGGTTTAAAATAGCCACCGTTGGGCTTAAGGAAGAGAACGATGGCAAAAGGCATTTTCAGACATCTTGGCAGAACTGACACAAGACTTTGGAACTGTGTGGCATCTAAGGGCTTCTGCCGTTTGTCTCCAGCAGGGCTCTGCAGACTTCGTACAGAACTGGAAAAGAAAATCATTTGATGGATTCCTTGTGGGAAGGTTGCAGAGCAGGCACAATGAAAAGAACAGGGCCCAGGATGTAAATACGCACTGGAGCTTGGGAGTAGCAGCAGGGAAAGGAGGGGGGAAGCCTCCCGAGGAGAGGATGCTGTCCTTGGTCCTGAACCACAGTTGCACACAAGAGCATAACCATTGGACTGTGAAGTTGGAAGTGAGTTGGCAGTTATTTCCTGCCTTCCCCTAATACTCCCACCATCCCAGAACGAGCATGTTCAAAGGTCATGTCCCCAGACCTATGATACCAAAAATACTGGTACCATACATGGCTTGCAAGCTGCATATAATCGTTTGTATTTGTAAGGATATAATTCCAACAGTCGGAACTATTACTTAGGAAGTTAAAATCAGTAAGTATTTTCTGAGTCTTCTACATACTAGAAATTGTGTTAATTCCAAAGGACAAAGACTTTTTTTTAAGAGAGAGAAAATCTATTAAGGTAGATCTTTATTTTCTTCCAGACAGAACACCAGAGGGTACCATACACCATCCCCTGTTCACCTTGTCCATGCTCTTTGTACAGTGACTGTTTCCAGGTTCACACTTGGTCTGCACTGGCCTTTCTTCTCCTTTCCATCTTTGTTATTACGCAATAGATGAGCTTGGATTCTCTCTCAGCTAGCCAGAGTACCAGAAAAACAAAACAAAACAAATAGAACACTGAAGTGTAGACATATTCTTCAGTAGGTCAAAGGAAGAGAAAAAGCTGAACACATTAGTTTTTATGTCACAATGCTACCTAGAAAGTCATCCCCAGGCAGAGAAGAAGACTGTTTCAAAGAGTTCAACAGCAGAAGGAACTTCCCCATAGGTAGCCATCTCTAAGAATGGTTTCCATAGCAGCCAACTACCCTCTCTGTGGTTCAGGGTGGCTGGTCTTTTCTCAAAGGGCCATAAATTAATTTGTTCTAAAAACCATTAATTAAAGGCCTTCTTTTATTTTGTAGGGCCCTACCAAAGTTCTGATTCACAGAGATAATTAAGTATGGTTTGCTGCCTTGGAAGAATGCACAACGTCAGGGGGAGTACAAAGAGTGCAGCAAGCTCTCTGCCTGCCACCTGACCAGAGCACACAGAAAGGCCAGGTGTGTGCTCACACTTTCAATCTCAGCACGCAGGAGGCTAGCACAAGATGGCTGCCATGAGCCCCAGGCTGGCCTGGGCTAGAAAGGGAGTTCTAAAACAGACTGAGCTATGGTATGAGATCTTGATTCAAGACAACATCAGCAAAGCATATAGTGAGGCATGGAGAGGGGAGTTTTGTTTTGATATGTAAATCTAGAACTGGAAGTGGGAACTCAAGGGCGGTTCCTCTTACCCAAAAGGCAATGACAGCAGAAAAAGCATGAGGTCTGACCTATAATGCGGAAGGTCAAGAGAAAGCCAGGCACTCTCTAGAAAGGAGTTCTACCTGATACAACTTTAAGTTTTCTCTCTCGGTCTAATAGATGTGCATAAGCTGGTTGTAGCCACTCAAGTTTAGTGAGGTTGATTAGTTAGTTTGACAGTAACTGTCCCGGCGCAGGACAAGTGGCAAATTTGCTAGACTTTTTTATTTAAAGCTACACTGTCCTCAGAATAAACATAAGGATGCAATACATACAGTGTGTACATGTGGGTTTCTACTACACATATCACATATGAGCCAGGTGAAAAGTGATCAGTTCATCCTAACCTGTGGCTTAGAGTGTATGCAAAGTAACTGTGCTCGTGTGATCATGACATATCACCCTCCGCATCCTGAAATTCTTTAGACTCTGTTTGATGACACTGTCATTGTTTTACTAGTACTAAGGTGTTTTTCTATCATGCCTTCTTTTCTCCTGATATCAACATGGCACATGCTAATAAGCTTAGAAAGAAACATTGGGTAAGACTAAAGACATTGGATTCTTTACCTGGTAGTGATAGGGCAGGCAGTGCCACAGTATCTGGATACCAGGTGCAAGTTGTTTTTAATTTGATGTTTGACAAGTTTTGTAATAAAATTATGGCTGGAAACAAAAAGTTGAAAATAACGAGCTGCTGTTAGAGCCTCAAAGAAAGAAAAGAAAAGAAAAGAAAAGAAAAGAAAAGAAAAGAAAAGAAAAGAAAAGAAAAAGTTGTTATCCAAAGCTAGCAAGTGTCAGGAATGAAGGGTGGTCCAGGATCTAAGAAGTCACGGGAGCAGAAAAGGACACATGAGTCAGCAATCCAGTGCAACCCAAGGGACTGGAGCTAGAGTTGTGGATAAAGAAATTCAGAAACTCATATTTCAGTAACCAAAGGAGACAAAGTTCTGGTATTCTTGTCAAATAAAAACAGAGATTGAGTGAGCAATGAGGTGACAAATGAAATGATGACAAATGACCTTAAGAGACAAGCTAGAAGACCTAAGCATGAGTGGCTTCCCTGAGGAAGGCCAAGTGGGGACAGTAGACATGGCTACTATATGATCTCAGGAAAGAACAAGAATAAGGGGAAAAGTTCAGGTCATTCTTTAAGGAAGTTACAGACCAGATCATGAAAACCTCTGGCCTCTCATCTCAGACAATTCTCAGGGCTCTATCAAGATCAAGCTGCAACTGAAGAGCTCTTCCTTCTGATATGATGTCTTCAAAACTCCTCCACAGGTCAGTCACACAGCCATAGGTAGCACTCAGCACTCCTACTACAGTCACCATTTTTCCTTATGAAAGCTTTCTTTTCAGATAGAAGCCCGAGAGACGATGAGTTACTTGTCCAAGATCATTTCTCAAAAAGGCAGCGAAGCCAGGACTAGAGCCACTGCTTCCAATGTCAAGGGCAGAGAAGATGAATGCATACATGTTTCCTACTCAACTTACTTTCTCTACTCTTACATAGTTCAAGACACAAAACAAGAAATGATGCTGAACCTACAGTGGGCTGGGTTTCCACATCAAATAACTTGATTAAGATAGTTCCCCACAACTGACCCAGGGCTCCAACTGCATATGTAGCCAAGGATAGCCTTGTTGGGCACCAGTGGAAGGGGAAACCCTTGGTCCTGCCAAGGTTGGACTTCCAGTGCAGGGGAATGTTGGGGGTGGGTGGGTGGGTGGAGGGACACCCTTATGGGGGAGAGGGAAGGGATAGGGGGCTTATGGACAGGAAACCGGGAAAGGGAATAACATTTGAAATGTAAATAAAGAAATATATCCAATTAAAAAAAAAGATAGTTCCTCACAGGTGTGCCGACAGACTGTCTTCCCAGGAGAGATTCTATGCTGTTGAGCTAACAATGAAAACTGCCACACTAACTAGCTTCTGATCTCATCAATATCATCACTCTGAGTTAGAGATAAGACAAAGATATTTTATAGCGACATAAATGTGTGAAATATAGAAACACAGGGGGCAAGGTGTCATGGTACAGGCAAAGTCAATTATCTGTGATGTAAAGAAAGATCAAAGCTCAATCAAATCAATGCCGAGGCCTCCAGCTGAGTCCCCACTCACTTCTGAATTACCTCACCTGCCTCCCCACTCTCATTCCTATACGTCTGGGTTTTGTTCACCCCATATTGTCCACCTCAGGACCTTGGTACATGATACTCTGCCTGGAATACACCATCCTCTTCCAATCCCCCTTGATTCAACAGCTGCTACTGATTTCCTAATACCACAGAAGCCTCACCGTTGACACTTCTTCGTTGGCTTGTTTGTTGTTTTGGTTTTGGTTTGGGTTTGGGTTGGGTTTTTGTTTGTTTGTTTGTTTCTTTCTTTCTTTTTGTTTGTTTGTTGTTTTTGTTTTTAATTTTGTTTTTAAGGTAGTGTCTTTCTATGTACCTGTGGCTGGCCTGGAACTTGCTTTATACAGTAAACTGGCTTTGAGGTCACAGAGATCTGTCTCTGTATCCTGAGCACTGGGATTAAAGGCATGTACCACCTATGTGGGGGGGGTCTCTATTCGAAGTGTTAGTCTAGAATGTGATGTGAGATAGCAATGAGACAGGGCAAGACTACAGCAAGGATTTTATCCTGTGACAGCCACAGGGAAGTGGCCATTCAGTTATCCACTCCCAGAAAACCAAACATCCACCTTTCCCAGAGCTGGTAGAACTTCCACACACAGAGACATCGGGATCCAAGATGTCTACAGTGAAAAACAAAAGTGCCGTCCAGGAAAGGAGCAGAGCTGGAGGAAGTGATGAGCGAGGCAGACATGCAGGGAGTCTGCCAGCAGAGCAAGCATTTAAAGGGAAGGGGCAGAGGCAGGGTCTGGGTCAGGGACTGAGGGTTGAGGGTTGAGGAAAGAAGAGTTCAGGTGGGGAGGGACTGAACTTGTTTGGGGTCTGGGCTGAAGGTGGTAGGAGAAAGGGTCTGTGTGTAGAGACCAGGCAAGAAAGGAGAATGATGTAGTGGAGGGAAGGAGGGAGATAGGATATGAAAGGAATCGAGGACACCAGGGAAGACATCTATTAGGCGATCTGGTAACAGCACTGCATGTTTTTATGAGGTTCAGAAGTGCAGCGTCGGGAATCCTGTGGTGATTCATGTGCTTTCCTGGAACCTGATGTGTTGCCAAGATCCGCTGCAGAACACCGTGGCCTGGAGAGTGAATTCAGAAATGACTGACTGTGTTGTTTAGCAGCCAGCTCAAAATCTGGGAAGGATCTTCCAGAGGTGGAAGGTGGATACTAGCACCCAGAAGCCCAAGACACTCAGATTTTCCAACTTTCTACTTAAAGGCTAAGAAAGATGTCACTGCAATCTAAAGAAAAGCCAAGAGAACAATAGTTAACACATGTTGAGTATTTCATATCTACCAGGCATACTGGAAATTAGGATGCGCTCTGAAAATTCTTATTTAATTCTCCCATGATTCTGACCAAGTAGACGCAAGACTTGTAACTGTTTTACAAAAATAAAGACTCACAGAAGTCAGTTACAAGCAAGACATTTTGTTTTTTTGAGTTGGGACCCGAACTCAAGCCATCTAAACCTAGTGCCGTACACCCTGAACCCACAGCTCTAAATAACAAAAACTAACTTACAAGCACTCAGTGCTTACCCTGTGAATTAAGTAGTATCACAAATGCTGTGTATTTGTTAACTATTTTATTCCATACAGCTCTGAGAGCTATTCCTCCAAGGTCAAGAAGTCTGCACAGAGATACAAGGCTATCAAGAGAGTGAGCCTGGGTTTCAGGCTGGATGGCTTGCCTCAAGAGTCGCCTCTTAGTCCAGTGCTTGTGGTATAAACGATTAATCCCAGCAGTGGGAAGCAGAAGCAGGTGGATCTCTGTGAGCTTGAGGCCAACCTGGTCTACAGAGTGAGTTCCAGGATAGCCAGAGCTACACAGATAACCCCTGTCTCAAAGGAAAAAAAATAAAACCCGAAAAGAGTCTGCTCTTAATTCTTGTGCTAACCCTTTCACATGACATTCCTCCACAGAATTAACGTCTATACTTTAGTTTGCAATGTGCTACAAATTAGATGCCAATGGGAGTTAAAGATGTAGCTCACTGGGTGGAGCCCTTGCCTTGTTTGCTTTGGGGTGATCTGGGCCATTTCTCTTAAATAACTATGTTCCCTGGTGTTCTTACTTCCTCTCATCTCCTTGTTCCCTCTTCCACAGTGTTCTCCCCTTCCAGGTCTCCACGTCTAGGCCATCCCTCCTAGGTAGCCTAGTCTCCAACTGAACTCAGTTGCCACCACCAGAAACACAAATGAGCAAATAAATGAGATAGATCATGGAGCCAGGCAAAACTTCCACTTCCTTACTCCTTGCACAAAATGATCACACTCTCAAGCCTTAGATTTTATGTATTAGTTTACATGTATGGGCATTTTGCCTGCATGTGTGTCTGTGTATCATAGGCACACTTAGTGCCCTTGGATCCCATAGGACTGGGGTTACAGATGGTTGTGGGTTGTCATGTTCATTCTGGGAATTGAGCCCAGGTCCTCAGGAGGACGTAGTGCTCTTAACTCCCGAGGTATCTCTCCAATCCCAGGACTATCTTCTTGAGAGTAACTATAAAAGCTCACTTCTCATTGGCTGATGACTTTCTCTCACCAGAAGAAAACACAACTATGTTATCTCCATCTGTTACCATCTTCCTACACCACTGGTTTTTCTCAGGCTTGTCTCAGGAAGAAACAAGACCGGGTAAGGTTGCTCGCCCCAAAACTAAACCAGAAAATGGATTTTGCTTATACCATGCCACCCAAACATCTAGCACCTTCACTCATGACTTCCCCTCCACCAAGACTTCAGAGGCAAATTCTCTACAATTCCCTCAGTCACACAGCAAAGGAACATAGAAGTTTCACAAAAGCTGAAAGGGGGGCAGAAAAAAAAACCCAGTCTAAATCCGGTAATTGTGCCCAGGTTCATGCTAGCATTAATGCATCCCAGCTGCAAAAAAATATTTCCTACTTTGCAATCAGAGAGTCCAAGAGTTCAATATAAACTCACTAATCCTTGTAATTTTCTTGTAAGGCAAGCCACAGAGTACTCATTTCTCCAAGGCACAAGGAAATGAAATCTTGCCAAGCTCACAAAGCTAAGAAACAGACATTTAAAGGCAGGGAATCTTATTTCTGATACTCCCCTACATTCTTTGTGCTTACTATTTTCCAAATGACCACAACCTTTAATGCTTCTATCTGTTGAGGACTTTATCTAGCCGAGTTTCCAAAAGGGATGACGATAACGGTGATGTAATCTGTCTTCACCAAGCACGTACTGGATGACAAGTGTTAAGCTCATATACCTATCGTCACTCAGGACTTACACCCACATTGGAAAGAAGTAGCAGGGCCACCTTCACTGCACAGGGCTGAAGGCAGGACAAACGATGACACCTGACCCAGGCTGACACACACTGAGCCTTCCTTTCAGAGCCATGCTGTCCCTTACACTACCGAAGCCCTGATCAACATATGTCATGCAATCATTAAAGGCATGAAAATAAGAGACGTGAGAGTCCACAAGGATATTGACTTAGTTGCCTTTTCAAAATGGTGGATAGAATGCACAAATAGCCCTTGCAATAAAATTCGGTGTCGTTTAAACAAACCCAGATACTTTCTTCAGAATCCATAAAGATGTCACTTAGAAGTCACTGAAGAGCAGAAAAGGAGCACTCAAGTGCTTGACTTAAAACAGAGACCACTCATTACACACACACACACAGTCACACACACAGTCACACACACACACTGAATAAATAAAATGGAGCTAGAAAAGCAATATAGTGTCAAACATTTCAACAATATAATAAATTCACCCTTGAGCAAGATGGAAGTTAAATGTTAAATGATGTCCCTGTTGTTAAAAGATCTCTGTCCACCCGGTACAACAGCCCCAGAGTACATAAGATGAGCACACAAGGGGTTGGGGATTTAGCTCAGCAGTAGAGCGCTTGCCTAGCAAGCACAAGGCCCTGGGTTCAGTCCCCAGCTCCAAAAAAAAAGAAAAGAAAAGAAAAGAAAAAAAAAGAGGCCGGCAAGATGAGCACACAATGCAAATAGTTCCAACACATGAAACAACGTGTCATTTTCTCAGTCCCATATCCCAAGGTGATCGATCACCCAGCCAGCTCTATCAGGCTTCTCGCTATCCTTCTAGACTGCAGCCTGTCACTTGTACCTCTGCACATCTCTTTTGCACACCAAAACAATACCGTCTACTTCTTCTGAGAGATCTCCACCCTGAAACACTGAAGGTTCTTCCTTCTCCCTCCAAAAACAGACCTCACGAGTCATGTAACACCATAACCCTTCCTCTACATTTCTATAGACACCACAGGGGTTAGTGTTGATGTTCTGTTTCCACCTCTGGCCGTCTGGACCTCAGTCCCAGTCTCTGAAGCAGTTCTGTCTGGTGCCCTACTGCACAGACAAGCAAGCCATCCCTTTCTTACGGTTTCTACACCCATGAACTCATGAGGCTGCCTATTCCACGCATTCCAAGCTCACTGTTCTTCCCTTTTCTTGTGTCTAATTTTCTCTCTCTCCCCCAAGCCTGCATGTCCATTCAAACTTCTTTTACCTCTTTCCCTTGCACATAGTCACCAACCTCGGAGGCTTATACTACGATCTGGATCTGAATTGACCTCCTCAGGCTCTTGTTTTAAACACCGGGTCTCCAGCTACATAGCACTATCTGGAGAGGAGTCATAAGTCTCAAGAGGTAAGACCTTACTGGGCAAGAAGTGTCATAGGCAGTGGGTTCTAGCAAGCACATCATCCCTGACCAGCTCTTCTACCTGAGTCTGGGCTTTCTGATCTGTTACGATGTGAGCAGCATTGGCCACAGGCTAGAGCCACCATCACCTGTGTTGTTTCCCTATGCCTCCCTCACTACTGAACCCAAAAATATATATTTCTGTAAATAAGGTCACAGAAAGAGAAAAAGAAACAGACATAGCTGGGCCTATAAGAGTATATACCTGGATCTGTAACTGAGGGCCTAACAAGCTGCACGTACATATTTTCACATTGTGTGCTATTCAAACATTTGTGAGTTAAGAGGCTAATGACACCATTCTTTCTCAGAAGCCCAGCAGATGGCTTTAACTGTGTGGGGGTGGGGGTGGGGGTGTGTGTGTGTCTTGTTTTTGTATGTTTTTATTTTTATTTCTAATCAGCAAGGTTGTGTTTATTAGAAACTTTTCCCTTATTCTTTTACAGAGAATGGCAGAATTGTCTAGAAGAAGTGAGGCTCCACTGTAAGATCAACCCTCCATTCTTATCAGGAGAGGATTAGCATGAAAGGCGGGTTTGAGAGTATGTTCTAGATCAACAGAACACACACCTTCAGGCTCCCTTCAGACGACTCACTCAAGATCCAAATCGATGGAGGAAAGAGATGCTTGTTCTATGGACAAAGAGAATCCAGACAACCCACGGAAACTCTTCCTTCATGGAAGAACTTGGCACATGTCTACGTGCCCTACAATGTTCCAGAAAGGTGTGGAGCAAATATGACACACATGTTTCCCACACTTTATTATCATGGAACATTTAGCTCAAAAAAAAAAAAAAAAAAAAACATCTTCCAGGGCTAGAATTCCACAGACCAAGTATAAGAGAGGTTGCTATGGTTACTGACATCTCCATTGGTGAAGTTCTCAATTACAGGAGCAGGGATGGTCCTGAGACCATGCTCCACACCTCTCCAAAAGATATACTTACAACAGCTAGTGTCTGTGGGGTGATTGACAATTTTTTGCAAGTATTTTAACATGTAGTAGCAAGCAATACGAGGGTTACATCTTCACTTTAAAATAGTTCTCTGTTGCTACTGAAAGTGAGTAACTGTCCATTCTTCCAGAATTTACAGAAAATTAAGTTAATGGACAGAAAGCAGGAGAAGGAAGTAGTTGCATTAACCATCTGTGAACCTGGGAGAGGACGCCAAATCCCAAAGGAGGTGTGCAAGCTTTGTGGATGCCTCCACTTTAGCCTGGTGAAACAAGAGCCGAAAAGGCATCCATCCACACGGTGTAAGATCAACAATATACTACAGAGGGACACAGTTAATTCACATCGTTTCAAGGTCACTACGTTTGTGGTGATTTGTTACACAGTAATAGACAACTAGCCTAATTTTTCTTAGGGTCTCATTTGAAAGGACATGATTGGAGCCATGAGCAACCCTTGGTAGAAGGCTGGTTGCTAACTGATACTGTGTGAATGTGAATCCCCACAGGCTTCTATGTTCAAGTACTTGTTCCCCAGCTGGCAATAAGTTCGAAACCCTTAGGAGATGGAGCCCGGCTGGAGGAAGTGGGTCACTGGGGCAAGAGCAAGAATGAGTACTGGGGATCATATTCCAGCCCTGCATCCTGCCCCAGGTTCTGTTTCCTAATCAGTACTATGCTACAAGCAGCTGCATTAAGCTCCCACCCTGCTGGAGAATCTTAGCTGCCATGCCTTTCCTCCCATGATGGCCTATGTTCTCTCAAACTGTGAGCCAAAATAATTCTATCCACCCAGAAGTTGCTCCTTTCAGATATTGTATCATATCCTTCTTAGAGGTAATCGTGGATCTTAAAATATATCTCTACCCTTAGATCAATCACTTCACATTTTGGAATTTTAGAAGAAATAACTACAGGTGCATAGAGACGCCTGAGTTTGGGAGCAATGCAGAAACTGAAGATGCAGTCGTGGTAACCTGGGAAAGGGTCCAATAGTAGGCGGAATTTAACGTTGGCTCCTCTTTTTGTGGGGCAGAGGTTAGCAAGGAGGGTCTAACAGCTCTTCCTTCGTGGAACTTTCCGGGGTGCTGGCATCTTTTAGTCTGCTTGGGTTTGGTTTAATTCTCATGGGGAAGATGAGCAGTGCTGTGCCCATCCATACCTGAAGCCAGGAGCTTACTGTCCCCACTTGTCTGGTAGGACTTCCCTCACTGTGCCCAAGGCTCAGACTCACAGGCTCCTTAGGTGAGTCAGACATCTGTACTGACAGTAGGAATCCATGGTTTCTTCAACTTGGACTCAAGAAATTTATAAATCTGAATCTCACATTCTAAATATAATGTTTGAAATAGCTACTAGATGGGCTAGGGAGGCTCATTGGATAAGGCCTTGGCTCTCCAATTAGGAGGAGCTTAAATTCCCAGAACTCAGGCAAAGTTGCGCACATGTTTAATCACAGTGTTCACAGCAGGACTGCAGTGTCTCCAGCTGCACAAGCATCAGAGAGACCCTGACTCAAACAGGGAGGAAGGTGAGGGCTGACATCTAAGGTTGTCCTTTGACGCAAACACTGTAGTGCAATGTATGTATACATCACACACACACATACATAATAAAAATAAAATACAGTCATAAAATGGCTACTTAATCAAGTGGGCCTCCTCCGTTTACGAAGAATCCTTGCCATCTCATCCTCATTCAGACACTAGAAGGGTGGCTGCTGGTTCTGTGGCTAGCACCAAAACAGCTCTAATTCCTGGCTGAAATGCCACTCCTACCCCCTTCCTCAGTCTGCGACTGAACGCGGTTCTAAGACAGAGCCCTCTCCATGGAGAAGCACTTCCCACCTATTCATTTCCAGTGCTGTCCAGTCTTTCTTGAGGACCTGCAGCATGCTGTGAGTCCAAAAGCTAATGCTAATCCTAGCCAGAGGCTAAGGAAGGTGACCTACATTAACAAGTACCATGTGGCAGGGTAGCGATCCCTCATGTGCTGAAGATCACTCACTCAGAGTGCACACATCCATCTGCTCCAGCACAGTCCTCATTACTAGAAGTCCTGGAAGACAGCATAATGATAATAGCAATGGCTACATCTGCTGAGCAGTGTTTACCTGCCCTGCATATAGCTCTTGCAGCCCATCCGGTCCTCGCAGTTCTCTGAATGAGTCGTGATTTTCATCATTCTCTCTTTTCAGGTGTGAAAGCCAGAAGCTTAGGGAGATCAGGAAAATTGCTGCCAATGGCTGCAATGCTGTAGCTGGCAGGACAGCCAGGAGGTGAGTGCCTGACCCCTAAGTGCCTGCTAGACAGCCTGTGTGATGCACGCCATCACCATGTGACAAAGGCGAGAACTGAAAGCCCTTCCAGAATGGTTCGCTTTAGGGATGTCCCCTGAGACGGTACACTTGAAGTTGAGTGGAAGATTTACAAACCTACCCAGAACGATTCGTGGGCAATGGTAGGTGGCTCCTTCTAGTCCAGCCTGTTTCAATTTGCAAGCACCAAATAAACCTTTAGTCATGGAGTCGGAGAATAATAAAATAAAAATGAAAATGAATCCGTGGGGAAATACCGTGAGTCACACATCACCGCTAGGATACTTTCAGTCTTCAAACGTTGCTGGTCTTTGTTTTAGGGCAACTACCAGTTGAGCAGAAATGAGATGCGCTCAGTCCCTTCATCCCCAAAGCAGCGATCAACTCTGCAGCCCAAGAAGAAAAGATGTGGTGGATGCTCTGACCTTTTTTTTTTTTTTAATTAAAAAGAGAAAGTTAGAAAGGGATGAGGGGAAATTGTCTGCCTTTGTGTTTAAGGAAATAAAATACTGGTATGTTTAAATTGCAATGCGGTGCCTGGACGCGCTTTTACCAGGATTTTAACTTTCTTCAAAAGCATCTGTAAAAGAAATTACTAATAAAAAAATACTCCACAGCCAATTTTACAGTCGAGCAACACAAACTCAAGGATTTATGGACTGCACCTCATCTGCCTTCACTCTCTAAGAAGGAAGAGGTAGGGTGAGAAAAACCACAATTATCTCTTTTTAAATATGGGTTACGTCCTCAAGGGTTTGCATTTAGGGACCAGCAACCATCATATCCGGTTGTTATTGATACTTTGTGTTGACTCGACTGAACGACACTCAGGTACAGAAACACACACAATCGCTATCACCAAGTGACCACCAAGCAGATGAGCTTGCACAGGGAACCTCTGTGCAAAGCATTTTTCTGGACATACAGGTTACCTTGTTAAGAATCAATGGCTCCTGATCAAACCTTAAAGCAAAAGAATTCAAGGGATAGAGACTAAACCCACAAAAATTTAGGGAATACGGACAGAGCAAATAGAACAGGAAGAAGCTAATCATTTTAAATCGTATGCACTGATTTTGGTATAAGAAACATGTGTTAGTTTGAGGTTTTAAATTTGTTTATTTTTATAATTGAAGCCTAAAGGAAATTTAAAAGAATATATCTGAGGATGTTTAAGGGTCAAATGCGTTGATCCATAGCCTGTCTGCAGGCTGTGTCCTGACAGTAAGAATACTGTTCCTCAGTCTGTCGGGTTTTATGTTGAAGTCTCTGATCCACTTGGACTTGAGTTTTGGGTGGGGTGATAAATATGGATCTATTCACATTATTCTATATACAGACACCCAGTTAGACAAGTACCATTTGTTTCATATGCTTTTATTTTTCCACTGTGTATTTCTGACTTCTTTATAAAAATTTAGATGTCAGTAGTTATGCAGATTTACATCTGGGTCTTCAATTCAATCCCATCCATCAACCTGTCTGTTTATACCAATACCATACAGTTTTATTACCGTAGCACTGGAGTATAGTTTGAGATCAGGAATGGTGATGCCTCTGGAAGTTCTTTTGTCTTACGGGATTGTTTCAGCTCTCCTGGACAATTTGTTTTCCCATATGACGTTGAGAATTGTTCTTTCAAGGTCTGTGAAGAGTTGTGCTAGAATTTTGATGGAGATTGTGTTGAATTTGTGGATTGATCTTGGTGAGGTGGCCATTTTTATTGCTATTCCTACAGATCCATGAGCCTGGGAAATCTTTGCATCTTCTGAGATCTTCTCTAATCTTTCTTCTTCAAAGACTTGAAGTTATTGTCATACAGGTCTTTCACCTGCTTGGTTGGAGTTACACCAAGATATTTTATATTATTTGTGCTGATTGTGGAGTGTGTTGTTTCCCTGATTTCTTTCTCAGCCTGTTTATCATTTGTATAAAGGAAGGCTACTGGCTTTTGGTTTTTTTTAATTTTTTGTTTGTTTGTTTTGTTTTTGTTAACCTCGAATGCATTGCCACAGAAGACAATTTCTTAAACAGAACACCAATAGCACAGGTACTAAGATCAACAATTAATAAATCAGACCTCGTGAAACTGAACAACTTCTGTAAGGCAAAGGACACAGCAAAACAGCAGCCTAGAGAATGAGCAAGATGTTCACTAACTCCACATCTGACAGAGGACTAATATCCAAAATAAAAACTCAATAAATGGCACATAAACCAAATAATCCAATTTAAAATTTGTGTATCTACACAGAAAATTCTCAGCAAAAGAATCTCAAATGGCCAAGAAACACTTAAAGAAAGAAATGTGCAACATCTGGACCATGGTAGCATATACCTTTAATACCAGCACTCAGGAGGGAGAGCCAGGAGGATCTTTGTGAGTTTGAGGCCAGCTTGGTCTACAGAGTGGGTTTCAGAACAACCAGAGTTACACACAGAGGAATTCTCTCAAAAATAAATCCAAGAAAAGCCCATTGGATCAAGAGAGAGGGAGGGGAGGAGCTGAACTGTGAAGAACTATGAACCCTGAACCATGTCTACTTGGGAGTCCTTTCACCCAGAAACTTATGAATTGGACAAGAGCTTCTGGCTAACCAGGTTTCCTGAACTGAAAGGCACAGGCTGCAAAGTGCCCCAAGATGTCTTGCAGAAATTGCTGGAATCTTTACAAGAGAGCCACTTCCAAGAATATGAGCCATTTCTGAGAGCTGTTATGCCATGACTTGACATTGGGATGGATACTTGAGTCATTCCTTTGAGGCATGGTGGTCTTTCCTTGGTTCAAATCACAGATTAGTTATCCTATCGTCAACAATACTTACATTATGGGCAGGACAGCATGTGTCAATGTCCTCAGTGACCTCTATGCAATGGGTGTCACACAATGTGACAATATGCTGATGATCCTTGGAGGCAGTAATAAAATGACTGACCAAGGAAGGGATATCACTAATTATCCCTCTTTAAAGATTTTAAAAATTCCACGAGGTAGAGGGGAACCTCTGTATGGGGTGGTCAAACGGTATTAAACCCCTGGATTGTTCTGGGAGGAGTTGTCACAACTGTCTGCCAGCCCAATGAATTTATCATGCCAGATAATGCAGGACCAAGGGACATGCCGGTACTGGCAAAACCCCTGGGGAAACAAGTTGCAGTCACTGTGCACCAGTGGCTGGATATTCCTGAAAAAAGTAATAAAATTAAGCTAGTGGTCACCCAAGAAGACGTAGAGCTGGCATACCAAGAGGCAATGGTGGACATGGCCTGTCTCAACAGAACAGCTACAGGTCTCATGCACACGTTCAGTGCTCATCACTGGCTTCAGGACTCTGGGCTATGCACAGAACCTGGCCAAGCAACAGAGGAATGAGGCGTCCTTTGTGATTCACAATCTTCTCATTGTGTCTACACAGCTGGTGACGCTAGGTCGGTTTATGAGTGGATGCTATTAATAAAATAAAACCTATGGTCTTCTTTTCCTGTTACATTAACTGAAGATGCACCCGACCTCCAGGCAGCTTCTGAGTTGAGAATGATCTTGTTATCTGATACCGTTGATCCATTTTGAATCTTTAGACCCACATCTCTTGCCGCACAGGCGCTCTCTAAAGGCACAGGCACTGCTGAGAGGAATACCACTCGCAGTCTGTCTTCTCATTCTACCTATCACATCAGTCTGGTCTGTTTTCAAGTGTCTCGGTTGACACTCTAGAAAGACAGAATTGGTAAGTCACGTGACGGCCTCCCCACAGTCAGGGTTGCATGGCTCCTTCGAGGGTTTGGTTTGCAAAGTTGAGTCTAATAACTTGGGGGCATTTCTTTACCCGGTAGCTCATTCAGTTCAGGATGGCAGGTGCTTTGCTTGGCACGGCAAGCACGACTGGCAGTAATAACCACTAATGATCTTTACCGTAGGAGAAAAGATACTTTCTGCAAAGTTCCACAGTTGTTCTACAGCGCAACAAGGAGCTGCCTTCCGACAGGGGCTCCACGTACAGGATTCATTTACGACTCAGTAATTAATTTACTTCGCAAATGACTTTCAAATATGATCAATACTAAAGACTGTCCTGTGGATGGTAGTATTTAAGACATTTTATATTTTGTACAGTAATTCCAGGCCTCTTGTTTAAAATCAGCAGCTCTTCTTGAAGGAGCTTCAGACCCCATATGAACAACAATGCCAACCAACCAGAGCCCTAGGTTCTAAGTCACTACCCAAAGACTATACATGGACTGACCCTGGGCTCCAACTGCGTAGGTAGCAATGAATAGCCTAGTAAGAGCACCAGTGGAAGGGGAAGCCCTTGGTCCTGCCAAGGCTGAACCCCCAGTGAACGTGATTGTTGGGGGGAGGGTGGTAATGGGGGGAGAATAGGGAGGGGAACACCCACATAGAAGGGGAGGGGGAGGGGTTAGGGGGAATGTTTACCGGGAAACCGGGAAAAGGAATAACAATTAAAAAGTAAATAAGAGGGTTGGGGATTTAGCTCAGTGGTAGAGCGCTTGCCTAGCAAGCGCAAGGCCCTGGGTTCAGTGCCCAGCTCCGAAAAAAAAAAAAAAGAAAAAAAAAGTAAATAAGAAATACCCAAGTTAATAAAGACAGAAGAAAAAAATAATCAGCAGCTCTTTAGCCCAACTCTTAGCATCATTTTGTCTTTGTGCCCGTACCTTTTTGTGCTCACATTTTGTGATTTGTGTTAAAAACCGCATTGCCAATATTGCAGCTCCAACATAAAAGTTGTTATTCAAATAAATATTTAATTTTTTAATTGCTCTTGTATAATCAGATGTCCTTTTTAGTGTTATTTTAGAATCATCTGGGAGGGTTTTTGCCTAAAATACAATTTATTGGGGAAACTAGATTTTAGTTTTATAAACTTTTAAGCCTTTCATGGGACCTATATTTTCTTGAATTAAACTTTGTAGTTCTAGAATAGGCAATGTACAAAGGTGTTATCTGTGTTTCTTAAAAACAGGCTTCCTTATCTTCCTTATCTGTTAAGCAGCTGAGGATTCCCATCTTTAAGCACAAGGGTACTGGGTTCTCAAACGCCTGTCTTCAAAAGAGAAAAAGTACCACATCTTCAGGTTTCTCAGGGCTTCCTCTTAACAGGCTCCAAAGCTGATCTTTGTAAAGTCATCCAGCCTCGCTCCTCAACAGGGAACACCAGGAAACCGCCACTGGACCAACGGAGCTCCCAGAAGGAAGAGGCTGCCACATGCTTGTGATCCAGGAGCCACAGAGTCTCCTGTATGCACCCACAGCTGGAACTGAAGCCACCAAGTCTGGCCCCAGTAGAGGAAGCTGTCACAGAAGGACACTAACGGACACTATAGGAATCTATATGATGTTGGTCCTTGAAAGTATGCACCAGTGGTCTGCAAAATAAAACATGTTGGAACCTTCAAAAAAACCCAAGGAAGAAAAAAAGAAAGGAAGGAAGGGAAGGAGAGAGGGAGGGAGAGAAGGAGGGAAGGGAGGGAAGGAGGGAGGGAGGGAGGAAGTTAGTTCAACATCCTTAGCCATCAGGGGAAATGCAAGTTAAAATTACTTTGAGATCCCATCTTTTACCTTATACTTGAACAGCCACTTCAGAGTCAATATGGTAACGTTTCAGGAAACGGGGATTTGATCTACCTCAAGACCAAGTTAGACCAATCTTGGGCTACTCTAAAGGTCATTCCATCTTACCACAAAGGCATTGCTCAAACATGTTCACAGCAGCTTTATTCATAATAGCCCAAAATGGGAAACCACCCAGATGTCCTTCAACCCAAGAATGGATAAAGATAATGTGATGCATTTACACAATGGAGAATTACTCAGTTGTTTAAAAAAAGCAAAACAAGGGGTTGGGGATTTAGCTCAGTGGTAGAGCGCTTGCCTAGCAAGCACAAGGCCCTGTGTTCGATCCCCAGCTCCGGAAAAAAAAAAAAAAAAAAAAAAAAACAAGACAAAACAAAAAGACTGGCATCATGAAATTTGCGGCCAAGTGGACAGAACTTGAAAAGAGAAATCATCCTGAGTGAGGTAGCTCATATCCAGAAAGATAAACATGGTCTGTCCTCACACACATGTATTAGCCACAAAGAAGGGATAATCATGCTACAAACCACGGACCAGAGAGGCTAAGTAAGAAGGAGAGCTCAAGGCAGGATAGACGGATTCCTGGGAAGGGAAACTGAATAGATTTTGTGAGTTTCCTGGGGGTAGGTGGGGTTGGGAACAGAAGGGATCAGGAATGGAGGAAGAGACAACTGGAAGGAGAAGAGAAGAAGAACTGTGGTTAGGATATAATATTTCAAAGAAGAACACATACATACATACATACATACATACATACATACATACATGCATACATGCATACATGCATGCATACATACATGCATGCATGCATACATACATACATACATACATACATACATACATAATGTTGTTATGTGGACTTCGCTGACCCCAAGAGCTGTGATCTGCAGCCAGGTGTGACTGTATAGTGCTATATTCATTCATCCAGTGCTGTTAATTCATATTTGCTAGAAAATAATTATGTTGAAATTGTCACTCACCTCCCCCCCCCCCGTATTCCAAATGTCCCAGAGGAGGATATCATGTATCCTTCTCTGTCATTTTCTACCTTATTCCTTTGAAATGGGGTCTCCTACTGAACCTGAAATGAGGGTGGCAGTCAACAAGCCCAAGTGATCACCCAGTCTCTTCCCCCACTGCACTGAGGCTACAGGCAAGCTGGCCCAGCTTTCTTGCATGGATGCTGGGATGCAAACTCAGACCCTCAGGCTTGCAAAGTAAATATTATTAACCACTAGGCCAACTCTCCAGCCCCCCAGTTTTTCTGTTTGATTGTTTAAGTTTTTGATTTTGTTTTTATTCGCAAAAAGGCTTTGGAGTGTGGTACTTAAGAGATCAACTCACAGGATACAAGTTTGTAGATGTCCAGTGGAGGAGAACTTGGTACATCCTGGCATTCAAGAACTTTTCATAGAAGGAACCAGCACATACCTAGACTTTAAATGGCTACGATCTTCAGTACAGGGGTGAATAAGGTGTGACAGGAAGAAATTCACTTGTGCAAGGGCTTAGGGCTGCTAAGAAACAGACCAGCACTATTCAAAATAACCCTCAAACCGGGACAACCCAAATGACTCTCAACAGAAGGAGAGATAGAAAAGCCGGATATTCGTGAACTGGAATAGGAAGTAGCCATGGGAGCACATAAACGGATGATGCACGCAACAATATGGCTGAATCTCACAAATACAATACGGGGACTTAGGGAATAGGGATTCACCCATGTAGTGTTCAAATCAGTCTACAGTTTTGGGAGCAGGGCCGGTTACTTTGTGGCAAGGAGAGAAAGAGGGAAAGAAAAGCTAGAAAGAGAACAAGGAAGGCTCCAGGGCAGAGGTTCTCAGCCTGAGGGTCGTGACCTCCATGGGGGCCCAATGACCCTTTCACAGGAGTCATCTAAGACCATCGGGGAAAAAAAGAGATTTACATGAATAAAATTTGAAATGTAAGTAAATAAAATATCCAATTTAAAAAAAAAGAAATTGACATGACAATTTTTTTAATTTAGAGAATACTTTATTAGTTTTTGTAATCAAACCCACGTAGATAAGACCTTACATATTTAATACAGTGCGTTACCCCTGTACAAATGGAAAAAACTTAAGTTCAACATTTCTAGACCAATATGGCTGTTAATTTCTGTACAGTGCCAACTCAACACAGTAAACGGGGATACTTTTTTCCAAAGTTGACAGCACAGCTAAAGTTTCCAAAAATTCAAATTATATATCTGTATATATATATATTTATATTTATATAAAAAGACCAATAATAGCAGTGTGTTATGCAGCAACAGCAGCAACAGCTTTTCCAGGTTCTGCAGTCATCTGAACAAAACTGTAGAGACATCCAGCACACTCCATTAAAAAAAAAAAAAAGTAAAAAAACAAAACCCGAGAAAACAGCACAGTTCTGTTACTCTTGTGGTACCTGGCACCATTTTTTTTTAAGTTAGCTTCTCAATCATCATCTGGAAAGAAAACATTCTGAGCAACATCATTAAAAACAGCTCTGATAAAGCACGGTCACTACTATGTATCATAAAGCAGGTACAAGCTGTTTTACATCCACAGAGGTATGATACAGTACTGTCCTACATCTATAATACTAGAGGATACAATTTAAAAGGCATTATTTGAGACTTGATTCTACTTTTCCAGCAGAGGGCCCAAAGGATGGTGTGACACAGCTTTGTAAAGAAACATACTCTAGACAGGATTTCCTTTCACTAGTGGCACAGTTCTAAGGATTCATTCTCTCCATGAATGTCAGCTAAAACCGTTATTAAAAAAAATGAAATATCCCTAAAACAAAACCGTATAACCACCGGATTCACATGAAGATGACCTAGTGGAGACAAGCTGGACCTCACCTTACCAACAAGCTATCAAATCTGTTATGTTTAAACAGTGAGACCTCCAAGGAAGGAGATGCCAAGTAGTGCTTCAAAGCTTCGGACCACAATCAAACACAGCATCCTTTTCAACAGAAGCAGAAGCTCATCTGAATATGCTCAAGGATGCTGACATCAACATTTAATCATCTCCTCACTCATCCAGGAAGAAGGGGAGATCAGTTACTACTGTACTTTATTGTGTTCAACCAAATCACCATGTTACAAAAATAGCAAGCTGCCATAATAAAAAATAAGGCTCCTCTATCCAGCACCAGATAGCATCATTTTACTTTCAAGCCTAGAAATTGCACACTTGTATATAAACCAACCGAAGATGAGGATTGAGAGTTCATCTTGGTGGATTTTTCCTTTGATGAATATGAAGTGTCCTTCCTTATCTTTTTTGATGACTTTTAATTGAAAATTGATTTTATTTGATATTAGAATGGCTACTCCAGCTTGCTTCTTCTGACCCTTTGCTTGGAAAGTTGTTTTCCAGCCTTTCACTCTGAGGTAGTGTCTGTCTTTGTCTCTGAGGTGTGTTTCCTGTAGGCAGCAGAATGCAGGGTCCTCATTGCGTATCCAGTTTGTTAATCTATGTCTTTTTATTGGGGAGTTGAGGCCATTGATGTTGAGAGATATTAAGGAATAGTGATTATTGCTTCCTGTTATATTCATATTTGGATGTGAGGTTATGTTTGTGTGCTTTTCTTCTCTTTGTTTTGTTGCCAAGACGATTAGTTTCTTGCTTCTTCTAGGGTATAGCTTGCCTCCTTATGTTGGGCTTTACCCTTTATTATCCTTTGTAGTGCTGGATTTGTAGAAAGATATTGTGTAAATTTGGTTTTGTCATGGAATATCTTGGTTTCTCCATCTATGTTAATTGAGAGTTTTGCAGGATACAGTAACCTGGGCTGGCATTTGTGTTCTCTTAGGGTCTGTATGACATCTGTCCAGGATCTTCTGGCCTTCATAGTTTCTGGCGAGAAGTCTGGTGTGATTCTGATAGGTCTGCCTTTATATGTTACTTGACCTTTTTCCCTTACTGCTTTTAATATTCTTTCTT
The DNA here is from genome assembly GCF_021556685.1 of Rattus norvegicus. NCBI lineage: Eukaryota > Metazoa > Chordata > Mammalia > Rodentia > Muridae > Rattus > Rattus norvegicus. The sequence goes on along the minus strand of NC_141534.1, from coordinate 249,056,990 downwards.
TATTTTGTGCGTTTTGTGTTTTGACTATTATGTGACGGGAGGTGTTTCTTTTCTGGTCCAATCTATTTGGAGTTCTGTAGGCTTCTTGTATGCCTATGGGTATCTCTTTTTTTAGGTTAGGGAAGTTTTCTTCTATGATTTTGTTGAAGATATTTACTGGTCCTTTGAGCTGGGAGTCTTCACTCTCTTCTATACCTATTATCCTTAGGTTTGATCTTCTCATTGAGTCCTGGATTTCCTGTATGTTTTGGACCAGTAGCTTTTTCTGCTTTACATTATCTTTGACAGTTGAGTCAATGATTTCTATGGAATCTTCTGCTCCCGAGATTCTCTCTTCCATCTCTTGTATTCTGTTGGTGAAGCTTGTATCTACAGCTCCTTGTCTCTTCTTCTGATTTTCTATGTCCAGGGTTGTTTCCATGTGTTCTTTCTTGATTGCTTCTATTTCCATTTTTAATTCCTTCAACTGTTTGATTGTGTTTTCCTGGAATTCTTTCAGGGATTTTTGTGTCTCCTCTCTATGGGTTTCTACTTGTTTATTTATGTTTTCCTGGAATTCTTTCAGGCATTTTTGCGATTCCTCTCTGTAGGCTTCTACTTGTTCTCTAAGGGAGTTCTCCACGTCTTTCTTGAAGTCCTCCAGCATCATGATCAAATACGATTTTGAAACTAGATCTTGCTTTTCTGGTGTGTTTGGATATTCCATATTTATTTTGGTGGGAGAATTGGGCTCCGATGATGCCATGTAGTCTTGGTTTCTGTTGCTTGGGTTCCTGCGCTTGCCTCTCACCATCAGATTATCTCTAGTGTTACTTTGTTCTGCTATTTCTGACCGTGGCTAGACTGTCCTATAAGCCTGTGTGTCAGGAGTGCTGTAGACCTGTTTTCCTGTTTTCTTTCAGCCAGTTATGGGGACAGAGTGTTCTGCTTTCGGGCGTGTAGTTTTTCCTCTCTACAGGTCTTCAGCTGTTCCTGTGGGCCTGTGTCTTGAGTTCACCAGGCAGGTTTCTTGCAGGGGAAAAGTTGGTCCTACCTGTGGTTCCAAGGTTCAAGTTTGCTCGTGGGGTACTGCCTAAGTCCTCTCCTCAGCGGCAGCAACCGGGAAGATCTGCGCCGCTCTTTCCGGGAGCCTCCGTGCACCAGGGTTCCAGATGGCGTTTGGTGTTTTCCTCTGGCGTCTGGATGTGCACAGAGTGCAGTCTCTTCTTGTTTCCCAGGCGTGTCCGCCTCTCTGAAGGTTCAGCTCTCCCTCCCACGGGATTTGGGTGCAGAGAACTGTTTATCCGGTCTGTTTCCTTCAGGTTCCGGCGGTGTCTCAGGCGCAGGGGTCCTGCCGCTCCTGGGCCCTCCCCTACGGGAACCCAGAGGCCTTATACAGTTGCCTCTTGGGCCAGGGATGTGGGCAGGGGTGGGCAGTGTTGGTGGTCTCCTCTGTTCTGCAGCCTCAGGAGTGCCCACCTGACCAGGCGGTGAGGTCTCTCTCCCACGGGGTTTGGGAGCAGAGAGCTGCTGCGGGCCGGGATCCGAGGGTCGACATGACAATTTATAACAGTTAGTGATACGGTTACAACAAAAATAATTTTATGGTTGGGGTCACCACAACATAGGGAAATGCGTATTAAAGGGTCACAGCACTGAGAACGTTGAGAACTCTGTTTAGGGTGTGACTGTTCTATTTGCTGGCTTTGGTGCTGATTAAGTTACAGTGCTTAATTTGTAAAGTACTTTGACCTTTATACGTTTTACAGTTGTTATATTCTTCTGTAGGTACATGGGCTTCAGTAATAATTTAAAGAGAGAGAGAGAGAGAGAGTGTGTGTGTGTGTGTGTGTGTGTGTGTGTGTGTGTTTTCAAGTATAAGGAAGCTGCTAGGACTTCCAATACCGTCACGGTGATAGGGAAAGCCCATCGCACTAGGGCTGAGAGCTTGGAGAAGAGCCATGCATGTACAGAATCAGGAATAACTCAGGGAGTGGCATGGCAGATGAGAGCTGGAAAATGAATACTAATATAGGAGACAAAATGGACCTCTGCCTCGCATCATGTACAGTATCAAGCATCCTGATAGGTTAGAGGACTGCCTGTGAAAAGCGGTATGTTAAGCTTCTTACTAAAAGTGTGTTTATCTCAGACGGCACTTTAACTAGCGTGGTATTTAATATGTAAGTTACATCACTGTGCATCAAATGAAACATAGCTTCAAAGAAAGTTCTCACTGGTAACAATACTGTGAGCTTCAGAACAGGCTCTCACAAATATCTGCAGCCTGACTGTGAGCTTGAATAGCAGCCAGGGTCTTGAAGCACATGGACAAGTACGTAGCTCCAAAGCGAAGATCTGCAGAATTCGTGATGTCCTTGTTTTCAATAGCCAAATAGTATTTCATTGTGTAAATGAATGACATTTTCTGTATGCACTTTTTGGTTGAGGGACATCTGGGTTGTTTCCAGCTTCTGCATATTACAAATAAGGCTGCTATGAACATAGTGGAGCACAAGTCCGTGTTATATGGTGGAGCATCTGTTGGGCGTGTGCCCAGGAGCATTATATGGAGCTGGGTCTTCAGGTAGATCTATTTCCAATTTTCTGAGGAGCCACCAGATTGATTTCCAGAACGGTTGTACCAGTTTGCAATCCCACCAGCAATGGAGAAGTGTTCCTCTTCCTCCACATCCTCGCCAGCATGTGTTATCGCCTGAGTTTTTGATCTTAGCCATTCTGATTTGCATTCGTTTTGATTTGCATTTCCTTGATGACTAAGGATGTTGAACATTTCTTTAAGGGCTTCTTGACCGTTCAAAATTCCTCTGTTGAGAATTCTTTGTTTAGCTTTGTACCCCATTTTTAAATTGAGTTATTTGGTTTTTTTTTTTTTTTTTTTTAGTGTCTAACTTCTTGAGTTCTTTATATTTTTTGGATATTAGCCCTCTATCAGACATAGGGTTAGTGAAGATCTTTTCCCGATCTGTAGGCTGCCATTTTGTCCTATTGACAAATGTCCTTTGCCTTACAGAAGCCTTTCAGTTTCATGAGGTCCTATTTGTAAGTATCTTAGAGCCTGAGCCATTCATGTTGTATTCAGGAAATTTTCCCTGTGCCAATGCTTTCAAGGCTCTTTCCCACTTTCTCTTCTAATAGATTCAATGTATCTGGTTTTATGTTGAGGTCCTTGATCCACTTGGACTTTGATCCACTTGGACTTGAGCTTTGTATAAGGTGATAGATATGGATCAATTTGCATTCTCCTACAAGCAGACCACCAGTTAGACCAGCACCATTTGTTGAAGATGCTTGCATATGGGGCTGGCTATGGCCCCCAGCACATACGTAGCAGAAGACTGTCTTGTCTGCCTCTGTGAGAGAGGATGTGCCTAATCCTGTAGAGACCTGATGTCTCAGGGAAGGGGTTACAGGGGGTGAGTTGGGGGTAGGTGGGTGGGTAATAGGGTGGAGGTAAGGAAAGGGGAGGGACATGGGGTGAAGAACTCTTAGAGGGGGACTAGGAAGGGGAGCAACATTTGGAATGTAAAGAAATGAAACAATAAAAAAGCAAAGATCTGCTGCTATCTTCTTTTTAAAAAATATTTATACATTTTATGTATATAAGTACACTGTAGCTGTCTTCAGTCACACCAGAAAAGGGCATCTGATCCCATTACAGATGGTTGTGAGCTACTATGTGGTTGCTGGGATTTGAACTCAGGACCTCTGGAAGAGCATCCAGTGCTCCTAACCACTGAGCCATCTCTCCAGCCCTATCTTCTTGAACATAGACAGAAATGAACATGCTTAGTGTTAGGGCTTCTGAGAGATGGACTAAGAATTGTGTTTTCATCTACGCCTAGTACGGAAAGGAGTGGAAATTAGTTTTCAGTTTAGTTACTGTTGGTTCAAAGTCACACAAGCGCAGTAGCCAACTTTGAGGATTTCCACTGATTTCCCGTACTTGTGTCCTCAGGCTCAGTGGGGACAGGGACTAGACAGCTCTCACCTGTCTTCTCTGTCAGTTTTACAATAAGATGTAACAATGTCTATGTTTGGAGTTGATGTAGAGATTAGGCGACACTTTGGCGCACACAAGGGGATTTTATGTGTGTGCAAATAATAAAAAGATTCTGATACTGCTGTGGGCTTTCTGCACTTGACTCGGTGTGAAAATCATCCTGAGCATGCTCACACTCAGGTGATAGCAACCTATGGCTTGAGTTCACTGAGAGCTCCCATGAGAACCTACAGGTCATTTCTCTAAAGGTACAAGTAGTCTCAATTTAGAAACAGGATGTCTGTTTAGATGGGATTCCCACTCTGAGTGGCAATCATTTTGTTAACTAGTAATAAACTGTGTAAATAGACCCGTGTATTCTGTCATTAAGAAGATATGCGTATTCCTGTGCAGCGTGGTGTGTCTGAGGCAGCATCTGCTGGGAGCACTGTAAACACTTGGCTGCAGTGCACATCGCCCCTAGTCTGCTTGTTTTCAAGTGCATCTCTGAGCTCGGCCTACTGCAGTTCATTCTAACCTTTCTCTGTTTGTCTATGTTGCAGCTTCTGGTTTTGTCCTTTGCTCATAAAGCAAGTTTTAGTGAGAATAAGAATAGTAGCAAAGTATATTTTACAAAAGACTACTTTTTGCTGCCCTCAGCATTCCTAAGTTGCCTGAAGTTCTCCGTGGAGGGTAAGAGCACACCAATTGGTTGTCTATACCAAACAGTCAGCCCTGAAAATATACATACAAATGGCATACAGACTGAGAAGGTTCTATTTACATATTTAGAAACACGTATGTATGCATGTATATTAATAAAAAAAGAGGCCATAAATTTGAAAGAGTGTGAAGAGGGTTCGGAGGGAAGAAAGGGGAGAGGGAAATGATATATTAAAATCTCAACAAAAAAAAGATAATAGAAAAAAACACAACTTAAAACTGAAAAATATTAGTAATACATGTAAACAAAAATAGGCAGTGCTAGGAATGTATATTATTTAAATCATGAAAATCAGCAGAAACACAGCATGAGCAGAAAATGGACCAAATGGCTGAGGCATTTCATACAAAAAGGAACACACATGGCCCATGAAAGCACGAAGACATGATAATGCTCTTGGAATCAACCATGAAGAATTACTGCTTCAAGGAAAGCATCGTGTGCCAGAGAGGAGGCTGGACAGCTCTTTCAAACATCACTGGAGAGGATGAGGGTTAACCGATACAATGTTAAAAAACAGGCCATAGAACAGCGACTCAAGGAACGGCCATTCAGAACCTGCCCCACATGTGACATATATACATATACACACATATATATGTATATACATATATATATACATATACACATATATATATATTTATCCACCAAACTAGATAAGATTGATGAAGCTAAAAAGTGCATGCTGAAAGGGACCAGATATAGATCTCTCCTGAGAGACACAGCCAGAGCATGTCCAATACAGAGGTCAATGCTAGCAGCAAACCATTGAACTGAGAACAGGACTCCCTTGGGGGAAATTAGAGGAAGGATTGAAGGAGTTGAAGGAGCTTGGAACCCCATAAAAACAACAATGCCAACCAGCCAGAGCTTCCAGAGACTAAACTACTACCGAAAGACTATACATGGATTGACCCGGAGCTCCAACTGCATATGTAGCAGAGAATAGCCTTGTTGGGGAAGGGGAATAGCCAGTGGAAGGGGAAGCCCTTGGTCCTGCTAAGGTTGGACCCCCATATACCCAGGGGAATAGGGGGGCAATGAGGGGAATGAATGGGGGAACACCTGTATGGAGGAGGGGGAGGAGATAGAAGCTTATGGACAGGAAAACGGAAAGGGTAGTAACATTTGAAATGTAAGTAAGAAAATATATCTAATAAAAAATTAAAATAGCCATAGCTATCTCCCAAACTATACCACTCATATACCCTGTGTTTCAGCAATTCCAATCCTTTGGGAAAGAGAAATTTTGGAGCCTACATAAAAAGCAATGTGGTTTTTTTTTTAAAGTTCACGGAAAGAGGGCATATGTTTATAAAAATATCTAAATATTCATTGGCTGGAAATACATGAGGAAACCGATATAATCACACAAATAACTACAGCCATACAGAACAGTGCACATCGAACAGAAATGTAAAGTGCTTTAAAAAAAAGCCCTAAAGGATGGCATGCACTCTGTTCTTATATAAAGTTAAAAGCAACTAAAATAAAATACTATAGTTTGGGGAGTAAGTTCACATGAAAATGAAGCCCTTTGAAATACACCCTTCAGCAGCATTCATTACAGATGTATTGTTCCCACGAGAAGCTGTGAGTGGAAATCCTTGTATTGGACATTGAAGAAGTAAGAGAAGACTTACACTGTGGTACCTGGGATGGCAGAGGCGGGCAGATAATTGAGTGGCCAAGAGAGGAGACCCATATGTCTGGACGAGGGCTTGCGGAGGTCTAGCTTCGCTTAGGGCCGTGAGCTTATATACATGTGCTTATGTCATTACAGAAAATCACCAACTACACAAACAGTGGAGCTGCTCTGTGCCTCACATCAACCGGGCTTGTAAACAACTTTCTGCAAGTGCAAGAGAGTTTTATAATAGGCTTGAAAACAAAACAGGAAAATTCCTAGTCTCCTGGCGGTAATTGCATCACTTAAATTTTTATGTGAAGTAGTAAAATGTGGAGGAGGGAAAGAAAGGGCTAATATGAAATTGTGAACGGCCTCTGAAATCAGGGCAAGTCACCTGGACTTGCTACCACCCAAGGGGGTTTCCTTGTGGTGAAGCAGTCTGGCTTCACCCAAGAGCTTGTACCCCATCTTCTCCAAGAAGCCTCCTCAGACCATACCAATTCTCCCAAGGTGCTTAGTGGTTAGAGAATGCCTCTCACAATTTATGTTATTCCATCACGGAACCCTCTAGAGGAAACTGTTTCCTAAGAGTTTATACAATACTGTAGTTCAAACTGAGCTCAAGAACCAGAGGAAAACATTCATGCCATGCCAGGTATTACAATGAGATGCTTAAATTAAAGTGGGGCAAAACACCTTTGCAAACAGATGTTAACACTCAATGTATAGAAACCCATTTCCTTTCAACAACGTTAAAAGTATTAAATGATTATCCCCACCTAGAAATAGAGACACAAAGCAGTTAAGGAATTTGTGCTAGATCATGGAGCAGCTATAGGAACCGGTCAGAATTTGAACCTAGGCGTATTGGCTCCCAATCTTAGTCTTAAACAATGCAAATTCAAGCTCTAAGTAACATCACTTCAGTGCCACATATTATATGTGTCAGGAATAGGGTTTGGTATTCTAGGGTTGGAACAGGAAGTTGGCTTGAGATCAAACAGGATACCAGTCCTGGCTCTTAAAATGATGCCTGTCCAGACCTGGACAAGAACGTCTGTCTTGCTTTCGGCCTCGGTTTCCCTCTCTGCAAGATGAAGGGTTAAAGCCAATGATCTCAGTGGTCCTCCCAATGCTGTCTTGTGAGCCTGGAGTCCTGGCTCCATTCTTTGCAGCCCACACAACACTAGCTGTTCCTGGGCTAGATCTAGTCCCTCCTGATGGGTCGTGTCTCTCATTTGGCTCTGCTTCTCACAAATAAGAGAAAAAAGAACAAGGGAAATAATCCTCTTGAGAGACAGGGAGGGATCCCTTCGGCTGTTTTCAGAGCTTTGTGGAACTGCAGTCCTTAGGAGAGAGCAATAACCGCCAAGTGAGGGATGGAAAGAGACGAGGCTGGGAGAGAAATGAACTCACGAAACCTGGCTACACTCAAATTAAAAGGACATCTCGAAGGACTTAATGAACAGACGATGGTACGGCACGGGGATGCGGAGAGGAGGAGACAAGCCAGCCCTGTAAAGAAGGCAGGAAGCCAGAGGCTATAGTCAGTCAACAGACTGCCTGCCTATCTACCGTGCACAAAGCCTCCAGTGTGATTCCCAGTACCACATCAAACAAGGTGGCCCAGAGAACTACTAAAGCTGATAAACAACTTCAGCAAAGTAGCTGGGTATAAAATTAACTCAAATAAATCAGTAGCCTTCCTCTACACAAAAGAGAAACAAGCCGAGAAAGAAATTAGGGAAATGACACCCTTCATAATAGACCCAAATAATATAAAGTACCTCGGTGTGACTTTAACCAAGCCATTAAAAGATCTGTACAATAAGAACTTCAAGACTCTGAAGAAAGAAATTGAAGAAGATCTCAGAAGATGGAATGATCTCCCATGCTCATGGATTGGCAGGATTAATATAGTAAAAATGGCCATTCTACCAAAAGCGATCTACACATTCAATGCAATCCCCATCAAAATACCAATCCAATTCTTCAAAGAGTTAGACAGAACAATTTGCAAATTCATCTGGAATAACAAAAAACCCAGGATAGCTAAAACTATCCTCAACAATAAAAGGACTTCAGGGGGAATCACTATCCCTGAACTCAAGCAGTATTACAGAGCAATAGTGATAAAAACTGCATGGTATTGGTACAGAGACAGACAGATAGACCAATAGAACAGAATTGAAGACCCAGAAATGAACCCACACACCTATGGGCACTTGATTTTTGACAAAGGAGTCAAAACCATCAAATGGAAAAAAGATAGCATTTTCAGCAAATGGTGCTGGTTCAACTGGAGGTCAGCATGTAGAAGAATGCAGATCGATCCATGCTTATCACCCTGTACAAAGCTTAAGTCCAAGTGGATCAAGGACCTCCACATCAAACCAGATACACTCAAACTAATAGAAGAAAAACTAGGGGAGCATCTGGGACACATGGGCACTGGAAAAAATTTCCTGAACAAAACACCAATGGCTTATGCTCTAAGATCAAGAATCGACAAATGGGATCTCATAAAACTGCAAAGCTTCTGTAAGACAAAGGACACTGTGGTTAGGACAAAACAGCAAGCAACAGATTGGGAAAAGATCTTTACCAATCCTACAACAGATAGAGGCCTTATATCCAAAATATACAAAGAACTCAAGAAGTTAGACCGCAGGGAGACAAATAACCCTATTAAAAAATGGGGTTCAGAGCTAGCCAAAGAATTCACAGCTGAGGAATGTCGAATGGCTGAGAAACACCTAAAGAAATGTTCAACATCTTTAGTCATAAGGGAAATGCAAATCAAAACAACCCTGAGATTTCACCTCACACCAGTGAGAATGGCTAAGATCAAAAACTCAGGTGACAGCAGATGCTGGCGAGGATGTGGAGAAAGAGGAACACTCCTCCATTGTTGGTGGGATTGCAGACTGGTACAACCATTCTGGAAATCAGTCTGGAGGTTCCTCAGAAAATTGGACATTGAACTGCCTGAGGATCCAGCTATACCTCTCTTGGGCATATACCCAAAAGATGCCCCAACATATAAAAAAGATACGTGCTCCACTATGTTCATCGCAGCCTTATTTATAATAGCCAGAAGCTGGAAAGAACCCAGATGCCCTTCAACAGAGGAATGGATACAGAAAATGTGGTACATCTACACAATGGAATATTACTCAGCTATCAAAAACAATGACTTTATGAAATTCATAGGCAAATGGTTGGAACTGGAAAATATCATCCTGAGTGAGGTAACCCAATCACAGAAAAACACACATGGTATGCACTCATTGATAAATGGTTATTAGCCCAAATGCTTGAATTACCCTAGATGCCTAGAACAAATGAAACTCAAGAAGGATGACCAAAATGTGAATGCTTCACTCCTTCTTTAAAAGGGGAACAAGAATACCCTTGGCAGGGAATAGGGAGACAAAGATTAAAACAGAGACTGAAGGAACACCCATTCAGAGCCTGCCCCACATGTGGCCCATACATATACAGCCATCCAATTAGACAAGATGGATGAAGCAAAGAAGTGCAGGCTGACAGGAGCCGGATGTAGATCGCCCCTGAGAGACACAGCCAGAATACAGCAAACACAGAGGTGAATGCCAGCAGCAAACCACTGAACTGAGAACAGGACCCCCATTGAAGGAATCAGAGAAAGAACTGGAAGAGCTTGAAGGGGCTCGAGACCCCTTATGAACAACAATGCCAACCAACCAGAGCTTCCAGGGACTAAGCCATTACCTAAAGACTATACATGGACTGACCCTGGACTCTGACCTCATAGGTAGCAGTGAATATCCTAGTAAGAGCACCAGTGGAAGGGGAAGCCCTGGGTCCTGCTAAGACTGAACCCCCAGTGAACTAGATTGTTGGGGGGAGGGTGGTAATGAGGGGAGGATGGGGAGGGGAAGCCCATCTAGAAGGGGAGGGGGTTAGGGGGATGTTGGCCTGGAAACCGGGAAAGGGAATAACACTCGAAATGTATACAAGAAATACTCAAGTTAATAATAAAAAAAAAAACAGAAAAACAAGGTGGCCTCTGCCTTCCCTGGGGAAGTAGAGGCAGCTGTATTAGAAGTCCAAGGTCGGGGTTGGGGATTTAGCTCAGTGGTAGAGCGCTTGCCTAGCAAGCGCAAGGCCCTGGGTTCGGTCCCCAGCTCCGAAAAAAAGAACCAAAAAAAAAAAAAAAAAAAAAAAAAGAAGAAGTCCAAGGTCATTCTCAGCTCTAAAGCAAATGTTAGGCCGGTCTGTGACACATGCAACCCTATTACAAGAGTACTCAAAACGAACTAGCAAACTATCATGCCCCTGCCCCTCCCACTCCTCCTCCCCTCACTCACTTCCCCCAAACCCCTCATCCCCTGAGGAAAAAAAATTCTTGAAGGCAGAATATGCTGGCAGAAAGCCAGAATGAACTAGAAAAAGGTAGATGAACCTGACAAACTATGTGCCAACCAAGGTTACTGATGCTCTGGGAAGGAACGGAAGAGATAGGGGAGAGCTACACAGACACCCCACACCCCCCCTCCACTGCCACCACTCCCGCCACAGTGGCCCACGGTGAACTCTTCCTTGTCTGGCGCAGTGCATAGGAATCTATGTCCCCAGAAGTCCTAAGGTCACGATGCGCAGAATCTGCTGACACAGACAAAGCAAATGACATAAGAATTCATAATTTTACTCCACTCTAGAGTCGAGAAGACAGTACGTGGAGACCCAAATTTTAATTCTGGGTTTTCCCAATACTGGTGATGTGAATTCAGACAAGTGACTTTACCTGACCAGGGCCTTATCTACCCATAAAATGAGCAGCTCAAAGAAAGAAAAAAAAAGAACAGAATCGTGTCATTTACAGGTCAACGCAAGGAACTGAACCTCATCATCAAACGAAACAGGCCAGTCTGACAAAGACACATTCCACATGTTTTCCTCTCATGATGCATTTCAGGGGAGACTTCGTAAGCAACTTAAAAATTAATAAAAATAAATTAATGAAGAATCGAAATAATAAAATTTAGGGAGAGTAAGGGATAGGAAAGTAAAAAGGACACTTGGTGGTATAGAAGAGGGAGAGGGGGTGAACACCGTTAGAGAACACTGTTCTTGTTATAGAAAAATGATGAAACACGTCACTTTGGATATTAAATATGTGCTAATAAAAAGTGAAAATAAATGCGGGGCTGATTAAGTTTATGGACGATAGCCTCCAGCTGAAACAAATCCTACAGATCGTCGTCGTTGTTAAACGCCTATTTATAGTCAGCTAGAAAAGCAGGTGCGAGGGGTTGGGGATTTAGCTCAGTGGTAGAGCGCTTGCCTAGCAAGTGCAAGGCCCTGGGTTCAGTCCCCAGCTCCGAAAAAAGAACCAAAAAAAAAAAAAAAAAGCAGGTGCGAAGGCCAATTGATTATCTTTCCATTTGGGGCTCTTAACTCTCGATGGAATCCACTGTGCTGAGCAGGAAGAGTTGAAACCAGGAGAAATGATTGCAGCTGTAGACGTTGGCTTTGGCGGCTTTTCTACTTCTGATCCGTGTGGTGCTACCCAGCAGACCATGTATGGTGAGGTGTGTTGTGCTCTGTGCAGTACACAGCCAAAGGAGGTCAGGGAGATAGGACTAAATTCCGCCGTGTTCCCAGTCTAAGCCAACGGTGTATTACCGGGTTGGAGCTGCCTTTGGCTTGTTCGTCAAAGGAAATTAATAGGCACGACCGGGAAGCCATGGTCACGCTTGATTGAAAGTTCTTGATTCGGAGCTTCCCACTTTGCCTTTGCTCAGAACACGTCCAAAGTTCCTCCTTGCACCCCTAGTCAGTGGATAAGACACCCCAACACAACCAACCTACCCTTTAAAGACGCTGTAGTGATGATCCGTCCAAGCCAGCGTCGCCCTGGATGCTGGAATAACCTGTTTACAGGCTCACCCGAACCTCAGAGAATGAAGACAGCTGAAACAGCAAACAAGGGAGCCTCTCGAGCTGATCCTGAAGAAGAGGACTCCGCTGAGACAGTGGAATATCCCTTCACAGACAGACTTTACCCAGTTCACTATTTTCACGTTTCCTAAACACAGTAGCTGCCAAATGCGTTTGCCAACGCCAAAGACACACAAAACTGATTAAAAAACAAAGAAGCAACCAGTTCACCGAGACTGTTGCTGATATGTCTTCACACAGGACAGTTGCGTGATGACGCCACTTCTCAGCTTAGGGCATCTCACTTCTTTTTTAAAGCAGCTTCTCACCCTGCAATCCAGGTTTAGCCCAGAATTAGAAATCTTCTCGCCTCAGCCTTCCAAGAACGAGAAATGCAGGAATGAGTCACCAGACCAGGTTACACCTACTGATGTGTCTCATGTCTACCCATCCAGTCATTAGATCCATCCATTCAGAAGCTACTGAAACCACTTGTTCTGGATTTTCTAGACCATTCTTAATTTCAAATATTCTTTTTCCTTTCCTCAGAAATAAGAAGTTCCCCCAACTCCTCTCCCCCCCTTTTTTTTAATTTGGAAAATATAGTCTCCGTAATAATGACATTTGCTACAGAGAGAGAGAGAGAGAGAGAGAGAGAGAGAGAGAGAGAGAAACAGCTACACCCCCATTATGGTGTTCTTGTTGGGTTTGTAACCATTAAAAAAAAAAAGAACAAAGGGGTCCACCCTGAGCCTTAAACCTCAGTAAAGAGAAAAGTAATGCATTTTCTATTAAACGATTTAGAACTCAGATGAACTTTCCCCTTGCTCTAGAGGAGAAATTTTCAAAGCTAAGGAGTTCCTCCTTGATGGAAGGGTTCACAATCTGGAAAATCTGAAGCCACGGGGCTTTCCAGCTGCCAAACTCCTACATGCTGGCTCTTGAGGCACATTGTGCTCACTATTAAAGTGTCACCATTTATAATTTGGTGCTAAATCTCTCTGAAGCTAAGCTACTCAACATGGTCTGCTCGCAAAGTGATTCCTTATTAAAGTATAGGGGCGAGACCAAGTAGGCGCCGATGATAAGGGTTCTTTAATCTCAAACCAGTATCAGAGCCATCCATTCACCGCAGGGCTGTGAAAGGAGAACCCCAGAATCGGGCTTGGGAACAGGGTTGACTCTGGGCTTTCAGCATTATGAAAGACAAGCATCCCGTGGCCACCTCGACTCCATGACTCTGAGGTAGTTTTGTGTTCCTGTCTTCCATTGTGCCACACTCTGCAATGGGCTAAAAGGAGCAAAGTTATCCTTATAGGCAGACTTTTCTAGTGTTTACCAGCTGCCCGAGTACACATGCAGGTCCAACCTTTCTCCTGCCTCGCTCGGGACCTTGTAAATGAAAGCAGTAACAAGCCTTCTTAAAGGCATGACTTTGCAAAGAGAAGCAACCGAGTCATGTTCCTGTGCCCAGGCCAGTTGGTCAGGACTCTAGGAGATCCTGGAAAACTTTCAAATGGCAAAGTTCTAAATTGTGTTTGCCAGCGTTCGTGGGTATTCCAGAATGACCATGAAGAAGCTATAGAATCTGACGCAGATGTGTGTGGAGTTTGCTTTGGACATTGTTTCTGCTTACTTACTTATAAAATGTGGTAAATGTACTTCTAAATTACAGCAATTCAGGGAAAAAAAATCAGACCTTGGGCTTAGTCTCTTCCCCTCGCTGGCTGACTCATAAAAGAAATCCCAGCCGTTTCAATAGCCAGCACACCCCTCACATTAAGAACCGGTATTGTTCCCCATTCTCCCACTTCGTCCAAAGGTCACACCCAGCTCACATTTAAAGAAAGATCCCTGTTCTCGTCTAGCTCAGCATTCGCACATTTAATAAGAGAGCAGAACCCCTGCCAAGGTAGAGGGCTGAGTTGCATCAGAACTTTCTAGGGGAACTTGTGAGGAAAGTCTCTGGACACAAACTTCAGAGGCAGCCAGATCTGGATATGGTCACTTCTTATTCTGACTATCTAGCATGAATGGTGATTACGTCCGTCTGTCTTGTAGACGGCCACTATGACAATGCAAAAGATACCCCCTCCCCAAGCACAGAGCAAGCGCTGTCATCCTGTAAATGCTTGCCGGTTCGCTCTTTGCTTTTCTGTTTGTTTGACACGGGGTCTCGCTATGTAGCCTAGGCTAACTTCAAACTCTCAATTCTCCTAAAAGTTATGAGATTGGGGGCTTGTTCCAGCACATCTGGAATGAGTTTTTGCTTTTCACTGCCTATGTGCACTTGGAGGCTTAGGCCGTGACGAACATGGGGACTTCACTAGCTCTCGGGGAAAGATGAGGTTCAACTCCAGTCAAACTTCAAGATGGTGCTTTGGGGAGAAGTAGAATAACTCTCTCAACCCCAAATGCAGGGTAGGGACCTAAATCAGATGCCATAGGCTGATGAGCTTCTGGAATCTGGAGGGCTTGTGTGATTTATAATATGTTAAGTGACACATGCAAATTGTGTTCAGAGCGTCTGACAAATAGGAGCCAACAGATACGCACACAGCTGCCTTCGCCCACTATCCTCAACGTAAACAAAGCTAGAAAGTGACTTCCTTACAGGCACTCATCAGTGAATGGCAGAACTGGAACTGGTCTGTTTTCAGGAGAGGCCTGACTCAGGCCTATTGTCAGGAGTACCAGGGTCAGACAATCTGAGGAAATTGGCCAAACACATTCCAAACCCCAAGAATGATCTCTCCAACTTAAAACACAGTCCTTTGCCCTCAAATCAGGAGCAGGATTCCTCCTGGTCCATATATAAACTGCCTGGTAAAAGAGTGTGTGTGTGTGTGTGTGTGTGTGTGTGTGTGTGTGTGTGTGTCTGACTGTCTGTCTGTCTGTCTGTCTGACTGTCTGTCTGACTGACTGTCTGACTGTCTGACTGTCTGAAGAGCAGAACAGAACTCTAGAAGGAGGATCCCTTTCTCTGTCTCCACCTCTGGAAAGCCTCCCAGGGCTTTTACAGCCAATTGAGAAAAGGTGCCAGAGACAAAGAGACACAGATCTGACCCTTCTTGTCTCTCTGGCCAAGTCTGAAGAGGTGAGAGCTTGCCGTCTGGGCTCACAGGCCTGAAAAAGAGCCCTTTGAATTTCAGTGGAAAAAAACCCAATTCTGTTATAGGCAGAACACAAAATAAGCTGCTTTTGCAGCTTTGTCAAGAGAGGGCTGGCTAACAAGCCCGAAGTCGGCCTGGAAAAGGGGGCTGGGGGGAGAGGCAGAGAGACAGAGACAGACAGAGAGACAAAGACGGAGAGACAGAGACACAGAGACTGAGATAGGGAGACAGGGAGACAAAAGACAGAGAACAGAGAGAGAGAGAGAGAGAGAGAGAGAGAGAGAGAGAGAGAGAATGGGAACAGGTATAAACTGTGTTTCTCTATTGGTAATCGAGGGGGACATTCAACAATTATAGAGAGAGGACTAGCTCTGACCGTCAGAGAAATTCTAGACCAGGGTGCGGGCTGGGAGTCAAGCTGGCACAAAAGACCTCTGAGAGGATGGGACACAAAGCTCAGACCCAAGGAAAGGGCGGATAGGGAGTGGCCAGGTGTAGACCAGTCTCTTAGCCTGAAAAGTCCGTCGTCTACTGTAAAAGGCCACGGAACAATGGCTGCCTTTGGCTTCACAGCACCTAGGCTCCCCTGTTCCGGTGGGGAAGCAGCTGTAGACAGTGAGGAAAGGAATGAGGTGGCTGCCTTCCAAAAACCTTTATTAAAGCCTTTGCCAGAACGGACCCTTGAGTTTTATATAATTTTCACTTGCTGTGAAATGGTCTTCTTTAGATGTTCCTTTCAACCTTTAAAAAAATGTAAGAGCCACTCCTACTGTGCTCTAAGACTATCCTTGCCAAGGTTTATGGGACCCTGTGGAGATCATTCTCCAACAAAGATGATAACCATTGGCTTTCTTAAACCCTTGTTGTGGTCAGGGCTGGGACAGGAAAAAAAAAAGACACTTGAGCTGCCCAGCATTCAAAATTTAAGGAGGCGGTCACTGCAGAGTATAAGGTTGCCTCACGTGAGACCGGAAAGCATAGCGCCTCCTTAAGCTTGCATCCCGGATGCCTTGCTTGGCTCACCACAGTTCTAGGTTATGCAGCACCTGTGCGTGGCAGAGTATTTTGACCAGGAAGCAGTGACCTCCATCCCCACTGTTACGATGCCCTTCTGGTGCTGTGCTCGCTTGCACACTCAAACTGCGATTTCCCAACCATTCCTCGGGGAAACACAACTTGTTTAACAGGAGAAGTGATCTGTGTAATAAAACTTTGCGAGGGCAAATGGGGAGAGGAGAGTGCCAAGCTGTGCAAATTGGAGTTTAAGGCAGTCTAGGGATCAGGTAAGATTCTGGAGAAGGACTCACAATTAAAACGGTTGCTGGCAGAGTGACGTGAGGAAGATTAAGAAAGAGGAGGAAGAAACTGATGTCTACGGGAAATATTTAACAAGTTCCATGGGTGTTAAGGTTATGAACCATCTTGGAAATTTTCTCAGTTTTCATTATATATATATATATATATATATATATATATATATCATAACTGATCATAGACTTATATCTAGAATATATAAAAGAACTCAAAATAAAAGACAACTCAATTTTAAAATGGGCAAAAGAGGCCAGGGTTGTTTAGTGGTTGGGTATTTTGTCTAGTATATGTGAGGCCCTGGGTTTCAATCCAGGATTTGACTAGAAATTTCTCCAGAAAAATGCAAAAGGCCAGCAAGCACATGAGGAAATGCTTGCCGGGATTCACTATCAGAATACAAATAAAAACTATAAGGAGATTATCCCTTCATATTCAAGTAGGATAGCTATAAACAATGACAGAGACACTAACAAGGCCTGCTGGGTGGAGGCATCGCTACATTGTGCTTCTCTGTGGGGACAAGGCAGACACTTGGAGGAACTGTCTGCTAACCCCTGAAAAGGTCAAATGTGCAGGTATAAGCAGCCTCCACCAATCCTAGGTATGTACTGACAAGAACAGGAAACGTCTGTTCTCACACAAGCCTGTGTTTGAATGCTCACAGGGCTGGGAGTACAGCTCAGTGACAGAGGACCTGCCTGGCATGGAAGGACCATGAGTTCCACCCTTTTTCCCTTTAAAGGAAAAACAAGTTCACAAAAGTATCACTCAGAATCAAGCCTCGGAGCAGAAGAGGCTTGATGCTCAGTAACTAATGCGTTAAATGGCACAGTTTAAAAAAACAAAAAACTCACAAAGCACTAATGCATGCTATAGTGTCAACTGGCCCGAAAATACTGAGGTAAGTGAATTAAGCCACCCTGGAAATACCACGTGCTCTGTAAGTCCAGGTGTGTGAAAATTCACATGAGGATATTCTATAGAGACAGAATAGTGAATGTTTAGGATTAAGCAGGAGGCCAAGGCAGGTGGTGGTGGTGCTAAAGGGCTTAGGGTTTCTCTTAGGGCATGAGAGTGTTCCAGACTGACTGGCGCAGGGACACTCATCTTTGAATATAAATGGGTAAAGTGTATCTCTACAAAACAATATAAAAGAGAAGACATTGAGCACCTCTTTCCCCAACCAAGAATATAGAGGTTTTGTGCTTCAAAAGAGAAGAGTCGCTGCTTCCCATCCCTGAGAGACCTGCAGCCTTTTGTGATGCTGAAGGTTGAGGAGGTTTTCTGTCGAGCTTTCCGAGGGTTTGAGTGGCTAGAGCCTACACAGGGGAAGGGATTAGAGTTTAGGCAGGGACCTAGTATAAGGGTTAGGAGATTGCATTCTTGAGGTCTTCATGTATTCAGACCACCAAAGAAAGCATCATGTGGGTTTCCCGAGGCCTTTGAGGGCTGGAGCGTGAGTCAGCTCTCTGATCTGAGAACAGTTTTTCAGGGAAGAACGAGCCACCAATGTGTCATGGAGGGCAGAAGATGGTCACACCCAGCCGCCCTGCCATGATGCAAGTCCCCGAATGCTGAATCATTTGGTCACCAGGATGGAAACCTCCCCACCATCCTAGGATGTCTCTGAGCCCCATTGTCTGCTGTCTGCATGCTCCCAGAGAGGGAAACTCTCACTGTTCATGACTATGGTGGTCATTCCACGGCATCCTGAGATCCCAGCCTAGAAAGTGCAGGGCAAGGATGAGACCAGGCCTTCGCCTGATGGCGTGACTGGCTCAGATCATTTTCAGACCACATACAAATGGCCACTCTGAGAGATGGCTCTCTGAAGTGGAGATCTCTGTTTGTGTAGGACAACTGCAGCAAAGGAGGGGTAAGTCCTAAGACTGATCCTGTCCCAGGCTGTCATAAGAGAAGCAGAAACACATGCGTCTCAAACCAGAGTCCAAGCTGAAGGTTTTTATTCTACCTTCTATCCTTTCCTAGCCAAAGATAGTAACCACAGAGACGAAGAAGTGTAGATGGCATCGCTGCTGTCCCAGGTCAGCTAATCAAGGTAAGTAGTTTCATCTACCCCAGGCTGGCCTCAGACAGCCCATCACTGATGTACTAGCTTTAACTGCACTCTATGGAGCTAGTGGAACCAGCTCTTCCTCACACACACGACAATCAGCAGGAAAGGGTAGCTTCTTCCTAACCCCACATGGAAATGCTTTTGAAGCTTCAGTAAAGGAAGAAGCCATCAGGGAGCTCACCAGGCACTGGCTTCCAGCTTAGTCTAAGCACCCAAAGCCATTTTGACTATTTCAAGGTTCAAATTGTCACTGATCTCCAGAACAACCAAATGCTCAAAGCAGAAAACAAGGCCTTTTTGCTACTTCAAAGACTGGACAATAGGGTTCAAATGATTGCAAGTGATTCTTTATAAGATTTACATCTTTAGGGGTTGGGGATTTAGCTCAGTGGTAGAGCGCTTGCCTAGGAAGCGCAAGGCCCTGGGTTCGGTCCCCAGCTCCGAAAAAATGAACCAAAAAAAAAAAAAAACAAACAAAAACAAAAACAATTACATCTTTAGCTTAGGACATGAGTTTACCAGCTGTGAGCCACATATGAGAGGCATTGGCGTTTTCCTAAGGTTTGGTTTAGCTCCATTTGAAAATACTTCAGTGTAGACTGCTTGCCTAGCAAGCAGGAAGCCATAGGTTCAATTCCTAGCATACATACACACCCTACCTCCTTTCTTCCCTCCTCCCTGACCCTAACAAATTTATCTCAACAAAGGCATTACTGCTCGATTCCTCACTGCCTCTCAAGTGTAATGGTCTGTGCTTGGCAGTAAAGAACCAGCATTTTAGGAAGAGGTGGGGCAGAGAAGAAGCTGGTTACAGTTACTCACAGTTTTTCCAATCAGATTTTTAAATGTGGGTAGTTTTCCTTTATAAAGTCTTTTTAAATTATTTCCTATTCTTTTTTTCAACTCAGTATGAATCTTCTCTGGTTTGCCATATGTGTTCATGTACAGTGACCCCTCTTTGGATGCAAGAAGGGCAATCCCGGAGCTGCTAACATGAGAGCTGGTGATGTTTGACTTGGCTTCCCAGGTCCCCTTTCACCATTACTGAGTAGAGCTAGGGTTACACTGGCAAGTTTGTCAAGACAAAAACTGGCACTGTCTGTGCTTGAGCCCACCTACCTGTAAGGTAACTTGAGGCTTTTGAACTCCACAAAATTTAGACAGGGAGAGAATTCTTAAAAACAAAACAAAGGGGCTGGAGAGATGACTCAGCAGTTAAGAGCACTGACTGCTCTTCGAGAGGCCCTGAGTTCAGCCACCATGTGATGGCTCACAACCACCTACAGTGGGATCAGATGCCCTCTTCTGGCACGCGGGTATGCATGCAGAATAGAACATACATACATAAAATAAACAAATATTAAAGTGCTTTAAAAAAAACCAAAACGACAAAAAAGATAAACACCCTTAGTCAAATGTTTAACCTGCAGACTTTAGCCACTTGCCAAAGACTCTACTTTGTCGAGCCAATAGATTTAGAGCAGAGGGAGTGCATATGGAGGAGGGGGGGCTTGAATGTTTTACAAGCAGGACTAACAATGTGGTTAGTCAGCAAGCATGGCTTCATCCAAACCCACTCTCCCCACACAGCTGTGAAAATATAAATTCACTGCACTGTTGTAACCAACACACCCAGAAACAAAAAATATGATGCCTAAGAACTAATTAGATGGGGTTGGGGATTTAGCTCAGTGGTAGAGCGCTTGTCTAGGAAGCGCAAGGCCCTGGGTTCGGTCCCCAGCTCCGAAAAAAGAACCAAAAAAAAAAAAGAACTAATTAGATGAATAACACAGGACAGCAACACACAGGAAGGACTGTTTGGGCAACGTGCTATGGGCCAAGGTAATACCGTTGTTCTTTGGACCTCCACAAAACCCAAAACTGCAGGTATTCGAGTCTTTTATATCAGATTGGTTAGTATGTGCACACCACATATTCACCTCTAGATCACTTAGAGCAACCGATATGATGTCAATGCTTTGTAAATAGTCGCTGTGCTGTGCTGCGTGGGGAATAATGACCAGAAAAACCAGCTGTATATGCTTATAAGAACTTACGTGTGCTTGTGAGTGTTACTTGGAACTGAACCTAGGTCCTCTAACATGTTAGGCAAATGCCACACCACCATGCTATATCAGCAGGACTTTTTTGTATTTATTTTGACTTGGGGTCTCACTAAGTGGCCTTGAACTTGCAATATTTCTGCCTCGGGCTCCCGAGTAGTTGAGATTATAGGTCTATGGCGTCAGGCCTGGCTAGATATTTGTGGGTAGGAGGGAGGCAGCAGTTATCGGAGTTTAAACTCAGGGCTTTCTGTGTAATAGGCAAGTTCTCTATCATGACACCACAGCACTGGCATGATTTTTCTTTCAAATACTTTCAATTTGTATGGCCAAGCCTGCAGATATGGAGAGTCAACTATACACTAGAATTCATAGTGCTGTAAATTTCCCTGAGAGGCCACCAAAGAGCAGGACAGGGTGGGAATGAGTCCACCAGCAAGTAAGTAAGACACTAAAGGTCAGAAGGACAGGAGGACTCACCGCTTTCAGCATTGTGCTAAGGCCAGCAGCTCACTGTAGAGTGACCTACAATAGCACCTTTATGCCTGGTTTACTTCAAAGGTAATTAGGACCTGTCAATCACTCGTGGGTCCCAAGCCTAATTTAAATGTGGGCTAACTCTAGACTCGCTTTCCAACCATGTCAATGTTCTTGTTTTCTATGCATTTGGAATTAGGTGTGCATTGTATAGACAAAAGCGCACAGCGCTGTTACAACCTGTCTGAGCAGCCAGGCAGGATACACAAAAAACAACTGGGAAACAGAACGGGAATGTATGGCTGGGGTGCTGCTGGGGTGTTGCACCTTCAGATGAAGGGTGTAAGTCACAAGGCCCAAGGCAAAGGAATGTATTTCAGCTGTGCCAGTTTTACTAAGCATTTCCACCAGACTCTAAAGTAAAGAGACAGATATGAAGAGGCTGTACTTCAGGGAAGACCAGTGACTTTCTGACACTGTGCGACGTGTACATCAAAAAGGGGCTCTTCTTTAAAGAATCCTCCCGATAAAAACAGGACAGCCAGCCCCTGCCCAGCTATACCATAAGTGACAATAAAATGAAAAACCGCTCACAGCCTTCAGGAGGGCAGCTGAGACAAAGAGAAGAGACATTCCCAAGCCCCACTCTAACAGAGCCGTGGTGACCACTCCTAGCCTCCAGAGACAGAGCAGGGAGGAGACAATTGGTTCTCTCAATTATAAATTAACCAGCCCAGGGTCTGACCAGTGAAGGTGTTTAGAAACTGCTCCCCAACAGCCTCAGGGTTGGGAGAGTCAGAAGAAAGCAAGTCACTCTGCTAACCGTCCTAAAACTCACAGCCAAGCCAAACGACCCTCCTTCCGAAGCTTCATTTAGGTTAATAAAGAAGTGTGAAGAACTGAAATGTGAGCGTTCTAGAAACAATTTCCCAGAGAGAATCGCTGAAGGAAGCAGGAATGTTTAGCAAGGGTAGGACCGGTGGCGGTGCAATCCTGGGTGCGTTCACTGGGGGTTCAGTCTTGGCAGGACCAAGGGCTTCCCCTTCCACTGGTGCTCTTACTAGGCTATGCATTGCTACCTATGAGGTCAGAGTCCAGGGTCAGTCCATATATAGTCTTTGGGTAGTGGCTTAGTCCCTGGAAGCTCTGGTTTAGCATTCCTTTCACTGTGGATTTTTACAACACAGTTATATAGAAGCAGAAGTAACTGATCTCGTCACCAAAAAGATAACACAGATTTTTCACATCATGTCATGGTCATGGTGAATACCTTAAAATATTATGGCTATTTAGGGAGAACGGTTGTCACTATTTGCCTAGGTTAGAGGGATTTCCTCGAACAGGAGGCTATCACATGCTAGGTAACAATGGCCACTGTGGTAAGAAAGAGGCACTTAAGTTACCATCTCACAATTTCAAAAGCGTCTTCTGTCTCATAAATGCAATTCAACATAATTCTCTCCTTTACTGATGTTTTCTATTGGGTTTGGTGCGTTTAAAGTGTTATTTTACGCCTGTAGACTTCGTTGAAGAGGTAGGTGGACAGCACACACACACACACACACACACACACACACACACACACACACACACACACACAAAAGACTTGAGAATGCCTGTCCAAAGTTAATGGACAAAGCCATTTTTCTGTCATCAGAAAAATCTCTAATTTCCCCACTCCCTGCATAGGCCTGTGTGTATTTTATGGCCAGTGTCACTGCAGAGTCAACTCAGACTTGAGACCTGTGAGTTGGAATATCCAAACTCCAATAACCAGAAGTGACTCCTGTAAGAATCCTATCTTGACAGATCTTACTTTATCCTTTCCATTAATTAACACAAGATAGAGAATAAAAAATCAAGTTTACCGAAATAACGGAAACAGGTGTGCCTGTAATCTCAAGATTCGGAAGGATCACAAATTCAAGGACAAGCTAGGCCTTGTACATAGCAAGCTCCAGGCCTGTATCATAAGACTGTATATCCAAAACTGCTAAAGGAGGGTGAAGGAAAGGAGAAAAAGTAAAAAATAAAAATAAAAATAAAAATAAAAAACTTTCAAAAGGTGATGGAAAGAAACTCAAACTCTTACCAGACACCACTGGGCTTCAGACAGACGCTGTCTCCCACTTTGCCTTACGTCCACTGTGGACAGAGGTCTCATTCCATTCCCACAAGGCCACATGAGACCAGCTTTCTTCTGATCGACGTAACTCCAAGCAGCCAGCCCAATGTGGCCAGAAGGCAGGGTTCTCACAATGGCCCTTGTCCCAGTATACACAGACTTCTTAACTTCCCTGTCATTTTTACAAAACCTTCGGACTAACAAAGTGGACCGCTCCTTTTTGCCTTTAAAAATATCGTCCACGTCTTCACAATTATCAGAGAATTCCTCCAAAGGGTTCAGAAAAGTCTTGGCAGAGGGACCATGAGTAAATCCGTCCTCGCAAAAGCCACCACCTGAGGAGAGAGCCTCAGCCTTCCGGCAGGAGCTTTCAAAGCACAGGTATTCATCCCGCAGCGAGGTGCAGTGGTCACACTTCAGCTGCCCATTCTTACTACCACAGGTTCTTGTCAACTCCACCAGTTTGCAAGTATACGCCATGTAATTTTTGTTTTGCTGCCCCCCAGGAAGAGTAACACAGTTTGCACAGTCATCCAAAATGAATTTTTCTGACAGGGTATGGAAAGCACCTGGCATTGTCCTGTCACCTGCATAATGGAAATGAAATACCGCCATGTTGCGGTCAGAGTGAGGTCCGCTGGACTCCATGATCCCAGGCTGGTTTCCCAAAGGGCTCACGTCCATGGGAGAGTCCTCCATCTCCAGTTCGATCCCAGGAAACACCTTCCTTTCCAGTGGAGAAGGAATCCCAGGCTGCAAACACAGGTGTTCTTCTGTGACAGAGTCACAGACTTCACAGAGCTGGCTCGGGGGAAGCGCATGCTGGTGGCTTTGCAATAAGCTGTTGCAGTTAACCGCGTGGTTTTTCGTGGAACCTGGCACATTTTCCTCCCAGCACCTTTCATTGTGATTCTCGTCGCTGTCTAGTTCCCCCCTCGCTATTGAGAAGACCTGGGAAAAATCAGTTCTAGGAGACTCTTCCTCAGGTTCGTTCCGCTGTGAGATGGTACGAGGGGTGAGCCCACCCTGTCTGCCAGCTCGTGTCTTAGGAATGCCGGCTTCTGAGACCTTTTCACCCCGCTCCTCTGCCACTGACTGGGCAGAAGCCACTTTCCTTTGAGGCACCGGGATGAGGAAGGAAGCGGCCATTTCTTCGGACGTCATCTTGACCAGCGTCCTTGAGTTGCTACTCTTCTGTGTTCCCTTCCCTGGCGATCATGTCCAGACAACAGATAATCTCAGATAATTCCAGTCGTGAGAAGTAAGGTGACAGTTCCTTTCATTCAGATATATTAAGAGCCAAACAAAATTTTCCAGTTGTAATTTCCTACAAGGACAGTTTGTTTTACACCAGTATTTCAAAACAACAGTTCACTTTTCTTTTCTCTGTTGCCTGAAGCTAATTTTTTAGAAGGATTTTGTTCAAGGTCACATTCTGCAACTTGGGGTTGTATCGTTAATGTGCAATGATTTAAAAATCCAGTTTGAGTGTTTTCTGTTCCCTGTAAGGAAAGAGATAATGTCAAACATTATGGCATTAACTAGGTTTTCAAAAGCGAGTTGATGGTTTTAAGTTAATGAAAAATATAGGTCAGTTCTGAGGAGAGAGTTTTTGCAATCAAAAGTTTGAATACTTCAAGCATTTATTCTTTTGGCTTTACAATACTGAACTGCTTCCAGCAAAAATGGAGTACAAAAATCAGATTTATCCTGGTGCATTAAATAAAGTCTAAGCAGAAAAAAAAAAAGAATGGTTTTCACATGATGAACAGTCAAAACAATATCTTAATAACTGATGCAAAAGAAAAAATGAAGTATACACATAGTGTAAATACCTGAGCTCACTGTTTGGAGAGTTTCTAGGCCCAAGTAGAACCCAATAGTGTATGTGTGTGTATGTGTGTGTGTGTGTTTGTGTGTGTGTGTGTGTGTGTGTGTGTGTGTGTGTGTAAGAAAAAAAGCTAGAACTTCAGAAACGTCAAAGGTGCTAGAGACTTAAGACAAGAGTTGCAAAGATAAAACAATATATTTCTCATCAGAAACAATGCAAGCAAGGAAAGGATAGAATAAGAAAAAAATTATTAAGCAGAATTCAATAGCAAAGAAATGTCTTCAACAAATGAAGATGAAGTGAGACCCTTTTCAGACATGCAGAAGCAAAATGATCCTAGCAGGGTTAAACTACAGAAAGTAATAAAGGAAGACCTTTTTGTGCAGAAAAAAATCTAGATATGTCTATATGTAAAGGAACAGAAGGCCTAAATGTATTAAAATGTGCATGATTTTTTCATTTCTTTAAATCGCTTAGCATGATAATTGATCATTTAAAGCAAAAATAGTGACTATGAGTTGTAGGAGTTCTAATAAACATTGAACTGAATTGTCTGGTCAGAACAGAGGTTAAGAGGAGGGAATCAGAACATTAATTCTACAAGGTTATTTCTACATGAATATGGTTATTTGAAGGCAGACTAAAGGTGTACACTCTGATCACTTAGAAAAAAAGCATTAGAATTAAAATCATTAATAATTCAGTTAATTTTAAACATTCACAAAACCAAAAGGCAAACGAGGATGATTTGAGACAAAAAGGGAGAAAGAAATTAAACAGTGGAAGTAAATATTCCAAAATCTGTCTTTAGTCAACATTTCTGTCCCCTCCCCACTCATAAACTAAACACTTAAAGAAAATATCCCTTTGGTTTCACTTGGATAAGAGATCGTTCAGTCGGATATAAGTAAACATAAAAGACTTTGATTTATGGAGGTGTGGTATTTTAAATGGCTCAGCCAATTTAATGGTTTGGTCTGTTTTTTTCTTTAACCAAATTGAACCTCTCCCTTGTGCTACACATTATACTGTGGGGTAGACAGCCAGCACCTGCTAACGACCCTAACAAAGTCAAACAAATTCCCATGAGATGTAGGAGGAACTGTGAGGAAGTCTGGGAGTAGGTCACGGGACTCTGGCTCAGCTGCTGCTGAACCTCCCCCCTACCCCGCCTCGAGCAACGTCCCCCGCATCCCCGCATACCCCCGTGCCCCCACATGCCCCCGTGCTCCCTCTGCCAATGGTATGTGAACACATCATCTTGAGAGAGGCTCCTCTGGCCTCAGTCAAGGAGCCAGCACCTGCAACCTCATAAGAGACCCTCAACCACCAGCAGCAGTGGCACATGCCTTTAATTCCTGGACTTGGGAGGAGGCAGAGGCAGGCAGATCT
Source organism: Rattus norvegicus (assembly GCF_021556685.1). Lineage (NCBI taxonomy): Eukaryota > Metazoa > Chordata > Mammalia > Rodentia > Muridae > Rattus > Rattus norvegicus. Next base: position 249,030,337 of record NC_141534.1, on the reverse strand, counting down.
TTGTGGGTTTGAGGTTAGCCTGGTCTACACAGTGAGTTCTAGGACAGTCAGTGTTACACAAATAAACCCTGTCTTGAATAAACCAAAAGGGAGAAAGAGAAAGAGAGAAGAAAGGGAGAAAGAGAGGGTAGACCCTCGATCATATAAGGCCTGTTGGAAATTCCTAACCTGAGTTATAGGGAATAATACATGCTTATTGGTTTTCGCCATAAATTTTGTTGTATAGTGCTGTATAGCAACAGATAATACGAGTTCTGCTTTCTGTACTTGGGAAGCTGGAAACCAAGGCTTAGAAAAGCTAAGTCAAAGAATAGTGAGGGGTTCCAATCTAAGAGGCTTTCCTAATCATGAACTGGGCTGTTTTCTCTTCCATCCAGTCTGAGACCTCATGGTTTCAGGTTCTGTTGTTTATAGACACACGACTGCTGGGAGTAGCCTATCTTTTATTGAGTTTGGTTCAGAATGCTGGAGATCGTAGACAGTCCACTGAAGCAATGATCTTTGTTTTGCTTCCAGCTGTAGTCAGGAAAGAGAAACATCACGGGGAACTGACTCCCTAGCTTGGCTCCATCTCAGGGTATTCCTCTTTTTTTTTCAACAAATGTTTACCGAGTGCAAAATTAAATGAGGCAAGCATCTTGCCCTTGACTTCTTTATGAGCTAATAAATGAGCAGTCAAGGTATGTTACAAACCGGGCTGTGCAAACGCCGAGGAGGAGTACCTAAAACAGATGAGGTGAGATTAGTTTTCGCAGTGGGATCCTGGAGACGATAACTGAGATGCATTATTAAAGACAAAGCAGGAGTCAGCAGAATGATGAGGTGGAGTGAGCCTTAAAAGAAGAGCATTGTGAAGGGAAATGCACAAAGGCAGCCAAACACGGGGTCTGGAACCTCTGGACGATACCATATAGTCAGGACTTGAGTTTTCCTTCTGCAAAATAGAAATAGAATTACCTTGAAAAATAAGGTTGTGAGTGAAATGCTTTGAAAGATACCAAGTCAGGGAGTGTGTCTGTTATTCTCTACTATCCACAAAGAAGACCAACAAAGCTCAGACGAGATGGTGACATGGAGTTTTTTTTTTTTAAGATTTATTTATTTAATGTATGTGAGCAAGTACACTGTCACTGTCTTCAGACACACCAGAAGAGGGCCTCAGATCTCATTACAGATGGTTGTGAGCCACCATGTGGTTGCTGGGAATTGAACTCAGGACCTCTGGAAGAGCAGTCAGTGCTCTTAACAGCTGAGCCATCTCTCCAGTCCTCTGCTTGGGTTTTGTTTCTGTTTTGTAACTGGAATCAACGCCTCAAAGTATCCGTTTTATGACCATCAATTGGCTATCACGCTTAAATTATCCCTTCCACATTATATTATCAGGAAGAAACACGTATGTTGCATATATCAAAAGTGGATAGCCAACCAATGACTGTTGATTTCTATCTAGACCCTCTGGGACAGGTTGACTTTAAAAGAAGTGGCCATATCACATTAGAATTAATGAACATTGCAATATTGTCTAAATAAAATTAGAAGCACCAAAAGGTGGAGCATAGACTAACAGCTTTGAAAAGCAAAAGGATGCAAGGTGAGATTGATTGCTTTTCTTACATGGACATGGTTATGAGGGAGACTATGAAAAGGACCACCCTGTTAGAGTTCAAAAAATGTATGGCCTAAGGATATGTAATATTGGGGGAGCGTGTCAAGGTAGTATGTCTAAGTTAGAGAGTCACTGGGGGTAGATAGTATGATTAGGAGAATGAATAGTGAAAAGACAGCCGTGAAGATCCAAGCTGTGTTGGGAATCGAAGACCAAGCAGTAAGATAAGAAAAACAGATAAAAGGTATAAGGAATTGGGGAGCAACATGGAGGAAGCTTTTAGCATCAGAATAGGAGCACATCAGCCAAGAATAATGGTGCTAAGGGTTTTTTCACGGGCTAAAACAGAGGGCTGAAAACTACAGCCTGAGGCCCAAAGTTGGCCTGCCACCAGACTTTATAAATAAAGTTTTATTGCAGCAATCCAGTCACATCTGCTCATTTGTGTCATATCTATGTCCGTTTCTACGTTAATAACTGCAGGCTTGGGGAGTTATGACACAGACCAAAATATTTGCCATCTGGCCCTTTATAAAAGAGGTTCACCCACCCTGTGCCAGATAAATAATGAGGAGATGAGGTGCGTGTTTAGAGCCAGAAAATGAAGTGGGAGTCCTGACTGCTGTCTTCGCCTATCTGAAATCTCAGGATGAATAAAGGTTCATTTCACATTGTCTCAAGAGGCAGGATATGAATTATTAAGGAGGAAGTCTTCAGCCAACCTAGTAAAGATCTCCCTGTCTTGCAGAGCTGATTAACAAAGGGGAAGCCATCTTGAGTAATCGTCTTCTTTAGATGTTACAGAGGGGTTTCAATAAAGCAACAATGGTCAGCACTGAGGGAGCCCAAAGATGCTAAAGAGACTGAGCGAATGGATGGCTGTCTATCAAACTTAGCTATAAAAACAATGGCTAATATTTAACAGAACATGAACTGTGTATCATGTATTATCTCATTTAATATCTACAACAACACAGGATCACTTGGGTGTCAGAGACTCCTCCTCACAATCCTCTCCCTCTCTGGAACTCTGTGCTCATGGTTATCCTCAATAACATAATCTCTGAATTTCAGGGCAGGGCTATGGTTACCCCTCATATCTAAATGTGGCCATGCGACTATGTTACAACTAGATATAAGTGAAAGTGGTTTGCAACTTCTGATTAATGCCTTTGGAGGTACAGGGGGCGCCATTCTCCCCACCCCCCCCACCCCCACCACATTTTTCTCTGCTACTCTGAAGAAAGACGTGATGGCTGGATCTGAGACTGCAATCTTAGGTGATGTGATGAACATGAGAATTTAATGAAGTACGTTACAGACTTGTATGAAAACGGCGTTATAAACGCTAGCACCGTGGACAATGAATTGGTGTAGACCAATAAATAAGTAAATAAATAAATAAGCCCTAGCTATCAGAAGACAGTTTTTGCACCTGTTACAGTGCGCATAGTTGAGATGGTTCTACAGCAGAAGACCAGCGACGACCTGACAGATGGAGAATTTGAGCTGGGACTTTACAGAAAGATAGCGATTATTTATAGCCAAGGAGACTTCGGATAGAAGGAAAAGCATACTTAACAACAGATGAGGGAGGGGGGATGCCCAGCACAGAGCTGAGAGCTTGTCTGAAGTTCTCAGGAGAACATTTTATTCTGCCAATGAGAGTGAAAGCTGCTCGTGGATTTCACCACCATGAGAAAGAAGCGCTAAGCCAAGCGTGAACGCTGGACGGGGAATTTAACAGTCTCGCTTGCATCTTTAAATCTAAAGGGTTTTTTTTTTTTTTTTTTTTTTTTTTTTGCTGAGTATCTGTGGATGACGGCCAGCCAACAAGGGATGGTTGTTTACTTATACTTTCTCTTCCCCCAGGCCCACTATGCAAAGAGATTAAAGAAGGAATTTGTGCTCTCTTGAGTCTGTCCTCCCTGCCTACCTGTCACATGCACACAGGGCACGTGGGTACAGTGTGCACATGCCCACACCCAAACACTGCATGGTACAAGTCGGACCCCTCTGCTGCTTCTTCCAAGTGTCTGCAGCTCCACTCCCTTCTGACCTCCTTTCTCTGAACTATTACGATGGAAATTCCATAACTCACAGGAAATAAAGCTTTGAAACATTCCCCCAAGGCTCTGGTGCACTCATCTGGGTCCTTTTCCAAGACCACAAAGGTTTAACCCCTCATAGTTTTGACTTTCTCAATTAGAAATCTTTTAGAGTCTGAACTGTCATGCTTAAAACTCCAAAGACCCTAGACACCTCAACTTTATATTCTGTGTATTTTGGCATGTGGAGTTGGCTGGCAACGATGAGAATGCTACAGAAGCAGTTTTCAACTTACACCTTCGTAAAATTGGCAAAAAGAAAATGAGGTTCACAAAAATGTAGCACATATCAGATTAAGTCTCAGTTGTAAGAGTCATAAGGAAAGGAAGCCACACAGTAAATACAGTAACACAGTCATCTCCCCAGAAATAATAAGAACCGTAAGAATCCAGATTGAAGTCAAAAGAAGAGGGACAGGATTTTGATGCTTCACTGCTCATGAAACATATCTCTGACCATGAGACTCTGGCCCATTAGACCCCAACATACCCAAGGTTAGCTCACAACAGATTACAGGCTCAAGCAGAAAGTCCACAAGGTAAAATCTTCTAGGAGGAAGTTTAAAAAAATATCTTCGCCAAAAAAAAATCTTCGCAATGTTAAGACACAGATCATTTTCTTGGGATAGAAAAAGCACAAACTATGAAGAAGAGGGGAGCCTGAAATGGGCTTAGTCAGAACTTAAAACTCCTACTTTTCAGAAAACTAAAAAGGAAAGCCCTGGAAAGGGGGGCAAGTTTTCAAAATATACTTACCTGGAAAAGATCTTGTAGTCTGATTGCTTTTTATCAATGTTTATTATACATAAACAATGTGTTCTGATCAAAATCATTCCCCACTTCCTTCCCTCCAAGTCCTCTGAGAACCAGCCCCCACATCTTCTTCCAACTTCATGCCCCCCTTTCTTTTTTTTCCCTTTTTATTAACTTGAGTATTTCTTATTTACATTTCGAGTGTTATTCCCTTTCCCAGTTTACGGGCCAACATCCCCCTAATCCCTCCCCCTCCCCTTCTTTATGGGTGTTCCCCTCCCCATCCTCCCCCCATTGCTGCCCTCCCCACAACAATCATGTTCACTGGGGGTTCAGTCTTAGCAGGACCCAGGGCTTCCCCTTCCACTGGTGCTCTTACTAGGATATTCAATGCTACCTATGAGGTCAGAGTCCAGGGTCAGTCCATGTATAGTCTTTAGGTAGTGGCTTAGTCCCTGGAAGCTCTGGTTGCTTATGCCCCCCTTTCTTTAACCCATAGAGTCTGGTTAGTGATGCTGGCATGTGCACGTATATAGGGCTGTCTACTATAGTAACCTACAAAGAGCCACATCCAAAAAGAAAACTCTCTCTTGTTGTACCCCAGCAGCCACAAACTGCCACATAAATAATTTTTTAAGAACTACTATAACTTGGGGCTGAAGAGATATCTCGGTGGTCAAGAGTGCTTGGTGATCTTCCGGAGGACCTGATCGGTTGCCAGCATCCACATGAGGCAGTTCGCAACTGCCTGGGACACCAACAGGACAGAAGTCAGGACCTTCTCTGGCCTTCTTGACTATTTGTGTGCATAGCTTGATTTAAAAAAAAAAAAACACAGCTAGGACCGGTGGAAATCATCATGGGCTGAAGCTAACAGGGAGGACCTCTCAAAGAGTGCTGCGTATTTAGACAAGGGCTACCCTAATGAGGAAGGCTGGGGAGAAAATAGTTCAGTGGAGTGGAGTGCCAGTCATTTCTTACAGTTGAGATAGAAGGCTCTGACCTGGCTTTGGCCTGTGTTTATCACAATGCCCTTTCAGATCATGATCTCAGCAGAGTCAGCAGAACTCCTCGGGCCCTGGACAGTTCTCATTCCTGTGTAAGACAGAACATTTTGGAGACCTGAAAGGGGAATAAAAAGCAGGATGGACCTGAAACCGCTGCCTTATATTAAAGGTATGGCATTACACATCCTGTGCATCTAAATCTTGTGCTTCCCCAGCAGCCAACTGCCACCATTTCCCTGGCCTAACTATGGGCTCCTATTGTGAGCAGTTTTTAATTAATTGACAGGTAGCACCAACACACCATTTGCTGAACGAAAGTTTCCTCAAGCCAGCCTTCTTACGAGTCATTCTTCAATTACTCTGAGTGTCTTCCAAAGAATTAAAGATACATGTGATGAAAACGTGGCCTGGAGGAGATAAACTCGGCAGAGCTGCCCCTTCTCTAGCACACTCTCACGTTACAGCGTCTCAGTAAGGTGATCCCCCATTTCATCGAAAGAAGGTGTGAACTGGCTTCCGCAAAAGTTTCTTCATGGTTGCACATACAGCACCCTCTCCTGTGGGGTCCCCCATGGGTGCCCCCCCAGACTATACTTCATCATCACACTGAACAAGATATTTTCCACGTTAAATAACTCTCCAGTCTTGTGGGAGTTCTCTTACAAAGCCCTGGCAGATGCGAGACATTCTAAACCACATATTCCATGTATTACATGGCCATTCCTAGCCATGTGCTTCTTCCAACCCATGGTCTACTTAACACTAGCACGAGTTAAGGCATGGGGGGAGGAGGGGGGTCTAGTCAACAAGCTAAAAAAGATTGCCCCTGAAGCTCATGGATGCCACCGATGACCTCAAATGCTGGGTGGATGCCCAGGCCAACAGCTGACTCAAACAGTTGATGTCATTCACATGGCTTGTTTTGAGGAGAGTTAAGAATGCAAATAGAACACCTCGTTAAAACTCAAAGTTCATTTTAGCTGTGCCTCATAGATGGGAGACAACACTATTCAGACTTGTTACCTGACTGGGAGGAAAAGAACAGGCAACGACATTCTATCATTTTGCTTGGGGCTCCTTGTTTTTTCATCTTCAGGCTAACACTTTGGCCCTTTTGCTATTTTTCAAGATGGTGTAATCCCAAGGTAAATAGACAGAGAGCTGTTGGCAGAGTGCATAGTTTGAAGGCCGCTAGCTTCTCCAGCCTGTACCACCAGCTCCCAGGTCCTTCCCAAGGCTCCAACAGTAGTGGGGGACAGGGGAAGCTATGACCTACCAAGTCACAGTGCTTGGGTATGTTGGCTCCTCACCAAGCTACCTGTGTTGTGACTGGTAAGACGAGGCTCCTGATATAGGAAGTAAGGGGAGTGCGGTTTGCTTTCACTGCCACCATGCCATTCCTTCAGGTAGCAGTCGTGATTGTATCAGGGATTTTGTTCTTTTAAAGGCAAGCTTTAAAGAAAAAGCCATTGTAACACATTTCACATTGACTTGTTAAACAAAAAAGAGAAAAAGAAAAAGAAACTTGTGCAAAGTATAAACATAGCACACATTTACTGCAGAAAATCTGAAAACAAACAACAAAACAAAAACTGTGATAGGTAAAAGGAAAGATGCCAACATTAATCCTAATTGCATTATATTCTCCCTTCTATACTCTCCCCATGTACAGAAACATTCTATTCCTAGGTACAGTAGTTAATAGTGCCATTCCATTCTCTAAAAGAATTCTTTTGGGGCATAATTACATCCACACAAACACCAACAATTGTCCTTTTGCTGCTGCTGTTTTTGTTGTTGTTGTTGTTTTTGTTGTTGTTATTTTGAAAGATAGTTTCTCTGTGTGGCCCTGGCTGTCCTGAAACTCACCCTGTAGACCAGGCTAGCATTATACTCAGAGATCCCCCTGCCTCTGCCTCATGAGTACTGGCGTTCATTACCACTGCTTGGCAGCAGTGTCTCTACCAAATTTATCAGCGCCCTTTCGAAGAGTAGGACGTTGTGGAATAATCCCACTACCTTGCCTCCCTGAGGAAAAGGCTCACTCGTTTTGTTTGAAAACGCTGCTTCCTTCGTGACATTATAGTAGGCCCCCAGATTTCTTACGAGCACACTGAACAACCAGCGGTTATAATCCATTCATTCACTCACTCATACAATATATTTGGGAGGGGGCTTAAGTTTGAGACAGTCTTGTAGCCCAAGCTGGTCCCAAAGTAATCCCCTCAAGGGAGCCTCCAGCCTCCATGTGAGGTAGCGAAAACTAAAGTTGTAGCCAGCTACGAGACTGACTAACAAGTATGTTTTAAATAATATGTGTCAGACTATTTAATAGAAAATGAGTAAAAATGTTTCATGAAAGTGCTCTAATGGGGCCTGGGACTATGGCTCAGTTGGTAAAGTACTTGTCTGAGGACCAGAGCTGATCCCCAGTACGCATGTAAAAAGCTGGGTGTGGTAGCATGTGCTGCAATCCAATTCTGAGGAGGCAGAGATCAGATTGTTGGGATTCATTGGTCAGCTAGCCTAGGCTAATTGTAAGCCCAAGTCCCAGATATAGACCCAGTCTTTTGAAAGAAAAGAGTTGGTTAGAGGCTGTGAATGACACTTGAGGTTGGGGTCTAGCCTCCATATACACAAGCACGTACCCACATGTAAATGTACACACACATGTACACTCACACACATGTACACTCACACACATGTACACTCACACACATGTACACTCACAAGTACTCTAATGGTTTAACTGGCATTTATCAGAGGAATACTAGGTTTGGATGACATTTGACATTAAATTAGGATGTGAAGCCACATTTGAGGCTGATCTGATCAAGATCAGCCTGTCTAATATAACAATAGACATGTGCTTCACTCAGATTGGTGCAGCCCCACTTCCCCCAAGCCTGACTTCATGACTTCTTCTGTATCTTGTATGTCACTCTGAAGTCCTTCCATTTTCCTTCCTGACAAGCTACATTCTACCAAAGTTTCTGACCAGAGTTTATATGAGCATCATTCTGAAACTATTTCAGGATGCAAACATCTAGAACATTCTCAGACAACCCTGAAGGCCCTTGTTCCCCAGTAAGAACTTAATAAGTGTCCAGGACTAGAGCCAGCACCTCATCCCAAGCTCACCACTTCCCACAGCTTGGCACACACACACCACCACTGGTCACATTGTTCTTCCTCTCAGGAATCCCTCCACCTGAACCCACCTCTAGAAAGACATTTAAGAAAAGCACTCTGGGGGAAGGAGAAGCAGTTGTCTTCAAGGGTGTGGTGCATGGTAGGTTGACCATGCTCCAGTGGATTGCCACGTAGCCATGGGTATAAGTTGAACTCAACCATATGCATGTATGGATCTCTCAAAGAATAAAAATGTATCCTTCAAAGCAGACAGTACTCTATCCCCTGGACTGTAAGCATATCATTTTTCTACGGTGACAAATGATCTCATCTGCTGTCCTGTTCGGAGTGAGAAATTTGGATCTAGTTTCAGACTCCGCATGTGGCTGACAGCTTTTGTGGCATCATTCACTGAAGAGGCTATCTTTTCTCCAACGTGTGCTTTTAACCGCTTTTCTGGGGATTAGATGGCTATAGCTGGGTGACTTTATCCTGAGTTCGCAGCTCTATTCTATTAATCTATGTGTCCATTTCTGTCCCAGTACCGTGCTGGATTTGTCACTATGACTTCATAGTGTGATTTAAGGTCAGGTGCTGGGATATCTGGCTGCTTAGGATTGATTGCTTTGACTATTCAGAGCCTTTGGTGACTCCACATAAAATTTGGCGTTGTTATGTCAAGTTCTGTGAAGAAAGTCAGGGAGACTTTTTATGGGGATCACACTGAAGCTGTAGATTGCTTTTGATAATAAAGCTATTTTTTTCAATATTAATTCTGCTAATCCATACTCATCAGAAGTCTTTCCACGACCTTAAATTAATGAACCGAATAAACAGTTATCAAAGGAAGAAATGCAGACATTTTCAAATAAACATCTGAAAATGTGCACAACATCCTTAATTACCAAGAAAACGCAAATTATTATGACACCGAGATCCTACTTCGTTCCTGTCAGAATGGCTATCATTAAGAAAGCCAACAGTGGGGTCTGGGAAGATGGTCCTGTGGACAAATGACTTGTGGGTGAATATAATGACCTGAATTCAGATCTGAAGTCCCCACGTGAAGAGCACTGTGTGGCCACAGACAACTATTAATTTTAGCACTGGGGAAGTGAAGGCAGAAAAACCCACAGGGGTGACTGACTGGAGAATCTAACAAATTGGTAAGCTCTAGATTCAGTGAGAGACTGTCTCAGAAAAATAACATGGAGCATATACCTGCAGGCACATCTACACACACACACACACACACACACACACACACACACACACACACACACACACACAAATGTGGTATTCTGAATGAGAACTGCCTCCCATAGGTCCATGCATTTGAACATTTGGTCCCCACTTAGTGGCCACTATTTGGAAGACATTTCTGGAGTCTTACTGGAGGAGGTGAGCCACAGGGGGATGGCTTTGAGGTTTCATAGCTTTCCTTTTCTTTCTAACTCTCTGGCAATCAGCCAGCTTCTTGCTTTCACTGCATGCCACAACTGTTGACATTCTTTTCTTGCTATGAGGGACTCTAGCTAAGCCCTCTTGAACTGTAAACCAAAGTAAGTTGCCTTTTGCCATCTCGGTTGCCTTTGGTCATGGTATTTTATCACAGCATCAGAAAAGTAACCAATACGAGAGAGAGAGAGAGAGAGAGAGAGAGAGAACAAACGCTTACAAGGATACGTGAGAAGAGGAACCCCTTATACATTCATTGCTAGTGGGACTGTAAACTGATGTAACCACTATGACGGACAATATGGAGGTTTCTCACAAACCTAAAAATGGAGCTACCGTATCATCCACCTATACCACTCCTGAGAACATACCTGGAGGAGTCTAAGTCGCCACCACAGAGACAGCTGCACGTCTGTGATGACTGCTACACTACTTACACCACAAGCAGCCCAGATGCCCATCAACAGATGAATAAAAAAATATGATGCATATACAAGATGAAATTTTATTCATTTTCAGCAGGAAAATGAATAGAGCTAGAGAGCTTTGTGGTGACTGAAATAGAACAGATTCTAGGACTGGGCAGAGGTGGTCCACATCTTTAATCCCAGCACTCGGGAGGTAGAGGCAGACGGATTGTTAGAAGTTTGAGGCCAGCCTGGTCTACAGAGAGAGTTCCAGGACAGCCAACGTAACACAGAGAAACATTGTCTCAAAAACAAACAAACAAACAGATTTAGAGTTGTAGTTTGTATGTGGAATGTCCTCCATCCGCTGGCATGGATGAATGTTTGGTTCCCTGATGGTAGCACTATTTGGGAAGGTTGAAGAACCTTTAGGAGGTGGAAACTCGCTATAGGAAGTGGGCTGCTGGAGGGAGACTTGATATACAGCCCAAGTCCATTTCCTGTTAAGTCCCTGCTACTGAGTGTGGATACAATGTGGCCAGCTAACCTCCTGTTCCTACCATGTGGGAATGATTCCCTCAGACTGTATAACAGAATAATCCTTTCCTCTTCAAACTGTTTGTGTCAGGTATTTGGTCACAGCAATGAGAAAGGTGACTAAAACACGCAGAAAAACAACAAACGAAATGTCATGCTTTCTCTCATATGCAGAATCTAGATGTGTGTGCACAGGTGTGCGTGCATGTGTGTGTACATGTGCATATATGTGCGTGTGTGTGCATGTGTGCAAATGTACACACATATGTGCATTGTGTGATATCTATGTACATGTGTGCATGTGTGGGCATGTGTGTGCATGTGTGCCTTCATGCATGTGTGCATGTGTGCATGTGCACGTGAACACGACCTGACAGTAGAAAGAGGATTACAAAAGAAAAGAAATATGAAGGGAATGGGGAGAAGAAACCAGGGAGGGTAAAGGAATATACATAGCATGAAAGCACGAGGGTGCTATGCTTACGGTAACGAAAGGGATCGACAAAAGTGGGGAGGGAGACAGAAGAGAACAAAGGGAAGGTAATGAAAAAAGAGAGAGAACAAAGTATAATGCTAAGATGTGTGAAAATGTTATAATGAGCTGTGTTCACTAACTAAAAAATTAACAAAATGAAAGAAAAATTTCTGAAAAGAGGTTTTCCTCCCATGGCGCTCCGTGATAAGCACCCTGTGGGTTTTATCTTATTCATCCTTCGTGGGCAACATGTCCACATTAAAATTTCCAACTCCTGTGAAGACTGAAGTGTAGCGCCATGAGCACACTGGAGACACATAGTTACCCTTAAGAGGCTAAGGTGGAAAATCAAGTCCATGCAGGCTGCCTCCCCAGAGCAGCCTGTTCTGAGTTACCACCTCCCTGCAGGGTGAATCATCTTCACCACTGCTCTTCCCATGAGGCTGACCAGTGGCTCTCAACATTTACATCAGACACAGGTTATGGAGGATGGTTTGGCTGGAACCCAAGACACTCTGATTGATTGCAAAGAAGCCATGCACTTGTAGCAGGCTCCTTTTCCAGTGTTCTTCAGGCCGCACCGAGAGACGCTGCGCTGGGCACTAGGAGGCTCTGCCATCGGGGAGGAGGCTCCGTAGATGACATCTGTTTCCTCCTTGTCCATGATTCATGTGGACTCTAAAACATGGCAGGGAGCTGCTGTTTAATGGGAAGAGAGCTTCAGTGTGGATGATAAAAATGGAAGGGAGCAGTGAATGGTGACTCACACCTACAACCCCACTACTGAGGAAGCTGAGGCAGGAGGATTGCTGTGACGTTGTGGGTTTGAATCTAGCTTGGGCTATATAGATAGTTGCAGGCCAGCCTGGGCTACACTGAAGGAAGGAAAGATAGAAGTGAGGGAGACAGGGAAGTTGGGTCCAGTAGGTGGGTAAGGAAGGTATTAGCCGCACAGGGACATGAATACATCACCACACTGTACATTTTAATAAGGCTAAAAGATGAAATTTTATTTATTTTACCACAGTTAGAAAACATGGCGGGATGTTATTAACCACCCTTGGAAAGGTGCCTCTGACTTGTCTCCTATGACCTGGAAAAAGAGAAAATTTAACCTCAAGGAGTCATTAGCTGGTAAGCACTATATAAGACAAGGAAAGTCTCCCTAGGCCCCAGGGGGTAGCTCTCACTCTAGACTGTCTGGACCTACTCAGATTCAGAGTCTGGGGTCGATCAATGCTTCCAAGGCCCCACCTACCTTAGATAAACCCAAGTCTTGTCTTTGACACACTCATCAGTGAATATGGTGAAGAGAGAAGAGCGCTAAGGGATGCTGGGACAGAGCTCTCTTCAAGACTCCAGTGCAGACTGCATCCTGGGACCTCAGCAAGCCCCTTGGGTGTCAATTGGCTCACTCCGTATCACCCTCTGACCTCTGCTTGAGTGTCATCTCAGAAGTGCTTTGCTTCCTGGGAAAACAGCCCCTCCCCTCCAACCCAGGAGTTTCGGCAGCATCACTCTGGTCTCCTGATTTCCACCACTGGAAATAATTTATTTACACACTTGTTACTTCCTGGATTCCCGTGACTAGAACCAGAACTTCCTCTGAAACACTCAATGACTGTTTATAGGATAAACCAATCAACCCACCTCGTTTGTTTTACTTTATAAGATGAGAGTTTTCTCCTGCACAAAGCGATTCGTAAGACAGCCAAGATCCTTGGTGAAAGAAAAGAAGCCACACAGCAGCAGCAGGGCCATTGTGCTCCATGGAAGGGAAAGGCCATCAAACCCCAGCTTGGAGGGGGCTCTTTCTGTGACTTTGCCCTGGGTGTGTCTCACCTTGCTGCTTTTTCTAGACAGAGAACACTATCTACCTGCAGACCGTCCAAGTAGAATGAAACTGATACAGAACAGAGGAAAGGGTGCTTTCTCAATGTGGGCCTCAAATTAGCAAGCTGTGCTTTGGGAGTCAGGGATCTGCCAGGAGGGCAAACCTAGAGGAAAGCCACAAGGATGCTCACTGACCTTGGTCAGTGGTATTCAATAAGTATGCAACTGAGGCCCCAGTCTATACTATGCTCTGGTCTCAACTCCAAAAGGAGAAGTGACATCACACAATAGGGAGACAGGCCTGAAGCAGAAAACTCTGATTCAATGCAGGGACTCTGATCCAGGGTAGGCACAGAAGGTTTTTCTAGAATGATCCATGTGTAAACTAGGTCTACAGAGCAGAGAAAATTGGGATGAAGAACAAGGAGTAACCCACTGTAAGGAGAAGAGCGCCAAGCACTGAAAACACCGGGCATTTATTATTGAAGCACTCAGTGTGCTGTGAGGAGAAGAAGCAGTAAACAGAGCAAGCGATTGGAATATGCAGCTGGAGAAATAGGCAACAGACACTCTCCCACAGACTGTAGCCGACACACCACACACACACACACACACACACACACACACACACACACACACACACACCGGTGGAGGCTGTGCAGACAAAGGGCCCATTCATCAGTCTAGTAGCCCAGAGGGTGAGTGGAGTTTGGCTACAGTAGAAGTAAAAGAAGCTAAGGCAAACCAGAGTTCATCAGACAGCTAGAAGAGAGGACTTGGGCTGGGACTGGTCAGGCACAGGGAACCAGACAGAGAGACGGAGAGAGATTCCAGCCAGGTTTGATCCACAAGGAATATGCTGAGAATTCCGAATCACCCAGGAGACTATTCACCAAGCCGCTTCCCTATCCTGGGGGCACAGGGTGCCAGGAGAAAAAAGAAAGCAGCTGACTGGCTGCCGATTAGCACCTAGTGAAACCCCCAGATCCCAGGAAAAGGCATCAGAAAAAAAGGGGGAAAATGAGGCCTTGGTCCAGGTCTGCATACATGCACCCAGTTTGCTCAATATGTGCTATCATTCATAAGGCTGGAGAAGCAGAGTCAGAACCAGAGACAGCTAGCGTACATCATCAAACCGAGACAACGCCAGCGCAGGCCCTTCATCTCCTTCCTCACAGTCTTCGGCTGGAGCTGCCTTAATCTCAAGCATTCCAGAAAAAGTGGAACAAACAGTACATTTGTAGACAGAGAAGTATCTCAGACCTCCCCCAGCCTTCGAATCAACTTTCCTCCAGCTTTGGCATGGACCAGGGGATAGAAGTAGGATACCACAAGCCATCGACACATTCTTCTTCCCTGCTTCTCCCCTAAACCTCCAACACTCCCAGCTTCCGGACTCTGAGGAGGTCCTGTCAAGGGTGAGCACAGCATGCAGCTTTAAGAGGTCAATGGCATTTTAGCAGTTGTCCCCTCGGATGTGATGGGCATACGGTGCAAAGCGGCAGTAACTAGAGTCCATCCCAATCATTTGGTGTTTCTACACTAAACCCAAACAGATGGCTAAGCCCCTCCCTCCTATGTCTGCATCCTTGAAAGCGTCCACCTTTCTTCCAGACACCTCAGCAGCCTCAGAAGGTGGCACCGTCCACCTCTCCTTTCTTCCTGTGTGCTTTATCTTATAAACGCCCGCCTTCCACTTTTGAATAGTCTCCTGCTCTACAGTGAGCTGGGAATGAATTTCTGTAGGAGGGAAGGAGTAAGACAGTTGGAAATGAGGTATTTTCCACCATAGGGGAGTGAGTGGATACCATGGCACATTGATGCCCAGGAAGAGAGGTTTTCCTCTTTTATCAAATCTAGACAAAGGTACCTAAAAGTTTTCCTAAGCTATAGTAAGTCACTTTAAGTTTTTAATACCTCTGTTTACTATTGTTTTCGCCATGCAGGGAAATAAAATCAACAGCTTTGTGCATGCTAGGTGCCTTACTCAGGGTTGCTAATGCTGTGATAAAACACCATGAGTACGTGTGGAGGACAGGGTTTATTTGGCTTCCACTTCCGTATCATGGTTCATCATTGAAGGAAATCGAGACAGAAAGACAGGGCAGGAACCTGGAGGCGGGAGCTGTCGCAGAGGTCATGGAGGGGTACTCTTCACTGGTTTGCTCCTTTATGGCTTGCTCAGCCTGTTTTCTTATAGAACCCAGGCGTACCAGCCCAGGGACGGCCCCACCCTCCAGGGCTAGGTCCTCCCCAATCAATCACTAATCCAGAAAAATGTGTTACAGTCAGATGATATCAAGGCATTTTCTCACTTTCAGATGAGTCTAGCCTGGGTCAACTAGACAAGAAACGAGTCAGCAGGGGTTGGGGATTTAGCTCAGTGGTAGAGCGCTTGCCTAGGAAGCGCAAGGCCCTGGGTTTGGTCCCCAGCTCTGGAAAAAAAAAAAAAGAACCAAAAAAAAGAAATGAGTCAGCATACAAGGCAAGCATTCTCCCAGCTCTCTGAGCCTCATCTCGAGGATATACTGTCACACTCTAAAACATATGCAAACCGAGGAGCATTATAAGCTCATTGATAGCAAAAAACACAACTTCATGAAAGCCAAAAGTATATCTTTATGTGCATGTGTGCAAGCCCGTATAAATACATAGAGAACTCCTTAAGGATACCCACCAAAAGGCAGCACAGTAGCCACACTTGAGAAGGAAACCAGGATTTGTTTACAAATTAATGGAGACTGTTACGATATCTATCATATTTATGTTCTTTATGAATGAGGAAACATCCACATACTGTTCTACGATTAAAAGTAAACCAAGGGATCTATATTTTTAAGCCTGAAATTCTTGTAGGAGCTGTCTCTCCTGTAGAGCCTGGTTTTAATAGACCGGGGAAGGCAGTAGAACTATTTCCTACTTCAGCAAGCACTTGTTTATTCTTTTTATCTCGAGTTAAGGCCAACAATGTTAATGATTGCAAATAACAGAGCCACTCCTGCACCAGCCCATCCACTCCCACCTACAGCTTCACCTCTCACCTCCGTGGATGACTCCCCAGTGTCTCTTTCCAGAAACAGCCTCTCCCTCGCACCGCAGTCCTGGCTTCCCAACTTCCTGCCCAGCAGAGCCAGCCCCAGCACAAAGCCAGATTCCTCCCTCCTCTCAGGGATTCTGCTCTCCCACCTAACCTCTTCATCTGGGATAACTGGCACCTTTCCCCCAGGAATCCAGAAAAGCCTCTGCAGTCATCACATTCACACACACCCATTCTCTGTCCGTGTCCACACACCCCAACACTTTCCTAGTTGTCACTCTCTGATTCTTTTCTGAAAGACCTTTCTCACAGTTAACCACATTCTGTTGCGACCCCACCCCACTACATAATTCTTTTTGCACCAGACCAGGGCTTCCCAAGCACTTCCACCCATGAGGCTTTTGTACCTAAGAAAATTTCACATGATCGAAGGTATATATGTATATCAAGCCGGTATACTTATCAAACAGGTATGCAAAATAATCTCTGGTACACATTCGATTTTACCGTTTAGTAAAGGTGAAACCAAATTTGCCTACTAATGAGATGGGTGTTCATATTTATTTTTACAGAAAGAATTCAACATTAGCCAAGTATTGGATATTGCAGGGCACAGAGCATTTTCAACACTTTGCAGAGTTAACTGGTGCTTTGATTTTATAGCTGTTAATGCTGAGAATTGTGCTACACACACATACACATACACATACACTCATACACACACACTCTCACACACGATCATATCCATGCACACATTCACACATGCACACATTAACACACACACATATCCACACACATACTAACATATATACACATATTAACATATATACATACTCACACACATACATAGTCACACACATGCACACACACTAACACATGGATGCATACACTCACACACACACATACAGACTCACACACACAAATATATATATATATACAAATATATATATACATATATATGTGTATATATGCAGTAAAAACCTTGTGATCTATAAAGTTTTGAGCTATACCTGAGCTGATAGAGTTGATTGGTGGTATCCTGTGCGGTGTACAAGTACTGTGTGTGTAGGCCTAAGACTATGGTGAGGTAGGTTATGCAATGCGACACGGTGAGAGTTGCCAGAAACACCTTGGATTGATTATTAATTTGATTTTGAATTAAATTGTTGTGGTGGAGTGTTCAGCAACCTTTTATTGTGGCCAACTTTTTTGTTATTCCTAATCTCAGTTATGTGACCCCATGTGAGGTCATGACTCACAGTTTAAGAAACCACGGGCAAGGGGTTGGGGATTTAGCTCAGCAGTAGAGCACTTGCCTAGCAAGTGCAAGGCCCTGGGTTCGGTCCCCAGCTCCGAAAAAAAGAAAAAAAAGAAAAAAAACTGCTAAGAAGCCACGGGCAAGACGAACTACCTTCAAGTGCTTCTTGCTCTTGGCTGCTTCAATACACTAACTGAATATCTTACTGGACAAAAGACCAGAGTTCCAGCCTACCGAGATCATTCTACCACCTTATTTACTAGCTATCTCTCAGCTTAAGACACATTGGGGAAATCAGATTTATGCCTCGCCCAAGTATTTGATACAAATGGTACAGTGGGCCAATAACAAGACTCTGGATACAGGCAACCTGGAAGCATTTCACTAGAATAAAGAAAACTACAAAATAAAAATAGTAGCCATAATAATATGGTTCGATGCTATGGTGGTTACAAGAGAAATGTCTTCCACAGGCTGAGCATTTGAACGCTCAGTTCCCAGCAGGTTCTCATGCTGTTTGGGAAGACTACAGAACCTTTAAGGTAGACCCTTGCTGAAGGATGTCCTTCAGTGAGGATGGGCTTTGTGGATTTAGAGCCTGGCTCACGTCCTGCTCTCTCTCTGTTTCCCGAACATGGATGAGGCTCTCTCTCCTTCCTGGTTGCCAGGCTAGCTCCTGCTCTGGCTGTCACTGACTTTCCCACCACAGACCGCATCCCCTGGAGACCATAAGCTAATGACCCCTTCCTACTCAAAGTTGCTTTTTGTCAGGGGATTCTATCTTAGCAACAGAAAAATACCTAACACAGATCCCAGTTTCTACCTTACAGCAAGCCATAGCAAGAGGTAACGTTACCCCAGGTTTAGCTACTTTGAGACAGAGGTTGAAAACAAGTTTCGGGGGTATTAAGCAGTTGGGTTTTCATATAAACCAATCTTACAACTTCAAACCTGTGGTTTCGGGGGTTTTGTTTTGTTGTTTTGCTTTTCATGCCATATAGCTGGACCTTTCACAAATTCCTGTATTCACAAAGATCAAGCACATATGCCCTAAGCTGTACTGATGGATTTCCATACCCCAAGGTGTTCTTACCTTATAACAATAAACCATATTGCATTAAACGCTACAGTAAGTTTCACACACTGTATTTCACTCAGTCTCAATACAACCTTGAATGCTGGATATTACACCCATTCTACTGAATCATCGAGGGATGCATAGCAATTAAAACTATCTTGATGGAGTTGGGGATTTAGCTCAGTGGTAGAGTGCTTGCCTAGGAAGCGCAAGGCCCTGGGTTCGGTCCCCAGCTCCGAAAAAAAGAAAAGAAAAAAAAACTATCTTGATTTGTAAACTGGTTATTATCTCGAAATACTTTTTTAAATAGTTTCACAAGGTCAGTAAATGGCAAAGCTGGATCTGATCTAGGCCTGCCTGGCTTAAGAGATATTTCGGTCGGAGGTAGAATATGCAGGCCTCTCCACTTGCATAATTAAGAGAGCATTTTTTTGAGGTCCTTTGTTTCCAGTTCTGTCTGGGGTGAGTGCTGGAGAAAACAGGGATGAACATCCAACAAGAGCCCAGCCTATCTTTACTGAGTAGCTAGTCGATAGAAAAAGACAAGAGTCAAGATGGAAAGCAGTGGAGTGTGGTGAGAGATCCCGGGCAGGGGAATCTCAGTGTTAAGGTCTTAGTGGGAGTGAAGGTCCAGCTTCAACAATCAAGTTGGTAAAGGCAACGGTTCCTACAGAGGAGAATACAGGAGAAACGGCTCTGGGAAAAGATAGAGTTCAATTTCGGATGCAAGAGAGATGCCTCGAGCACAGCTTGATTGGCAGCTCTGGAGCTCAGGAAGGAGGCAGGGGCTGCAGATGTTTTTGGAATCATCATGTAAGGTAAAACGCAGCTTGAGAAGGTGAGGAATGCTGACACATTTGGAGAGTGAAAAAGAAAAGCTACCCTTCCCATATGGCCAACTAATACTCCCAGACCTTCCAAGAACTGGTCCCTTATCTATCCCACAGGCAGATGACCATTTCATCAAGTCAGAGGCAGCCTCCTCTCCACCCCATGTTCTGCATCAGAAAAACCCAGGACAGGGATCCCGTTCTATCCTCATTCATTTAACACCAAGCTCTAACTAAGATGTTCAGACTAGACATTGGAATTTTCAGCTATTTGTACCCCGATTCCCTACCTGAGTGTAAGGGGACTGAAGGCAACTCCTAGATATAGAACTATACATTCCAAAAACATCCTCATTTCAGAAACAGTCAAAATCCTTGTCTTAGTCGCTGTTCTGTTGCTGTGAAGAGACACCATAGCCAAGGAAACTCAAAGAAAGCATTTAGGTTCAGAAGTTTAGTCCATTGTCATCATGGTAGGACATGGCAGCAATCCTGGCACTGGAGCTGAGGGCTGCATTTTGATCCAGAGAGAGAGAGAGAGAGAGAGAGAGAGAGAGAGAGAGAGAGACACCCTGGGCCTGGTGGTGTGGGCTTTTAAAACCTCAAAGTCTACTCCCAATGACATACTCCCATCCCACCAACAAGGCTACACTTCCTAATCCTTCTAATCTTTTCAAATAGTTCCACTCCCTAGTGAATAAACATTCAAATATATGAACTCACAGGGGCCATCCAAACCATGACAGTACTCTATCGCAAGGAGTCAGAAAGCAATAATACTTCAGTAATGAAGTATTTATGAGAACTAGTTACTCCACATGAACCTGCATGACTTCCTCATACCATAGCATCTGAAAACCTGGGCGTTCTCCCAAGCTGTCCCTTGAGCCTCTGTGCGAAAGAGAACTGGTCACAAGGTGAGCAGTTCCCTCTCCTTGCACAGTCTACTTTTTATGCATTGGAAAAAGCTGTTCAGTTCCAGCAGCCATTACCTCCATAATCCTTCAGACTGAAAAGAAACGTCTACAGAAGGGAAAACTTAGAATCGAAGTGCTTTACAAAAGGAAGTGGTAACAGAAATGTCTTTCCCATGACTCCAGTCACAGAGATTCAGTCAAGCCCCTTTGGAAAAACATTATCAACTTGGGCTGGAGAGATGGCTCAGCAGTTAAGAGCACTGACTGCTCTTCTAGAGGTCCTGAATTCAATTCCCAGCAACCACATGGTGGCTTGTAACCATCTGTAATGGGATCTAATGCCCTCTTCTGGTGTGTCTGAAGACAGCTACAGTGTACTCACATACAGAAAATAAAACTCTTAGAAAATTTACAATGCTCTCTTTCCATAAGCAAAAAATATCTGAAATCCTGAGAAAGAGAAAGACACCCCCATATCTTATTTCATAAGAAATTGCCATGTCCTCTCTAGCATTTTCAACTGACTCAGGTCAGCTTTTGGGGGCAACAGATGTGAGGGTCTTACTTATCTATAGCCCATCTAGTACTTGACACAGAGTAGGGACTCAAAATGAATACATAAGTATGGAATGGATGAGAATATTTCCTCATTCTAGTTTTTAAAAATAAGAACTAGAAGTCAGGCAGTGGTGACTCGAGCCTTTAGTACCAGCACCCAGGAGGTAGAAGCAGGTAGATCTCTGAATTCAAGGCCAGCCTGGTCAACAAAGTGAGTTCCAGAACAGTCACATTTGAGAAACCCCCAGCCTCAAAAAAAGAAGGAGGGAAAGGAAGAGGAGGAGGAGGAGGAAGAGGAGGAAGAGGAGGAAGGGGAGAAGTATAAGACAAGAAGGAGGGGGAAGGAGGAAGAGGAGGAGGAGGAAGAGGAGGAAGAGGAGGAAGGGGAGAAGTATAAGACAAGAAGGAGGGGGAAGGAGGAAGAGGAAGAGGAAAAGGAGGGAGCTTGGTTGGTACCCTTATTTTTAAAAAGTGTCATACACATGGCAAGAGCATGTGAAGATGAGAAGGTGGCAGAGATAAGGGGCGACCAGCCCACTCCTTACAGGTTATATTCAGAGCATTTAGAAAGACTCAGGGAGCAGCCAAGTGTTAGGGTCTTTTCTCAGATCTACATTTTCATCTCACAGGAAGGCAAATTTAGAGATTACCCTTGCTTAGCCAAAACTTCTAAAAAAAAAAAAAAAAAGAGCCCTACAAGCCCCAGTGAACCAAGCCACAGTGGGAGCCTCAGGCTCCCACCTGCCTCCCTCAGAAGCAGAGGCCCCAGCTGAAGCTGCCACAGTTTCAGCAAAGCACCAGGGATCTCCTGGAATTCAATCTATGCGCACTCAGGAGCCCTGTGCTAATTTTAATCCTGACCTGTAGTGAGCATGGCTCTATTAGAGCTATTTTTATTTAACTCCAAAGGAAAATCTAAACAGGCTCTAGATTAATATCTCTGTATTGGAGACATAGTGCATCAACGAAATAGTGATAAACAGCCTTAACTACATAGCTGAGCATTTGTTAACAAGACGGAACACAGAAGTAGGCCAAGTGTATAAATGGATAAGTCATCTGAAGGCATTTGATTAAATTCAATAAGCTTTCACTTAAAAAGTCTGGAATATGAAATTACTTTCTTAAGGAACTTTAAACTATTTTAAGCCAAAAGCCAATGTCATTCTGATTAGTAAATATAAAAGACATTTTCCTCAAGCTCAGGACTAACACAAAGAGGCCCATTGTTTTTGCCCTCAGATACTGATACACTGAAATCTCTATTAAAAAGAAATAATAATGTGGGGATGACAATTCTTTACCTACAAGACTGAAGCCAGTCACTACAAAATTAAGTTGATTAAATAAAAGATACTAACCTATTTTGAGACGGCATAAAATTTGTAGAGGGACATGTTGGGTATATACAGGGACATATATACCTGTATATATGCATATAGGGATGTGGGGGTGCATAAGGATGCATTGGGGATGTGGAGAGACATGCTGGGAATGTAGAAGGACTTAGAAAAGGAAAATGAAAAAGAACGTCAAATTTCATTGATCCCCTTCATGAAAATCTCAAAACTAAAGAAAAATAAAAATTAGAGTTGAAAACTACTAATACATTTCAAAAGTATAAGTAAGAAAGATGTCATCTCCCTGAGTCATCTCTCCAGCTCTGTATCCATACATTAGTATTCGCCCATAGGGCCACACCAGCGGGGTGATTGCGATCTGTGTGATACTGATGGATGATGATAAAGTAAAGATGTACACCACAGCATGCAGCGGCATTAGCCCAACGAGAAAAAGTAGCACTAAAGAAAGCCATATGCTGAATGTCGGTAATGTTAGTGTAGAATTATAGGTGCCTTTTCAATTCTTTTCTTTATTGTACTTCTATTTCCCAGGTTTGCCAGCTTTTAAACTTAAGATATTCGATAATCAAAAGAATGCTTTTTGGAAATGAGAAACCCAGAAATATCCCCGCTAAAAACATGGCCAGGGTGGGAAGAGATTGAAGGAGGGAAAGAAACAGAAAGAGGACCAAAGACACAGAGCAAAGAGCATCATTAAGTAATTAAGTCAATTAATTAAGTCAGTCAATTAAGTGATTAAGAAAAGCAAAGTGGTAATAGGATAGAGAAAACGTCCTCCATCGTTACTAGAGAAGTGCACTTTCAAAATTATAAAGTGCCAAGTTTTGACAAGGGTTAAAAATACGAGAGAATCCCACAAACTGGAATCTGTTGCCGAAACATCACTTGGAAAGGCCACAGTTATACAGTAGGAACAGAGCTGCAATTGATACCTTTAATATTTCTTTGGATATGGGGGGTCTCGGCACGTTGTCCAGGTTGGCTGCAAACTCCTGGGTTTGAGCAGCCTTCCTCCCATGAGCCCTTGAGCACCTAGAACAACAGGCCTGAGTCCTATGCTTGGTGGTGACAGATTGGGGGAAGCACATTTGATGACACCTACTGAGAGCCTCTTTTAAAGTACCTTTTAAACTGTTAATTTTACCACTAGGACTCTGTACACTAAAGAGGGTATTAGAAGCTAAGCATGGTGGTATGCACCTCATAGTCTGGAATGCTGAGCAGGAGGATTGTTTAAGCCCAGGAGTATGGGGCAGCCTGGGCTACTTAGGAAGATAAATACTAAAATGGAAAATAATAATAATAAAAATTGTGAGGGGAAAGTGAGGGAGGAGCATATGCAAGGCCCTGGCTCACTCTCCCAGAAGGAAGGAGAGAGGGAGGGAGGGAAGGAGGGAGGGAGGGAGGGGGGGAAGAGGCAAAGAGAAAAAGGGAGAACAAAACTAGAGATGTGTCATGTGCATGTTATCCCAGAGCTGGGGAGAGAGAGACAAGCAGATCCCTGCCACTGGCTGGCCAGCCAGCCTAGCTGACTGAGTGAGCTTCAGGTTCAGTAAGAGACCCTGTCTCAAAAGTAAGGAGGATAGCTCTTTAGAAGCGCACAGGGCGTCTAGAAATAAGCACACTCCCTTGTCCCCTGTAACTAATTTGATCTGGGTTTGCCCGGCTGGGATTCGAACAGTCTTCACCTGTTGCCAGTCGTCCTGTGACTCTACATTGGAGAATCCCAGGCATTCTCAGTCAGCTCTGGGCGGTCAGAAAACAGAGATCCAAGAGGTGTCGCTGGAGAACACACAAGAATGCCACGCTGCTGCTGCTGCTGCTGCTGCTGCTGCTGCTGCTGCTGCTGCTGCTGCTGCTGCTGCTGCTGCTGCTGCTGCTGCTGTGTGAACCTCCAGAAATGCATCACTGGAAAGCTTCTTGCACCTATACAGCGAGCATTCCATACAGATTCTGGAAGTTCTTGTCTTCTTCACACTGACTTAAACACCCTGTCTATCATGGTACCAGGGCTCGAACCCAGGGCCTCGTGCATACTAGTCATAGCGCCCTGTCCGTAAGCTGTCTCCTCAGCCCTGAGATTCAAAACACAATGGAGCATATTTCTGTTCCAACTACTTCTAGTTTTACTAATCTCTGCCACTGTGAATTTTCAAATCATTTCCAAGCCACAACTGGAAGAAAAATCTCAAGCCCTGTAAACCAGGCATTCAGGAACCAACCCAGCTTGCTGAGCAGAGGATCAGCTCAGACCCCAGAGGCTAACAAAGAACCCGGGCTCTGCCC
Source organism: Rattus norvegicus (assembly GCF_021556685.1). Classification (NCBI taxonomy): domain Eukaryota; kingdom Metazoa; phylum Chordata; class Mammalia; order Rodentia; family Muridae; genus Rattus; species Rattus norvegicus. The sequence goes on along the minus strand of NC_141534.1, from coordinate 249,005,693 downwards.
CGACATCTGAATTCATCCTGCCTTTGTGGGTGAAGAAGTGGAGACAAAATTACATGCCAAGAGTCTTTAACTTCCGTGAATATTATCCACCTCCCAGAGATTGACGAAGAGGCTGGCAGGAACCCTGCAGGACTTCCCGAAAGCATTTCCCTGGTGAAAAGATGTTCAACGATGAAGTCTTTCTTGTTTTGCAGAACAGCAAATGAATGGACACTTTCTTTAGAATCGACAGTGTTTGAAGCAACTCTGGTGATACCCAAATTAAAGCACATTATATGATATTTTAATCCCAGGCGTGTAGAGCGTGCACTGGGGTCACATGTGTTTTTTTTTTCCCCAAATGATTTTCTTTCCACTCCCTGGATTTTCCATACTCAGTAATATTATATAGTTTAAACTTACAATGAAGTCATCAAAACAGAGTACCTCCTTGCCGCTGCCTCTTTTAATTCTGAATAAAGGACCCACACTGTTTAAATATTACCATGTAGCTAGCTGCTCCTTCCAAGAAACAAAAATACACAATTGCCAGCTGACTCGTGGATGTGGGTGCACTCACAGACAGCCCCTCTAAAAGAGGCCTTTCACGGTTACTGTGAGTGGTGGGTGGCGAAGGTTATGGACACAGCAGTCTTGCCCCGAGCAGAGCGAGAGATCTTAGGCACACTGATAATGAACTGGGTGACACTAACAGGTCAGCCTGTCTCTTAGCCCTGTGAAGACTGGCTACTCTGCTTTCTTTCCCCACAAACTTGACTCTTACCCTAGTGCTCCTGACCTCAGTGAAGGGATACTGCCATCAGGGGTTGCAGGGGGTTGGGGGGAAGGACACTTGTAAGCCTTTGCACCTTAAAGCTAGAGGGCAGAGTTTATATCATATTCCAAATTTAGAGCAGAAGCTGGAGGAGGGGGAGGTTGAAAACATCATCCTATACTGCATACCCCAGGCCCGACAACTGGCTGGCTGGAGGGGTTCGGAGGAAGGTCTGCAATCTCTACAAAGAACAGCTGCCATGCCTCTGGGCAGAAGACCATGAGATCTCAAAGACCTCAGGTAGGTCCAGCTACAGAGCCCCTAGGAATAGCCCAGTTTCACTGCTGTGAAGAGAAAAAGTTAAATTCTTTTCCTGCCATACTACTGGGTCTACAAAGGCACATGCTAGCTAATAAGTGCTGAATTCTTACTTTATTTTGGATGGTGTTCTCAATACTTTACGTAAATTATCCCGTTCAATTTCACAACCTGTGTCCTAAGTATCACCCTCCACCATGTACATGTGGGCATTTCAGCCACATGTTTTGAAGGAGGCCACCCCAAGTATTAGCAGTGGAGCCAGGATATAAATTTCCTGTCTGAGCAATTTGCCTCTAGAACCCAAATGTATAAAGTGGAATAAGGAAAAAACAAGAATTACATTTCTTTCACATGTAAATCTCAGGATTAAAGACCAGACACATTGGGCTGGAGAGATGGCTTAGTGGCTAAGAGCACCGATGGCTCTTCCAGAGTCCTGAGTTCAAATCCCAGCAACCACATGGTGGCTCACAACCATCTGTAATGAGATCTGATGCCCTCTTCTGGTGTGTCTGAGGACAGCTACAGTGTACTCACATACATACAATAAATCTTTTTTTAAAAAAATCAAACATATCGTATCTTTACTTAGGATACAATCTCTCTCTCTCTCTCTCTCTCTCTCTCTCACACACACACACACACACACACACACACACACACACACACTCACACACACACACACATTTCTCCTTTCATGAAAAATATAAGGCAGAGCCCAACTTGTAAAGCAAGTAAACCAAGGGCCACACAAGAGACACAGAATGAAAGAAAGGTTGAGGTCCCCACAGCCAGTATCTCCCTCACCAGACTGAGGTTCCAAACTCCTGGGACACTGTTAAAATAGACAAACAACAATAACAACAACCCTGGTCCAGACAATTATCTCCCAGAATTAAGATGCTTGAGAGTCAAAAGAAGCTTGGCATAACACCAACAATCACCAACAAAATCAAAAGAAAAGACAAAAATACTCCTAAGAGACCCTGATCCCCACCCTGACACTAAACAGCTCCAGTCTGAGGAGCAGAGGGGCCAAGGGAGGTGGAATTCCAGGCTGGAGGGAGAATCCAGAATAGGCAAATCCAATAAACAGACAGAGGTGGGCCAGCAGAGGCTGCAGGGGCGCCAGGGCCTGTGGTGAGGGGGAAGGTTAGGCAGAGACAGAGGTAGGAGAAGGGGTGCATGCCTCTACTCACCCAGCCTGTTCCTCAGGCTGCAACTGTCAAGCACAGTGACAGAATGACAAGAACTTAACAGGGCTTCAAAAATCAGTGTCTGAAGGGAAAACAAAAAAACCAGCTTCATGGCCCTTCTCACGAAATCAAACACTGCCTCTCCCTCACACACAGAGGCACGACATCCACAAGGGAAGGCCTAGGCTCGGCAGAAGTCCCTGCTTTGGGAACCATGGGCTCCCAGTGAAGAGCACCAAGAGACTTGGTCCCTCTACACAGCGGTACCTGCAATCTGCTGTGGGACCCTGGGCAAGACACTTAACCTCTTCGTGCCTCCTATTTCCGTCTGTTCCATTTTATCTTCTGCGTTGCAGTCTGGTTCCTAGGCTGCTGTGATAAATGACTTCACGTTGACTGTTTAAATAATGCAGTTATTACTGTAAAGCCCCGGAGGTCGGAAGTCTCTGATGGGCTGGCTTCAAGGCTGGTTCCTTCAGCAGGTTCTAGGGAAGAATTCATTTTCTTGCCTTTTCTCCACCCTTCAGACTGGGATCAAACTTCAAGCCCCACACAAGCTTCGACAGTATTTTACCTGTTCCCTGACTGCACCCTTGACCTCTTTTTACATTACGCAAAACACCTCTCTATATAAATAGTGGCCCTCCATCTTCCTTTTATAGGGGTACTGTGATTGGACTCAACCCTCACAGAAATCCAGAATCATGTCTTACTTTAAACACATCTGCAGGGTCCACTTGGTCGTGTAAAGTGGCATATCCACAGGTTCCAGAGACTCACCCTAGAGCGTCCTTGACCTCCACGTAGACCTGCCAAACCTCGGGTCTACAGACTTTCACAGCCAAGAAAGCATAATGCTCGCAGCTAACTTGCTAGATAGTAAATGTGAGGCCCTCTGCAAAGTGCTTTGGGTGAATCATTTCCTCGGTGCAACCCTGAGAAAGTATTTTTATCACCTTACAAAACAACTGTTTGGCCAGGGTTATAGGACTGGCTGGCAGCAAGATTTAAGTACCCAAGTATGCCTGAGTCCGAAGTCCCTGCCTGTGATCAAAGGGGTGTCTGACCGGATCCTCTCAGCCATGATAATTAGTAGGAAGAAGTCGAAAAGAACACCAGGGGACTTCAAGAGTTATTCCCCGGCTAGAGATGGGTTCCTGTTGAGTCCTAGGAACGAGAAAAGCACAGAGAGCAGAGCACTGGGAACATATCCTCATAAGCAAAAGAAAGGATATGCCTACCATAAAGTCAAAACGAACTACCTAGAACTGAGATTTCAGGGGCATACGGAGGTATAAGGAGTTCATTCCTATCTCTAGCTAGAATTACCCCGCCCCTCCATCTGACCTTAAAGAAAGAATTCACATGAATTCCTGGAGAGATTTCCTATTGAGCCAGGTGGTTCTGGACCCTGTGAAACAGGCTGAAAAGCCTGGGAACCCTGGTGGGCCAACCAAAATGGTCCTGTCATCATGGAGCTTGCTTTACACGAAGACTAAGCCATGCCCTCCACCACGACAGTTATTGACACGCAAACCCCCAAGTACCACAGGATTCAACACAGTCCGGTGGGGTTTCTGCTATCTGCAATAAATGACCTCTCTTCTTTTCAGTTCCCGTATAGCCAACGGCTACAATTCAAGGACAGACAGAGAGAAGGGGCAAACCACACGATTGCTATGCATGCCTGACGGGGTGGGCTTGAGTAGTCAAGGCTTTTGAACCTCACCCACCGAACAAGTTAACTACAGCCTTATCTGAAACTCCCCAGTGAGCGGAATTAACGATATTAAGCTTCGCCCAGTCGCACGTATGGATCATGAGCTCAAAGTTAGGTGCAGGACGGCACAGAGGTCAAGGGAATGGATTCTGGAGACAGCCTGCTTTGATTCCGTCTAGGCTGTGACTCAATACACATTCATCTTCTGTTACCTCTATTTTTCCATCTTCAGAATGGACTTAATAATAGGGGTCCGTGCTCCTCATTAGAAACTGAGAAACTAGCCACCATGTAGAAGTCCTTTTGATGGTGTCCACAGTGGTTCTCAGCCTTCCTAATGCTGCCACCCTTTAATTCAGATCTTCAGGTTGTGGTGACCCCCCAACCGTAAAATTATTTTTGTTGCTACTTCATAACTATAATCCTGTTACTGTTATAAATAGTAATGTAAATATTTTGGGAGGCAGGGTTTTTCCAAAGGGGCTGAGACCCACTGACATAGGCGAACATATGCCCAATATTACATAGCCCCATTGTCCATTATTTCTGAAGTTGTTACTAGCTAAGGGAAGGAGAGACTATTGCAAGGTCACATGAGGCTGGACCAAGTTTTGTTGCCAAACATTAGTCCGTGGAAGGATGCAGGTAAGGGGTCAGGTCTCTAGCACTTCTGCCCTACGTCATAAGGATGAGGTAAGCTAACAGGTGAAGCGCTTGGCACACTGTCCAGCGTTGTTTCCGTCGACACAGACAGGGGATTATAAATGGGAAACTTTAACTTCACAGTTAAATTTCATTTGCAAATCGGTTCCCTTTGGAGATTAACTCCGAGGAAACAATTCTCCAGGACAGGCATTTCCGAGATGATGGCAGTGCCCTGGATAGCCACATGTAGTATCCAAGCACTTAGATGCGGTTAACTTCATTTATTTTTAACTCATTTAAATGCAACCATCTGGGCCTAGTGGCTACCATATTGACAATACAGCCATGGAGAGCTAAGCTCCCAATCTGGCCCATGAAAACCTACTTAAGCCATAACCCAACTGAATTAATATTGAATTAACAAGCCTGAGTTCTTCATCCAGGAAGCCCAGGGGATAAGGAAAAGCCTTAACTTCCTTGCCAGACCCCACAGCTGGTAGGCTTTGATGTGTCCTTCCTCTTTTTCCGTTTCCCATCCCATCAATCCAGAGCTCCCATCTTCTCCACCCGAGGCTCATGAAGCTACACGCTCTTCTATGACCCATCCACATCTTCCATCACTTGTCAAGTAGCTCCCAAGGAAAGTGTAAGAGCGGGATAGAAGCACGGAAGCAGTTGTCCTGTGCAGGCTGCTTGTGAAAGGCAGGGGCTGCCAACACACACACACACACACACACACACACACACACACACACACACACACACCCCTACAGAACAGCCATGCTTTGTGAAAATGTCCCCTCTACTTACAAAACCTCCCCCTGTGCCCAGACCCTTTCAATCTTCCTTTGTCCATTTCAAAGTTTGTAACAAACTGCACACACCAGACAAGTGCCACCCAGTATACGACGAAAGATCAAAGAAACTTGTGACTGCGAAAAAGAAAAGAAGACCGACCACCTTCGTCAGACTCTAGCTTCACCCCACCGGTTCAAGTACAAATTTTTTATTCGAAGGTCAAACTGGAACACATCCAGGAGCTTGTCTTGCTAGAAGGAGCGGAAAAGAATGTGCCTACAGCTTAACCTCACCTTTTACCTGGTCTGGAGCCAAAGGTGACCAGGAGGCACTCCTAAGCAGAAAGCAAATTTCTCCTAGGGGCTGTGAGTGAAGGATGTACGGGTGGTGAATGTTTCCCTAAATCCTCGTGGTTACATTGATTCCTCTAAAAGAGAGCTTTACTTTGTACAAACCAGAGTCTTAGCGTTTAATGCCTGCCCACAATTATTTCTAGAGAGCCTTCAAGGTGTAAGGATCGGGCCAGGAAAGGCTCAGCAAATACCACGGGTGAGGAAAACGTGCTATCTACATAAATCGCACAGACCCATTGGGGTAAGTAAGAGGCTATGGTAATCAAAGCAGAGGGAGGATGCTCGCAGTTTCAGGCTAAGCCAACAAACTGGAGACTGAACACTGTTTAGCATCTAGAACCATCACTGGGGAGGCTGGTCGAAACCAACGAGGAAGAAGAAAACATATTCTATAGCAGTGGTTTTCAACCTTCTTAATGCCGCAACTCTTTATTCAATGCAGTTCCTCATGCCGGGATGACTCCCAACCATAAAATTACTTTTGTTGCTAATTCATAACTGTAATTTTGCTACTGCTGTGGATTGTGTGGTAAAGCTCTGTGTTTTCTGATGGTATTAGGCATCCCTATGAAAAGATCCCTCTGGTTGTGAACCACAGGTTGAGAACCTTTGTTCTAGAGCATATTGTCAAGCATGGTTCAGAAAAACCACAGTTCTGTATAGTAACTGAGGAGGGATGGTGAGCTCCTCCTGCACTGACAACTAGGAAGCTATACTGACATCCAGAGAACCACCTGCCACCCCTTCCCAAGACTGGCTTTTAACTATTGCTTCTGGGTTCACGTTCCTGACTTTAGCTGTGCTATTCTGTGCCCTTAGCATCACCCTGCCCCCACAGGGGGCGTCTACAAAAGAGTTAAGAAAACCCACTAATGCTGATGAAATTCTGAACTTTGTACAAAAAAGTTTTCGGCGAAGTCGACTCTAGTTACTAAAGAGCTTATTTTTTTAATGCACTGAATTATTGAATAATGAATAGTCCCTATACAAATTGATTTAGTCAATTGAACCAAATGTGCCATGACTTAAATGTAAGGGGGGGTACATATTTACCCTGTGCACGTAACACGGGCCATGGCCAAAGAATTGTGAATCTGTGTTATTTAGAAAGACTTTAGAGAAAAAGCATAGCCGTTCTCGAAATCACCAGTCAGAGTGAAACAGGTCCAGTGCTGTATTTCCTAGGATTCCACAGATAAATCTCTCCGGAAACAATGTCTGAGAACTTTCCTTGAAATGCGTTGCTGAGAAAGGGACTTCTACTTTGCTTTGTGCTGGGCCACTTCCACACCACACACACACACACACACACACACACACACACACACACACACACACACACACACACACACAGCATGAAATGGTGAGCCGAGGCCAGGGTAACCGGGTGACCTCCAGCCTAGCATTCCCCAAGGGATGACTGCCCCGGCTGTCCCCTGGGAGGCGGGAGCCGCTGACTGGGCCACCAGGTACACGAACTCAGGCTGCCGCCCGGGAGCGACTCCAACCCGGAGAGCACCCAGCCCAGCTCTCCGGATCTGCGGTCCTCAGTGACCAAGAGACAGAGTCGCAGGCTCACCTTAGATCTCCAGCCAGACGTGCGGCGGGACCAGAGTGCCGCGTCCCTGGGGACCTGGTCCACGCGCGTGCGTCCCCAGAGCCGTGGAGAGTCCCAGTTACAGAGTGTCAGCCGCACAGCCGATTCCCAGGAGCGAACAGAAGCCGGGCAGAGCACAGCGGGGCGCGCAGCCGCCGTCCACTGCTCTAGCCCGCCGCCCCCGCCGCCAGCCCGCGCTCCGGGCTCAGCCCGCGCGTCCCTCGCCCCAGCAGTGCGCGCTGCCCGGAGCCGAGCGGAGCGGGGCGGCGCGGGCCCCCGCCCTGGGCCGGGCTTTCCCAGAACTCGCCCGCGGGGTGAGAGGCCGCGAGCGCCACCGCGGGCCGCCCGGCGACTAGGGGAGCGGCTAGTGCCTGGCCCGCCCCCCGACTCGGCTGGATGGGGCCCGCCCCCACCACCCTGCCTCCCCACCCTAGCAGTCCGGACGACCCCCGCCAGACACCCGGGCCAAGGAGCCCAAGAGCCAGTCGGTCTCAGGTCCAGGAGGGAACCGTCTCCAGCTGCGACAGATCACCTTGCTCCGGGAGAGCCGGAATTCTGCACACCTCGGGTGCAAGAGGTCCTCTCTCACTGCCTCCCCTCCTGCTGACCATCCCTGGGTGACAGACCGGGAAACTGAGGACCGAGGTTACTAAGTGACTTTAACAAAGTTACTCTAGTAGGAATCAGCAACGAGACTCCCACCACTCGCATTCTTCCATTCATTTCCGAGTACTTGTAGAATGCTATCTATCATTGTGCCCAAGACACTTCTTTTGCTATGTGTGACTACTCATGCCTGTGATCTCTTACAAAACTAAACCGTGCCTGTTTGGTCTTTCCGAAGCAAGTCTGGAGATTTTCACAGCTGCTAGAAACTGCCGGCTTTGCCTAGAGCGTCCTTGGCTACTGGCAAAAGTTTTATGCCCTATCTGCAGTTAGGAGAGCCAGAGACCTGGAGAAAAATCAAACCTCCTCCCGTTTGCCCAAACCTGTGCCTTCTCCTTTTTTACCTGGCTGTCTTACAGATACCCGTAGGCCTGATGCCCTCTCCCACATTCAACCAGAACCAATTCTTTCCGGCCCACGTCTCAAGTCTGCATTTTCCTTGGACCAAATCAACCCTCCACGCCACAGCCATAGTCGTTCTCCTCCACAACTTTAATTAATGCAGAAATCTTCAGTATCTCCATACTAACCATCTTGTGTGAAGGCCACCATGCCCTAGCCAGTATGAGCCATACAACAGGGTGTGTCCAGCTCCCATCCTCCCGGAACTCTACCTGTAACTTCGCTGGATCACGGAGGTCTCCCACAGGCTCTGTCTGCTCTTGCTGGGTTTAGGTAGCTTCTTAAATGAGATCTCCCCTCCTTGGAGCCTCTAGCACAGGAGAGACTGGAGCAAGAATGCATAAGACAGCCAAAGAATTCTGCCCGTAAGAAAAATCTGCCAGCCCTATCCTTACACTGTTTTGCTGTTTTCTCACCACTAGGGTTTTAATGAAAACTAATGTTTCTGCTTCCCACAAAAGCTGGTTCAGGAAGGGCTTAGCAGAAGGCCTTGGGGGAGATTTTTTGTTCGTTAAGTGTCAGGTTTTTAGTTTTAGACCACCAATAAATAAATGGTCATTTACCCCAACCATAGACTTGGGCAAGTAAGTGGAGAGGTCAACAAGTACCTTCCTGGTAGGATGGGGCTTTTATTTAACATATGGCATTCCTCTGGGATTTGTGTAGTTCATTTAGTGGATCTAGCCATCCAGATATCATCATCACCTGGTACCCCAAACTTGTGGTCAGTTGTTCTTTTTTTAAAATCTGATCTGGGAATCAAATTGCTGCAAAGCTGGTGGCCATAAAGGCAGTAAACACCGAGCCCTCCAGCTGAGCCAGTGCACTGTTGAGATCGAAGACAAACGGGGGGTCCCATAAGTAGAAAGCTGATGACCACCCAAGTATGGTGGCCTGCAGGCTCCGCCCCGATACGAAGGGTGCCTTTCCCAACCCCTTGCAAAGAGAGTATCCAGATCAATGTTCCCTGCTCACTCCCTCCATAAATGCCACTGGAGGGAGCCTAGTCCCTGAGGCTGCCTCACCGCATTGGAATGTCTGAGCTAACAGGACTTCCAGAGGGTTCATTGCTCCCTCTGAACAGCGCTGCCCAGACTTTCTGGAGATTTTGATTCACTCCGCAACCTCGCCAACTCTTGCATACAAGGTGCCTTTTTTTTTTTTTTTTTTTTTTTTTTACACCCTGCCCTCTGTTCAGTCAAACATGCAGACCATCTCAGGGGCACAATGGCTCCATTCAAGGCTTTTTCAGAAGCGCAGCATATAACCTCTGCGCTGTGGGTTGCTGCCAGCCATTATCTGCAGGAAGAAAGACTGTCAGATAAAGCGCCTGAGAATCGGAGAAGCGCTGGACAACTTCCATGGAAAATTCAGTTCAGAGAAGCAAGACCGCGTCTCGGTACAGAGGACCATTCTGCCGAGTAAACAACAACAGCTTCCAGGAAGGGCACCATGGAAATTGTATCTTCACGGAGAGCATCAGTGTTGGAGACTGAAGAAGAAAGCGGGACATCATAGACCACTTAATGGAAATGGACTTAAGTGGGAGTCCTTAAGATTATGAATTTAGGTTGTAAAAAAAAAAAATCACTTCCCAGCAAGATACCCTACACCCTCTACTATGCATACAACGATTTAAAAAAAAAGGTGGGCGCTCCGTCACATTCAACAAGCCAGCCATGGGCTAACCTGCTCTTAAACAAATCCTGAAGCTGGGGGGTTGAGTGGTCAGTACAGACTACTACAGTGATTTATGTTAAGCAGCTGGGGGGCAGTGTGTCTACCGACATCTGAGACCCTGGAAGGCTGCGAAAGGACTGAAGAAGGTACGGCCTTGCTTTATGAGGCGACATTTCCTCCCCCCCCCCCTCCCCGGGAGTCACTCACTGCGTAGATGACAGACAGACCTTCCCAGTCTGCAAGACAGATCAGACATGCAGAGAGCCGGAACCAGGCATCCCAGAGTGGCCTCACTCACTCGTGAGGTCTGATGCAGTCAAACAGGTCCAGTTTCTTCGCTGATTTTTTTTTCCCAACTGGAACCTGATTTACAATCAATCCCATTCTTCAGTGGGTCTGCATTTGATAAAATAAAGGAATTAGGAAACAATAGTATTTCAGTCAACACTGAAGAGGAACTAATGCATGCCCAAGGAATTATTTAAATAGAAGATAAAAGGCCCCAACTGGGTTGGGGTGTGTGTGTGTGTGTGTGTGTGTGTGTGTGTGTGTGTGTGTGTGTGTTTCTGTTTGTTTGTTTGTTTTAAGATTAATGAACAAGAAACTCCTTCATGAATGCCTGCATGTCACTTTGGCTAGCATTCCTAGCAACCCCGTCATTAATATTTACCATCTTAAGCACAGCCTGCTCTCCACCACTCCTCCCAGATAGTAATCACGAGGTAATAGCAACCACGCAGTGCTCACCACTGTGACAATCTCCTATGTCTTCACTCATGGATCAATCCTGAGGCTCTCTCCAGGCTTTTGCTTGGTTAATGTTTATTTAAATAATAGTTTTTGCACGTATTGTTTCCTCCTCGGTGTGTTTACTCCGGGTGTCGGGATGAGGGCAGTTCACAGAGCACTCGGCAAAGCTCGCACCTTCCGTGAGGACATTCTGGCGGGAACAGATCTAAGTCAGCGCAGACGCAGCATAGCGGAAGGTGCAAACGCCCTCCTCTGCCTGTACATACTGCCTACCTCTTCCTGGTTTGCAGACATGCAATCTGAGTTGAGCACGGTTTAGAAAAGAAGGAACAACTCATCTCCCTTTCTCATTCTGTCCCCCTCTCCCTTTCTCCCTCCTCACTCCTTATAAAGGATGGGGCAGACTGGAGAGATTGCTTAGCATGCCTACTACTCTTACTGAGGACCCAAATCCAGACAGACAGCTCACGGCCAGTTTATGACCAGTTCCAAGGGATCTGACATCCTCTTCTGGCCTCTTCAGGCACTAACAGACATGTGACATATATTCACATGCACACACACACACACACACACATGTTTACATGCTCATACACACATGCACAAAGCATACACACATGCAGAAGCACAATGAAAAGAAAAGAAAACAAATCCTAAAAGAGATAGAGACAGAGAGAGAGAGAGAGAGAGAGAGAGAGAGAAACAAAACTCCCCAGGACTTGATAGGTTAAAAAATATTAGCAGAAATTTAAGTGCTAGAACAGAAAGACAATAAAAATAACAGCAGACTACAAACAAACAAACAAACAAACAAACAAAAAAGGTTGGCTATAGCTAATGCAATATTGGCAGTAACCCATTATGTTCTACTGATGTTATTTACCAGAAAAGAATAACGGTTTACAGTGGGTTATCCAAGCATCCAGTAGGAGAATCTAACTATAGAGCAAGACAAACAGACAGGGCGGAAATATGACATGCAAAACAGCTAAAACGAAGTAGAAAACTGAAAACCAAAACCTAGAATTTTTAAAGCCAACTATTAGTAAGACTAGGTTTTTTTTAAAATATGTAAACAAAATGGAGAAATAATCATACTGCCTATATTTATCAGATGATTACGTAAGGCCAGCTACAGTTCTAAGTACGCAGCTGGAATTCGCTCATTTGACTCCCACAACAGACGTATGAAATAAACACTACAGCGATATCCATTTAAGTGAGAAGGAACTGGGGCACGGGAGAGTGGAGCCGTTTGCCTCGTTCATAAATACCTATAAAAGAAAGCAGGTAGTTTGACCGTAAGGTTTCTATCTTCACCGTTAGTCTAAAGGGGGTGGCCATAGTGACTTACAGCAGAGAGGAAGACACCAGCTGGCGGTGGTGAGCCACGAAGACATAGGCTCATTTTCTTTAAAGAAGTAGAATGGGAGGTTTGATGTGTGGCTTCAGTTTTTGCCTTTTTAAACACATTTACTTACTAATAGGAAGCATAAGTCCTTCAACTTTTATCTTCTTCAAGGTTATTTTGATAATGCCTTGCGCTTACATGTAAATTTAAAAATTAATTTGTGCAAACAAAAGAGAAGGGAGCTGGCATTTTGATAGGGACTGCGTTGAGCCTGTAGACCCATCTGAATCCATTTGTATCTAAAAATGAAGGAGTGGGGAAATTGTTTTCAAAAGATTTAAAAGCCATAGTCTGGGACACAGCTCAGTGGTAAAAGTGCTTGCTCAGCACATTGAAGGCCCTCGGTTTGAACCCAACCAATAAACAAATAAATTTCTCCTCATTACCCTTTACCACCTCAGACATAACTCAGACAGAACCACTCGGGTGTCTCCCAGGGTTGTCTCCGTGTCTCATAGTTGATGCCCTATTAATCACCTGACACTTTGCATGCACCTTGACACTACCATCTGCCACTGTATGTTGAAGATTGTCCCCATGCCTGCATCTAGAGTGCCATGCTTTACTCTGTGGCCATGCTGTTACTTGCCCTTCCAGTTTTCTGACAATGGAAATCAAGTTTCCTTCCAATCTTATTACCAAAAAAGAAAAGAAAAAAAATGTGATAATCGGCCCTGGGCATACATATCATTTCATCTCCAGATGAATAGTATTCCTATATCGGAAAGTGCTAGAAGTCCCGGCTACAGTGTCAAAAGGCTTCAGACGTTTTAAATTTAAAGGCTGATGCCAAATTGACCATGATAGAGGTTGTACTCGTTGATGTTTCCTCTGGCGATGTATGTGAGTCCTTGTTTTCCCTCCCCTTGGCCAACAAAGTCCTTTTCAAACTTCTCCAGGCTATTCCAACAGGGGCTGTTGGCATTCCCTGCTGGGTGTGTCATTTACCTTGGCATCCTGCCTCCTTTGTGGGAGGGAGAGTAGCTGGCCAGGACGCCCTCGCTAGAGATCTTTCCACACCTGTTTAATCTTCACCGAGTTCGGCTTCTTTTCTCGATGTATTTAAGGGCTCTGTGAGGCCTGTTTTCTTTCATCTTTTAGATGATGTGATCATTTTCATGAGTGTTTAAAGCCTGTCTCTTCTAACAAGAATCAAGCTGACTTCGGCAGCAAGCAGGTAACGATACAGAAATTCTAAAACTTCTAGAAAGAAGTTTTACTTAAACTAGTAAAACTAGTGTTACTGTGGTCTCAGGGTGGAAACTGAGTTTATGTTAGAGGTTTTTAAAAAAAAAAGAGTAGGCAAATTTGCTTCTAATCATGTTATGGTCTAAATCTGAAATGTTCCCCTACAGGCTCATGTTTAAGGCTGTGTTTTCCAGGTTGTAACATTATTTGAATGGGGTGCAGAATCTCTGGAAGGGGGGAACTGGCTGGCAGGAGGAAGGCTAGACTCCTGGCTCTGCTCTTCAGTCACGATACCCTCCTGCTTCCTGGCCATGTGATCATCTGTCCTCTTCCTCCTCCTCTTCCTCCTCCTCTTCCTCCTCCTCCTTCTCTTCCTCCTCCTCTTCCTCCTCCTCTTCCTCCTCCTCTTCCTCCTCCTCCTTCTCTTCCTCCTCCTCTTCCTCCTCCTCTTCCTCCTCCTCTTCCTCCTCTTCCTCCTCCTCTTCCTCCTCCTCTTCCTCCTCCTCTTCCTCTTCCTCCTCCTCTTCCTCCTCCTCTTCCTCCTCCTCTTCCTCCTCTTCCTCCTCTTCCTCCTCTTCCTCCTCTTCCTCCTCTTCCTCCTCTTCCTCCTCTTCTTCTCCTTCCTCCTCTTCCTCCTCCTCTTCCTCCTTTTCCTCCTCCTCTTCCTCTTCTTCCTCTTTCTCCTCTTCCCCCTCCTCCTCCTCTTCTTCTTCCTCCTCTTTCTCCTCTTCCCCCTCCTCCTCCTCTTCTTCTTCCTCCTCTTCCTCCTCCTCTTCCTCCTCTTCCTCCTCTTCTTCCTCTTCCTCCTCCTCCTCTTCTTCTTCTTCCTCCTCTTCCTCCTCCTCTTCCTCCTCTTCCTCCTCCTCTTCCTCCTCTTTTTTCTCTTCTTCCTCCTCTTTTTTCTCTTCCTCCTCCTCCTCCTTCCCCTTCTCCTCCCCCTCATTTCTCCACTGTCATGGACAGGGGAGCTGTTCCTCTCTGCCTTCCGTGTCACATGACACACCGAAAATCTCAGAAATCCTGAACCGAAACAAACTTTGGCGCCCTTAATTTATTTCTATTATATTGTCTGGTCACAGAAACTCAAAAATAATGAACACACCAGGTAACCTGCACAACCACAGGAAAAAGAAAAACCAAATGAACCACGTCAGTTAACAAAGAAAACCCAGAGTGGGAAACAAAAGCTGCAGCGTGCCTAAGAAATGTCATTACTATTCCCCAGAGAGTATCTCTGAACCAGAAAAATAGAAGGTAGGAAATTATATAAATGGATGGGTGGGTGGATGAAAGCATGCTGGCTCCTGTTTTATATTCCAGAAACAAATAAATGAGATCCACTCTCTACCTTGCCCATGGGGTAGCTTTTGATACAAACTACTTGGCATAAAACAAAAAAACAAAAAAACAAAAAACAAACAAAAAAAAAAAAAACAGGTCAAGACTCTGAGAGCAAATGTCAAGATGAGAAGATTTGACGGTTCATACCTTGTTGATGGGTCTCAACTGGCATAACCACACAAAGAGCGATTAGGCAATACCCAGTCTTGTTGAAGATAATCTTACAGTGCAGAATCAGGTTCACTTCTATGTCTATCTACCAGAAGAATTTTTAGAATTCTAGAAATTTCTAGAGGAATTTCAAATATGCGTAATGAGATACACCACGAGTTCTTTGCAGTTTGTTTAGAAATTTCCCAAACAAAATCGACAGACTGCAACATACCTGAATGTCCACTTACTGGAGGTAGATTAATATAGCTGCTTTTGCTTAATCGTGAGATAAAGTGCTATGCAATGTTTGAGCGCCACTCCCTTCTTATAATGAAGTGGAACCTGAATTCGTGCCTGGGCCATAGGTCTCTAGAGCCCACAGTCTGTCGTTCAGGCTGCCATTCAAGCTCTCCCCACCTTCTCGCACCTCTCTAGCTATTATAAATTACAGTCCACCAAGCAAAACCAAAACACAACAACAAACCTACCATCTTCGTGCCTGCTTGTGAGAGACCATGAATGGGCCTGTTGACTGTTGATGTCCCCTCAGTCAGGAGGAGGGAGAGAGGGATCATTAGAGCCTCCCTCACCTGAGATATGAGCAGCCTCTTTCTATTCAACCACACACACACACACACACACACACACACACACACACACACACACCTATCTAATCTACCTGGGAGTTGCTAAAATATATAAACCCAGAAGAGTTAACTGAAGAGAAACCACCTGTGGAGCTTGTTGTCCTCCATGCTGGGCTGAGAGGCTCTCTGGTGGTATCTGCTTTGGAGTCACTCTCGCCTCTCCTTACCTATGCTCTGTCAGAAAGTCAGCTAAACTCATAGGCTCTGCAAGTTGGACTCTGGTGCAATTACACTTTGCTTTGTCTTTGGAGCCTTAAAGAAGGAGGTGGATATGTGTTTGACTCCCCCAAGAAGGAACTCCTCCAAACCATCATTATGTTCCATTTATTCCCCAAGCTAAGAATGTTCTTAGTGACTATGAAGTTTTGGGTCAATACTACTTGTGACCTGCCATGTTCACTGGCTAAGCAACTTCCAAAACCTCACCATGCCATCTTTCACACGAGCCACACCACCACACCTTTTTCCCTCTGTGATTTTCGATAATATTCAAACAGCGTTGTAAAGCACACGCTTATTCTGCAGTCTCCTTGGTGAAAGTTCGATAGCTTTAGAACTCTAAGGTTCTTATGGTGTTAGTGAATAAATCCATGCTAAAGAAACAAGCATGGCGGCCAGTCGTAGTCGTCGTTATTTACTGTGCCCCAAGCCCTACCCATTATCTACCTGAGCCAATGATTCATGGAATTAAAGGCTGAGACTTACAGTAGGGAGTTTGTCCAAGTCCAAGTTTACACAGCTAGTAAGTAGAAGACGTACGTTTCTAAATCGGGATTATTGGCTGTGCAATGGTGTGGCTGTGACTGACATCTGTCAGTCCAGCAATCACCAGGGTTGATTCAGCTGGTCTGGCTGGGAAGGTGCCCCCTTCTCTCCCACAGAGATGTGTGCATCTTTCCTGATGTGTGTGCTTTCCCCAAGGCTGCTCTCTGTACAAGAAGACTGTCTTTGTACAAAATCTTCTAATATCTGTGCCCTACTAGTAGAACCTCCAAGCAAGCTCTCAATGCTGGGATGTGTTTTCCTAGCACTGCAGATAGAGCCTCTAACCTACCTGTCCCCCATCCCCGTTACAAAGTTCATCTGAACAACCTGTCTTTCAGATATGGCGTTTATCTGATTTCACTAAACAATTCTGAATTCTTAGTTTCAAGCTCACAAAAGGGAAACTCAGCAACTGGGGGGGGGGGCTGTTTATACACGTGGTGCCTGATGGAGTCATTTCTTCTGAAATAAACTCGGGGTGGGAGGTGTAGAGAGGGGAGTGAGTCATGAAGCCCTGGAGATGGGATAGAAAATGATAACTACTGAAAGATCCAAAGTCATCACTGTAAAAGTGGATCCGATAGCCAAACCCAACGGTAAGGACCCAGGGGTGGGAGGATGAATAAAAATGAGGAAAGGGCAGCTTACATGTGGGTGGTCCTCGCTTGTGCTTAGGAACACAGATTCTAAGGCCTTTGATCGTGGCTGCGTGTCTTAGTTAGGGTTTTACTGCTGTGAACAGACACCATGACCAAGACAACTCTTGCAAAGTGGCTGACTTACCAGTTCAGTTCATCATCATCAAGGTGGGAGCATGGTAGCATCCACGTAGGCATGATGCAGAAGGAGCTGAGAGTTCTACATCATCATTTGAAGGCCACTAGAAGACTGGCTTCCAAGCAGCTAGGATGAGGGTAATAAAGCCCACATCCACAGTGACACACCTACTCCAACAAGGCCATACTCTTAATAGTGCCACTCCATGGGCCAAGCATACAAGCCATCACACTGTGCCTCTCCTGTGCCTGGGGAATTACTAGACACATTTTTAAGCAGAGCAGCTTATGCTAAACAGAGGTTACTGTGGCGCATGTGGGCAATACTGCAGGAGTCTACCTCTGAGAAGGGACCCTGGCATTTCCATTACACTGGGTTGCCATAGGGACTCAGATGACCTTTCCAATCCTGCCCTCCAACTATGAACACTTAGGAGAGATCCTTGCCAGATAAGTGAAGTTTTAACTTCACTCCTAGAGTTAGACCAAAGTGAGCAGTAGAGAGCAAAGAACTGAAGTAACGCCATCAATCCAAGCTCTTGGGAGGCAGAGGCAGGCAGATCTCTAAGTTTGAACCCAGCCTGGTCTGCATAGTAAGTTCCAGGCTGGCTAGGGTCACACAGTGACTCTGTCTTGAAAAACAAAAAAGAAAAAAAATTAAGGCTAATTCAAGTACGTCCTTAGTGTGAGTCTGTTTTGTGAGAGTCTTTTAACAACTCTCTTGCCCTCACCTTAACCTTGACCAGAAGGCTGATAAGGGAGCTCTACCCGTGCATGATGGGTTCATCACTTCCAGGAGCTTGACATGAGTATTACTTAAGGTGCCATTACTCAGATCTCAGCCATAGAATTTGAGGCCTTTTCTTATATTCCGATCCCTCAGTAGCTGTACTGAAGCATTATATATGCCAAACACTATCTTAGCTCAGGAAGTCTAGACACGGAAAAGTAAAGCCCAGGCAGGAAGTAGCAGAATCAATGTTGAGTTCAGAAAATCCCTCCCTAGAGTTAATGACGACAGTGTTCTGTCTCCGAAGGCCCAGCCACCTTCTGAGCTCCCTGTCCTGATTGTGGCATCCGAGTTAAGCTATTTCACATCTCGCTAGGCTCTTCAGACTTGGGCTTACACTGGAACATGCCAGTGTGGCCTCTGCTTAACCACACACTCCTGAGGCAGGCCAAGCTTCGGAGTGGTTTGGGGTCAACTGAACACATTAAATTATTAACCCTAGGAAGGAAGGGACGGAGGGGGAGAGAGAGGGAGAAGGAGAGAGGAGAGGGAAGGAGAGAGAGAGGTGGGCCAGCCTTTGACCATAGTGATCCACAAGGAAACAATTCTTGAGATCTAGCTGGACCTGTTCCTGCAGCCTTTACTCGGTATTGAAAAGCATTGCTTTTATAAGTGGGACTGTGAGTCATGCTTCTCCTGTTTTTATTGAGTACACGGAAGCAACAGTTAATGCAATTTGGTCCAAACTCCAAGCATAATTCCACTGCTGGAAGAGCAGTCAGGCTCAGATTTATTAGAAACCAGAGGAGGCTCTGCCATAGTTCATTAACGATTTTCATTTTTCATCTCTGTTAAGCCCAACGCTGTCTGGTGAGCCAGCCAACACAGACCAGGCACGTTCCTCAGTGCACCAGTTCCTAGTCTATGCCCACGTTCACTCTGGAATCCTGCAGGTAGGGTTCGTGTGTCCTGTGGGTATCCCCACTAGTCAACAGCCACCAAGAAATAGACAAAGACACTCAGTTTCTGCTTCAAAGGTGGCATTCGATTCACCCTTCCACTGGCCAGAAACACCTTGGGCTTTCACCTGTTTACATGACAACAACCCTATTTACGTAGCAACAATCCTCTGGTTCCATTGCCTGCATTCTAGCCCCTCACAGCCATTTGTCAAACAGAATCCAGACTGAACTTTTGAAGTGTGGGTCCTAGTGTTCACATTCTACTCAGAATTCTGCAGTGGCTCCCCTCTCCCTCAGAAGCCCGTCTTAATAGGAAGTCCTCCTTGCCTCTTATTTTCTTCCATAATACTTATCTCGAGCAGCTGACTAGATTTTATGGCTTTCTGTCACCACCATTGAATGTTCTGACCATTGAGGCTACTGACTAGTTATACCATTTAACTAGTGTGATGGTTTGTACATGCTCGGCCCAGGGAGTGGCACTATTAGGAGTTGTGGCCCCGTTGGAGTAAATGTGTCATTGTGGGCGTGGGCTTTAAGACCCTCATCCTAGCTGCCTGGAAGCCAGTCTTCTCCTACTGGACTTCAGATGAAGATGTAGAGCTCTCAGCTACTCCTGCACCATGCCTGCCTGGATGCTGCCATGTTCCTGCCTTGATGATAATGGACAGAACCTCTGAACCTGTAAGCCAGCCCTACCTAAATGTTGCCCTTATAAGAGTTGCCTTGGTCATGGTGTCTCTTCACAGCAGCAAAACCCTGACTAAGACATCTAGTATCCATAGTAACTAGATAAATACCTGGCACATAGTAGGTGCTCAATAAGGGAGTATAGAATTGTAGTTAAGATGTCACCTGAACTTTTTTGTAGCTTCTGCAATCCCCTATCACCACAAATAAGGCTCTCTCTCTCTCTCTCTCTCTCTCTCTCTCTCTCTCTCTCTCCTCTCTCTTGCCCTCCTTGTTGGTCACTTCATTCATCCTAAGTGCAGAGCCAGAAAGCAAGAGGTATGAAGGGACAGCATAAAGTGTGAATGTGCTTCCTTTAAATTAAAGGTTTAAGGCTATGTGAATGAATTTCTAAGGACAGTTTATGGCTTTCATCAGATTTGCATAGAGTCCCAGACACCACAGATGTTTTTCAGAATCATTGAGTTATGACCCTGAATCTCGATTAAGATTCTTTTTGTTTTTTTTAAAACAAGGATTAGCATGAGGAAATATGAAGATGTAACCAGATTATATACAAAGAGCACCAGTGTAAGTCGTACATGGTGAAAGGACTTGGCTAATTAACATGGCTAAGCAAGCTAAGGCCTCATCCCTATAATCGTAGCTAAATTATTGAAAGTTAGGCAGACCAAATTTGTCCTGGGGGTATCATATCTACCACAGAAACATAGATATGCCCAAGGTTATTTTAAAAAATCACTGTAACACTAAGATATAAAATACTGAAAATAGCCTGTCGTATTTAAAAAGATTGTTGACTAAATGTAGCTATTTCCACTCAACATAATACTGTAGGATGATGTCATACAGGAAAAGGCAGGTACAAGATAGAATGAGGCCTGTCATTGGACGAGAAGGAAGGATGGGAGGGAGAAAAGTTTTAGAGAGAGGAGGAGACTAGAGCGAGGGAGGGAGAAGCAGCAGGGAGAACATGGAGGCAGATGTTAAAATTCCACTCTGTGTATTTACAGGTTGTTACAAATATTCTTAAGGGATGACGGTGTACAGAGTTTTGTATGTTTAGGTGGGCAATTATGTCTTATCAATCGGATCAGAGGTTATTGTGTTGTGTGTTCTTTCATGTGGCGATTTAAGTTCAAGAGAGTGTGTGGTGGCTGGAGACACTAGGCCACCACACAACTGGGATGTGCATTTCTGGCATGGTGGCAGCCTGCCTTGGGAACTGGATGGGTAGAAAGATTGTTGCCAGGCTCAGAGAGAAGCCATCGGCAGTGTGATGTGGGATGGAGCAAAGCGGGTGAGAGGCTCTGCTGACTGAGATGAAGATGTCTACCAGATATCTTGGGGCACTGCGGTGCTGGATCTAGTGCAGGATAAAAGACCCCATTTTATTTTTTATAATTTTACAGCAACATAATGCCACACAAACAGCAAAGAATGCAACATGTTTCCGTTAAATGCTATAGACCAGAGGAGAAGGAAGGATTACAAAAGAGAAGGAAGCTTTGGGATGATAGCTTCTTGATTGCTTCATTACATCTGGAATTAACTATAGCCCAGGTTATGAGTACACCTGGGGGAGACTTTTTTTAATTAAATTATTTGAAGTGGAAAGACCTACTTCTCATCCATATCTTTTGAGGTGGGAGATCCACCTTTAATGTGGACCACACCTGCTGGTGGCAGCCTATGCAGAGGACACAGAAGGGAGTTTTCTCTCTTTGCCTGCTTGCTCTCGCTCTTGCTTGCGGGTTCATTCTTTAACTGACGGTAGAGCCTACGTCTTCTTGGCATATACTGAAGACCAGCTAAGACATTCAGCCTTGTGAACTGAACAACTCCTGGAGTTCGGGACTTTCTGTTGGTAGACAGCCACTGTTAGACAAGCTCAATCAAAGTCTATAAACCACTCTAATAAGCCCAAGTGCTGGAGTTAAAGGCATGCATCGCCACCGCTTGGCTCACCTCTAAATTCTTAACCAAGTAGATGAGAAGGTATAATAATAATAAAATATTGCTGTAAGCCTTAAAATTTTGCCATTAAATATATATACAGACACACAGACACACAGACACACACACAGATGTAACTTGACCTGAATTTGAAAAGATTAAATACATCTGAAACAAACAAGATTGCCTCTTCCCAGAGATGTAACTTAGAATGGCTTACAAACTAGGATGTTTACTGCTGAGTCCAGTGATTGTGTTACCTGTTGATTCTAAACTAGGATTGTGCGGTGTTTTCTTTCACACAGTGACTCAGTTGCGTTCCAGAGAGAAAGGCATGGTGGCAAAGCATGGGTTTGCGAGAAGTGCACCCCAGCTAGCCGTGGGGATTTGGAAGCATGGCCAGGTGGAGAGATTTCAGATCTCCAGGTCAAAGAGTCTGCCGGGCTGAGAACAGGCCGGTCTGTCCCCCAGTGCCTTGCTGGCAGTAGCGTGGGGTTCATATTTATATTTTCACATTACATATATACACATACATATATAAACATATATATACAGTATATATTTTGTATTATATAAAATATATTATATAATGTATTGTGCATATATAATATATAATATATATAATAATATATAGGCCACAAATTTGAGAGGGAGAGCATGAAAAGGACTGAAAAGGAATAATGTAGTATATAATTTTGAAAAAATTAATTTTGTTTTTTGTTGTTGCTCTTTCAAGACAAGGTTCCTCTGTGTGACAAACAGCCTTGGCTGTCCTGGAACTCACTCTGTAGACTAGACTGATCTCAAACTCAGAAATCTGCCGGCCTCTTCCTCCGGAGGGCTAGATTAAAGGCATGTGCCACCACTGCCTGGCCAAGTAAGTAAAGTTTTAAGATGGGAGAAAGCTGAGCGTGGTGGCAAAGACCTGTAATCCCAAGTAAGGCTGAGGCAGGACAACTTTGGTGTTGGATGTTATCCTAGGTTACATAGTGAGCTCTAGGGTGTCCTGGACTAGAGAGTGAGTCCTTAACTAAAAACAAAACAACAAAAACCCACCAAGTGCCTGAAGAGACAGCAGCTAGACACTTGCTGCTCTTGCATAGGACCCACGTTTGGTTCCCAGCACCCACTTGGCAGCTCACAACTGCCAGCCACTTCAGTTCCAGGGGATTTTACACCTTCTCCTTGATCACTGTGTTCACACATAAATATGCAGGCAAAGGGTTCATACACATAAGATAAAAATAAATCTTTAAAGCGAACATAAAAGGTGGAAGGGAGCCATGTTGGTGTCCCTGAAAATGGGCACATTCTGTGACTGCTCCAAACAGAATCCACTGGAAGTGACATTATGCCGGTCTACAGGCTGGGAGTTTAAGAGAGGGATCTTGCAATTTCCTCTTAAGAGTCCCCAAGTGACACCTGAGAACCACCATGAAGTGACCCTGATCCAAGACCACGTTATCTTTTCTGATTTCTTTTGGTGGTGGTTGTGGTTTTTGTTTTGTTTGTTTTGTTTTTTGAGACAAGGTCTTTCTGTGTAGCCTTGGCTGTCCTGAAACTTGATCTGTAGACCAAGCTAGCCTAAAACTCATAAAGATCCGCCTGCCTCTGCCTCCTAAGTGCTGGGATGGCGTGCACCACCACTGCTTGTCTCTTCTCTGAATTCTTAGCCAACTAGATCAGAAGGTATAATAACAGTAAATCATTGCTGTAAACCTTAAATTTTTGCCTCTT
This sequence comes from Rattus norvegicus, assembly GCF_021556685.1. NCBI lineage: Eukaryota > Metazoa > Chordata > Mammalia > Rodentia > Muridae > Rattus > Rattus norvegicus. Next base: position 248,982,455 of record NC_141534.1, on the reverse strand, counting down.
AAAATTATATCAATATATATAACTTGACCTGAATTTGAAAAGATTGGATACATCTGAAGCAAATGAGATTGTCTCTTCCCAGAGATGTAACTTTTGTATTAACTGTTTATTGCAACTTAACAACCACACGCGCACACACACACACACACCAAATTAGTAACATTGTATAACTTCTTTTAACTTTGGGGCTGTTCTGTTGTTCCTCGGGATACCAGCCAGCTTCCCTCAGCCGGCTTCCCTCAGCTGGGACTTCAGCCTCCTCACCTTGTTCTTCAGCCAGCCTGTCCCTCCAGGTGGTGTCCCCTCTGCTGGATGTCTTTATTGGTTTTTCAATCTGAGGAAGAGCCACTTGAGACCTTCTTATTTTTTTTTCTTCCTTTATTTTTTTCATTTTGTTTGCTTGTTCAAAGATCACTCTTATTATTTCAAAATTGTGTATATTTGGATGTTTTGCTTATGTGTGTATCTATGTACCACTTGCATGCCAGGTGCCTGAGGAGGCCAAAAGAGAGTGGTATATCCCTTGGAACTGAAGTTATCCATGGTTGTGACCTGGGTGTGGGGTTCTGAGTACTGAACCTGGTTCCTCTGAAAGAGCAGTAGTGCTCTTAACTAACAAGTCTCTCTCTCTCTCTCTCTCTCTCTCTCTCTCTCTCTCTCTCTCTCTCACACACACACACACACACACACACACACACACACACACACACACACACACATATATATATTTCTTTTTCACTTTTGATAGGATTTCTATTGCTGTGACAAAACACCATGACCAAAAGCAAACTGCAGAGTTAAGGTTCATTCCGCTTACACCTCCATTTGTTGTTTATTATTGAAAGAAGTCAGGACAAAACTCAATCAAGCCAGGAACAGGGAGGCAGGAGCTGATGCAGACACCATGGAGGGATGGCGCTGCCTGGCTTCCTCCCTATGGCTTGCTCAGCCTGCTTTCCTATAGAACCTAGGACCACCAGCCCAGAAATAGCACCATCCACAGTGGTCTGGGCTCTCCCCTGTTGTTCATTAATTGAGAAAATAACTTACAGCTGGATCTCATGGAGGCATTTCCTCAACTGAGGCTCCTATCTCTGTGATGACTCTAGCTTGTGTCAAGTTGACACAAAACCAACTCACTATGTATCCCAGGCTGGTATTGAACTCACAGTCTCCCTGTCTCAGCCTCCCAAGTGCTGGGATTACAGGCATTTACAGCCACATCCAGTGCTGAGATTTCCTGGGTACAAAATGCATGGCTCTTACTCGGTTTTCATGAACGCACATGATGGAGAGGTTAGGGTATCATAATGTCTTCACAGTTCAACTGGTTGAACAAGAAAAATTGTGTGTCCAGGTGTGGATCTGTACACATACATGCTTATGCATGTATGTGTGAGTTTTCATGTCTGTGTATATACGTACATTGTGTGTGTGTGTGTGTGTGTGTGTGTGTGTGTGTGTGTGTGTTGAGAAAGGAAAACAGAGTAAATGTGGGAAATATTAAAAACAGGTGAATCCAGCTGAGGAAGATTCGCTTGGTACGCTTTATTTTTTTTTCCCAACTTCTCTGCAAATCTAAAACTTTCAAAATAAGAAGTTGGGGAAAATAGCGGTAGAAAAGTAAACAGTTAGAGAAAAGCAAACATCATTTTGTGTCTGTTAAACCAGTTCTTCCCACCTCACTGTGGTTTGTTTTTTGAAATAACATCAAGGGCTGCCAAGGTGATGGGGAGGCTGATCCACACAAATTGCTAGTGGCCCAACCACAGGCTCAGACCTAGGACCAAATGTAGCATCATATAGGAGTTCTTTCATGCTGTGAAAACAGTCGCTTCTCCCATAATTCTTTTTAAGGAATTAGGCTGACAAAAGAAAAATGATGATGATGATATAATAATAATAATGATGATAATAATAATAATAATAATTCCTGAAAACTAGAAGTGAAAACACTACAAGTGTTTAGTGGGTTCGGTTTAAGAAATAACCTGCTATTACTAGATGGTGACCTACACAAGCACTGAACACGGATTTTAAGGCTCTGTGAAATATAAAGCAGAAATTGGGCTGTCAAGAAGGCTCAGCAGGAAAGATGCTTGCCACAAGTTCGATCCTCACAACCCACATGAAGGTGTAGGTAGAGAACCGACTCCACAGATTGGACCTCTGACCTCCACATGTGCGTCATAGCACCTGTTCATCTACACAGGCACATCGTGCACCACCTGTGCATGCCTGCTCGAGTGGCACACACACAGGCACACAAATACAAGCACGCAGTAATGGTAAACACTTTTAAGAGTTGTGGCTAGCATTTAACGAAATACAAAACTACACGATTGCGATTTGAATACAAGAGGCATGAAGATACTTGAATAAGACTAACATCTTTTACATAAACATTTAAGTCACTGAATTAGGCTTTCAGAAGTGTGAATCTTTCCATTAGTCATTTGAAGCTGCCCCGATATAGGCAATAGAGAAAAGAAAAAAACAACTCAAGAAAGTTACATTTATTTATATATACACTTGCAGAAAGGCACCATGCTTCAGAGTACACCGCTTGTGCAATGATTCTAAATATCAAATAAATGAGCTAATCGTGAGGAAAAGAAGTCTGAAGCCAGGGAGATAGACTAAGATAAAAAAGAAAGCCGGAAAGGTCATGCCAGCGCGCCTGGGCCCTGAACATGTTCTTCTTCCTCTTGGTGCTAGTGTTTCACTACTACCTCGAAAGACAAAATTAGCATAAGAAACAAAGGGTGAAACCCACACCTCCTGTTCAATGGGCACTTGCTGTGTGCTTTATACATGTCTGTTTGTTTGTGTTATGAGCTCTGCATTACCACTGCTACCTAAGTAGGAGCTGAAGGGTAAACAGGCAATGGGGCTGTTCTGGCTGAAGCTGCCTTCTGCACCTTTCTTAGGAGACACTGTCTGCTACACACAGCATCTTCAGTCCTGCTGCAGGGAACTTACCAATGCTATTCTCAGCCATATGCTACTCTTGGCCATATGCTCTTTATATGCTCCTAACACGACATTGCTTGTTATCATTCTTAGTTTATTTATATTTATGTGTATACTTCTTATTCTGATTCCTGATCTCTCTCTTTCTCTCTCTCTCTCTCTCTCTCTCTCTCTCTCTCTCTCTCTCTCTCTCTCTCTCATGTGTGTGTGTGTGTGTGTGTGTGTGTGTGTGTGTGTGTGTGTGTGTGTATGGTGTCAGACCCTTAAAAACCATCTAAGGAACTCAGATTAAGGATGTCAATCAGTCCAGGAGCCATCGTAACAGGAAGATACAAAGGGGATGACAGTGGGGAGGTTAGGAAGGCCTTACAAACAGGTCACGTGAGTTGGATGTGCAAGGACAATGTCGAGGGAGTGAGCCTTGAGGGGAACAGGGTTCAAACGTGCCAACAGAGCAATGACGTGAAAGACAGGTCTGGAGACATCCATGGTTTAGGAAATGAACGCAGAAAAATATCTTTACATTGGTCGTTAGAGAGACCATTGGACCAGCCCGTCCAGGCTAGGGTGGGAAAGAGTCTTGGTGCTGAAGAACAGGGGATCTTCTCGTTCAAGTGTGGCGAGAGTTAGAGGCTCCGATTCTCGGTTTCTGGGAAATTTGGGGTATTTCCTTTTTGTTTTCTACTATTCTGCTCAAGTCCTGGCAAAGACTGGGTGTTCCCCGAGTGCTTCAGACAGCCTGGCAAGGCAGTGACACAGGCAGCCAAAACTGAACAGGCTCCCCGATTGTTCCCAGGACTTGCTGTTCCTAAGCCTTTTGCCCCTAGGGGCTCTGGAGCCTGGGGTATGCAGTCCTGGTATTATCTGTGGGAACAAAAATAGACTCCGTGCCACGGAAAAGGGGCCACCCAAGGGGTGTGTACCCAGATACATGGGTCTGTAGCCCTTGATGCATTCTTACCCTTGATGTAGAGATTGGATATCTCTGTTTCCCACGAAGCTAAACAAGGGAAGAAAAAGACTGGAGGCGAAAAAAAATCAGTGTCTCCAAACCACTCCACTTGCTGTGTTTCGTCATCTAAAAATCGGATTGCCACTTACTGCCTTCTGCAATGAGATTAAAGCAATCAGTGGGCAATCAGTCTTATTAACATAATATCTGCCCAAAGGAGAGCCTCTAAGTCAGTTTGAACTCCAAATGATTCAAACGATAATGGGCTCATCTCCCCTGTCCTTCTCAGGCCGTCCTCATTGAACTCTGTCTTAATTTTGCATAAGGGATATTCATCTTGATCAGACGCTTAATAACCTTAAGTAGACATTCTGCATAAGAGCAGTAGCTCTGAGGAGAACCTTCAGCTTGTTCTCTTCCCTGGGTTTATAAGAAACTCACTTTTCGTTCATTCTGTTTGACCTCAGTCACCACTCTCTCCCCTAAGGAGATCAAGAATGTTGCAGTTACAGAAAAATGTTATCAATATCATGGCAGCCCGTGTCTGGGCAACTTAATCTCTCAGAATAACCAATACTATTTTCAAAGACAGAAAACACTGTACAAAGATCTACAGTAGCAAGCAGATATAATAACTTGAGGAAATAAACTGGGTAAAAGTATGCCCAGAATAAAAAGGAAAGAGATGAATTAGCAGATTCTCGTCCCAGCTCTACCCTTATAAGAAAACCGTCAGAAAACTACTAGAATCTCTCACTCTGTTTCTCTCCCTGTGAATGAAGGGTGGAAGCTCCTGTGTTAAGTGGAGGTTGGTAAGAATGGGAACTGGGGTGGGGAGGAAATCATGTCCACAAATGGTGTAACGATCAGCACTAACTGACCATTTGGTGCATAGGAGGGAAGCGTCCAGACTCACCCGGGAGAGCTGTCTAGCTTAAGGTTAGCCTCTGAGGGAGTGTCCTGGCTATGTTTACTGATACAGGGAGAGCCATCTTGATTGCGAGGTGGCTGGGCCTGGAACAAGGAGATCCTGGACTGTATAAAATGGAGAGGGATGCATGAGCACAGGCAAGCAAGCATCAACCTGTTGCTCTCTGCAATTGACCATGGAGGTACTGGGACCATTGCTTCAAGCTCCTGCTGCTTTAACTGCCACACAATGACGGACTATAACATGGAGCCATGAAGCAAATAAACTTTTCTTTTTTCTCTTCTAATTGCTGTTATCAGGATATTTTATTATGGCAACCAGCAAAGAAATGATGATGATGGTGATGATGATGATGATGATGGTGGTGGTGGTGGTGGTGGTGATGATGATGGTGATGATGGTGGTGATGATAGTGATGATGATGATGATGGTGATATAATTAATAATAATACAGCTGAGTATGATGTTTCTTTTCGGACTAACACATTTTTCTGTAACTATGTAATTATTAGGGCTGTACACTAAATATACTAAAAAGCACCAAATTTTATATAACTTAAAATACAAAATTTTGTGACATCCGAATTGCATTTCATTTTAAATTAAGAAACAGTGTGTGTGTGGGGGGCGGGGGGGGGGGGGTGAAATGTATGTGAATGTAGATCCCTACAGTCGCCACAAGAGGGCAGCAGATCCTTGGGAGCTACTTGATGTGGGTGCTGGGAACTGAACCCCAGTCTCCCACAAGAACAGTGCATGCTCTTATCATTGAGCAAGTCCTGAATCTCGCTTTTAAAATCAGACCAGGTGCTGTGTTTAAGAGGCCATAAGAGAAGTGCACATGAGGGTGTCTGTAAAAGTATAGGGTGCCGTCTGTTTTCAAGGACAGCCTGTGTTAACTCTTCCATGGTGCCATTGTGCTTTTGTTTTCTATTTGTTTTGAGTTCAGATACTCGAAAGCTGAGAATTTACTGAGGCCGCGGGTCCTTAGAACCAGGAACTGCCCCCCACTTCCGGTCTTTATTTTGCTTCCGGTCTTTACTTTGGCACGTGTGAACAAGCGTCATCCCAGCTCCCTATTCTGTGGCAAAGGAAGTGGACTCTGGAGTCAACCTTCTGAGGCAGCTTCTGCTCTGTCTCTAGAGGAGGGCCAGCCTTCATTTCTCTGGTCAGGTTCAAAACGCCTGTAGAACGGTTCCGGCTGCCCTGTTTTGGTAGAACATGCAACCAGAAGTAGCGAGAACGGCCCAGAAGCCCGTGTTTGCAAGAAAATTTCCTGTAATCACGAGGAGAGGTGAACTTCCCAGAAGTGGTGGACAGACTGCCATTGCTTTCGGTAGACAAAACAGCAGAACAATGGCTCCAGACTTCCCGGTGTTGGAGCCAGAGGGACATGAGCCATTTCTGAGAGCTATCCAATCAATCACCTATCTCACAGAGGAGGAAGAATAAAACCAAGCAGCCAAATCAAGAGTGCGTCCCTGCTTTTCTGACAGCCTGGGCCGCCACACGCTGGCGATTCTTGTATTTCACACCACGCCAGAATCACCGGAACTCGCTGAAAATGCAGTCCTCAGGGTATTCACTCCAGATCTAAGAATGTAGGGAGCTGGTGAACGTGAGTCTAAATTTAATTGTAGGTGCACCGGATGATTCCATTGTTTGAGATTTACCATTAGAAAAAAAAAATCCATATACCCACCCTCCCAGCCCTCTACCCCAATTCCTCCCAAACCCCCCAAATCCATGCCCGTGTTACTGATGTGCATATTTTGATCTGTTGCCTGAATCCCCATCCCATCCCATCTCCATCTGTATTGCTGATAATCTGAGCTGTGGTGATCTCCGATGTGAGGCTAAGACCAAGAACTGCTGATTAGACTCACCAGGGCACAGACTTAGGCCCAAGCCCTGTTATAGACAGGAGAGTCTATGGTTGTTCTGGGGCTCCAGAAACTGAACTGGCTTTTTCCTGAAGTTCAGAGGAAATAAAGGATCAGCAGCTCAGATGTTACTGCCTTCCTTACACGGGGATTGTGAATGAAATGTAGCACTGGAAAGTTATTGTCAGCTACTGTGTTATGATGTTATGATGATGATGATGATGATGATGATGATGATGATGATGATGATGATGTCATTTCCTTCGTGCTTCCTGGGTACAAAGGCACCATGCTAAACATTTTATGAGCATAATCTTATTTAATGTTCAACCGCATTAGCCTGCTCATATGATTTTCCCTTTTCCTGGACTACAATATGTCACCAGTTGAAGACTATCAATTTAATAACAGTTATTAGAGAGAGCCTGCTGCTGGTTAACGAGACAGTGTGGAGAATTCATCGGTCCTCCAGAGAGACTCTTGTTAGGGTAAATGTAAGTTGGTATTTGTTAGGAAGAAATGCAAACCCGTGTAGTGACATCAGCGCAAATGCCCTATGTGCTGTGATGCCCTAGGAACAGAAGCCTCGGTAACCTTTGCTTGGTTTTCAGACTTTGTAACCCAAATTGACTTCAACCTTGCCACCCTCCTGCCTTTTCCTCCCCGATGCTGGGATCATGGGTATGTGCCACCAAACTCACCTATCTCGTTTTAAGTTTATCTAAGACCAGTGTGTCTCATCCTGGGGTATCCATGCTAGGCCTGGAGTCGGCCACCTTTGTTAGATATCCTCCTTCTCAGGAAAAATAAACTGTGAGGAAAGAAAAAAAATACATGTCTCTGAGTCACAGAATCACAGAGAAATTATCTCTGTTTTCTAGTGAGACTTTTAAAGTCTCGGGGTTCTTGCCCGGGTGAACAGGAACTGCATACAGCCCAGCCCTCCCAATGCTACAAAAGCCTCCCAACCATCCAGCAAGAGCTGTAGTCCAGGCCACTGGTGCTATAGAAACCTCCCCTACCATCAGGCAAGAACTGCAGCCCAGCCCCCACCGCTTGTTGCCAGAGAAGCTCTGATCACCAAACTCCCTACATTTGAGTCCCCTTGATAAAAACAAAACAACGTGTTAGGAAGGCGTTGCCAGATCTATCTCCTGCTAACACTGAGAAAGAATCCTGTGAGGGACACAGTAACTGGACTTCAAGATGTGGCCAGGATGGTCAAGAATGGGGCTCAGTTGTTAGTGTGCCTAGCATGTCTGAGTTCAGCTCTCAGCACCATAAAAACTGGGTGTGGTGGGGAAAAGGCCTATAAACCGAGCACTCAGGGACAAGGATTCAAGGTTATCCTTAATAATGTAACAAGTCTGAGGCCAGCCTGGGCTACATGAGACCTTCATTTAAAAAAAAAAATTCTCTAGAGCATAAGCAGTACACACCAGTGCGGACTAATTACAAGTATTCTGAAACAAGCAGAACCGGATATTTAGTTTATCAAAGAAATGCATTCACTGTGGGGGCGAGGGAGACACCCATTAAAAAGAAAAAGAAGCACCAGAGGGTCAAAAGCAGGTAAATGAGTTCAAGACCAGCCTGATCTACATAGACTTCCAAGGCCAGCCTGATCTACATGGAGTTCCAAGGCAGCCAGGGTGATGTAGTGAGACCCTGTCCAGAGTAAACAACTGGGAACGTGGGTTGAGACCGTCAGAAATAGGACAGCATCTGTTAGATCTGCTTTAAGCTTGGAAGAGGCTGTTATCCAATGATGACCGTGACCAAATTTATCTGACATTGCTGGATCGCCTCTTCCCTTTGAAAGTAGTATTTAACTCAAAGAAAATTGAGTGCTGGGTTTTTTTTTTTTTTTTCCAACAAGACCAATTCAAAAGGAAAAAAGAGTAACCATCCCTGTTCTAGTGCGGCCTTCCATCACATACAGTCCAAAAACTCTCTGCGCACATTGGACCGTGCACGCCTAGATTACAGATTGATTTTTTTCCCCTCGTTTAACGATGCGTAATGACCATTCTCCATTAGTTTAACCTAAAGCTTAACTGAATGGTTCACGTTAAGCCCTCTGGATGGCCTTTATTGCTGCAAATGCTCAGCAGGCACCGTGGAGATGGTCTCGTGCGTAGTCCTGTGGCACTAGTGTTAGTAGAACTTTATGTGCAGAGCAAATCCAGAGTCACCAGAGAAGCTGGCAAAAGCCTTGGCCCCTGCCCGTTCAGAGAAAGCTTGGTTTGTGGTTGTCGGCCTGTGTGTGCTGAGCAATTATGTTCCTCCCTTGCTCTTGCCGTCTCAGGCAGCGTGTGGGATCCAGCTAGCACGGATGAGGGCTGAGGAAGAGATCCGACTTGCAGGCCTTTGGGTTTCTATAGTAAACACTCCCACTGAGGCCGGCTTTAAATATCAACAGTTCAAACAACTGGCTCGAAAGATGCCTGAGTCTGTACTAACGGAGCTGCTGTGAGTCACAGGCACCAGGCTTTCCGATGGCCAGCTACGACACCCACACGACAGACACTTACCGCAACATAACCTCATCCTAGCCTGATTTCAAACACATTGTCAGCACGCCTGAGAGAAAAGGTGGGTTTGAGTGGAATAAAAAATCAAGAGCCAAACGTGGGAGGGAGAAAGGGAACACCCTTCTTGTGTTTCTCTACTAAGTCGGTATTTCTAGTGGATGACCTCCAGTGCGATGAGGTTCTCCTGAGAACTCGGAGGGACGGGCGGGATGCTAGTGTGTTTGTCTTCTACCAGTTAAACGTAGCTCTGGTTTATGTTGACATCCATTCAGGTGTCCATTGCAGTTTCCCCCTCGGCAGCTGCCACATTGCTTATGCTTGCAATATTTTCCCTGGATAGTGATTTCTGTGGGAGTGAGCAGTTTAAAGTCCTCCCAGTTGTGCCCGTAAGATAATGGAACTTTAGGAACCCAGCTGTGTACACAAGAATGACAGAAATCCCGGGTGCTTGTTCTTCAGGAAACCGCACACTCTAATGAGGAGGCTGTTACTAAACAACGCAGCAAATTCTCCTTCGAGTTTTCTTCGGTACAGGATTATGGTGTACCGAACGGAAGCACTACCTTTGTCAAAGGGCAGAGTGAGGAAGCAAGGCCTGATGACCTATCTGTAATCTCAGTAGTCAGGAGGCTGAGACAGGAAGATTTGCTCTAAGTTTGAGACCCACCTGGCCTGTAGAATGAGTCCCAGACCAGCCTGGATACAGTGTGTGAAGCCCTGCCTTCCCCCGCCACCCCCCCACCAAAGTAACAACTGGGTGTCAAGATGGCTCACAAGGGTGCTTGCTTCAAGAACTTGAGGACCTGTGTTTGCATCTCCAGAGCCCACACAAAAAGCCAAGCATGGCTGGAAGTCAGGGGATGGGGTGAACGCCAGAGGATCACTGGGACTTGCTGGCCACCAGCCTAGCTCTGGATTTAGAAAGACCTGTTCTTTTTTTTCTTTTTTAGTTTTACTTTTTTTTACTTATTCACTTTACATCCTGCTCACTGTTCCCCTCTCGGACACCCTCTCCCACAACCCTTTCCCCATTTCCCCATCTCCTTCTCTGAGCAGGTGAGGGCCCACTGGGTATCTATCCCCCAACCCTAGCACTTCAAGTGTCTGTGAGGCTAGGTGCTTCCTCTCCCACTGAGGCCAGACAAGGCAGCCCAGCTAGTAGAACATATCCCATATATAGGCAACAGTTTTGGGGACAGCCCCCGCTCCATTGTTTGGGACCCACATGAAGACCAAGCTGCACATGTGCTATGTATGTGCAGGGAGGCCTAGGTCTAGCCTCTGTATGTTCATTGGTTGGTGGTTCACTGTCTGAGAACCCCAAGGGTCCAGGTTAGTTGGCTCTGTTGGTCTTCCTGTGGAGTTTCTATCCCCTTTGGGCCCACAACCCTTCCTCCTAATCTCCCATAAGAGTCCCCAAGCTCCATCCTCTGCTTGTCTGTGGGTGTCTGCATCTGTCTGAGTCAGCTGCTGGGTAGAGCTGCTCAAAGGACAACATGCTCCAGTCTGCAAGCATAACAGTATCATTAATAGTATTAGGAACTGGTGCCTGCCCACAGGATGTGTCTCAACTTGGGCTGGTTATTGGTTTGACCATTCCCTCAGTTTCTGCTTCAAGCCCTGTGCCTGCATCTCTTGTAAACAAAATAAATTTGGGGTTGAAAGTTTTGTGGGAGGGTTGGTGTGTCTACTGCTCCACTGGGGTTCCTGTCTGGCTACAGAAGGTGGCCTCTTGAGGTTCCATATCCGCAATGTAGTGAGTCGCAGCTTTGGTCACCCCCCATTGATTCTTGGGTGCCCTGGAGATGCCCCTCCCCTCACCCCCATCAGTTGCAGATTTCCATCCATTCTCATGGCCATCTAGCTATCTCTCCTGTCCTTCCCCATACCTGATCCTCAACCCTTCATTCTCCTGCCCATACCCCTTCCCTCCCTGTTCCCTCCCTCCATATGCCTCTTACAACTATTTTATTCCTCCTTTTAAATAAGATTCAAGTTTCCTTGTTGGGCCTTGCTTCTTGTTCAGCTTCTTTGGGTCTGTGGAGTGTAGCATGAGTATCCTGTATTTTATGGCTAACATCCACTTATCACTGAGTACATACCACGCATGTCCTTTTGGGATTGGGGTTACCTCACTCAGGATGATATTCTCAAGCTCCATCTATTTACCTGCAAAATTCATAATGCCTTGCTTTTTAATAGCTGGTTAGTATTACATCATGGAGATGTACCACATTTTTTTTAACCCATTCTTCAGCTGAGGGGAATCTAGGATGTTTCTAGTTTCTGGTTATTATGAATAGAACTGCTATGAACATAGTTGGGCAAATGTCTTTGTGGGATGTTGGAGCATCTTTTGAGTACATGCCCAGGAGTTATGGTACAGCAGGATCTTGAGGTAGAACTATCCCCAGTTTTCCATGAAAATGCCAAATTGTTTTCCAAAGTCATTATACAAGTTTGTCCTCCTACCAGCAGTGAAGACGTGTTCTTGCTCTATACCCTCACCATCTTACTATCTCTTGAGGTTTTGGTCTTAGCCATTCTGATGGATATAAGACGGAGCCTCACAGTTGTTTAGATTCACATTTCCCTGATGACTAAGGACTTCGACCTTGAGTGCTTCTTTAAGGGCTTCTCAGTCATCCAAGACTCCTCTGTTGAGAAGTTCTGTACCCCATTTTTTAATTGGGTTACTTGGGTTCTTGGTATGTAACTTCTTGAGTTCTTTGCAAATTATGGGTATTAGCCCTCTGTCAGATGCAGGGTTGGTGAAGATTCGTTCCCAATCTGTGAGCTGCTAATTTGTCCTATTGACAGTGTCCTTTGCCTTACAGAAGCTTTGCAGGTTCCTGAGGTCCCCATTCATCAACTGTTGATCTTAGAGCCTAAGCCATTGGTTTTCTGTTCAGGAAATTGTCTCCCGCACCAATGCGTTCAGGGTTATTTCCCACTTTCTCTTCTATTAGGTTTAGTGTATCTGGTTTTATGTTGAGATCCTTGATCCATGGGACTGGAGCTTTAAGTATGGATCTATTTTCATTCTTCTACATGTAGATACCTAGTTAGCCCAGCACCATTTGTCGAAGATGCTATTCCTATTCCATTGTATGGTTTTGGCTTCTTCATCAAAGATCAAGAGTCCTTAAGGTGTGTGGGCTTATTTCTGGGTCTTCAATTTGATTCCATTGATCAACATATGAAAAAACTGTTCTTAAAGATATAAGGGGATAGAGCAGGATACCCAATAACCTCTGGTCTCTGGACACACATATGCACACACATACAGTATATATACCCTAAAATAAAGCTATAAAAATAGAAAAGGGTAAAATTGAAATGTAAAGACCTTAATTATTTTTACCTGATTACATTTCACTTATTACCTATAAACGTGTGTGTGTATGTGTGTGTAGATAGATAATTAGATAGATAGATAGATAGATAGATAGATAGATAGATATCGTGGGGGGAGGAGGTGCACATATGCTGCAGTACATTTATGAAAGTGGGTTCTGCTCTGGGTTCCGGGGATTGCTCTGAGGTCACCAGGCTCTACCCAGCTGAGCCAGCTTGTCGGCCCTAGCAACACCTTTGACTCTATAATCATTCAGTGTTTCATTTCATAAAATCGAATAAATGATTCAATGAGTTGATAAAAAGTTGATGGAAGTAGAAACAAAAACAGAAGGTTGGTGTCTTTCTTTATAATGCTGAGACAGAGAGACTGAACAATAGGAAAATAATGGATAGCCATCAGAATACTTGACTGTTGGAGTCCTTTGCCAACGTCTCCCTAATCCCAATTCCTTAGAAAGCTGGATAAACAGCTTGGTTCTTGGTGTCATGGGACTTTATGGTGAGCTGCTAGCCTGGCCCATTGGACTCCTGAGCCTGAAACGATGGCTTCCTGTTGTTCTTGTTGTTTGGGTAACATTGGGTACCATTTCATGCTTTTAAACTTAAGATGGGAGCTCTGATATAGGACAAAAGACACTGGGTTTAGAATCAAAATCTGGATTCCAGTCTAATCTCCAGCAATTTTGAAATTGTATGTCCCCTGGGCTTCTTATAACCTCCCTTTGCTCCAATTACTTTGATATCAAATATTTGTTCCCGGGGACATCCTGAAGCACACTACTTAAAGGCACGGTTAAAACACCTTGTGACATGAAATTCACTATTCCAACACAGTCTGCTAATATTCCCATTTGATTAGAATGGAATGGGTTTGGCTTACCAAATTTTGGATGTGCTTTCTAGAAGCATAAATATTCTCTCACTGAAAAAGTATTTGTGGTGTAATAAGAAATATATTTGGTCTTTGTACCTGACTCAGGGCTCAGAGCTCCTAAAACCCTTGGAATTTCCTGAGTGTCAGAACCTGGCTTTTGTTTTTCACAGGAAACATCTTTTGATCTTGCCCGAGTTTATGTTGATAAGGTGACCAGGATTTATCCCTAGGTAGCCTCAGGATGAAGCCGACTGCCAGAAAGACCAAGTAATAAGAAGGGTAAAACTTTCAGCCTGGTCTACTGACCATTTGGGAGAAATAAAATGCAAACATCAAACCATAAGAAATCAGAGTAAGGAGGCTTGATTCACTTCTAGCTTGATGAATGCACGGCATGCTGATAGGATAGCTTACTTGAGAGGACTCAGATACAGGCGTCTTTGAGGTAAAAGAATTTACTGAAAACGATCCCATGGGCTTGAGCATAGCTGAGCACCACACAGCAATCACAAAAGCCTGGATTCAATCCCCAGCACTAAAAAAAAACAAAACAAAACAAAACAAAAAACAAATAAATAAATTTAAGAGCAAGAAATGTTATAGATGCTACTTAGGAAAAGGACCAGATTCTGGGACCAGCAACAGGGCTAGAGAGCCATAGGAAAGATGGCTACCAGATCCAAGAGGGGACAGTTTATGTAAGAGAACTTGAAAGAAGAAGGCATAAATCTATGAACTGAATCTCCATTGGCTGTCTATAAGAGGGAAGAGATAATACAAGGCAAGGGTGTGTGGAGACAGGAGGAGAGCCCACAGGAATTACTTATGGCTTCTGAATGGAGGAGTTTTATTGGAGATTGCAATGTCTGCTCTAGAACGGGAAATGCTCTATTGTTACTTTAGCCCAAAGCTGTTCCCTCATTGGCGACTCTCAACTCTATCTTCAAGCCTTAGAAACTGAAGTTAGGCCACCTAAGACAAGTGTTCTAACTCCTCATACTTTGTCTTGTCTAATCTTCCACCTGGCTGCCCTTGAGTTGAGTCCCTTTGTAATAACTGTCACTAAAGTACTTAATGCTAGGGGCCAGTGAGATGGCTCAGTGGGTATAAGCACCTGTCAGTGCTAAACAACCCGGACAGATCCGGAAAAACCCACATGGTAGAAGGACAGAAATGGCTTTCAGGCTGTCCCCTGACCCCAGACGCAGCAACCGAACACAGGGCTGGAGAGCACTGCTCTGTCCTTGCCTGAGTGAGAAGCTAATCCCAAATCCAGCCTCAGCATCTATGGTGCCAGATCGATCCTGGCCACTTACCACAGCATGGTGGGTCACATGAATGGAATTTAAACCCGTCTCTCCCAATGTTATTTCCGTAAAGCCAGTTCTTCCTGGGCTGGTCTGCTGGGGCAATCACTAAAGTCCTGCCATCTGCAAACTCCTTCAAAATCTCAACGTATCATCTCCTATGATCACAGTAGAATACAGAGAGCGACTACTTAATATTCCAGCAAGGACTACACAGCACAGTCTATTAAATAAACGACAGACAAAATACGAGGCGCTCTGTGGCGCTCCCTACCTCCGTTTTTGTTGTTGTTATTGTTGTTTCAGATTAAACCTCTTCTCGTTTCTTAAGAAAGTAGAGAAAACTGCTTCACATTCTGAGGGAAGAGAGTACTCCCATTTGCCTGTTAAAAGTATTCGTTTTTGGCAAGCGCTGTGATTTAGATTTGGTTTGAGTGTGTTCCCCCCAGGGGTTCATGCACTGACATCCAACCCCCATTGGGAAGCATTAAGGGGCTGTTTAGAAGCAGAATGTGGGGAGGATTGGGGCCAGATAAGGTCACCAGGGCAGAGCCCTATCACTTCATCCTATGACTTCATTAGAAGGACAGAGACCTAAAGAGATATATACATGCATGCCCTGTCTTTACCATGTTGTGCCCCGTGCTGCCCCTGGATGCTGCCAGCAGGACAACCATGACCAGATGTGACCCCTCAACCTTCTCTCTGAAAAATCGTGAGCCAAAACAAATGTCCTGTTTTAATTAACTTCGTCTATGGTATCGTGTTACTGGCAACAGAAATAACTGACACAATGACAAGTTGTCCTGTATCAAAGCACTCGTTCTAACAAGGCCCTCTCTAGACTGAGAATGCAGGGATTCGTAGTTAGTATAAATAAGATGTCTTTTTAAAAGTAAACACAGTCTAATTACATTTGGATTAATTTACAAAACACGGTGTTTCCAGTGACGGATTAAATGCCAAGAATACTCTGAATCACACTTGGCTCTCATTGGCCAATGTCACCATAGATTATAAAGACTGAGAGGTCATTAGCCTTAAAGGAATTCCTTGAAAGGGAGGCATTTTGATGAGTAGTCATGTTCTTTTTGTTTTGTTTTGTTTTGGCTTTTTGGCCTTACTGTACAGACAAGATTGGCCTCAAGCACTGAAGGCTTCTGTCCCAGTGCTGGGATTACAAGCCTTTGCCACCACACCCAGCTCAGTACTCTTCACCGGGGTTGCAGGAAGTTCGGTCTTTGATGTTTTAGGGTAAACTGGATGTAAAGTAACACCAGCTCTTGCAACAGTCAGCACCTCCTGCCTGTTTTACAAAGCATTCCATTTCGGAGACACTTACCAGCTATTGGATAGATATTTTCAAAACAAAGTCTCCTGGTCACTTGGTCTCATCAATTACTAATTTCCTAAAGAACAGAACCCTTAATGGTTTGAATGAGAATGGCTCCCATCTATTCTCACTTGAAAGCTTGGTTCCTAGCTGGTGGGACAGTTTTGGAAGGGTTCGGAAGTGTTGACTTGGTGGAGGGGTTCTGTCACCAGGGTCTCACCTACGGCTCAACATGCGATCTCAGCTTCTGCTCTAGCGCCACACCCGTCTGCCTGCTGCCATGCTCCCTGTCATGAACAGTCGTCATGAACTCACCCTGTGAAGCCAGAAGCCCCTAATTAATGCTTTTTTAAAAATATGTTGTCTTGGTCATCATAATGTTTCTTCAAAGCAGTAGAAAAGTAAGCCTGCTGTTACTTTAATATTAACCTGGTATGAATAAGTTGTTTAACTGGAGGTTATTTAAGCAAAAACCAAACTAAATGTCTTTCCTAATAATGGAGGCCTGAGTCCCTCAAAAATCATATGTGTGTGTGTGTGTGTGTATTACTTTTTATGTGTGTATGGTATGTGCATACATATGCTCATGTTTCCGTGTGTGTGGATGCTCATGTGTGAGCAGGTGAGTCTGGGTGTGTTGGGGAGGGAGAGTCTACCTCGGTTAGTTGAACCCAGAACTTACCAATGGGGCTGGTCTGGCTAGTCAGCTTGCTCCAGGAATCCTCCGTCATGACCACACACTATTCATGTGGGCTCTTGAGAATCCAAACTCCAGTCTTCATTCTGTGTGACAAGTGCTTTAATACTGAACAGTCATCCCAGCCCACATAAATGTATATTTTGGATATAAATAATGTTTTCTGTAGAAAATACAGATATGGAGATTTATAAATGAACTTAAGCGTTAAGTGTCTCACTACCTATGGGAAGATCAAACATCTGGATATAAATTTCTCAAGAAATGCTATGTCTCGAAGGGAGATGCTTACTTAGTAGGCATGATGTGGCAAATGCCTGCAACCACAGTGCTTGCGAGGTGGAGAATCAGGACTCTTAAGGCCAGTCTTGATTATGTGATCATTTCAAGGCCAACTTGTGATATTCATTTGTTTAGTTGTATTTATGTGCATTGGTGTTTTGCCTGAATGTATGCTTGGGTGAGGGTGTCAGATCTTGGAGTTACAGGCAGTCATGAGCTGCCACGTAGGTGTAGGGAATTGAACTCGGGTCCTCTGGAAGAGCAGTCAGTACTTTTAACTGGTAAGCATCTCTTCAGCCTTATGATATATGAGCTCTTATCTCAACATATGTTTAATCATATATTAATATATACTTATAGAGTATTTAGTGTATGTTCACAACTGTTTTTGATTCCTCAGACACAGTGAGATGAGTGTTTCTCAGGACTCACATTTCTATGGATCCGGGGCTAGTATGATGATTGCTATGTTTCCTAAAGACACAAGTACTTCAGTACTTTCAGTACTTCAGGCTTGGTCACCAGCCCGAACTGCTACCAGGGACTTCTAGGAGGTTAGGTCACAGGGAGGATTGTCGTTGAAGAGGTGGGTGGGAAATAGTGCTTCCTGTCTCTGTTTGCACATCTCAGCTCTGAGGAGGCTCGCAGACTCCCTCTCTGAGCTTCCTGCTATAATGTTCTCTGCTTTACAACAAGTTCACAGACAGCTGCCCTAAGGCCCCGTGGGAAGCAATCTCTAAAATCGTGAGCCAAAATAAATCTTTCCTCTTTAAACTGCTGTCTCAGGTATTTTGTCCCAGCCACAGAAAGCTGACTAGCACATTCGCCAGAAAATTAGCTGACATCTGACAGTTTCCCATGTTTTGAATACTCGGTTTCAAGTCTGTGTCTTGTTCATTTGGTCAGGTTTGTAGCAAAAGGATCTGGTAGTCTCAAGTCGAGTTGACCAATTTGGGTGTCACATGGATTCTGCTAGAAAAGCACCCATTTCTCACTGATTTATGTGTTAATTTGGGGGATGGAGATGGGTGCTGTGGAGGAAAATAGTATCATAACGAAATAAAAAGGTTGGGGAAATGAGGATTAAATAGTCATCATGACTTAAAATCTATTGATGTGTGATTGGCCTGAATAAGGAAGCACAGACCACCAAGTTCCCAGGAGGGGGGCGAGTATTTTCGTGACTTTGGAATGGACAAAAATATCTTAGTAGTTATCTTAAAAGGGGACAAATTTGACTTCAGCAACCAGGAGAAGCACAGGTAGTTGCTATCTCTAGAACCTTGCTCTGAACACTCTTCCCAGCAGTGGAAAGGGTCTCATCTTTCCCAGGTACAAGACTGTCTTGGGTGGCAGCACATCCTGTGATCCCAGCCTGTGGACAGCTGAGGCAGAAGGGTCACGAGTTTGGGAACAACCTGGGGATACTAATGAGAATCAGGGGGTTGGGGATTTAGCTCAATGGTAAGGCCCTGAGTTCGGTCCCCAGCTCCGGAAAAAAAAAAAAGAGAGAATCAGTCTTGAAGAAAATTTAATTTTAACAAATGAAACACTTTAAATAAAAGACATGTTTTAAAAAATAGACGGGGTTGGGGATTTAGCTCAGTGGTAGAGCGCTTGCCTAGGAAGCGCAAGGTCCTGGGTTCGGTCCCCAGCTCCGAAAAAAAAAAAAATAGAAAGGGGAGAGAAGGGAAGGGAGGAGAGGGAGGGAAAAGAGAGGAGGAGAAAGGAGAGAATGGGAGGGGAAAAGAGAGGAGGGGAAAGGAGGAGAGAGGGAAAAGGAGGGAAGGAAAGAGGAGAGGAAAAAAGGGGAGGGGAGGAAAAGGAGGGAAGAGGAGGGGAAGGAAGGGGAGGGCCGAGCTGGGGATGCAACTTAGTTGATAAAGAGATTGGATTGCCTTAGTGATGCAGTGTGTGTACAAGGGCCTGGGCGTGTGACTCAGATCTGTAGTCAGTACTTGAGAAACAGAGGCAAATATAGAAGTTCAAAGTTATTCTCAGTGGAGTAGGAGACACCTTATCTCAAAAGAGAGAAAGAAAGAAAGAAAGAAAGAAAGAAAGAGAGAGAGAGAGAAAGAAAGAGAGAGAGAGAAAGGTGGGAGAAGAAGGAAGAGGAGGAGGAAAGTGTCAAAGAGAAAATTAGTAGACTATAAGAAAATATTCACGAAGTATGTAGGTAACAGAGAAGTCATGAATTAAAAATAAACGAACCTCCCAGAGATCAATTAAGAAGTTAAAAAAAAAGAAAAAAAAAGAAAAAGAACAGGACAAATCTAAAAGAGTTTAAGCAACAAAATCAAATCACTTTGCACAAGAACCTGTGTGGTCTCTCAGTTTCATATAGCCCGTAAGCACAAGAGAAGGTACTTAAAATGATTAGTAATCAAGGAACAAACCAACTAAAGTAGCAATAATGTATACATCACAGCAGTTACAACAGCTAAAACAGACTCACGTGCAGAGTGGGGACAAAGAATTGTCTCAGCTGGGATATCCTGCAGTACCGATAAGAAAGCTACAGCCACGAAACAGCTTCTGACAGCCATAAACCCACTCTCAGACTAGTGTCTCAGCGTGTGTGTGTGTGTGTGTGTGTGTGTGTGTGTGTGTGTGTGAGAGAGAGAGAGAGAGAGAGAGAGAGAGAGAGAGAGAGAAACACATACGAACATACAGAAAAATATCTTGCTGTACCTAAGACTAACCGAAGAGTGTTTCCACTGCTTCGAGGAATGTTTGTGTTTTAATGTTTTTGACGGCAATGAGCTGATGAGCTGCTGGGTCACTCACGTGTATGGGTGGACCTCACAAGCATGGATACCAATTCGCAAAACACAACAGAAGCACCATGTGTAGGGCAATGAGCTTGCACAAACGAACTCTTGCCACATGATACTATCGTGATAAGATACAGGGACAGCTGAAGCTTAGCCACGGTGAGAGAAATAAGTGAGTGCCTCGAGGGACAGTCCAGTGGTGACTGGAAAGTGGGACCCAAGACCCTCATGGGATGGTGGGAATGTTCTATCTCTTGTTTTAATATACTTTGGAGTAAGCATATGACTGTATGTGATGATATATTGTCAGCCTACAGAACCGTTAAGACAGGGTCCTGCTACATTCTCCTCAAAGAGGTTCATCAACTGTTGGCTTTGTCAGAAGAAATTATATGCGGACCCTTTACTGAATATAAAAGTTATTTTTATTGAGGCTATTTTCTGAAAAATCCCTAGGAATTGGTTCCATCTCCTGTCTTGATTTGGGTTACTGTTGCTGTGATAAAACACAATGACCAAAGCAAATTGGGGCTTCTCCGGCTTACCCTTCCGTATCACACACAGTTGATCATCAAAGGAAGCCAGGACAGGAACTCAAACAGGGCAGGAACCTGGATGTAGGAGCTGATGCAGAGGCCATGGAGGGGTGCTGCTTACTGGCTTGCTATTCATGGCTTGCTCAGCCTGCTGTCTCATAGAACCTAGGACCACCAGACCAAGGATAACCCTACCCACAGTGGGCAGGGCCCTCCTCCATCAATCACTAGTGAAGAAAATGCCTACAAGCCTGCCTATGACCAAATCTTATGAAAGCATTTTCTGAATAGAGGTTCCCTCCTCTAAATGAGTTTAGCTTGTGTCCTGTTGGCATAAAACTATCCAGCAAACCTCCAAAGTGATAGTATATGACACTTCCTTTACCTTGTTTTGTGGATGTGGACCCTGGTTTTCAAAAAAAGACCTGTGCCGTGCTTGTTGAGACCCAGTTTCAGGAGAGTGGTCCTCAGCCCTGACTGTATAGTGCTATCACTGAATGCCTACTAGACTGCCCCACCATCTAAAATCCGGGCTGCACCTCAGACAGAATAAACTAGATTATCGAAGGAACTGAGGCGTCAACTTATTCAAACTCCAACTGACTCCAGCGTGCAGTAAATGGGGCCCCACTATTCAATGTCAAAGTAACCTCCCTTTTAAGCACCCACACTTGCTCGGTCACATTGCCAGCTAGTGTCCACCTACCTGTCTTGTCTGACTTCGGACGTCTGGATTCTGTACTTTAGATCTCTGGTTCCTGCTTGTAGTTCGTTTGGATCCTGACTTCTCTAGACTAACGGCCAGGAAGATTCAGGCATTTAAGTCCTTCCTTCTCCCTCCCTCCATCTTTCCTTCCCTCCTTCTTTCCTTCCTTTCTTCTAGTGTTTTAAGATCAAGTCCAAAACCTTGCGCATGTTTGGAAACTGCTCTGCGGCTAAGCTCCACCCCTCAGTCTCCCATCCAATAAGATCAAGGCTTTGAACTCTAGAGCTGTTCCCTACAGATCCTAAACTTTCGTCGGGTTCTTTCCTGGTCTGTCCACAGACTTGCTCTTGATCTTGTCTCCCTCTTTCCTCCTTTCTTCATGTCCAGGGTCTCTAACTGACCTCTTGCATCCGGCAGTTGATACCGTTTGTTTATCCTCACTGCTGGCTTCAAATACAGCTTCACTGCCCGCATCCATCACAGAAAGTCCCCGTCCTTAGAACCCCGTACCATCTAACCAAACCAGGGGCCTTTGCCTCAACCAACTTCCTCATCTCACCTAAATGGGAATTTTTGGCCTGACCACTCTGTCTGGTTTTCTCTTACCCTCTGGCTAGTCAGGCGGGCTCTATTCTGTTGGACATCACAAAGAATTGGAATCAAATGAAGGGAAATGCCTGGAGAAACACCAGGCTAAAGCCGACATATCGGGTTTCTGTGCCTTCTGAGGGGCTGTGCCTGCTCCAAATTCCATTCCACTGACCATGAGCCGTGTTCTCAGCGCAGGCAGCTGAATGAAGTGTGTATTAGAAACTACAGCTGCTCACCTCAGAGCTCCGAGGGCCTTCCTCCGAGTCTGGCTCCAGTGACTCAGGCTTGTCTCCACCTTTCTGGCCTGACCCAGAGCTTGGATACTGTGTTTCTCTGTTTGTCTAGTCATGGTTCACATCAGCCCCTAGCGTTCAACCCATAGCATAGATCCCTACCCACTTCTTCCTGGACATCTTTAGTTCTTCCCCAGCCTGCTTCCACTTTCCTCTCCCAACTATGCCACTTCACATCTTAAGAGAACCAGAGCTTAGTCGGAAGTCACATTAGCTCCATCGCATAGGGTCCCTCCACACCTCCCTTGAATACCGCGAGGGCAGAAGCCTGATCCGTGAGTCCCGCACGGTCTCACACTTTGAATGACAGGGTGGCAAGTTACAGATTGGCTAAAAAAAAAATAGTGAAATAAAGGTTTTTTTTTAAATGTTAAGAGTATTGCCTAATTTCCGAACTTAAATTTTAATTATTTTTCTATTTTCACTGTTAATAAAATTATTTTTAAAAATACACGTATTCAGTTGGTCATAGCGGCCCATCCTTGTAACTGTAATTAATGCCACTTGGAAGGCAGATGCAGGTGGAGCTCTGTGAGTCTAGGCCAGCCTGGTTTTATTTTATATAGTGATTTCCAGCAAGCTAGCTTGGCCTACATAGTGTGACCCTGTCTCTAACTAACCAACTAACTAACTAACTAACTAACTAAACAAGCTAAAACAAAACCAAACAAACAAATAAACAAAACAAAACACGCCCCACATATTTCATGTTCAAATTCCCATCTTCTTTTTTACTTGAACTCTAACTCTCTCTCTCCCTCTCTCTCTCTCTCTCTCTCTCTCTCTCTCTCTCTCTCTCTCTCTCCCTCCCTCCCTCCCTCCCTCCCTTCCTCCCTCTCCCTCTCTCTGCCTCCAGAGTATGGGATTAAAATCATGCACCATCACCTCCTGGCTAAAGCCCCTCTCCTATAGCCATGTCTAACTTATAAATGTTGAGCTGACCTATAAGATATCCAGGAAATGACTGGCTCAAGAAGACACATAGTAAATATTTGTTGGGTGAATGGTTAATAAATACTGTGTTTATTAAGCCACTCAGTTCTTTTTTGCTGCAGATATGGCATACCGAGCTGGAAAGATCCAGGAATGTGTTTCAACCCGGACATTTTACAGATGAAAACAAGGACCAAAGGGAAGGTGCCGGCTGGAGACTGGAAATTCTCTTCCCTCCCTGTATACCCAGTCCTCCCTCTCCCCACAAACTGACTTTTACTGTATACCCAATCGGCCTATTAAATCAAGAGGTTTTCTCCTCTTTGCTCTCTTAGCTTCAGCATTCTTTGAACAACTCATGTGCAAACTTTCATTGTATGGCAGTGATAAAAAAAGAGAAAAATTTTATGTGTGGGACTGATAGTCTGTGGGACAAGATGGGGCCATTTTAGTAAAGAAAATGTGATGGCTTCGGAGATGGTTCTGCCAGGAAAGTGCTTGTGGAGCAAGCTTGAGGACTACGTTCAGATCCTGAGCACACAGGGAAATTTACTGAGTGTGGCAAAATGTTCCTGCAAACCACCCAACCCCCACCTCTCCATCCCCCAACTCCCCCATCCCCCATCCCCCATCCCCCATCCCCCACTGGATGCTGGGTAAAGACAAACACAGCCCTGGAGCTCTTCAGCCTGCTCACACAGCCTGAACCACAAGCTCCAGGTTCTGTATCAAAAAATAAGGTGGCGGGGTTGGGGATTTAGCTCAGTGGTAGAGCGCTTACCTAGGAAGCGCAAGGCCCTGGGTTCGGTCCCCAGCTCCGAAAAAATGAACCAAAAAAAAAAGGTGTCGAGTCCTAGAGGAAGACACCCTCTACATATATACACATGAGTACATCCCCTCCCTGGTACCCGTGCACACATATCACACACACACACACACACACACACACACACACACACGCATGCACACATGCACACCCCTTAAACATGTAAATATGAATGCCAATGGTAGGCAGTGTTTAAATAGTGAGAATCTACTTCTAGGGAAACACCTGAGAGGAATGATTGCGTGTGCCTACACAAAAACTTGTTCACAAACGCTTCGCTCTTTGTTTAACACAAGTTTTTTTTCTACATAGTTCAGGCTAGCCTTGAATTCTCAGACTCCTGATACCAATCTTGGATTTCCACACACATATGTGTGTGGCACACCAGTAGATACTGATATGCTCCACACATGCAAACATGGTACACACAATGCATGCATACAACACACATATGTGTGCAAAAATTAAAGATTGAAAATAAGCTTTGCCTTTGTAATTTTGTCCTTTGTCTATTTTTGAGGACCTTGACCTATCATTTCCGGAAGAGGCCTTATGGACCAGACGCCCCACCCCCACACCCCCAGACCCTCCCCACCCCCCATCCCCCCACTCTCACCCCACCCAGGTCTTCACATCAGACCACACACAGTACCTGGGCCTTTCCTCCTTCTCAGAGTGGAATGTACACCTAGGAGGCACAGAGGTAGGCAGTGTGGCAGTGTGGCATCTTGAAATAAACGCAAAATCCCAAGTCACTGACTCAGAACTCTACCCTAAGGCATTAGGGGGATGGGCTGAGACCCAGTTGCATCCAGAATGGCCCTGTTCAGGACCAGGCTAACTCACTGACTCCTGAGTCTTCCTTTCTTCATATGTAAAATGGGAATTAAATGTCTGTATGACATTATCATGAGGATTTTAGTAAGAGTCCACAGTGGCACCGTGAACTCTATCTGTCGATCACCATTATTGCTAAATAAAATTAACATGATTTTAAGCAAATAACTCTCCTGTGCTTAGCCCAAACCAGAAGATCACCTAGTTTTGTAATAGATGTCGAAGGCACTGTTGACTCCACTTTTGGGCGTAAAGGTCAAGACAAAACCAGAACCAGAGCAATGATTTCCTACACCCAGGCCTGCTGAGAGCAATGACCATCTTCAGTGTCAAACTCAGGGGCTGGCATGGAGCCTAGCGCTCGGAGGCATAATCCAACAAAGCCTCATCTGGTCTTGGCAAATATTCTAAGAAAAATTATGGTAAGAGAAGAGCCAGCTGCCAGATAAACCAGGAATTGCGCTGAGCAGTAATAACGGCAGAGCATAGAAGGATTCTCTGATGACATAGCTGGAAGATTCTGAAATGCAGGGAAGATGTGCACAGAGGGAGTTCATGTTGGAGGGAAGATAAATTCCCAAGTTTTTCCATTCCGGACCCATTTGTCTATCCTTAGCTTCTCCCGGAGGCACTGGAGGACAGACATGGTGCAGAGAGAGAGACAGAAAGAAGGAAGCAATGTGACTAATGACGGAGTTGCCATCCTGATTTTCAAGACTAATCTTAGATTCATTTACTATTTTACGTTTTAAACATTTAGAGAATGCATATTCCTCTCACAGCACATCTAACCTTTTCACGTGGCAGCACGATGTTGTCATCCCCAAAGTTGGGACTTGAGAATCAAATGATTGAGTCACAATTAAACTGCAAGTGCAACTTCATAGCATTGATTTTTTTGTTGTTGTTGTTGCTGCTGGCCAAATTTGTAGCTCTTCCGGGGTGCACGCAGCCCACAGACCACGAGTCTAGGTGAATTCATTCATATAACTTTGGCATTAGCAACGTAAATGTATTTACCTGAGTCGAGTCACGTGCCTGTGGCTGATGGTCTGGTTACCGGAGACTGGATAGGAGATCCTTTTGTCGGGGATCTGATCGTCCTTTGTATCTCAAGTACCATTCACCAGGAGGTAAGGAATGCTGGGAGAATGGAGAATTTAGTGAGAACTGTAGAAACTCCTGGACACCTGGAAATGATCTCTCCTGAAAACCAGTGATGCACAGAGCATCCAGGGCACCCGTGATCAAAATAAATGAACGCTGTGGATCCAGGGCTAGAGGCGTGGTGTTGGCACGGTTGCAATGAATTTGGGTTTGGGGACTTGGGTCCACGTGACATCTCCCCTCCAGCTCTCGTTTCCCCCCACCCTCACGCCCCCACTCCCGTCTCTCAGTCCGTCCGTATACTGTTGCATTAAACTGAACTGTTTTACTCGTTATTGTGTGTACTGAGCAAAGCTTTATGTTCCCATGTCTATTTTTTCATTCATTCCTCTGCTGGTTGCCTTGGAAAGAAAACAGATTAAAACAGCTTATTGTTGTAAGTGGCCAAATGAAAAAAAAAGAAAAACCTATAAAGGAAACATTTTAGTAGGTCACATCAGGAGGAAAAAAAGATTCTCTCTCTCTCTCTCTCTCTCTCTCTCTCTCTCTCTCTCTCTCTCTCTCTCTCTCTCTTTCTCTCTCTCTCCTACTCTCTCGCTCACATACGTACGCACGCACGCACTGATTCCAGATCCACATAGAAGTGCTCAAAAGCTTCCTTTCATTGAGAAGAAAAGTGGTGTGGCTGGAACACTGACTCAATGGTTAAGAGCACTGGCTGCTCTTCCAGAGGACCGGGGGGTGGAGGGTATGGGGGTGGGGTGTCGATTCCCAGCACCCACTTGGTGGCGCACAACAATTCCAGTCCCAGGGGCTCTGGTGCCCTCTTCTGGTCTCCGAGTGTACCACGCATGCAAGTGGTGCCCAGGAATGCATGCAGGCAAAAACGCCCGTGCACATAGAATGAATAATAGGTTTTTTTTCTTTTGGTTTTGTTTCTAGAAGAAGAAACGTGGTACCTAGACCACGGGAAAGGTTGTCCTATTTCTATTATGTAATAGAATGGATTGTCGCTTAGGAGGCAACTGCTAATGCCGTGGAGCCTTCGCAAGAGATGCTCGCTCTATTTCAGGTTCTTTCCAAAGCTGGAACAGGTGCGGACTCCCTTTCCCCTTTGTCACTCAGCACTCAAGGGATTTAAGCAGCTAGAAGGAGGCGGCTGCTCAGTGGCCTCAGTCAAATGAGGCTTCGTTCAGGCCCACAATGCTCCAGGCAGCCTGAGGCTCTAACGAGCTCCCGGAGCCCTTCAGAAATAACTGGCTCGGCAGACTCCCACCCATATTAAAATTAGCATCACACCTGCTACATCCAACATGTGTTCCTCAAGAACGGAGATAACAAAAATACGCAGCCGACGTCCTTAAAGAGACTAAAATCCTAGGGCCTAGGGCTGCGTGTGAGGCCACGGGGTAAATGGTACTGAGAGTAAGCCACGGCCTTTGTTGCTAGTGTATTCCAATTAAGGCAAGACTGGGGAAACTGAGGCAAGCTGTGGTAAAGCACTGTCTGACTTCTGGCTACGTCACTGTCAAGCACAAGCTTAGTTTTGCCAAACTTCTGAGCTACTGTACTTCTTTTCAATTTTTATTTTGTTTTCGTTTTATTATTGTTATTTGTGATGCTGTTATTTTTTGCATAACATTTTGCTGAGAACGGGGAGCTGGAGAGATGGCTTAGTGGTTAAGAGCAGTAGGTGCTCTTCCAGAGGACCAGGGTCCAATTCCAAGCACCCAAAGGAGGTTCACAAAGGGCTGTAACTCCAGAAAGATCGCTTCTCGGCCTTTTGGCTAAGATCAAGTGTAACTCCAGAAAGGGGGAGGTGGGAAAAGGAGGAGCTGGGAAAGGGTAAGGCAGGCAGCATTAAATGTCCTCACAGGAAACCACAGGGACTGACCAAGCTCCCTCCCATTTGTCATAAGCTTCTGTGTTGATGGAACCCACAAGACACACAAGGGAGAGACTTGTGCTCAGTGTGAGGAAACCATGAGGGCCGAGGGGACCTAAGTGTGCATTCTATCTGGAAGGTTCCAGTCAACTCTCACTATGGCGCTAAAACAAACGTATGTGAGAGTGTGAAATTTATAAGACTAGAATTTTATTTCGTTGGGCTGGTAAGAGAGAAGACAATATAGAGGAGGGAGCAAGAGAAAGCAAGAGGAAGGGGACAGGAGAGGACAGACAGGTTTACTGAATCCCTGGATCCAGCAATGCTGGAAGCAGGTGCCCTTTAACTTTAGGAGAGGGGATGATGTACAGAGGGTCAGGAAACTGAACAGAGGTGCGTAGCAATGGGGGATGGGGAACTAGGGGTAGCCACCAGCAAGTCCCAGATGCCAGGAAAGCAAGAGGTTCCCAGGACCCAACAGGGATGACATTAGCTGAAACACCCAACAAAGGGGAGGGAGAACCTGTGGAGACCATATCCAGAGGTTTGGTAAGGCCCTCAGTTGACAGATGGGACCACCTACCCTTTTCAAAATTTTAACCCAGATTTACTCCTGTCTAAAGGAAATACAGGGACAAAGAATGCAGCAGAGATTGAAGGAAAGGCCATCCTGAAACTGCTCCACCTGGGGATCCATCCCATATGCAGCCACCAAACCCAGTCACTATTGCTAATGCCAAGAAGTGCTTGCTGACAGGAGCTTGGTATGGATGTCTCCTGAGAGGCTCTGCCAGAGCCTTACTGATACAGATGAGGATGCTTGCAGAAAACCATTGGACTGAGCACAGGGACCCCAGTGGAGGAGTTAGAGAAAGGACTGAAGGAGGTGAAGGGGTTTGAACAACATTATCAACTAACCAGAACTCCCAGAGCCCCGGGGGACTAAACCACCAACCAAAGAGTATATATGGCAGGACCCATGGCTCTAGCTGTATATGTAGCAGAGGATGGCCTTGTCTGGCATCAATAGGAGGAGAAGCCTTGGTCCTTTAGAGGCTTGATGCCCCAGTGTAGGGGAATGCCAGGGTAGTGAGGTGAGAGTGGATGGTTGGGATGGGGAGCACACTCATAGAAGCAGAGGGAGGGTGGATGGGAGAGGGGGAACTGGGAAAGGGGATAACATTTGAAATGTAGATACATAAATATCCAATAAAAAAGAAAGAAAGATATATTGATCTCTCCCTCACCCTGCTCCTTAAAGTTTTAATTTAACTTGAGCATCTGGTAACCATGTAATGGGAAATATTTGGTATACAAAGTTGAATGAGGAAGTCTCTTTACAACTTAAAATCCTTAGTTTTGCTGTTTGTTTGAGACAAGGTGTCACCGTGTACCGTGGACCAGGCTAGAGTCAAACGTGCCCATGATCCTTCTGCCTCTGCCTCCCAAGTGCTGGGATCCCACGAACGAGCCACCAAGCCCTGCTTGAAAAATTGGCTTTTGACTGCCTCTGATTCCCACCCACACCCCACTGGTTACGTCGAAAAGATCATTTTACCCCTACGATACATCTCCCCAGAATTAGGACAGTCTCGCTGTCTTCTCATCCCTGCCGTGAGGGCGCCTCTCTTTCTCACAGTTAGCCATAGTATTTTATCACAGTAAAAGGAAAGGAACTAGCTAATGCCATGGCCTTGACAGCCTTACAATGTCCCTCAGTTTCCTCGAGCAAGTGGCTTGGCATTTCGGTAGGGATGCCACAGAAGTGGTGTGTGTGTCCTTCACCATGTCTTCACTGTGTAAGTTTAGTTTGCCTAACAATGCCTCGCTGCCTGATTAAAGTGGATTCTGACTCAGACTTTCTTGCCTGCATCAGCTCGCTCCCCAGACTTGGCAAATGGTTTGTGCAGTGCTGTTTTGAGATCATGTGACTATGTGTTCCTCACCAAACGCCCACTCTCCCGTGTGACCATTCAGTGATATTTCTTGGCTGAATTTATTGTTGTATTGGTTGCCAAATCTTGATTTTTCTGATTTCATCATCTTGTGTATATTCACCAGCTGACAGTCTACTGACAGAAAAAGATTCCCTATCATCTGTCTGTCTATCCGTCTGTCTGTCTATCTAAATATATATAGCTAACTTATTGATAGAAAATTAGTATCACAGGAGGTTCATGGTTTTTTATTTGAATCCATTAAAAGTTATTAGTAGTGATACTTATTTGGATGCCCAAATGACCCCGAGGTGGTCAGTTTTGGGAATCCTTGAAGGCTGTTCTGTTTTTTTTTTTGTTTGTTTGTTTGTTTGTTGTTTTGTCTTTGACAGATCTGTATCATTCCTGGGGTACATCTCTGGACAAGGCACCATCCTGCATTCTTGTTCTGGCTTAATGTTGGTTCTTTTTTTCCCCATGAAGCTTTGGGTAAATCCAAAGAGCGTTTACTAGAAAGATCGAGATGTTAAGTATACTGTTATCACTGGGATGTGGTGGTCTCTGAGCTTTTTAAAATCTTTAGTTCGAAACTAAAAATATAATTACACCATTTTACCCTTCCCTTTCCTCTGTTCAACCTTTTCCATGCACACACTTGCTCTCTCTCTCATGCATGGTCTCTGTTTTTTTGTTATTACACACACACACACACACGTTTATATGTGTGTTCATAAATACATAAACACATTGTGCCCAGTCAATGTAAAATTCCTTGTGTGTATATGATCTCAGGGCTGAACACTTGGCATTGGGTAGCCAATGTGGGCCTCTTCCCTGGGGAAGACGGTTTCCCCTGCTTCCAGCACTCCTTAGTTACCTGTAGTTCTTTGTCTAGGACTGAGGTCCCATGAGGTTTCCCCTTCCATGTTAGCCTGTCTATCAGAGCCGTCCTTGTTCAGTTCATGCAGTAGTGATACTTATTTTGATGCCCAAATGCCCCTTTAGGCAGCCAGGATGGTGAGACTTTACGGGTGGAGTTTTGACATTTCTAGAGACACAACCTCCCCTCTCCCGCAATGATTTTGAGGCACAGGAGTGCGTTGTCCATGTGTCTGCTTCGGTAACATTTGTTCTTTCAGCCAGTAAGAGAACATTCATGCGTAAGTGTTTGCACACCGAGCCTCTAGGAGGGATTCCTCCAAGTCCAGCTCCCCCTTTCACATTTGCATATTCCCTTTCCAGCGGCAAACATTCCAGCTTCTAGAAACTTAGATACAGATTAAATAATTCGCTGGTTCCCCTTACAGTGTCCTCAAAATACTTTCAGGATGTCTGATGCCGTTGCACGGCCGGTAACAAACCCACTAAAGATGTGTTTACAGATTCTTCACCCTCAACTGTCATATAGTCCTAGATCAGCTGCTTCTGTTTGTGTGTTTACATGTCGATCTATAAATGTTCATCTGTAGGTTGATATATATGTTGTGTTCATATGTTCATCTATATGTTCATCTATATGATAGTATGTATATATAATATTTGGTCTATATAGTTAATGTGTGTGTGTGTGTGTGTGTGTGTGTGTGTGTGTGTGTGTGAAAGAGAGAGAGAGAGAAAGAGAGAGAGAGAGAGAGAGGATTTTAGTTTTCCTACCAACTTCATTTGGTATAATTTGGTTTTGGTTTATTGTTTGTTTGCTTGTTTGCTTTTTTGGATTTGGGAAAACATTAGCATGCGTTCAAAAGATCCAAACATTTAACTGGGGCTGGCTTAGTCCACTATCATCGTGGTGAGACTCATGGAAGCCTGCAGGCAGACATGGTGCTGGAGAAGGAGCTGAGACTTCTACATCTTCGTCTGCAGGCAGCAGCAGAAGATTGTGTCTCACACTGGGCATACAAAGCCTGAGGTTATGAGACCTCAAAGCACAGCCCCACAGTGACACACTTACTCCAACAAGGTCACACCTCCTAATGGTGCCAAGCATTCAAACACATGAGTCCATGGGGACCATTCCTATTCAAACCACCACAGGTTCCCTGAAGGCGTTTTCATGAAGAATTAACAGAAGGAAGAAGACCCACCCCCACCCTGCTGCCACTCCCAGTATGGGCAGCATCTCCTGATGAGGTATTTGGATATAAAGAAATCTGAGGAGAGATATGCTTGCCCTCTCTCCTTGCTCCTGACCATCTAACCGTGTTCCTGCTGCCCTTTCTTGAGCTTTGCAATGTGAAAGATCAAAGTTATTGAAGAAACCCAGCAGGCCCACAGAGCCAGCCTGAGACCAGGAAGGCACCAGCTTTGTGAACTGAGCAGATACAGGATTCTCTGCCTCTCTAGGTTGCAGAAGGCTCTTGGTGGCCAACCACCATGTCAGCCATTCCAGTGAAACCCTTTCATAGCATATATACACTCTCTTGGTTCTGGTTTTCTTGTGAACCCTTCCTAACACTGTGGCTTTCCCATTGGCAGAATATATATTTCTTCACCAAGAATTGCTCGCGTCTGACGTTTTGACTACAGCTGTCCTAATACTGCATAAGACTCCTCGGTGGGGACGTTAACAGACGGGGTTGCCCTTGCACTCTTTTGTCCACTAGGGAGCTCACTGACCAGAGGAATGGTCAGCCCACTAAGGAAATGCTGGGAGCACACTTTCAATACAGTTCTTTTAAGTGAGGATGGGCCCCTACAGTAGGGAAGAGGTGGGTGAGGGGAGGGAGTCACTCTAACTGGGAGGTGAAAGGTTGTAGTCAGGGCTGAATCTGGGCTCTGTACTGTGCTTAGGTGAGTAAGAAGATGCACTGTTCCTCCCCAACACCCTCTGAAAGCTGGTTATGGAAGTGAATCTTGACGTCTTCTCTGGCTAATTTTCTTTCTTCCTTCCTTCCTTCCTTCCTTTCTTTCTTTCTTTCTTTCTTTCTTTCTTTCTTTCTTTCTCTCTCTCTCTTTCTTTCTTTTTCCTAACAGTACTGGAGGTCAGTGAAGGACTGGCGGGGACTCCACATTCTCTGTGGTCGCGTTGGCCTGTCAATAAATGAGAACATAATGAAACAAAACGTCTAAAGTGGTAACACATCCAACTTATAATGAAATACCTCTCGGCCGGTGCCAAGTTGTTCTCTTTGTGGGCACATAATGATGATCTAGATTTATTTTTGGGGCATCTGATCATAATGAAATAAACCTGGACCGCTTTCATTTCCTTACTCAGCTTCCAAATTCCTCTTAGGTAAGTCACAAGTTGACTGGTATGCCTACTGGGAGAAGCAGACCAAACACCCAGAAACCGGAAGTCTAAATAGAGGAAGGAACCAGAGCAAGAAACGTTGAGGGGACAGGAGATTTAATTCCTAATTTGTCTATACTGTTTTCTTTTTCTTTAGCGTGTACGCATATCGATTTAATGGGGGGGGGGGAAGAAAGAAAGAAAGTCATTTCACTCCTAACTCATAGTTTGAAAATGACGTTCTTCTTTCAGAACAGTTTAACAACTAAGATGCCGTGGGGGCGGTCTGCAAGGACCTTGGCAGCCAGGGATAGCTGAGTAACCTCTTGCTTTTCCATGGACTTAACTCCAAGAATTTGCCTGTGCCGATGTCAGGAAAGAAGAAAAAGAGTGTGGCCCAGAACGTGGCCCTTCTTGAACAGGATACACGGTGAACTCTGTGGCTCAGTTATGGTAGAGACCGCTGGAACAATGAGCAATAGCCCAAGAACCCAATTCCCGTTTCCTCTGGGCGTATGGACACGAAGTGGGGTTTCCTGAGTCATATGGCCGCCCTAGTTGTAATTTTCTGCATAGCCGCCAGACCCTTTTCCATGGCGGCTGCGGCAATTTACATACCCACCCTCAGTGAGCAAGGCTTTCTTTTTCTCCACACTCACTATTGTCGAATTCCTTTCTAGTATCCAATCTTTTTGAAACAGGATCTGCTGTGCAGCCCAAGCTGGACTCAAATCTATTATCCTTCTACTGTGGCCTCCCTAGTGATGAGATTACGGATGTAATTAATGGGTAATCATTTCAATCATGATTAAAAAGACAACTGGAATCGGGCGGTACTTCGTGGACGACGTGGAAACCTAGTGATTAACTAGGAAGTTATTTCGAGTTTAAAATTAAAAAGAAAAAAATAGCCCCAGACTATGCATATCTAGATCTCAACCACAAGGGGGCGCCGTTGGATTATTTATTTATTTATTTGTTTATTATAATGAATCGCATCGCTGTCATGGTTTTCCCTTTCTGTAGTGCTGATGACTCCCACCCCGCAGGTCGATGGGGATATGAAAAGGTATCCTTGTGAAAATGGAAGGGTCCTGAGGCCCATCTTTAGTTATTTTAAATCTGAATCGCTGCTGGGGGAAGTGAGACCAAGGAAATCTTGCTCAAATCAATCCTAAATCGTCTCTCTCTCTGCCCTGGCAGAGTGCTGGAGTAAGGGAGAAGGAAGCTTAAAGTCGGTTTTCTTAGTTTACCTTTTCTTTAAAAATCAGACGAAATCAGACGCCTTAATTAGGGAAAAATCCCTCCTCCTGCTGCTGCTTCTCTGTTTCCCCCTCCTCTTTCTCTTCCTCCTTCTTCCTTCCTCTTTTTTCTTGCTAACTTCTGAACATTCTCACTAAGGGCTAAGTAGTGAGAGTCCAGCCCCAAGCCCCCACTCCTGAGGCAGGTTCTTTGTAACAGAACAGAAAGCCTGGCCCCATTCACTTTTTCTGCACATACAACCAGACAGGTTGGAGCCAGGTGACGGAGTGTCTGTAAAGCGCAGTGGCTGTGTACAGCGCAGCTTTAATCCCGACTGGCCTCTGTGAAAAGCCAGCAGCTACCCACTCTCCCCACAGGAGTCAGATGTACAGATGTAGCTCAAACTGTCTGAGGACACTAAAAATCCATCTACTAAACAGGAAGAAAGGCTGTTCCTAGGTGCCTCTTGTGAGGCCACAACAGTGAAGTCATTTGCCCTCTGTCTTAGAGTTTTACTGCTGTGAAGATTCACCAGGGCCAAGGCAACTCTTATAAGGACATCATTTAATAGTGGCTGGCTTACAGGTTCAGTCCATTATCATCAGGGCAGGAATCATGGCAGCATGGCAGCATCGTAGCATCCAGGCAGACACAGTGCTAGAGAAAGAGCTGAGAATTCTACATCTTTGATCCAAAAGCAGTCAGGAGAAAACTGTCTTCCGGGCAGCTAGGAGGAAGGGTTCAAAGTGCCCCCCTGCACAGCAACACAATCCCTCCAGAAGGCCAGACCTACTCCAACAAGGCCACACCCACTCCAACAAGGCCACACCTACTCCAACAAGGCCACACCCACTCCAGCAAGGCCACACCTACTCCAACAAGGCCCCCCCTCCTAACACCGCCCACTCCTTGGGCTGAGCATATTCAAACCACTACCTTCCATTCCCTGAACCCCATAGGCTTGTTCAAACGTATAAGTCTATGGTGGCCACACCTAGCCATAGCATAATCCAAAATATGTTTAGTTCAACCTCAAAAGTCCCATAGTCTTAACAGTCTCAACAATGCTAAAAGTCCAAAGTTTAAAGTCTCTTCTGCAATTCATGCTACCTCTTAACTGTAATACTGTAATCCCTACAAAATCTGCATGGTCACATACCTCCCACATCACAGGAGATATATATATCTCCATTCCAAAATGTCATAGTGAGGAAATACTGGACCAAATCAAGACAGAAAACAAGGTGAGCAAAGGCAAACTCCAAACTCTAACATCTTGGGGTCTCCAAGTCAACTTCAGCTTCGCAGCTTCTTGTTCCAATGTCTGGGATCCACACATGATCTTCTGGGCTCCTCCGAAGGGCTTGGGTCCCATCTCCAGCACTCTTCTGTAGCACTCTAGGCTCTGGTTGAGTCCACTCCACTGCTGCTGCTGTCCTTGGTGATCACCCCATGGTACTAGCATCTCCAATACACTGGGGTCTTCTGCTGCAACTAGGCTTCACCAATAGCCTCTCGTAGGCTCTCTTCATGGTGCCAAGCATGGTGCATGACCCCTTCAGTCCTGGGCTGTCAACTGCACCTGAAGCTTTGTCTTCACCAGTGGCCTTCCCTGGTTCCTCACAGTGCCAAACCCCAGCTGCTCTCCATGACCCTTTCATGCCTTCAAAACCAGTACCACCTGGGTGATTCTTATGCATTATCCAGATCTCTGGAGCATAGCTTCTTTGTGCTCTCAGAAAAACTTCCCGGAACATTGCACCACACTGCCCCTTGTGGCTTAGTGGATGTGAGGATGGCCTCTGACCAGCTCATGCCCCCTTTCCTTTGCACCTAGGGCCCAGCTGCTGCGTGTTGACTGTCAAGGACGCCCCAAGCCCGCTTCCTGAATTGCTCTCAGGATGGAACTCCCACAGGGCAGCAAGCCTAGGCTATTCTGGGATCAGCCCATGCTAGACTGATAGAAACCCCACACTAGCTTACTGCTGCTCCTCCCTACCCAGTTTCCCTGTTGTATCTTCTTGAAGAATAAACTCCCAGTAAGACCTGGGCACTCCCTCAGCCTGTCTCAGATTCTGTTAGTCAAGTGGTGAATCTCCATGGCATCGTGTTAGAGCTCAGCTAGCTTGCCCCTACACAAAGGCAGTACAAGGACGGGAGAGCCAACCACACTCTGTACAACCAGGTTCCCGATATCATCGACCCACGTAACAGGGAGGTATGTGTATGGACTTGCGTGTGTGTGTGTGTGTGTGTGTGTTTGTGTGTGTGTGTGCAAGTATGTGTGCTTGTGTGTGAGTGTGTGCTTGTATGTGTGTGCTTATATGTGTGTGTGTGTGTGTTTGTGAGAGAGAGAGAGAAGAGAGAGAGAGAGATTGATATTTTATTTTTTTATTCTCTTTTGGGGCATTGGGGTTTGGTTTATTCTGAGACAGAGTTTCTCTGCATAGCTCTGGCTGTCCTGGAACTCTGCAGACCTCAAACTCACAGTGATTCTCCTGCCTCTGCCTTTGGAATGTTGGGATTAAAAGTGTGCACGACCAGTAGACCTTGCACATCCTGCCCTCTTGTTCCGTGCATTAATATCACATCAGCACAATCTTCTTCTGCTTTCATCTACAAATTCAGTCATAAAAAATGTGTACGATTTTAATCTGGAAAGGTAGCTTGTTTAGCCTAATGTACTCAACTAAGTCAGAAGTTGTACCATTGCTGTAAATTATAAAAAATTACATCCTTAACTGTTTTTCTGTTTCTGATTTTTTTTTTAAGGAGAAAGTCTAAGAAATTGAGTTCCTGGGTCACAGGAAACACCACACATTTATCTTCATAAACATGTTAAATACATCCACATATACATATACATATATACATGTTCACATATACATCCATACATACACATAGATGCAGATACAGATTTATCTAGAACATCTTGGTGATTTGAACCCTCCTGCCTATAGTATATTGGGTCCCCACCTCTTGACTCTGGGTTCAGGTAAAGGAAGCCAGGGCTCTATTCCTTCATCTTCACAGTAGAGGTCAGTGTTTCAACACAGCTGTTTCCTGTTAGAGAAAGCTGTTCTGTTTTCGTAATGAATTTGTGTGGGTTTGGATGGCAGATCTGGAGAAACACTACACTGATTGTGGACTTAGTTGCTGATTTAGCGACATGTATCCTTTCTTCCAAGCAGTGCCTTCTGGGGCCCCTGGAGAAAGCATGTGAGGAACATTCAAGTCTGGGGAAATTCCACTAATGACTCAGCCAACCACACTTCACTTGCTCCCTAAGGAGCAAGATGGCAGCCCAAATGGCCTTTCTAAACACAATAGGATTTCACAAATTGTATCAAGTGGTGGTTAGGGTTAGGGTTAGGGATTAGGGTTAGGTTTAGGAGTTGGGGGTTAGGGTTAGAGTTAAGGGTTAAGGTTAGGGCAGAAACTAAGGCACCCTGGTAGAGCCAAGAAACATCTGTATATTTAGGGAAGAACACAGAGCATTGTCTGCGCCTTGGAAATGCTAACCAACACAGGCAGTCCCTCAGGTTTGCCTGGAGATCTCAGCCCATGAGGTTGTTTCCTTGTTCGGGAAGGAGTGTTACTACAGAAGGGAACAAGTAACATAACTCACTAGCACTCCAACCAAGGCTTCATTTCAGCCTCCTCTTTGGAACGTGTGAATAACCATCTATTTCGAGATTTGAAAAGGGGGGTCAGGGTGCTGATAGTGTTTCAAGAATCAAGAGTAAATTTCACGCTGTGTCTTCGAGCTTGAGTGCCAGCTAGGGGTGAGCTTTACTTTGGAAAGTCTGAGAAAATAAGACCCACTAGTTCTGAAGTCTCCTTTTCCTCCAGACATAACTCTGAACCTAGATCGTTTCTCACAGCACTCCAAACCTTTTCAAGTTCCCCCAAACACTCTCTGTCTCTGTCTCTGTCTCTGTCTCTGTCTCTGTCTCTGTCTCTGTCTCTCTCTCTCTGTGTGTGTGTGTGTGTGTGTGTGTGTGTGTGTGTGTGTGTGTATTTAAGTACAGGTCTTCAGGGATCTAGTAGGCCTAAGCAAGTGCCACATCTGTCTCCTATCCAGAAGCAGTTTTTTGTTCCCCAGGGACAAATCCCCCCTCCTCCCTCGCCCTTCTTCCCTTTTCTTCTCCCTCGTCCTTTCTCATCTGTTTTGTCTCTCATTCCCTGCCCTCTGTCCCTCTGGGGCAAATAAATCTCCTTTGTGCTGAGAACTTGGTCGTGGGGGTCCCGAGCTGATATTTTTCATGACAGCTCATCTAAGAACCACCCCAGTGAACCCTTTCTCTGAGCAAGGCGTTCTTCAGGAGAGTGGAGAGTCGGGAAGTCGGCTGTCTTAAAAGAACTTAGAACCGGCTGGCAGCCGGTTCAGGGATGAAGAGGAACCTGCTTCATTCTGCGTCCTCTATGCAATTTAAAAGTGTTTGAGACGGGCTGGGAAGATCAGTTAGTCTGTACAGTGCTTGCTTGCTTGCCACACAGACATGAGGACCTGATTCCCAGACCCCACTAAGAGAGACAGACAGACAGACAGACAGACAGACAAGCGGACCAACTGGGCATGGCAGCTTGTTTAACCCCAGCACTGAGGAAGCAGAGACAGGAGGGTCCCTGGGGCTGACTAGCCACAGCCTGGCCAATTCCGTGGACAGTGTCTGAGGAGGAATAACACTGGAGGTCATAGTGTGGCCTCCACATGCATGTAAATACCTGTTGAAAGGATGAGAGCCAGCACGGGACACACAAAGACCAAGTTCACAGCAAAAAAAAAAAAAAAAAAAAAAAAGATTTGTTTGCTGCAGAGGGACAGAGGACAGGGAATAAGAGACAAAGATGAGAGACAGACAGCAGTGAGGAAGAACGGGAAAGCACCAGGGAAGGAGGGGGAGAAGGGAAATTTGCCCCCAAAGAGACAAAGGACCGCCTCTGGGTGGAGAGGAGACAAGCATGGCCCATAAGAAAATGGCCGTTTATAAAGGTTCAAGGGGAAACCCCGTGTTAGCATGAGGTGTTTAACTTCAGTTAGGCGTGTTAATTAGGGAAGCTTTTCACTACTGAACTTCAATACTGTGAAAGCTGGACCTTGGAAGTCAGCCTCAGGGGGAAGGAAGTGGCCAAATAAAGGAGTAGTCCTTGGTGGCTAGCTTTAGGAATGTAATCTAACGGTTAGCAAGGTAGAGGGAATGGGAGAGAAGGGAAAGGCCTGCCAGGGCCGTCATGTTCACCGCACGCACGCACGCACGCACGCACGCGCCGGCTAGAGCCCATTCATGAGTGATAAATCAGCCAGAGATATGGATTCCAGAGTTTTCCCCCAGCCAGCCAGAATTTAACCTGTTGCTCTAGCAGAGGTGATCCTAACTGTTACATCCTTAGCTGAATGGCCTTGGCTAAGCTATTTAACCCATCACATTCCCAAGCATTCAGATGGCTTCCTGTCTCCTTTGGGGAGGATTAAGAGAAGCTGCTGAGGGGAGGATGTGCTACTTACCTGCCCGGGGTTTGTTGTTTCAACCCAGTGAGAAGTTGCCAGGCTTGCAACACATCTTGTGTGTGTGTGTGTGTGTGTGTGTGTGTGTGTGTGTGTGTGTGTGTGTGTGTGTACACGCGTGTGCACGCCCGCGATTTACAGGTGAATCTGAACGGGATTGTTTCCTGATCCCTCCACTGCAGTTTTAGAATTTTTATTTCTCTGGTACCCAAAACCTCTCCTCCTTTTCCATGGCTGTAGCGACATCTACTGGTATATCAAGTTGTTCATTAAAAAAAAACGGCCAGCATCCTCTGGATCATCTGGCCTCAGTTATTTGGGGACACACACACACACACACACACACACACACACACTGTTAAAGCAACACTCCTTGCTAATAAGAAGCACCAAGCGATTTCGCCGAAGTCACTTTTAATGATTTCTGAATCTTAAATCTTCTGTTGAAAAAAAAAATGTTATCTATGAAGAAAAATCACAGCCAGAGCTGCCAGGCAGCCCTTTGAAAGGACCACGTGTGAGTCTGCATACAGAATCTTGGCAAAGCATGGCATTAAGGTGACGTGTATGGAACTGAGCCGTTGTGAGCCATGAATTTATTAATTACACCAGCGGTGTAATAAGTTGACGAAAAGTCCCAGCCATGTGGGTGGGCCTCAGCCTGTCAGTCACAAGCAAAACCTCGGACACAGCTTCAACACTGAAACTCCTCTTGAATGCCCAGGCCCCTGTCCCTGTGGAATTCAGGTTAGACCACAACTGAGTTTCTATCTGAACTTCCAACCTGTCGCAGTTCCTGTTTGTGTGAACGTGGTTTCAGCTCCCAGTGTTAACTCAGGAGATCTGGGTGGAGGCTAATGGAATGCTTCGTACAATTCTTATAGTGTTTTTGTAAATCTGAACGTTTGTCAAAATAAAAATAACTAGAAGAGAAACAAACTTAATTTGAAAGTCAGTTTTGGAACATAGCTTTATCTCTCCCTAGTCACATAACCTTGGCTAAGTTACCTCGGTCCCCAACAAAGACCTTGTGCATGCTGCGAGGCTGAAGTACTTCGGCCTTCCAGGGCGACTAAGTAGAAAGCAACACTTTTAATAGCGATCCTATCCGAAGGGAAAACACTAAATCTAATAACGTGTTTTAATTCATCTTTCCCTGGGTGGAAAAGCTATTGCTCAATTGTTTAACATTCAACCGCCAACGTGAAAAACGGGAAGAAACACGATAGGCTAAAATGCAGCGAGGGTGAGGTACCCTTGGAGGCCTGTGCCAAGGTGCGCCCCGGAGAAATTACGCCACGACCTAGTGTAAGATGTGTATTGGGGGAGGGGAAAGCCAAAGGCCAGCTAAGAGTGGGGATGGCTGACAGGCCGACAGGGAAGGGGGGGTAGGAAGGGAGGAGAGGGAAGGAGAGGGGGGGGAGAGAAGGAGAGAGAGATCTGCTGCAGTTAACACCTAGATCACCTGGTGGAAGGTGGGGTGATAACTTAAGCTGCCCTTAGGTCCCTGGGGCAGGCCAATGGGAACGCCTGATTGCTAACAAAAGGAGCAGTTGCTAGGTCGAGGAAAGCCTGCCAACTGCTGAGGTGTTCCTGGAATGTAAAGGTGGGTTTAATGGAAAGATCGGTTTGATTTTGTTCAATCAGAAAAGTCCGGAAGTGGGTGAATGTTTGGTGTGAGTGAGACTTGGCTCATCGATGGGTCCTTGTCTTGTGTACTCAAAAGAGAAGAATGAAATTCACAGACCGCAAAGGATGAGTTTTACAAAGAAATGTCTGATTTTAAAAGAGAAAGACAAACAAAACTCATCATGACTTGGAGAGTCATAAGCCCTCCGGGGTAACTTCTTATGGTTGTTTAGTGAAATTGACATAATGTCAAACCACTTTCTAAATAACTAAGTTTATACCTAACCCACAGAGGTTCATTTCAGCCTTACTCAGAGAAGCTTCAATCGACAGTGAGTAGTCGTGAGAACAGAGACTCATGATGCTCAAGGTGTTGACAATGAGGGAGGGTTCAGTGTTCCGGTCCTAGCTAAAGAGCTCATTAATGCCACCCGATTCTAAGGCTCAGGGAACAACATTGTAGGAGAGGGGACAGAATGGATGGACGAGCCAGAAGACAGGGAGAAGGCCAGCAAAATGCTGTCTTCAGGACAGGATGTAGCTATTGCAATCCTGAACTCACAACTGTAATGGCTTGCCCGGGACCTGTACAAGATTGGACAAGTCAACAGTCAGTCATGGAAGGGGAGGAGCTCACTTCCGAACCATTGGCTGCAATTGAGTTAGGGGGAAAAGTCTTTGTCTTCAGCTGTGAGCTCGCGGGCGCGTCCACTAGGCTCTGTGGGATCCTTCTAAACCCGAGGTCACAGAGAAGACCTTGGTTAACACCGGGGGGTGGAGGGGTTACAAAACAAAAAGACATAAGAAAGACATAAATAAAAAGACATAAGTCGGGGCTGGGGATTTAGCTCAGTGGTAGAGCGCTTACCTAGGAAGCGCAAGGCCCTGGGTTCGGTCCCCAGCTCCGAAAAAAAGAACCAAAAAAAAAAAAAAAAAAAAAAGACATAAGTCCCATGTCCCATAAGAAAAGGACTTAGAGGGAGGGAGAGATGACATGGGGAGGGAGAGAGAGACAATAGAGGGTAGGGCATGAGAATAATCAGAATGTGTTACATATATATTTATGATATCGCCACTGATCAAATGTAATTAATAAAAATATTTTTAAAGTTCCTTTTCTAGGGAGAGGAAGATTAAATAAGACTAAAGACCTATTTTGAAAAGCAGCGCCCCAGATGAGACATCCCACCCCAACACCAAACCCAAACCCACTCCCACCCCCGAGAGAGGGAAATACCCATGGGGCCGTTTGCCCAGGGACTTTTTTTATAAGGCTTGTGGCCAAAGTTAAGCCAAGACTACGGTCATTTTTAATTGAGCTTTAAACCTCTGGTCATCTCCCAGGTTGAGGCAACGGAGACTCGTGGACAATGTGCACACGTCCCTGGCCTAATTGATTAGAAGAGTGGTCAGGCTTCGGAGCCTCTTGTCCTCCTCTTGCCTGGATAGCTTTTGACCTTGACTGTCTATTAGCCTGGACGTTTGTTATTATAACCTTGAAGGTGTTGTTCTTAGACCTTGGGCAGGGTCTGTTAGCCATTAATTAGACCGCAACGCTCCTTTCGAATCCTGTTTACATGACTGACCAGCCTGTAGATTTAGTCACGGCAGGGAGTAACTCTTATCACAGCCATTAAGTGTGCTTCT
This sequence comes from Rattus norvegicus, assembly GCF_021556685.1. Taxonomy (NCBI): domain Eukaryota; kingdom Metazoa; phylum Chordata; class Mammalia; order Rodentia; family Muridae; genus Rattus; species Rattus norvegicus. The sequence continues at coordinate 248,939,645 of NC_141534.1, read as the reverse complement.
AGTTTTTCTTGGTTACCTTGTATTTAACTCCATGTGTGTGCACATGTGTGTGTGGGGGGGGGGGTCATTGTAGAATGTATGGAATCTGTTAGAAATAACTCTTACTATTTAGTCTGTTATGATCACCTGCATTAGAAACAAGGATATGTGAAGACAACAGTGCTTCCCTGTGTCCCTCTCCAAGGTCTTCTCGGGGAGCCAACTGGTCTACCAACACTGACCTTATCTCCAGAACCCATCTTTCCTCTTGGAAGATCAGCTCAGTTACTCCTCATCCCTGGCCTTCCTAGGCCCTCCATTTTAATGCTAAATTGTTGAGAGACTTGGGTTCAATCCCCACTACAGCATAATGATCTGTGGTGGGAAATGTCTGTAATCCTAGCACTTAAGAGATAGGGGCAGAGGGGCTGGAGAGATGGCTCAGTGGTTAAGAGCTCTGACTGCTCTTCCAGAGGTCCTGAGTTCAATTCCCAGCCACCCCATGGTGGCTCACAGCCATCTGTAATGGAATCCAATGCCCTCTTCTGGTGTGTCTGAAGACAGCTATAGTGTACTTACATACATAAAATAAAACTTTTTTTAAAAAGAGAGAGAGATAAGGGCAGAAATTAAGGATCAGAAATTCAAGTCACCTTTGGCTATATAGTGAGTCCAAAGCCAGCCCGGACTCTGTCTCGAAATATATATAATATATATTTGAGGAGATATTTAAGAGTGTGTGTGTGTGTGTGTGTGTGTGTGTGTGTGTGTGTGTATTTTTAAGGTCTTTTTTGACAGTTTTATCTACTTCTTTATACATTATTTTATATGGCCTCCTAGAAAATTCAAAATTCCAAACACAGTGTGAATTACATTTCTATTGGGTAGCAGTATTGAGTTTTGTCTATGAAATAAACAAATACAAGTTGTAGTCATATAAAATCTTACTTTAGGAATCATTCCTCAGTGTGTGTGTTAGTGTGTGTGTGTGTGTGTGTGTGTGTGTGTGTGTGTGTGCACTCGAGTGTTAGAGCACAGGTCATAGTACTTGTGTGGAGGTCAGAGGTCAATTTGTGAGAATCACGTCTGTCCTTCCACCTTCCTGAGGATCACACTCAAGTTGTCAGGCTTAGCAGTAAGTGCCTTTACCCACTGAGCCATCTCACCGGTCCCATGTTAACTTATATTTGCTAAGGGGAGAGGGAAAAGACCAAGCCATCCAAGCAATGGCTACCCAGTACTACTACTGAGTCATAAATAATAGAAAAAAAGACATAGTAGAAACATTGAATGAATTTGCCCTGAGGTTTTCATTTCATTGAGAGCTATTTGTATGAACTCTAGTCTAGCCTTTGAGCTTCTCCCAACTAAGCATGGCCCTTTTGGTAGCCTGTGTAAACCACCACTCCCTAGCTGTGTCCCATTCTCACAGTTGGAATGGCTATACATCCCAACCTCCTCCATGATGACATTGGTTCATTTGACTTTTCCCCTACAGCTCACCAGACTGCCTCTCTTGTCCTGGCTCCAGGCCTCTGGCACCTCATCCTAGGGCAACCTGAGGGTGGGTCCTGAGGTGTTTGACTTTATCAACACCTCTCATCTGCCAAGGTTATGACTTTGTATATCACCACGGCCTGTTAATGTTCATATGCCTTTCTCTAGGGTGTAGCTTTTCTTTTGTCTCTGTGTGTTCACCTCAGCACTGCTTTTCCAAAGTGTTTTGGCTGGAAACTTGTCAGCACCCATTTCTACACTTCTGAATTGTGTGTTAACTGTCTCTTGCCTTCACACGGGATGGCTGGCTTGCTGCAGGCTTCCTGGGAGTTGTGCCAGTCCCCTGTGAGGGTCTCTACAGGTGTCACGCGTGAAAGCAAACCACAAAGATATGGGAATGAAAACTTGGCACAGATTGACCTCATCACCCTGGATCAAACCTTCTAGAGAGTCCGATGCCATGCAGTTTATTCCCGACAAAATAAGTTTCCTGGTGTAATGCAATCCCAGTGCACAAGGAAGTATAATTACATCAAAATTTGACTCAGATTACATATCATTTCTTGCAAGAAGATGGGTTCTAGAGATAGGCCACCTGTATTAGCTTAAGGGCCTAAGGAATGATCTAGTCTGATTCTGCTTGTGCAGATATCGTAAATGTCATTTGGTCTATTAGTCACCTCTGGTCTGGTTGTAGTTGCTCGGGGACCCTGTGGCTCTACAGATAATATAAAGGCTATTGGGTATCTCTGATCCTAGTTGTGGGAGGCTGAGGAGCGAGCCCCTTGCTGTACGGGTCATTTAGATTACTAACCACCCCCAGTCCTGGCTGTAAGAGCTTGATATGGCCTGGCCCGACCGATTACACAGATCTGTTACCAGGCTGCTAATAACTTCCAATCCCCAGCTTTCTGGATGGAAGAACGGGGTTCACATCTTTTTCCACTGGAAAGACAATGCTGTGTGCCTCACATTCCAGACTTCTCTGGAAATCTATGCACTGAGGGCTCAAGGTCCTTGTGCTATGCTCCCGACTCTTCTGAGCTTTACCTGTGCTGGTTTCTCATCTGCAATCTCCCGGGCGAAGTCCAAGGCAATTCATCTCCTCGTATCTCCGAGTGAGAATAATCAGAAGGTGTTGTGTGTCTAATCGATCAGTGCATGATGGTCCTCTTTGTCCTCTGCTGGCTGGATGACTTTCACACAAGGGTCACAAACTCCCTAAGCTTCATCTTCCTCATTTGTAACACAGGGAAAAGAAAAAAAATTCCCAGAGGCTTTCCAAAGGGTCACAGTGGAGAACGTCCAAGGAGCTTTAACATGTGTTACCCATGGCCAGCCCCAAAGATGGACCTGCAGTACCCTCCTTTCTTCACTGCTTTTGCTAGAGCTGTGCCGTCTCACGTGATAACTGCTACCTGTGGCCTCTGAACCTCGGAAGTGTGACTGGTCTTAATCGAAACATGCAGCCATTAAGAAACAGACTCTGAGCTTTGAATACCAAACAGGATATACAACATCTCGCTGATAAATTGTATTTTGATTATACACTGAGATGGGTAGTAATTTGGATATATTGGGTTAAATAGTGTTAAAATTAATTTCATCTGGCTTTTTTTTTTTTGATACCAGAAAATTCAAGTTTTCACTCTACTGTAGAGGACTACTGTAGGATCCTGATGTTGGTCTGGGAAACAGGTTGACAAGTCATTGTCTGGGATCTTTCTTAAGTGATGGCTCCTGGGTATGGTTCCATTGCCCAGACTTCGGTCATGAGGATGCCTCACCTTTACTATTTATTTAGCCTTAAATGCCTGCCTTGTATCAATGCTTGCTTTCCTACTCAGACTTGGAAGGTTAACTACAGCAGGTAATGCAATAGGAAGTCATCTAGGGAACATCGCCTGACCATGCCATTGGACCTGGAGGAGAGGCTTCTCCACAGGAAGATTATCACAGCTCAGGGTCAAGTCATGACTGAAGCAGACATCTGGCTGGTCAACATGTAAGTGGTAAGCATTGGGTAACGGTTAAGGTATTCTACATGGGAGCACTTTAAATGGATTCTAACTGAACAGAAAATTGGTCGGAAGGAGAGCCGAGGGATCTCACAGACTTGGCAGGACAGCTAGAGAACTGGGCCTGAGGAGCGACAGAAACCAGTGTAGCCAAGAAGCTCTACAACCAACATTGAATATAGGCCATGTCCCTGAGCACCGCTTCTGGGTTCACATCTTCTGCCTTTGTGACTCTGTTCAGGACAGATTGACAAGAGAGAGAGACACACACACCTGACTGGTGAGCTCAAGTCAAGAGACTCACTGGTCTATTTGGCTGCTTGGGGTGACATTTTGTGTCCCTAGCTCCACCCTAGACCTGTAAGGAATTAGTTGGGACATCTCCCAGAGAGGAATGCAGGCCGCACCCTTCCTTTCCTTATTCCTCAGCCACAAGGAAAAGCACATTTCCTATTGTCTTATCTACTTAGGTTGAAATGTGGGTGTGACATTTGCCAATATCCAAGCCTCAGTGCACTAACATGTTGGTAAGCTTGGAAGCTACGTGCTAAGATTTCTGGACCAGGCTGGAGTCCTGGGCCAGGGCAGGAGAGCTACAATAACAAGTGGCAGATTGGCTACTTTTCTCATCACTGTGGCAAGAGTCAGAAGCAACTGAAGGGAGGAGAAGTTTGTTTTGTCTCAGAGTTTAGAGGGTGCAACCCATCATGACAGGGGAAGGCACAGTGTCTGGACCAATGCAGTGCAGGGTAGCAGGAGCTTAGTGAACAAGAAGCAGAGGGCTCAAGTCAGAACTGGGACTGAGAAAAAATACCCAGAGGCCAGCAGCCATGCCCAGCACCCTGAAACAGCACCTACCAGATAGTTTACAAGTCCTTAAATACGAGAACAAATGGTGAGCATTTCATAAAAGATGGCATCTTGTAGCAGACTGCGATGGATGTAAGAAACACAAATCTGCCCTGTTGAAGGAATCAGAGAAAGAACTGGAAGAGCTTGAAGGGGCTCAAGACCCCAAAAGTACAACAATGCCAAGCAACCAGAGCTTCCAGGGACTAAGCCACTACCTAAAGACTATACATGGACTGACCCTGGACTCTGACCCCATAGGTAGCAATGAATATCCTAGTAAGAGCACCAGTGGAAGGGGAAGCCCTGGGTCCTGCTAAGACTGAACCCCCAGTGAACTAGTCTATGGGGGGAGGGCGGCAATGGGGGGAGGGTTGGGAGGGGAACACCCATAAGGAAGGGGAGGGGGGAGGGGGATGTTTGCCCGGAAACCGGGAAAGGGAATAACACTCGAAATGTATATAAGAAATACTCAAGTTAATAAAAAATAAAAAAAAATAAAAAATAAAAAAAGAAACACAAATCTGTTCATTTTCTGAGATTTTGGGGGGTTTGGCCTTGTAGTAACTAGCTTAATTAATCTGATTAATGCAAAGATATTATCTCAGCAAAAAGAGGTGTAAGATTCTCTCTCTTTCTCTCTCTCTCTCTCTCTCTCTCTCTCTCTCTCTCTCGGAAGAGTTATGAAAACCAAATAGAAAAGATAGTAATGGGCAAACAAATTTGTATTAACATTCAATGAAAACTCTAACAGTTGAGACAACCATGTGTTCAAACCTTTGATTAGTTCATTGTCCTCTGCACTTACAGTACATGAGAATCCAAATTATAATCACATGGTTACGTAATAACATGAAGATTACATGATTCAAAATGCAGGGGCATTTGTTTTAGAATTGTACAGTTTATGATTGCATAAAGATTTGACTACTTAATCACTGAGCTATGCCCCCTTCTCCCTCAACTGAGTTCAAGGGTCCCTTGAGACAGGGGACAAACAAGACACACCTTCTTAAGGCAGCAAACATTTGAGTAATAAAAGCTAAGAACCCTGAATTAGTCATTCACATTAAAAGATACAGATATATATTAATTGGGATGTAAAAAACTTATAGGAACGGGGGAGGGGGAGCAAGGAGTCTTAAGGAAGCATTGGACTTGAAGCTTTGGACTTAGTATAAGAAGTAAGATTACAGAGTTGAGAACACAGGCTTGCCCTGCCCACAAGCTCCAAGCCACCATCTCCCCAGCACATCCTGCAGGCAGGATAGGTTGTGGTTCCTAGATTTTGGGTTTGGGATTGTCTAGGTCCCACCCCTGGGAGCCTAGCCTGGTTACAAAAGATGGTCGGTTCAGGCTCCACAGTCTCCATTACTAGAAGTCCTCATGAGGGTCAACCTCAGAGGTTCCAGGAAGCTTCCACTGCACCAGGTTTTCATATCCCTTAAATGCCTACCTGTTTCAGTTGTCTCTCCCTCTGTCCCTCCAATCCTCACCTGATCCCTTCTGGTCCCATTCTCCACCAGCCCCAAGTCCATCCACAAAATCTATTCTCTTTCCCATCCCCAGGGAGATCCATGTGTTCCCCCAGACCTCTCCTCCTTATTTAACTTCTCTGAGTCTGTGTAGTATGATTATTCCTTACTCAACAGCTAATGTCAACTTATGAGCATGTATCATGTCTGTCTTTCTGGGTCTGGGTCTGGGTCGCCTCACTCAGAACTTTTTTTTTTACTTGTTCCAACCATTTGCCTGCAAATTCTATGATGTCATTTTCCCCCCAACAGCTGAGTAATGGTGCTCTATTGTATTAATATACCACATTTTCTTTATCCACTCTTCGGTTGGGGGACATCGAGGTGGTTTTCAATTTCTGACTATTAGGAATAAAGATGCTATGAACACAATTGAGCAAATGTCCTTGTGGTAAGAGGAGATGTCTTTTAGGTTTATGCCCAACAGTGGTATAGCTGGATCTTGACATAGATTGATTTCCAATTTTCTGAGGTACTGCCATATTGATTTCTATAGTGTCTGTTCTCCCACCAGCAATGGAGGAATGTTCTCCTTGCTCCACATCCTCACCAGAATGAGCTATCACTTGTATTATTGATCTTAGCCAATCGGACAGGTGTAAGATAGAATCCCAAAGTCGTTTTGATTTGCATTTCCCTTATGGCTAAAAATGTTGAACATTTCTTTCAGTGTTTCTCAACCATTCGAGATTCCTTTGTTGAGAATTCTGTTTAGGTCTGTACCCCATTTTTTAATTGGATTGGCTTGGTTGGTTGATGTCTAATTTCTTGACTTATTTATATATTTTGGATCTTAGCCCTCTCTGGAATGTGGAGCTGGTAAATCCGAGGTCCACGACACGAGACAGAGCCCATGCCTGACACTGTCTTGATGAGCAGGGTCCAGAAGCTGGATCACTAGCTCAGAGACCCAGAGTGGAATCAAACATGACTCAAAAAAAAAAAAAAAAAGTCAATAAAGTGGATTCCTAATGATATTCTGCTATAGTCATATGATCAGTGCCTAGCCCAACTGTCATTAAGGAGGCTTCTTCAGCAACTGATGGGAGTAGACACAGAGACCCATAAACAAACATAAGAGAATCTTGGGAAGCCCTGAAGGAGAGTAGGAGAGGGAGGACTATAGGAACCAGTGGGGCTGAGGATACCATGAGAATGTGGTCCACAGAACCTACTAATCAGAATTCATAGAGACTCTAAGAGACTGAAGCAACGACCACAGAGCCTGTGTGGGCCTTCACCAGGCTCTCTATACACCTCTTTAGTGTGGGTCATTGCTGGGCTCCTAACAATGGGAGTAGGGGTGTCTCAGACTCTTCTGCCTGCTCAGGGCCCCTTTTCCTCCTGCCAGGTTGCCTCATCCAGCCTTAGGCTTACCGTGTGTTGTCAGCCAAATTCGGTTGATATCACTGGGGGGGGGGGGGGCTGCTCTTCTCTGAGGGGAAATGAAGGGGTCATGGATCTGGGGAAGGGGGTGGGAGAACTGTGAGGGGAAGCTGAAGTCAGGATGTACCGTATGAGTGAAGAATACATAAAAATAAAATAAAATAAAAAAGAGAACGCAGGCTTGGAGTTTGAGAGGCCAGGGCTCATAACGCCCAGGCTCTTCCTGTGTTAACGAGGTGTCTTTGGCTAAAAATACAATGTCTCCGAGTTTCTAATTCCCCAATAGTAAAGTGAAAAAACAAAAACAAAGAAACAAACAACATCTCCAAACAACAAACAAAGAAGGTTATTAGGAACCAAGGATCCAGGAAGTACACGTCTATCAGTGCCAGGCTCCCAGAGGGAATAGCTTGGAGCGTGCCATCTGGGCGCGTCTCATGCTGATGATAGGAAGGAGTCTGCCATCCTCACTCTCCCTTCCCACTTCCTAGGCTGACTGCTTCTCTGCCTCTGCCTCTCACCGTCTCCCTTGCACCCTTAGCATCCATCTCAGTGCATCTGGGGGAGGGGTAGTGGTTGAATGCAGCTGGCCCAGAGTTTGCACATTGGCTCCGTCCTTTCTTGCTTAAAGGCAGAAGGAAGCCAATCCACAGATAGGTTCTCCAGAGCACCCTGCTACAGTCTGTGCATGCTGAGTACATAGTGCGTATACATCACATCCCCTTAGGTCAGGGTTAGGGTTAGGGTCAGGGTCAGGGTCAGGGTCAGGGTCAGGGTTAGGGTTTAGGGTCAGGGTCAGGGTCAGGGTCAGGGTTAGGGGTTAGGGTTAGGGTCAGGGTCAGGGTCAGGGTCAGGGTCAGGGATTAGGGTTAGGGTTAGGGTTAGGGTTAGGGTTAGGGTTAGGGCCTGACTTGAAGGCACGGCTGTAGTGGGGCTTCTTTATATTGGCTGTCTTTATGGAACAAATATTGAGGAAATAAAATTAATATATACATGCTGATAGATATCTGTGGGGAGCGGGTGTGGCGGCAGTCCCAAGATGGCACCGGGGACTGCAGCTAAGTCTCATGACTAGCACCTGACTTCCTCACACACCTGAAACTAGCCCCGTCCATTGTGAGAGCTGCGCAGGCTCACCATGACGCAAGATCAGGCCATGTGACGTGGACCTAGGAACTGGGATTACGCAGTCTGGACTGAGGAGGCGGAGTTGAGGGAGGATATAAGGGAGTGTGCTTGGGGGCTGGGGGGGAGGAGGAGAAAAGAAAAGAGACATTGCTGCTTACAGGCAGAAAGAAAGGTTCCTGAATAAACTGCTTTGAGAAGAACGCTGTGTTGTCGCTCCTTTCTGCAGGACAGAGACGGAGACGACAGATATCCTATTCCTCTGTCTCACATCTAGCTCTTCCTATATTAAGGACGGAGGTGCAGGGACCCCGTGGTGGTTTGAATGTTTGGCCCACGGGAAGTGGCACTATTAGGATGTGTGGTCTTGTAGGAGGAAGTGTGTCACTGTGTAGGTGGGCTTTGAGGACTCCTATACCAAGCTTCACCCAGTGTGGAATGAGAGCCTCCTCTTGGCTGCCTGCAGAAGATGGTCTCTTCCTGGCTGCCTTGGGATCAAGAAGTACTACTCTTAGCCCCTCCAATATTGTGTCTGCCTGCATGCTGCCGTGTTTCCTGCCATGATGACAATGGACTGAGCCTCTGAAACTGTAAGCCAGCCCCAATAAAATGTTTTCCTTTATAAGGGTTGCCTTGGTCATGGTGTCTCTTCACAGCACTGGAAACCCTAAGACATACTCCTAGTCTCAAAGAAATGGTCCTTATACCACAGAGACAGGCACCACAGTGACTTCATGTTATCCTGAGTGGAGGTGACTAGGCTCTTGCAAAGTGTGAGATTTCCAAGTCAGGCAGACCTAGTGGCCCAGGCTTATTTAAGTGAAGGAACCAGAATTAACCATGTAAGTAGCTTCAGCCTCCCTATTGGGCCTGTCTAGAATTGGCAAGGATTAAATGTCATGGAGCTTCTGGTCTGGGCGGGACTTATTCAAGAGATGTGTCTCCTCCTCTAGGAGAGAAATGTTTTCTGTAGGAAACCAAACATGTGTAAGGGCCAGGCCATGCTTTCTGTGCATTGCTGGAAAATCTGATCCTATAAAATATCTGAGGCTCAGTTTTAGTCTTCTGTATTTTCTTCAGTCCTGGAGTCAATAGGATGGAGTCCGGTCTGCAGCCTGTGTGAGGCAGAGGGAGGCAGAGGAAGTCAAGGTGGTGAGCAGAGTAAGGTCCCCAAATTAAAGTAGCAAGTGACCCACGCACACACCAAAAAGTGTGTCTAGGTCTTTTTTTTTTAATTTTTAAATAAAATCATCATTTAGTTTTCATTGTGCAAATTTTGACATAGTTCAAAATGCAAAGCGTTCAAGGGGACTCAGTGAAGCCTCCTTCTGCCACCAGGCTCCTTGTCCCTGTGACAGCGGATGCTTACAGCTTCTGTGCGTCCCTCTGAAACCGCCCCCTTTCTTGTGTAAATGACCACACACTCCTATCTGAACCTTTGTCACTCAGCCACTCCGAGGCTCCCATAACCATGGATGAAAAGCTGCCTCCTTGGTCTTGATTTGTGTTTAAACTGTGAGCTGGCTTACTTTTCATACAAACCATGCCTTATCTAACCAGTACCCTGCTGAAGACAGGGCTTGTTCAATGTTTTGCTATTACAGATAAGGCCACAGTGAATAATTGTGTTATGCTGTCTTGCACATAAGCAGAAAAATTGTACACTGTAGATAAATTCCCCGAATGGAATCTCCGGGGGTAGGGTGCAGCGTGCACATTTGCAAATCTGACAGATGTTATCAAATTGCTTTAGTCGCACCTAGGTGCACAGGCTGCAAAGTGCCCTTAGTTTCCAAGCTGCACATCTGAAAGAAACAAGGCACAAAATATGGAGCCTCTGAAGATGCTTCTCTGGGACCCGGTGGCCACTGCCAGCTGGACTTTTTGTTGCCCCCACACCTCCTTCTTTAAGTGGGTAACTTGGAACACTTTGATAGATGTTAGACTTGTTTAAATTCACTGTTCTAAGTGGGAACATCTGTGAAGATGTGTCAAGTTTAGACTCTGTTCTGTCTCTGTGTTTCATACTTTTCCTCAAGAGTTCAAACTTGGAATCCCGTTTTGACGGCTGAAGATCAGACTGGGGACCTACACGTGCTAGGCCAGCACTCTACCACTGAGCTACCCCCCCCACCCCCGCCCCTAGGATGTCTTTAAACGCATTGTTCTGACATTTCTTGTTCTTGGGCCCCTTTACTCTCCAATGTTATTACTCAGATCATGTTGCAGCGAATCTGTTGTGCTTGTATAGAAGAAGAACGGCAATAAATAAAACGGAATCTCTTTTTCAAAAACTGCTAAAGATGCCGAAGGCTTCTGTGTGTGAGTTTCCCATATAGTCACCATATTTAAAAGCGAGACCAGTATTAAGAAAATAACTGCCGGGCTGAGAATATGGCTCGGTGAGGAGTACCTGCTGACCATGCACAGGGTCCTAGGATGACTCCCCAGGACAGTAAACAAACAAACAAACAGTTTCTTGCCAATATCAACATTTTATTAAAATATTTTCCATTCAGAAGAAGTGAGGAGGGGCCGAGAGGGCAACAAGGGTCGACATGATCAAAATACAACTTACAAATATGAAACTGTCAAACACAAACATTTCTCCAAAAGTGAAAAGTGATACTGTTTTATATAAATATACATGCTACAAATTTAGCTTAATAGAGGAAGAGCTAGGGTAGAGGGGGTCTCTTGTGTACATCTCTTGGAAACATCACCTGTCAATAAAAACCTCATGGACTATTAGCTGAGGCGGGAAATAGGAGGTGGGAGTTCTGGTAGGAAGAGAGGAACTCTGGGATAGAGTTAGAAGCCAGAACAGATTCGCCCAAACTCTGGGGAGACAGATACAAGAATCTGAGGAGAGCTAACCAGCCACATGGCACTCAGAATAAAATAAATGGGTTAAGTTACAAGCTAGTCGGGTTTTAAGCCCAACCTTATGGCCTAGGCATTTACTCATAAATAATTAAATCTCAGAGTAGGTATTTCAGGAACAAGCTAGTTTCTTCTTCTTTTTTTTTTTTTTTTTTTTTTTTTTTTTTGGTTCTTTTTTTCGGAGCTGGGGACCGAACCCAGGGCCTTGCACTTCCTAGGCAAGCGCTCTACCACTGAGCTAAATCCCCAACCCCAAGCTAGCTTCTTCTATCTGCTTTTTTGGCATCTTGTAACCTCTAGAAAAACCTTATTTTATACCCATGAAAGCGTGTGAAACATACCAACACTCTCAGTGTCAGGATTAACATAGTTTGGGCATTGGAGAAGACTTGAATTGGATAACTTTATTATTCTTATCCCTTTGGATTCAGCTTTTGATAACTGTTTCCTTGCTGTTTTTCATAATTTTCTTTTTTACACCAAAGTGTTTTCTTGTAATTATGATCAATTAACTAGGGACATACAGATTCGAACACGTTTTCTAGATCCTTATTTTTTAGTAGTTTAAAACAGCAATAATTTCTATTCTCACAAATCTACCATCTGAGAACCCAGAAGTGGGTTGTGTCTTTTCTACACAGCACTACAGGGTAGCCTTCCTCACAGCCGTGCTACTCGGTTCCCGGGGGGAGTGTCACTTGAGGAAAATGGTTAGTGCTTTCTGAATTACACTTTATGCTTTGAACTTGACTTTAATATTAGCACGGCAACACACAGCCTGTGTGATGGTAAAGAGCCCCGAATAATCAGAGCTTCAGTTCCTCCCTCTGGTGTGTTTTGGCATACAGTTTGGGCTTTGAACGTGGTCAGCTGTGCTTAGATCACCCGTAAGAATGGCTGGTACTTATGTCTTCAGGAACAGGCCTCCGGCTCACGTGTTCTCTCTAGCCCTGACTTTTCAGTCTCCGGCTGCTGTGCCGGCCCTGGCTTAGTTCTTGAATTCTGTTCTGACCACATCACACGTTTTCTCCTGCCCGTGTTTACCTTTTCTCAAAGGCGGAGCCAACCATGTTCTCCACCTCAGCCCGGCAACTCATCACAAATACGGATCAGTTCCTGTGCTTTATGGCTTCACTTCTTAGGGCTATGAAGTTATGAAAGGTTAGAGGCAGGGTCTTTTCTCCAGCGATGGTATTTCCTGAACTCAGTACATCTGCTCTTGTGGTCCAGGCTGCCACATTACCTGTCCAGCCTTGATGTCCCATGCAATTGCTCTCCTCAAGCCATGACAGGTAGCCTCCTGATCTGACCCTCATTCTAGATGAAAGGTAGTACCACATATCGTGGGCCAGTTTCAAATAAGCTATAGGCTAGATAAGTATTTCTTTGGGTGTCATAGGGAGTCACTAGTAAGGCGTCATCTTGCACAATTAGGTGTATTAGATTTGCAGTAGAACATCAAAAGGACCAAGAAAAAAAAAAATCAAGCTTGGGGGTAGTGTCCAGGCATCACATGTCCAACTAATACCATAATAAATTAATTCTCATGCCAATCACAACTACTTGCACGTACCTGAAGGAAAGGATGGGGTGCTGTTAGCTCTCTTACCACTTATATGAGCTGTCACTTGTAGTGGATAAACAAAGAAGTCAGAAGAGTCGTGTTTAGTTCAAAAGAAGCACATGGATGCATAGGCCTATTCCCCAAATCAGCCATCTTCCCGCAGGGGAGAAGCACTAAAGCCAATTGGGAATAACACTTGTGCACAAGAGAAGCAGTGGCCCTCGGCAGCCCTCTGTGGACAGCCTGAACAGAAGAGGCGTCCATGCACTCCCTTCTGTACCCGCAGTTCTTGGTAAGGCGTCTCAGGAGGAAGGACCCAGAAGGGGGCATCACTTTTATGGGAAAAGTGAACAGTCTTAACCACAGCTCAACACTTAAGCTTTTGTGATTCCTTTTTGGCCTGCCGTCTATGCCACTCACTACTAAGAATAATAATATTCTATTAAACAAATGAAAATGGCCTAGGTACATTGCTTGCCTCAAAAGCTACACCCATCTTCTGCTTCCTGACCCAGGACTAATCCCCTCATCCAAAGGGATTAATGAACCTGGTACTAATCCCCTCATCCAAAGGGATTAATGAGGGTGAGAACCTGGAGGGAGTGGAAGAATCAGAAATCACAGCTCACAACTCAGCCACTGGAGGCCCAGGCCTCTGAGGACACATAAAAGGCCATGAAGAAACCGGGGGGGGGGGGGGGGGGGGGGACCAGCACACACGACCTTCCTGGCAAAAATGAGTTGATGGAAAGGCTGGGATGTGGGAAACCACAGGGAAGTGTGGGGCCCTATGTGCATGATGGTGTGAACAGTCACTAGCCACCACTGTGCTTCCTGAGAACTGAAGTGACAGTGGCGGGGCTTCAGGAAGACTCTCCTGACCTTGACAGCTGGGCCAAGGTCAAGTAGGTAGCTTAGTTAGAATACAGCTGTAAACACCCAGGTGTGATGACTCTGTGGGTAGCAGTGGACACCATGCGGGTAGAGTTCCTAGGACAGAACCTATCCTTAGTCTGTAAGGACAACACAGCTCCAAGCTGCTCCAAGCTCTGAGGGTCTAGAAAACCGAAGGTCTTTTAACAGTTTACTATCTTTATTTTGGAGGTGTTCTATTTGCTGTGTATGAGGAACAGATAAAATGTTTGGAAATTTAAGATCACAGCCTACCAAAATGGCTAGAGGCCAGTCTCCCATAGAAAAGGAGTTTTGAAGCACCCGGTCGAGAAGAGAAACGAGTCATGAGACACTTTCTATAGTCATAAAAAACCAACATTTTCTTTTATGATTTTATTACTTACAAAATAAAAACACGTTAGGAAAAATATTTCCCTTTGCAAGATATAGAAACTACAATCTTTGGAAAATACATAACGCCCCATAATTGTTACAATACATAGCCTTGTATACCACTTGAACATTGTTTAAAAATTATACCCTGTAAAGGTTGGTATAAGAAACATTGTCAGTCACATATCCTGACATTCAAGTACTTAAGACACAGTTGAAATAAAATGAACTTCCAGAGAGGTTCATCTTCCACTGTCCCAGAAACTCCTATTGTGTAAGTTAGGCAGTGGCTCCAGGAGTGGGACTAAATGAGAGGAGGCTGCTATAGAAACCGGTTACTGCAGGCCTCCCTCCCATCATCCCCCAAACCCCTCTGAGTTCTAAAGGTCTGATGACTGTATTTTCTAGGATGCTGGTAGAATGGCACCATTGACGGATATCTCTGCGGGGTCAAGCGCGACAGTGACTAAGCTAAATAAATGTTTAGGATGTCAGGTGGCAAATATGATTTAAAACCACCAAAGTTCCTCTTAGGAGCTACTGGAGAAGACCCTTTCATAGCTGAATTAAGACCCCAGACTCCAGCCCCTTCCTTCAGAAGAGCTGTGAGGAGTGCGGGAGAGAGCATACAGCCCCTCAACCCTGCAGCTAATGGTAACGATAAACGGTGTCTGACAGAGTAAGAGGTGGCAGCCACTTGGGCCTCACCATAAAGGCATCCAAGGTGACAAACACTCATGGTCATATACTCCCAGAATCCCAAGCTTCCCTCTTTCACACGGGAGTAATGGCCTACTGCTGCTCCACAGTTAGAATCCACTGTCTAAGTTCACACTAGTACTGTGTGTCAAAGACGAGCATTTACCTGTGTTCTTTATATGCGAAAAAACTGTGACAGCCAATCAACTGTGGAGTTCTTTACATTTTTCATATGCCACAAGCATTATAACATACCACCCCAGAATGGAAAAAGACCGTCAGTTCAATAACAGGCATGTACTGTAAAGGTATAAATATTTGGTTTAATGTACAGGGAGCTTGCATCTAGAACTATGGGTTTTGTAAATGAAAATGGCAGAATCTGGGCAATCTGATAACAGCCCAGCCTAGTACAATCCTGAGAAAACTGTATTTGGCATCGCACTATGGATTCAAAGAGAAATTTGTAGGAAAAAAAACCCACCGCATCTGAAGTGAAACCACCTCAGGACGGGGATGTACACACTGGCCACACCAAGATTTTGCTCTTGTGATTTTAAGGTTGGAAATCTTGGAATGTTAAAAAAAAAAAGTGCAATTTCAAATAAAACGGGAGACAACTGAAATTCAAAATGACGGTTGCTAAGATACTGAAAGAGAGAACAGCTAACCAGCATGACAAGCTAAGGGCTCTGTTCAGAGTACATATAAAAGTTCCAGCATCCGAACGAAAAGGCACAAATGAGTTAAAAGTGTAGCGATCGTCTCTAAGATGCGTGAAAATAAGGCTGGTTCACTTGCACTCCGTCCGTAAGTAGGCACCTGTAGCAGGTGGCAGCTTTGGCATCCTAAACAGGATCGTATTGCCATCGACGGATTAGCACGGTACTAATTATAGCAGCATTGTCAACATTAAGCTTCTTATCTACACTGCTAAGACAGAGCATCCCCCATCCACATCCTGCGTCAAAAATAAACTTAAAAATCTGTACTCGTAAAAATCTCTGAGACTCCTCAAATGAGCTCCCCCTTCATCAATGGCGAC
Source organism: Rattus norvegicus (assembly GCF_021556685.1). Taxonomy (NCBI): domain Eukaryota; kingdom Metazoa; phylum Chordata; class Mammalia; order Rodentia; family Muridae; genus Rattus; species Rattus norvegicus. The sequence continues at coordinate 248,923,778 of NC_141534.1, read as the reverse complement.
CCAACCAACAAGCCAAAGCAAAAAGAAAATCTACCCGGAAACTGCTAGGCTAGCCTAGCTATTAAAAACATACTATATTAAAAAAAAATGGTACTTTATGAAATTTATTAAATATGAACAATGAATAACGCAGACCCTCCGGGTATGCGTGTTGGTGTGTAAGATGTCTGAACTGGGTGATGGCATACTAGAAAAAGAAAAACAAACAAACCAAAACAGATTTCAGCAGTGACATTTCACTTGCTCTGCAGCCACCTACGAATGGTTGCTCCAGTCGTGCTGACGACTACACAGAGAGCCCCGCCCACCGTCCACCAGGTTGGAACATTATCGAAGAAAGCGATCTGAAAGATGAAAGCAAAGACTACATCCATGGTCTTCATGATGGCCACGAGTCCTGCTTTTTCTATCTGAAGTGCTTTAGTGATAAAGATCTGGGCCCCCAAACCCACCAGTCCAATGAGTATGAGAAACAGCCTGTCCCGCCCACAGTACGGCAGACTCCATTCTCCTATGACAAAAAGGACGACGATGGTTTCAGGAAGGCCGAGTATGACATAATACCAAATGCTCAGAAAGTAGTCCACCGATTTCCCCATTTTCCTCAGAATCACCAGAGTCATCGCAGCTAGCACGGCGTGTCCGATGGCGGCAAACGTTCCTTTAATGTGCTCGGAATAGCTTTCTCTCATCCCTGAAGTGTTGGAACCAAATAAAAATGTCGGTCTCACGATAAGTATCACTCCAGCGATCGCGAACAGGGTGAAGAAAGCATCCCAAAGGCTGTACTTTTCCTTGAGAAATATCCAAGCAAATATGGATGTAAACACTGGACAGCTGAACGCAATGACCGTGGCATCCGCGAGGGACGTGGTCTGGAAAGCATAGTACATAAGAATCATGGCACTGGAACCAAAGACCCCTCTGAGGAAGAGGAAAAGTCGTTGACCTTTGGGACCTATGAACCCAGTTCTGCAAAGTTAAATGAAAAAAAGAAATGCATTTTAAATGAATTCGGCATTGCTTTTAAATCAAAATGTTTAATCAGACATCACCCCCAAAAGCACATTATATTAAAAGTAAGGGACTAGCAAACCCTCTAGCACTGAATAGTGTGAATCATTGAAAAGTGTTTCTTCTCAGTATTGATCCTGATGTTTCAAAGAACACAGAACCTCATAATTAGAATGATAAAAAGTCAGTAAATATTTTCCCTATGGATTTTCTTGTGGAAAAATAATGCAAAGACAAAAGGGACTAGATCTTAAGAAACATTATATGCTAGTAAGTGGAATCACATGATTTTCCTCAAATTTTCTAAGACGAAAACACATCATTTAATAATAAACATAATCTCCAGATTTTAGGTCTCTACACAAGGAAGCTTAATCCTGGCTAACGTGCTTTCATTCACATTAACTGTTCTATAAAAGTTGAACCAGTGCTAGAATTGAGTCACTGAATATGAGGGGGAAAAACAGTGCTTTTTTCCCACTCACTCACGCAGAACCTACCTTGACAGCTCCTAGCTACATAAGACTCACTGGCTCATGCTTAGGGCACGCTTCATCCAGGTAGACACGGACACCCATGGGTATCTGGAGTCAGAACAAATCTGTGGCCCATAGGTATGTGGGAAAACTATGGATCTCCCAGGACAGTGAACACAACATCAAGACAGATTAGAGCCAAAGACTTTCGAAACACTTTCTAGCTTTCTGAATATTCTTATTGAAAAAACAGGGAACGTGGCTGCTAACCTCAGTGCTGTTCCCTCCTTTAGAAGCTGGTGCCACCTCACCGGCTCCAAAGCACTCTGGCTTGCACATCACATTCCCAGGGAATTTCTGGCAATATGAACCCTTGCAGACTGTCACTTTCTACCCAATTTCTCGGGATGCAGAATGGCACTATTCCATGAATCTGTATCACAGCAGGAGATGAAGGAGACTCTGGAGGCAGACAATGCCAACTTGTGATTTGAGATTTAAGCATCTCCAAAACAAAGGGCCAGATAGCCAGTCAGGGCCCAACTAGCTTCCTTCCAGGGTTCAAAGAACAGAAAAATACGAGTAAGTTACAAGGCTGTGTGTGTGTGTGTGTGTGTGTGTGTGTGTGTGTGTGTGTGTGTGGTGTTAATTTCAGCCCTACTGAGAGATGATAGATTCCACACAGAAAGGGAATCAAGTATGGATGGGGGTGGGGGAGAGTATAGAGAGGGGACAGTAAAAATGGTACCTACATGTTGAGGTCTATACAAAGTACTCTAACCAAGAACAACTCTTATCTGACCCTGGCAACCTGCTGTGGGGCACAGTCCATAAAGTGCCACTCCCTCCAGTTTACAGGGGAAGAACCTGAAACACCACAATAGTCAAAGACCTTGTTCAAGGTTCCGCCTGCCTCCCTCTGTGGAAGACTTCAGTTTTCTCAGTATGAGCTGGCGGGGGAGCAGTCCGTCCCACCTACAGAAACCTCTGACAGTCGGATGTTCTTAACTTGCTTTGTTTACTTTTTAATCTTCAAAGTATCAGTTATGCCAGCGTGAAGGGAGGAGGGCATGAACAACTACATATCCCCCTTCTCTCCTTTGATGGGCATGTGGTGTGTGCTTATGGTAGACCCCTCAGGTGAGCAGACCCTGAGAACACGCACTGACTGGGGTCAATCTCTGATAAACCAGTAAAAAAGATGAAGGCAGTTCAAAAGAGTTACAGACACTTGTCAACGTCCTCTAGTCACTCTAAGAGTACTTACTTTCTGTATATTAAGCAAGGAATAATAACAAGCATTTGGACCACGCATCGAAACGCGCTGATCTCTACAGCATGGACACCTTGCACTTTTTTAACCAACAAAGAGACCACGGAGAAAAGGAAGGCAGACAGCACTGTGTAAAACAGGCCAAGTCCGGGGCAGGGTGCTGTCTTCTTGGCTTCTGAAAAAGATTAAATTCTGGTTAGTCCTTGTTCCAAGCATGTACTTCACCACTTTCACTTAGAAATTAAGAAAGAGGCATGGTATCAACGGCTAGACGGAAGACTACAGGTAATACCTTCGAAATATACCTGCGGTCCTATGTCACTTCCCTATTCACCATGTAACAATTTAAAATAGCATTTTGAAACTGTTGTTTCTCCCAATTTAAAAAAAAAAAAAAAAAAAGGATCCTTTTTGGCTCACTAAAAACCATCCCTCACTTTAAAAGTGAAAAAAATAAAAATAAAAAACAACTTGCTAAGATGGTGAGAGAAATCTTTCATCTCAGCCATAGAACCTTTCATCCTCTTACTGGTGAGCTTCAGGGAGAAAGTCTCTCTGCTGGAAATCAGCTGCATTTGTGTTATCTGCTCATTTGATAATTACATGACTTCTCCTATAAGCCTGTGAGCTTTTCTAGGGCAGGGACCTCCTCAGCTTGTTTATACCTCGAACATCTACAACCTTAATAACTCTCTAGTGAGGGAGAGAACGTGAGAACCCCTTCATAGGAAGGAAGGAAGGCACCCGGCCTAATATTACTGGCAAGAACATGATCTTGAAAGGCTCCTCCGTTGTGTAACGGTGAGCGGTTTTTGCCCCGACTTAACTTACTTCTTCCTACCTTAATCTAAACCAGGAAATGTGCACTTTCTCCAAGTCTTCAAATATTTAACCCCTTACTGACATATGAGGAATAAGCTACACTCAATGCACCTACACACACCCCTCCCTCCTTATGAACCTGGAAGGGAAGACACAGCAATAAGGACAACAACCAGCTCTGGTCGATAAAGACTCTATCGGAGACACAAAACCTGTGGATGCTGTAATTGGCTTTGAACAACCTCAGCAGACACTCCACTCTCAGAATGCACAAAGTGTTACTTAGCTATGGGACAGCATTGCATAACTATTTTCTCTTTTTCAAATGCCCTTCTCTGATAAATGATACACCAGATAATATATTTCAACACCCTCACATCAGATTACCTTTGGCCACAAGTGACTGCAAATCGTGACCAAAGTATGACAGCCTTTCTAGCAACACCACAGGGCCCAACCTTTGCATCAGCCACGCTATCTGAATCACACACCTTTCTTTCTGTTCTGGGTCTACACCTGGAGAGACCACCTTGCGACTGTCACTCTGTGAGGGGGTCAGAGCCCCCTGCCCCATGCCACCTTCTACACTGTGGAAACGAACTATAAAGAGCCACTAGGGCCCCAGGAGGAGACCTGAGGTTGCCAAGTGAAGCACCGCAAAACACAGGCCTTGGCTGTGGTCGGCCTTAGAGTTGGGCTTCTGAAATTACAAAATTCAGATCCAAGTAAAACAAGTTTTCTCAAAAAAAACCCTCCACCCTCAGACAGAACAGAATGAGGAGTTCTAGGACAGAAAACATCTTCCTGGTTTATTAATTCAAGGATCTCCTCCAATGTAAACCCATTGCCTTTTAAGAATTATAATGGTATGATATTTAACTTCAAAAAAAATGGGTCTTTTGTTTTAAGATATTTACTATGTATGTATGTGCAATTTATTTACTTATTTATTTATTTACCTATTTAGAGGCAGGATCTCCCTCTGTAGCCCTGGCTATCCTAGATAAGGCTGGCCTCCCGCTCAGAGATCCATCTCCCCTCTCCAAAGACTTGTGCCACCATGCCCAATCAAAAATGTACAAATATCTAAGGTTCCTGTTTTCTGATTAAGGACAGGCAGGTAACAGAAGGTTGAACCGAACTGGACTGTTAATGAAGGCAAGGAATAGTTCTGTTCAGGCAACCTCAGCTTCTTATGACATGATAACTTCATTTCCCTCTGAAGACAGTGACAAGCAAATCAGTCTAAAGAGGCGTGTTCTCACGCATCCCATTTCCACACTAACGTCCACTGAAGGTGGATCTAATCACTCTAAACGAGTTGCAAGTTTAACGATTCAAATTAAGTGGTCACCATACAACTTCCAGAAGAGATTAAAAACCTTTTTCACTTGGCTTCTCCCCACTCTAGTGACGTGGGCCTGGCTGGGAATTAGAATCACTATGCTAACTTTTAAAAATCCCATTTCCAGGCCCCGCTCCAAACTTCGTGGAAGCTGGTTGGAGGTGCAGTGGTGCACTAATGCACTAGAGTGCTCACTCCAACAGGAAAACGGGGTGCACAGGGTTAAGACAACTTTAGTACAAGCTCCACTGTCCGGAAGATGCAAAGAGGAATCAGTGCATCTCTAAACTGGGCAAGATTATCCAGTTCCCACCTAAACTTGAAAGCGAATTTTGTTTAGAAACCACTAAGATCAAGAGTCTCAAAGCCAGGCGTGATGCTGGATGCCCTTAATCCCAGCACTCAGAGGCTTAGGCAGGAGACTGAATGTGAGCCAGTCTGAACTACACACAGAGTCTAAACCGAGCCGGTCGAAAGCCCAATGCCAACTTGTGGCTTACAGCAGTTCTTGATTTGTTTTCAAAGTAACTGTTAGAAACTTGTCTTGAAATTGAAAGGCAAGATTCTTGGGCATTCACGATGTCTTGACATTTTTGCCATGTGCTGCCTGGATGGAAAACTAAAAGAGTTTGCAAGGACCGATTCTACATACATTAGGCCAGAATGACATTCAGTCATTGAGGGATTAGAGAGACACAGACCTCTCCAGGAGCTGCCAGGCTGGTCAACCCAGCAAGGGGTAACCCTGTTCTGGAGGCAAATCCATGCAAATCCGTGCAAACAAAGTCAGAAACCCGATCTTTTCTCTTTGCTTTCAGGACGGAAAGATAGCAATAATCATCTTCGTAGGACTTTTTAAACTCAGAAAAACACAATTAAGGCGGAAGAAACCTGGGTGTGGCAAGAGGCACAGAAGCCCCAAGGCATATTGAGGGGAAGAGACTCCGGAGATTAGATTGAGAAAGGTAATTCTAAAAGATCTTCAGGGGCTTCTTAATTGGAAAGGGCCCTAGGCGGAGTCTCTGGCACATGCAAAAAGCCTTATCTAGTACTGTCTGGACCTGTCCTACCCAGACCTTGGCAGATGGAGGTGGGGGTGAGACCCGAACCCTCATCTTCCATGGCCTCTCTTTACCTCCTGGTTAAGAGAGTCTGAACGAAAGTTCAGGGTTCTTCACCGAGGCTTCTAACAAGGCGTACCTTGTTTTAAGCCAGTAGAAAAGTCCTCCTATCCCCCAAAGCTTGAGGGCCAGTGGTCTATTTAACTCTCCTCTCTGAGATGCTGGGATTCCGTGACAAACACTTTCAGAACCTGAGCCTTTCGAACTCGGTTCAGGAAGATCGGTTTACGCTCGCGATGGGGGTTCCAAGTCGGCTTCCTGCCACCCGCTGCCTGGCCCCTCTCGGTGACCTTTCACCTCTGGTTGCCACTGGACCGCGAGGTCCTATCCCGGTCACCAATTTGGGTTGCGAACACTCGGAAACTTTCTGGGTCTCAGCTCAGGCCGGTGCGCAGAGGACCGGACCGATGCCGCCCCGCCCGCCCGCACTCACCGGGCTCCCCACGCGAGCCGCACGCCCAGGCTCTACACGGCCAGCACCTGCCGCGACCGGGGGCGCCCTCCGCTTCGACGTCCACGTGCTCCTCGCCCGGGGACGCCGGGTCCGCGAGCTGTAGCTCCGGCTCGCGCAGCTCCACCGCCTCGGGGGAGAGCTCCGCCGCGCTCTCCGGGGGCCCCATCCCGCAGTCCGCGCTCTTCCCGCAGCCGCGCGCCTTCTAGCGCCCGCAGCTGCCGCCGGGCCGCTCGGCTCTTCCGGCCCCCGGCGAGCCGATGCGTGTGCGCGTGCGCCCGCTCCGGGCTCTGCGCGCCTGTCCTCCGCTGCCCTCCGCCCCGGGGAACCCGCCGCCTGGCCTCGTGCACTCCGGCTGCGGTGGCTACAGCTGGCGCGGCGACGGCTTCCCCTCCCCTGTGCAGTCGGGCTAGACTGCACACTGGTCCTCCTCTGTCTTGGCACAGACAGGGAGGCACGCTTGGTTCTCAGCCCTGGCGCCTCGGGTCTTGGGGCCTTCTGCTGCTTTAGAGAGACAGTGTGTCTGAGCTGGGCGTGGTGGCCCACGCCCATATTCCCAGCATTTAGGGACCGAGGCACGTGGATCTATGAGTTCAAAGCCAGCTAAGGCTGCATAGTGAGACGCCAGCTCTAAATAAATACATGAATTAAATTAAAAAGGACTGGGTGTCTGTATGTTGATTGGGTGTATGTATATTGTGTATTGAGCTCCTCTGTGATGCCCCGAGGACTTCTGAGTATTCTGTCAGTTTTTAAGCACACCTCGACCTGACCAAGTGTTTAAGGTGTAAACACAAAGATTGAAACATAAGACTGAAAGGGAGGACTCTTTAAAAATGCGGGGCGACTGGGTATGGTGGTGGATTGAATCAGGTGGATCTTTGTGACTTCAAGGCCAGCCTGGTTTACAGAGCAAGTTCCAGGAAAGCCAGGGCAGCACAGAGAAACCCTGTCTCCAAAAAACCAAAACCAACCAAACAAACAAAAATTGCAGGGCAAAGGGGGTTGTCTCAGCAAACTAAGACAGGTAGCCACCTCAGTTCTGTCAGAAGTCAGTTTCCAGATGGCAAAGAAAGAGACTACTACTCCCACTGAGGCGCCTAGGCCGGGTACATTTTACTCTTGATTAAAAGGGTGTATTGGGAAGACAGAACAATCTGTTTTTCATTCCCCCTCAGATGGGACTGTGCCGTCCCCACCCCCACACCATTGGTTGGGGTCAGACCTCACAGTCTTATTCTATAGCCAGTCTTAAAAATTGGCCCTCAGGAAATGAAGGGGAAAGGGGAAAGGGGACACTGATCTTTGGTCATACAATTCCTGGAATACAGCACTGGCCTTTGTGTAAACAAACATTTTAATGGGTGGTGGGAAGGATGAAAACATTTGCATAAAAATCTTACAAAGTAGGTGAGATAGAAAAAAATGTTGATTCCTTCTCCTAAACACATTTTATAAGTATTTGATAGAAAAGACTCATATTTAATATTTCTTACAAATCCCTTCTCTTTTAAAAAAACATGCTTATTCGAACTCATTAAAGTGTTGGCTCTTGCAGAGCATTGGTGGTGAGAACCTTTAATCCCAGCACTTGGGAGGCAGAGGCAGGCAGATCTCTGAGTCTAGGCCAGCCTAGTCTACATAGTGAGTTCCAGGACAGCCAGGGCTACACAGAGAAACCCTGTCTACAAACAAACGAACAAACAAACAATGCCTGCTCTTTTTCTGTCCTATCTCGGAGTAAGAAATTGCAATGATGAGACTAGTCCTCCAGTACAAAAATTAATGATTACATATATTTCATTAGTGTGGTTTAAGGTAAGCTTGCTTGCAAAGGAGCTCCTTGGCCACGAGATCATCAGGGCCCCATTGGAGTGTTAGGTCTGTGCCCAGGCCAGAGATTCTGTTCTCTTGACCAGGAGTTTCCACTTAAGAGGCCTTCATTGCTACTTTCTCATCTAAAGAGGTAACCAAGATCAAAGATCCCATTAGAGTAGCCTCCAACTATGGTTATTAGACACCCAGAAGGCCAGTTACAACTGTCTGGTGCTTTATGCTACTGTATAATATTTTAATGCCTAGATACTTTGATATTAAGGCATTAATAATAATAATAATACCAACAAAAAACATGATTAGACATACATTTTAGCCAGTTCTTATAATCGTGGCTCATAAACACTAGAACCTTTATGTACCTTAAGTGACTTACTCAAATCTCCATAACTTGCAAATGATTCCCCATCTTCTTTTCCATTATGGAAATGTCCAACCATCCTAATCTTCATATGTAATAAATCCCTCTTTACTGAAGCGATTTCCATGTGCATGAGCTTCTAACACGTTATTTTACTTACTGATTTTCTCGAGACCTAATGACACTAATGAATGAATTTGCTACCTAATGTGAGAATTTTCTTCCCAAAGGGGAGGGGCGATGTCTCTCCTCTCATCATAAGCTCCCAATGACAACCAAATTCACCAAACTTCACCAGAGAGAACCAATGAGTTTATTGGGCTTATTCTGCATGAGTGGGGGTTATCGACAGGACTGTGGGCACCCAAAAGCAACTCTCTGAACATCTTTACCCAGCATGGTTTAACAGTTTTCCCACAGCTGCATAAGTGGAGACCCCTGCTCTCAGCCTGCATACTCTAGCTCCTTCACAATGCCATGAGGTCACAAATAATTAGCACAAAGCTGTGCGTGACTGGCCAGGAGAGAGGCTGTGTACTCAGGTGAAGATCCGGTGACTCTCCTTACTCACCCATTCCTTCTATGAAGGAAGGAGCATCAGTAGTCACCAAGCCCAGATGTGGCCGTCGTCTGTGAGCAGACACCGCTGATCTTATGAAGCAGATGGCAGTCATCTATCTTAATATGGTTGTGCAATGCCACCTTTATGAAAGAAGGCTGTGTACATAGGATAATGTAACAAATTAATGGGATATTGCCCCCAGGTTCTGTTAAACTATGAGACTTTGGACATTTCCAGGAAAGCCTTCTTAGAAAGCACAAGACAGTCTCCACAGAGTACCTGGAGTCAGTATCCCAACTGTGCTTTTTGAACAATTGTGTGTCACAAACACGAAGAAGTAGTAAATACGTACATAGCATAACATGACCCAAGTGATGTTTAAAATATCCAAGAAAGTGCACCAATAAATCCCTGTTAAAACTCCGATGTGAGAGTTACTATTGAGAAATCTTTAGACAGAGGGTCTTCTCCTCTCCTCGAATGAGCATCCCAGTAGCTGTTTTTACTAGAGACATCTTTATATCGTGAGATAATAACAGTGTATACAGACGCATTGTTTGTTTTTGAAATTGAACCCTTCAGTTTACATCAGACAAGAGACTTGCTGTTGAGTCCAGTGCCAACTGGCTGGACTGAAAACATCAGTCTTCCTTTTTTTTTTTTTTTCTTTTTTTCGGGGCTGGGGACCGAACCCAGGACCTTGCGCTTCCTAGGCAAACGCTCTACCACTGAGCCAAATCCCCAACCCCAACATCAGTCTTCCTTATGATCTGAATAAATTTGCCCAAATGAGTCTTGTTGCCTGCTGGGTCATGCATTTGGAGTAGGAATTAACAAGAGGCAGCAAAAGACATATATAGCTATAGCCAGATATAGACAATATAGGTAAAGATATTGGATATTGGATCCTACACCAACAGAACACTTGCTTGAAGGGTTGCCCTCTGTCTTAGTCAGGGTTTGTATTCCTGCACGAACATCATGACCAAGAAGCAAGTTGGGGAGGAAAGGGTTTACACTTCGGCCTACACATTGTGGACATTGATGTTCATCACCAAAGGAAGTCAGGACTGAAACTCAAACAGGTCAGGAACTTGGAGGCAGGAGCTGATGCAGAGGCCATGGAGGGGTGTTACTTACTGGATTGCTTCCTCTGGCTTGCTCAGCTTGCTTTCTTACAGAACCCAGGACCTACCAGCCCAGGGATGGCACCACCCACAATGAGCCCTCCCACTCTTGATCACTAACTGAGAAAATACCTTACAGCTGGATCTCATGGAGGCATTTCCTCAAGGGAGGCTCCTTTCTCTGTGATAACTCCAGCCTGTGTCAAGTTGACACACACAACCAGCCAGTACATCCTCTGACATCTTTATTATGGGTGAGTGGCAGTTAGAATCCATGATCTTGGAGAATCAAGGCAACAGTATCTGCCTTTACAAATGTCCAAACTAGGGCCCTCCCCTAGACCTGGCGTGACCAATGCCACAATCAGTATAGGTGCATCTGCAAATAGAGGCAGAGACCCTAAAAATTATAGTAGGTGCCCCCTTCCTATATAGAATCAAATTTTAGGGAAATAGAACGCTGTTATTTTTCTGGAGAAGACACATTTTATCCTCTAGTTTACATTCAGGCCTGATCTGTGTATAGAACTGTATCAAACATTTTTTCTTAAGGCCAACAGATGAAAGATTCATCCTTAACCCCTGGGTAAGGATGCAGTGAGGGTGAATCTTACTGACAGGTACAATCTTTGAGGCAAAAGGTTATAGGAATGTCTTCCAGATCTTCTTTGTCTCCCTTTCCAGAGCAGCTTCTGGAGTGTTCCAACCTTTTTATTTTATTTTTGTTTTTTGTGACAGGGTGTGTTTGTGTGTGTAGAACTAGATCTGTAGACCGGGCTGACCACTGCCTCCCAGATGCTGGTATCAAAGGTGTGTGCCATGCCCCCCAGTTCCTCATCCCCCACCCCCTCCCCCACCTTTCACCCCCATCCCCAACCCCTACCCCTGCTAGAGTTCTTTACTCCTTTTCTTTTGGAGTGTGTGTGTGTGTTCACATGTCAAAGAAATTAACCAATTTTTTAAATTGTTTCTTGTTTTTTAGTTTTTTGTTTTTTTAAATTGTTTTTTTGGAGTCAAGATCTCTCTGTGTATCCCTGGCTGTCCTGGAACTCACTTTGTAGATCAGGCTGGTCTTGAAGTCAGAGATACACACACTTGCCTCTGCTTTGCGAATGCTGGGATTAAAAGCATGAACCACATTGCCCCACAAAATCAGTCAGCTTTTAATGACTGTGTAAGTCAGGAATGGATTTAGATCCTTTGTGGGTTAAACTTCTAATGTTTCCTTTAAACATTCCCTTTTCTTCACATTTATAAACTGTCACCTTACTACATAGCTCCACTCGCTGGAATACAGCAATGGGTCTTTATATAAACAAAGATTTTACTGGGTTAGGGGATTAAAATATTTGCATAGAGGTCTTACAAGGTGGGGTGAAATAAAGATTTGAATTCTTTATCCTAAATATAAGTTTTATAGTATTTGATATTTCTTATAGTTCTGACTTGATGAACCTTTGACCCATATGACAAAGGGGAAAAACATCTATGAGACAGAGTAGAACTTAATTATATTTTCTTCAAAGTTCAGTATCTCCCCCAACCCCTCTCTTCTCTCTGTGCCTCCTGTAATTCCACTCTTAATTTGGTCAAATAGAAGATTCAAACACCTGACCCAATGCAGTAAGGCATTTACATCATTTGCTTCCTGGATTTGCTAATGCACTTTTCAATTTATCTTCTTTCCCCCTTCTTTTTGCTTGCTTTAAATGCTTGCCTAGATTCTGGGCAATGGTGAACATGCCTAAACCATTCTAGGATGAGGAGCCAACTTAGTTACCAAGTGAGGGAGTGAAGATAGACTTTATACACGTTGGCATGTATCGGTTATAGCAGAAACAATACTGGACTTGAAGTTGAGAATTCTAGTTCTGACCTGATGGTATGGTCACATGCATCCTTGAAGCCTCGGTTACCTCCTTCACTGAATGGAGCCGAAATTCACCTCTGACTACTTTGAGGAACTATGAGTAAAGAGATGGCAGTCACTGGCTCATAGCAGAACATGGAAACTTCTCTGAAAGACTTTACCTGCACTGAACAGAGAATTCATCCTCCAAGCTGGAATTGCCTTTATATTTTGAAATTAGATTAGATTGAGGAATTCTTTTAAAAATTGCAGGGCAAGAGGGGTTCACTGGGACTGTCTTAAGCAAACGAGGCAAGTGGCTGCTTCAATTCTCACTTGACTAATGTATAGCTTTGCCTTGTCTGAAAAGTAACGCAAGACAGCTTTCAAACACACACACACACACACACACACACACACACACACACACACACACAGCTAACATGGTGGCTGCAGAAGTGGGAAACTTCATCACCACCACTATCCCCCAACCACCACCTATGGAAGAGGAAGAAACAGAAACTAATCAGGAGGTCGCTAGCCCAGAGCACTGTATTAACCCATCCTATATTAACCATCCTCTGTCGCACAGGTGGGCACTCTGTTCTTTTTCTAAATGATAAACGGAAAACTTAGCAAATCTTTGACTGATCTGTAATTTTGAGACAGTGGAAAGACTTTGGGGCTTGATGCAACCACATCTAGCTGCCTCGTCATTTAAGGCCTAGCTGTGAGCGCTACTCAACTTATTTTAAGGATGATATTGAGTTATGGGGGAAGATGGGAAAAACAAATGGAGAAGACAATGGCTAATTACATTTAATAGACGCAGAGACGGCAGGACCTCAATCACTTCTGGCTAGGGATGTTTGTGTGCCTTACTGGGGAATCTTCTGATGGCAAAAGTGATGATGTATGTGTTGCTGTGGTGAATGTTGGAGCTAAGATGGTAAGATAGCTATGAACTCCTGAGGGTTAACACAGGGAAGCAGTCATGCACACAGGGAGGGTATACAGGACAGGCTAGGAAAGAGACTGAGGATGGGTTATCAGCCCCCTGCAGACACACCTCTAAAAATAGGTTTGTTGTTTAAGAAGATATCTTCTGAGCGTTCTTGCAGGAGATGCGTCAAGCACTTGATGTTGGGATCTAAACCAAAGCCTCATCCCTCCGCTGTGCTGATGTTGATTCCCTCTAAATGCTCCTGAGATGTAAGAGGAGTCTCATTCGCCTTTGTCTTGTACGTCTGCTTTCCTTCCGTTTTTTATATTTTAATTTGTTTTGCTAGAGTCCACGATCCCAATCAATGAATTCCAATACACTCCATCCCCAGAACCTGCAGATGTGTTCCTGGCCTGCTCTGTTTTTAACAGCTGGTTAGAATCACCATGACACACGAATTAGCCTTTCCACGGTACTTGAAAGCAACTTGCATTTCTATGACGTTAGCAGGAGAAGATCGGTTTATGCTCCACACCATGCAGGAGTGTATTTTGCTGGTGGGAGAGTAGGATGAGTTCAACATTCCCTTGCTGTCCTTGTGCTGATGCTAGATTTGGGTTTGCTTCTGGTCTTGTTAAACCTAAGTGACTCTGACTTCAGTTTCTCATTTGTTTTGCTTGGGCATTTTCCCTAGGTAACGTTGGCGAAAGATCCAGGAAAGTGACAGAATGGTGTATAATGTTAAACTTGTGCGTTCCTTGGTAATTTTTTAAAGCTTCGATACAAATGTATCTGCCTCATTGAAGTCAATGATCTGTCTGTCTGTGTGACTCCCTAAACATGTCTGTGAGCAATAAAACGTAACACAGTCAGGTCATTATACTCCTGTCTTGCTTTTGTATCTTTGTGCTATGTGTTAACACTTGGTATTAGTAAAGGTGTTTGGCTTTGGCTACAAATGGCTCAAGAAGGAAATGGGTCCTACTCATACTAAATCAGTGTATAACCGTAAATAAAACATGTACAGTAAATTATCTTTTATTTCTCCACCTCGGCAGAAGGTTTCTTATTGCCAGGTGATCTCTCATGTCTTCTTGTAGCGTCTTCCCCATGCACAGCCCAAGTTTCGAGCCTGGTTTATTGTTATATTTATTATAACTTTTAATAAATTGAATAGACCTCCTACTCTTCCTGGAAGAAAATGGAAACCCTGCATTCCAGGGGGGTTCTGGTTGGAACGGAGCAGGGTTTAACACAGAGAAGCAAGGCTCTTCCCACCTAGTTACCATATGATCCAGCAATTCCACTCGGCATGAACTTGAGCAGGTGTTTGTATTCATGGAGACACTACACAGAGCCAGAAGGGGAATATGACCTAAACGTGCGGGAAGACAATTCTGACGTAAGAAGGGAGAAGCTTTCTCCAAGCGTCCAGAAAGGCAAGTAAAGTCTCATGCTGCATTCTGGGATTTTGATGTGGCAAAGCTAGGAGGAATCCCCTGGTGCAGAGTTTGAGATGGTGATTGGGAAGCGAGAAGAGGAAGAAAAAAGCTTGGCGCTTTGGGGAAAGACTCTGGTGACCACATTTTCAATATCATCCTGGAAAAGAGACAATCGTTAAGAGAAGAAAAATGGGTGCCAACTGGTACTGACTAGAGTGACTGAGGGGTGCTGAGGTGATTTCAGTCTCACAGTTTATGCTCTGTAACTGTCTCCCTCTCCACGGTTGACCTTGCTATAGGAATAGTAGCAGACATATTCATTCCCCTGTGTTAGCTCGACAAATAAGAGTCATACAGATAAAAGGCAAGCGATTCACGTGGGCCTGGCTCTCTGCCTATCCACCCAGGAGAGATACAGACTGATTAAAATTCTCCATCCAGCTTTGTTATTCCAGGGCTTTGGAGCAAGCCGCTGAACTGGAGAGAAGTGGATCCCCAACCCCTATAGTCTGAAGAGGGGTTTGGAGACCAGCTCAGATCCACTGCAACAATTCAGTTGCTCATCTGATCCCAGATAGGAGAAGTAGCGAGGAAGGGTGGACGTGAATGTGGACCGCATCCATTAACTACTTGGAAAGCTGTTGAGCCTGAGGACTTCATCTTCCAGGGCAAACAGGAGCTCTCCCTTCGATGCCAGTAAGCAAAGAGGGTGATATCGGTAGCCTTAGTGAGAAAGAGGAGGAGGAGAGTGGAGGAATGGTAGATTCTGCCTCTCCCCACCAACAACCAAAAATCCAAGTTCCTGGCAGTCCAGTTGCAGCAGGCGGAGACTCAGGACCACAAGAGTTAGACCCCTGGTTTCCCACTCAAGCCTATTCCTGGCTGGGATGGGTTTAAGAATCTTGTGTTTCTAGTGTGTCACCGCACACCAGCCTGAGCTTCATTTGCTTTTTGTTCATGGGGGAACAAAGTCTCTGCCGTTTAGACTGATATTAAATTCATTTACTCAAGTGAGCCGTTGAACCAGCCTGCCTTGCAAGCGTGAATACAATCTAAAGAAATGATTGTGGCCTTCCTTCACTTTGGCTACCACACTATTCACACTATTGAAACACCGAACCCCAAGAAACTAAGATTTGCAGAGAGAAAAGATTGATGCTCTGCGTGGGGGAGCTTTGGAGTGGAGAGAAACTTTTCTTTTGGAATTTTTTTTAGACATTGTCAGCCTTGCAAGAGAGATTTGAAACTGTGAGTAGTGGGTTGGGGAATGACACCTCGGCTAGATTGCTTTTTTATTTTTTTTTTAATGTATACTCATGTAGGAACCAGACGAGGGACAGAGACGTCGCTGGACTTCTTTGTCCCTCTTTCCTAAGTGGCTACATTGAATAAATAACCTTTTTCTGCTTTTCCTTTTTAATTTGGCTCTATTAACTGCTTGAGTAAAGGTATCTGAACCTGGCTTGTTGCCGGCACAGGCAGTGACCTTAAGACTCGTAATGATCTCACTGTGATGCCCAGACTGGTCTGAAACTCACCTACCCAAGCAGTCACCCCCCCCCCCATCAGCTTCCCGAGTAGCTGGGACTGTGGGCTCCAAAACAGCTTGATACCCCCAGACCAAACTGGCGTCTTAATATTGATTTCAAAGACTATTTCCCCTATACTCCACATGAAGGTATAGATTCTTATCAATTTAAGTGTAAGTATACATCATGACTAGGGAAACAGCAATTTGTTCCAAAGAGTGAAGCCTAATGTTTCTGTTTTGAAAGAAATTAGCGGAGTGGAACGTTAAGATCCTGCTTTGAAATAACCTTGTTACTAAAGAAGGAACAGGCAAAAGAGAGGCCACGTGGGATGAACGTACACTAGAATACCTGAAAGGCAAAAATATGTCACTCAAATGGGTAACCAGCTCTGGAAACGTTAGAAGCAAAGAAGACTGTAAGTGTAGCTTATCAAAAAATTACACTGAGAGTCACCACCACATGACTCAGAAATTCCACTGAGCAGGGACCTGAACATGCCTGTTTGCGTGTCGTTTGTACCCTGGTTCCCAGAAGCATTATTGACAGAGACAAAAGGTGAATGCAACTCAAATGTCCACCAATATATAAAGCAAATACGGTATACCCCCACATAATAGAATACTATTCAGCATTCAAAAGGAAAGTTTTTTAACCAAAGTTACAACATGGATAAATCTTAATAATTTTATGCAGATGAAATATATCAAACACAAGGGACGAAATTGTGTGGTTTCATTTGTTAGAGAAGCCTAGCACAATGGGATTCACAGTAATGGGGAGTATAATCGTGGTTGTCAGGGTGTGGGCTGGGGCGAGGAAGGAATGAGAGAGTTCTGCGGATAAACAGCCGTGGCGATGTGAGTACCAGTACCACCAAGATCTGTATTCAAAATGGGGGAAATTACGACCATTATGGGACTGTCTAACTTTTTAGTTCTGTAATTTCTTAATGAGTAATTTCTTGAGACAGGGTCTCATATAGCTCAGATCGCCCTTGAAGTCTCTGAGTAGCCAAGAACTTCTGATCCTTTTCCCTCTCCCTACTCTTGGTTTAACGCAGTGCTGGGAATCAAACCCAGCATGTTAGTCCAGCGTCAAGAAGTCTACCAATTAAGCTACATTCCCACCCCACCCCACACACCAACTATCCTTAGAGGGGTTAGAATTCCCAGAGAAACCCCTTCTGTGAGTATATAAGAGCCCTATATAGTATATAGGAATCAGTGTAGCCAGGCAGGGGCCACACTCCTACCATCCCCATATCAGAGCGTCTCAGGCAGGAGCAGAGTGCCCTGGGCTACACCGGGAGACTCTCTCTCAAAATAATACAAAGTAAACAACAGCAAGGGCTCCACAGGAACCTAGAGCCAAAGTTGCAGTTAACTGGGGTCTACATTCCCACCAAGATACATGAGTTACAACCCTTCACACCAGCCTCCTCTCTCTTCAGTTCTGGTTACAGAGAGACAAGAAAGGCATTCTAGGTTTAGGAGACACTGAGACAAACTGTCCTTTTGAATAAGATTTATTCAGAAGGTAATTAACACTATAAACAGACAGACATGATGGAGACTCAGGAGAGTTTAGGCCCATATGGCGTAGTGGGGTGGTAGTGTCCCTTCTCAGAAGAGGGAAAGAGGGAAAGAGGGTCTGTGCCATGTGACCGATGGATCCTTTACAGTGCTGGCAGACGGGCTGTCTCTGATTGCTGGGTGACAAATGGGCCTGAAGAGAGTGTATTAACCTGGGACCTGTGTGAAAATCAGCTGTGAGGGAGGGGAGAGGCTCGGCTGTTGATGAACATGACCTGGGCATCAGCCTGAGCTGGCTTGGGATATAATGAGGAACACCAAAGACAGAAATGCTAAGAAGGGAAAGAAAACCTGGTTTAGTGCCTTCCAAGCCTTTCAGTGTTCCGCAGCTAAATAGTACCAGAAGTAGAAAAAAAAAAAAAAAGTGAACTCGAGGTTCTACAGTTTACTCTCCGCAGACAGAGTGTACAGCCCTTATAAGATTGTAGAAGTTTCTTTGAAGTCCTGTGTTCCGTCTGAAATATTTATGCCAGGTTTCCTTTCTAGTCCCTGATGTATCTTTATGCCTTTTTTTTTTTAATGTAGCAGATCTGACTTAAGTCTAAATGTTTGCACTGAACAACAGAAATTAAGTGGGAAACAAAAGAGACAGGGCCCCTGACCTCTCAAGGATGGGAAGAGAGAGGGGGGAGGTGTGCAAACACTGGCCGTGGCATCGCCTACTATCGTGCAGACTGGGATCCAGACCTAGGCTATCTGCTCCCAGTTTGACAAACTGTCCTGGGAGACAGGGAGCGGGGTAAAAGTGGCTGGGCAGCCCTAACTGATTCCCTTAGCTCTTCAGGCCTCCACGTCTTCAGCAATGAATAAGAGGGCTCCTCCTGTGCCCCGCCCCCGCCCCCTGGAGTCCTCTTGGGCAGACCTTACTGCTCTCCTTCTCAGTCGGCCTCCTCTCTAGTCCTTCCTGAGAGCAGTGAAAGCTGAAAACCACGGCTCCTGCGTGCCTAAATTATTCCTAACACCCCGGGAACCTTTACCTTTCTCTGAGAACTTATCTATGCTTGGAGACCGGGCATGCCCGGAGATGATCCACGTTAACCTCAGATTTGTTATGGTTAGATATCTGGGTTCCACTCCACTCTCCTTTTAATTATTAACGTTTATGAAATGTTCCAAATATGCCACGCACAATTAGGTGCATCGGTTCACTGACCCCCGGGGACTTGACCAGGCAGCTCAGCAGCTCAGTAATTGTTAAAAGCAAGGCTCTGGAGTCCCGTTTGTCTGTCCCACTTACCAGCCGTGTGGCACCAAGAGAGAGATGACTCCCATCTGAGACTCTCCCGCCTCCTGTTTTCTCATATATAACATAGAAGACGACTATTTAGTTGCTAAGAAGAGGAGAGGATTCGTTACGAATACCAGATGCAAGCACTCTTTTTCTTTAAAGTGTGTGTTTTATCTCTAACTTACAGATGGCAAAAATGAAGCTTCGAGATGGCAACTGATTTGCTTACAGTCACATGAAAAGGGAGGAACAGAGATAGGATTAGATCTCAAGACCTTAGACACCTCAGTGGGTGGTCTGAACACTTTCGCCCTGCTTCTCAGGCAGAGCGTTTAATTAACAGGATTGCTGGCTTCTGAGAGCACCACATTACAGCAATTTCTATCACCTGACCTTTTGGCTTTAACTCGAGACCACTGAGCTGGCAGCATCTTTGCGAGCTATTACTACAATAATGATACTATGTGGTTTGCATTAGGGTTGTGGAACCTCTGAGAAATCCCACTCTTCTTGTGGTGGAAAGCTATGCAATGAAGAAAAGCAATTTTATAACGATATTAACAAAATCCATAATGATACATAAACTATTTATCAACAGCTTCTTGATTCTGTTTACTTATTTATTTGCTGTACTGCCAGCCAAGTATGGCCCACCAAGGTACACCACCCACCCAGGAAATAATGAGCTTTTATTCTATAAATCAACCAAGTCTTCAATGCCTTCTGAAACCTGCTATTTGATAGTGTAGTTTCAACTACTGTCTTAATGCCACACTCATGTCCAAATTTTTCCTTAATGCTTCTACATATCTCATAGTATTATGTACTGTAAATATTTTTTAGTTAAAAGCAATCAAACAAACAAACAAACCACGTAAGTGTACAGCTCAAAGAAAGCTCATACACTGAACGTACTCATGTCAACATGACCCAGATCAGAATAGTTCTCAGAAAGTCCACCCCATGTATCTCTTTTCACTATACCCTCCAAAGATAAGCTCCCCAAACTTCTAAACTATACCTACCTGCATATCTAAACGTCAAGTGTTTTATGTAGATTTCACTTGCTGTGTTTTGAATGTGCCCTCAGAAGTTCAGACTGTGTTATGGCCTGACCCCCAAACCCCATGCCTGTAGCCATTTTGTTCCATGTCCGCCAGCTATTTCATATTGCTGCTGTAGCCTGCCTGCCAGTCACTGACACAGAGAAGTGGCTTGGCTCAAGGACATGCTGACCGCACATCCTGTTTTGTTCTCTGTGCTCTGAATGTTCTGTCTGAGGACCGCTAATCTTAAGACATTCCTCAAAGCTTTAGGAGGGTGGGGGCCGCCAGGCTGTCAAGAAAATGCCATCTGACCAGATGAACCTGGGAAAGAAGTCACTGAAGCACTAAGCTGTGCAAACTTTTTTTCTTCTTTTTAAAGATTTATTTATTTATTTATTTTATGTATGTGAGTACACTGTAGCTGTCTTCAGACACACCAGAAGAGGGCATCAGATCCCAGGACAGATGGTTGTGAGCCACTATGCAGTTGCTTGGATTTGAACTCAGGACCTCTGGAAGAGCAGGCAGTGCTCTTAACTGCTGAGCTGTCTCTTCTACGGCAAACTTATTTCTTAAAACCCAACAACATATGTATTCTTCTGAGGGACAATACACATATTCTCTCTCTCTCTCTCTCTCTCTCTCTCTCACACACACACACACACACACACACACACACACACACATACACAAAACCCAAATCAAAGGTCAATATGAACTGTTATGTCTAAAATATCTTGAGTCAGAGCTAACCACAGGGCAGCCCTTCCTGCAGCTATGTATGAATTCACTGCGATTTTTGGAGGTAACACTGAAGAATGCTACTAATAAGTCAAAACGTTATGATCATAATACCCATGCTCTGTTATCTATCTCAATGTTCTGAAACTCCCCTGTTTGCCACCCATCCACCAATCCCCTTACCTTACTCGGGACCAATCAGCTGAAAGCTTAGCTGATAATCCTTTGCCTAGGAAGCCAGCAGCTCCCTTCCTTGTCCTTTACACTTGGGAACCTGGATTTTCCTATTAAAAAGCTACCCTGAGAGCAGACTAGTGCCACAATTAGGTTTTTCCTTCTTGTGGACCTGGATGTCCAGAATCATGGTGTGCATTCAATAAGCTATTCTTGCTTCAACTGAGATTGAGGTACCTGTGGTCTGTGTGGCAATTTCCCGAACCCCAACAATTGGAAGTGTAACCCTCAGTGTTGCACTTTAAGGACTGAACTGGTCTGGAGGGCACTGACCTCTTGAGTAGGTTAATGCCGTAATCCTGGAGTGTGTTAGTCACTGTGAGAATAGGCGCCTAAGAAAGCTGAGTTAGTGGTCATACCCTGAGCCTCCAACACACGTGTCCTCTTACCCTTCTGCTATCTTTCATGGGGAAAGGCAGCAAGAAATCCCTCCCTTTGACCTTGGATCTTCCTAGCCTTCAGAATCCAGTCTTGAGTTTTCAATTACGGCAGCACAAGATAGATTAAAAGAGCATGCTTTTATGTGACCTCCTCTGCTAATATTTGTGGGGTTTGTCTGTTCATGCTGTTCTGTTTGACTCATCCCATTAGCTGTGTGATACTACATTCTAGGCACGGTTCATGTGCCATCACTAACGTTGACTAGTATGAAGGGCATCGCCATGGTTAGAATTATATATATATTCTACTTACCTCATTTCCATGGCAAAACCTTGGAAAGACGGCTGGAGTTCCCAAAATGATTATCACAGTCTCTATCTAGACTGAACTCTAAAAGTCACATATTTATCCATAAACATGTCACCTGTTTGTTTACTATGTGTTGCAACCAAGGCAGATATGAGGACTAGAGGCCTTTAAGTGTTGTAAGGTATTGGAATATTTGATCGCATTGTGAACCCTAAGATTGTGAACTGGAAAAATCTTGTGGTGTGGCTTAGCCCTAGCACACACCCTTAACCAAGAGCTAAATAAAGTCAACCATAGGTCAAGAGGTAGAGCAAGTACCAGCCAATAAGGAGTGGACATAAGGAAACCCTTCTGGGACGTCAGCGGAGTAGGAAGGTCAGCTGGGAGCTTTCTCCACCTCTCTGAGCTAACAGGTTTTCACCCCAGAATCTGTCTCCTGAGTCTTTTTTTTTTTTTTTTTTTTTGTAAAATTGATTGGCTTGGGATTCTTTTTGGGTTTTTTTTTTGTTTATAAAACAACATTTAAGGATTTCACAGCCCAGTTAAAAGGGCAGGAAGATAAATAAATGATGGCAATATACTTCAATGTTCAAGATAACTAGGGGTTTGTTAAAATTATATAAATAGTTTAATCTTTTAAACATTCAGTTTTAACAAGAAGCCTGAGCCTGTACTAGGGACCACTGTACTGGAATTCTCAGGGGTCCCTCATGGAGCGTTGAGACAGATTAAAGAGTCACTCTTTCAAAGACTCTCAGTGTTCAGTCAGCTGACAAGATCCCTGTAGGCATCAAAGAAATGTCAATGCGATTTCCCAGAGGCTTTCCTTCCTGTGTGTTCCCCTTAAGTGCCCTCAGCGCTTTTAATTTCTTACTCTTTGTCTCTCAGTTCTCCATCCTCTAGGCTTTAATTATCTCATAACCTCTACATCTTTAATTCTATCCAGTACCTTGATTTCAAGTTATCTGACAAATGCACCACCTTGGTTTTAAGTATCTGTCAAATACCCCAGCAGAGCCAATCAACAGGTTTATAATATCAGGAAGCCAGGCCAGCCCTGGCCCTCTCAATCACTCAGGCAGGGAGCCATTTTAAACCCTTCTTGCTCCTACATGTCCAGATCTTTCTGATTTGACACTAATTTTTTATACTGCTTTGTCTTCTAAACCATGCCTTAGAATACGGTTCTGATTATCCTGTTCCTTAGCTTAAGTACATTGCTGGCTAGTGCTCTGGCAACCTGACACAAGCTATAGCCATCTGAGACGAGGAACCTCAATTGAGAAAATGTCTCCATAAGTAGGCTATAGAAAATCCTGTAGGGAATAATTTTCTTAATGAGTGATGGGGAGGGCCCAGCCCATCGTGGGTGGGGCCATCTCTGGGCTGGTGGTTCTGGGTTCTACAAGAAAGCAGGCTGAGCAAGCCATGAGGAGCAAGCCAGCAAGCGGCAATCCTCTGCGGCCTCTGCATCAGCTCCTGCCTCCAGGTTTCTGCCCTGCTTGAAGTCCTATCTTGACTTTCTTCAGTGATATGGACGGATAAACCGCCTAAACCGGTTCTTTCCGAGTTGCTTTGGATAATGGTGTTTCGTCACAGCCATGGTAACCCTAACAAATGCCATCGATGCTCAACATTACCCATAGTCAGTCGTCTTTCCCAAAGGCATCCTCTAACTGTTGTCATGAACTACAGTGTGCCCAGTTTTGCAGTGTATTGTAGGCTAGCATTCTGTACATGCATTCGCTTTCTGTGGATGGAGTGAACAGAAACTTAGAAAGAACTGGTAACAGGATTATGTCCAAAATCCAGATCTCCTTGCCAACCTCTCTGTTCTCATCCCCAGTACCCTGCAATCGAATGATTGCCATTTTCCCCCACACCGAGCTATTGCAAGCCTTTCTCATTACACAGAGTCCTAGCTCTTCCACAAACCTGAAGTGAATCCCTTTTTTCTACCTGGCAATTTTTACACATCTTTTGATTTTTTTTAAACTCAAGTTTGGCCTTCTTGGGTAGATTCTCTGGGTTTTTAGGGTGAACTTGGCCAGTCCAGTCAGTGTGACTCATAATTCAACTCTATTATACACTTTCTCCTCTATTATGTCTCCTCCACAACTAACACATAATCTACTCTATTATGTGTTCCCTGGATAACTCATAATCTCTTCTATTATGTGATTTTACTATAACTTATAATCTACTTCTATTATGTTGCCATCACACTGGAGAACATCTTTTGGCCTACATGTTTACGTCCTTTGCTAGTTTATAAGTAGCTTGAGGCTTTTTCTCTCTGTTTTCCCACCATCTGGTACAAAGGAGGTCTAAGGAAAGGCTCAGTGAACCAAGTCCAATACAACGATGCAGAGTGGAAATGGGCAGGGTCATGCCGCTGTGGCAAATGACTGAACAGAAAGGTTTATGTTTTGTTCTGACTAGTGCCCATTAGGTTGATGAATGTTACTTATTGACACATGTGTCTGTGATCACCGAGAAGAACTGTGTGCTCGTGGACACACACTTTTAAAAGGCGTGTGATCTGACGCATTATAACACAAACTAAATTGTCCCTAACAACGTGCTATTATGATTTAGTGGAGTTAAACTGTGTTCACAGTTATCCGATCACCACTGTTTAGAGCCAGAAAACCTTTATAACCCCGGATGGAAAGACCCTCCTTACTGCCCAGTCTCGCTGCACCCCCTACTTCCCCTAGCACCTGTCAGCTGGATCTGCTCTTCCTCTCCCAAGCATTTCATATGAATGGACTTACACATTAACGTCCTTCTGTGTCTAACTCCTTCGCTAGTGTGACGTTGTTGACTTTCATTTATGTTGTGGCATAATGTCTGTAGTTCATTCTTGTTTATGGCTAAATAGTATCTCATTTTATATGCATTATTTTATTCATCTATTAATTGGCTAATAGACACTAGCCTTCCTGTACTTGGCTCTCGTAGTTGAGCTGCCATGAATCCATGTGTCGTAGTGAATGCTTACTTCTCTTTCAGGTCTGTACCCCAGAGCAGCAGAATTGCTGGCTTCCATGACAATTCCTTCTTGGAGACATAGTCTCAGTCTACCCAGGCTGGCCTGACCCTCACAGTGTCTGCCTGCCTCTGCCTCCCAGGTGCTGGGATTAGAGGCGTGCACCACCACACTCGGCTTCACATTTAATTCGTTGGGGAAAGATCGAATGTTTCCCAAAGTGTCTACGCCATTTTGGATTCCCCCCAGCAGCATACCAAGGCCTATCTCTCCACAACTTCATCACCACTTGTTATTCTTCACTCAGAAATTAGTGTCAGACTGGAGAGATGGCTCAGTGGTTAGGAGATGGCTGCTCTTCCAGGGGTTCTGAGTTCAATTCCCAGCAACCACATGGTGGCTCACAGCCATCTATAATTCTGGCATGTTGGTTGTACACGCAGATAGAACACTCCCATACACACAAGAGAATGAAAGACAGAGGGGGAGAGGGAGAGAGAGAGAGAGAGAGAGAGAGAGAGAGAGAAAGGAAGGAAGGAAGGAAGCAATTGGTGTCACTATTATTAGAATTTATGTGTGCTCTGCTTAATACATTCATGCCACTCCTCATGTTTTAGTAGCTAAAGCAAGTCATGTGATTACAGGAATCATTAAGATGAGGTAATCCACTCCTGTCACATGTGAGGAGGGAAGGAGGGAAGGAGGGAAGGAGGGCTAGAGAAATGAGAGGAGCCCCAGTGACAACCTCATAATTGCTACCCAGGGAGATGAGTGGCACCAGGCTCATTGCTTGTCTGAAAGTCCCTGAGCGCTAACCAGTGCCCTGGCTCTTACTTGTACACTACTACAAAGTCTGCAGAAGAGAAGAATCAGAAATCACTGGGAGGGCTGCAGATATGAATGGAGCGACATGGGAAGAAAGAAAAGCAGTAGCAAACTGTCAGCTAGATGTGGAAGTATTCCTTTCCATCCTCAGTGTTAGCATTCTGTCTAAGCTCCACCCCCACAGCTACCTGGCAATAGCCAGGTGTGCCTGATACTATAAAAGGGGCTGCTTGCCCCAGCCTCACTCTCTTGCTCTTGCCCTCTTCCCCCTTCATCCATTCTCTCCCCATTCCCCTCCCCACTTCCCTCCATGTGCTCATGACCGGCCTCTACTCCTCTCCTGTTTTACTCTTCTTCTCTCTCGTCCCTTTCCCTTGTCTCATCCTTACATTAAATCTCTCCACGTGCAACCATGTTGGCCTGGTGTGTTTTGTCTACCCATGAGCCGAGATTTCTACCCCAACACTCAGCACTCAGAAATCTGAGGCAGGGGGGTCAAGAGTTCTGGGATAGTCTAGGTTGTGTGTTAAGATCCTGTCTCAAAAACCATAAAATATAACAAGAGATGGTTGGATGAGTAAAAATATTTGCCAGGAAAGCCTAATTGACCTAATTTTGGCCCTAGGGTCCACATGAAAAAGCTGGGCGTGTTAACACACAGCTGTCATCCCAAGACTTTGCTGCTATGGAAGGTAGAGACAGGAGAGTTGTCCAAAAGCTCAGAGCCAGCTAGCCTAGAGTACGACACAGCAAAGAGGAGAAACAAGAGAGACCTCGAGCAAAGTGGAATAAAACCAAGTCTCAAAGTTGTTCTCTGACCTTCATTCCGTACATTGTGGCATAGGAGTGCGTAAACATACACACACACACACACACACACTCACACACACACACTCACACACATACACTCACACATACACTCACACACATACACTCATACACACATACACACACTCACACACATACACTCACACACACTCATACACACACTCACACACATTCACTCACACACACTCATACACACACTCTCACACACACTCACACACACACTCACACACATACACTCATACACATACACTCACACACACTTATACACACACACTCACACACATTCACTCACACACACACTCATACACACACACACTCTCACACACACTCACACACACACTCACACACATACACTCATACACTCATACACACATACACACACTCACACACATACACTCACACACACTCATACACACACACTCACGCACATTCACTCACACACACACACTCATACACACACACACACACACACACACAATTTTTCTGATTAAAAACAAGCACAGAAGAGCCAGTGACAATATCTTTCTAAGTAACCACAGCAGTACATGTTGATAGATTAACTAAACAAACATTTTCTGATGAAATCACAAAATCAACTTTTAAAATATGGGAATAAAAATCTTCGTGGAGAGATTTTTATCAAAAGGGAACATTTCATGTAAACAAGCTTCCTGTTACCCAGCAACCCTCCCCTGGATTTCCCCCTAATGGGGTAATTGTGGTTGGCAGCTGGTACAACCTTGAAATGATCCGTTTGTTTTCCTTGCTCCACGAAGTGTAGAGGTCATTGCAGATAATAAATAATTCGGTGGAGACCACTCATTATTTTCCAGAGTATGAGAACATGGTCGAGTGGCCTGGAAATGCTCTTTGTAGACCTCTTGAAGTTGACCCTGTGAACAAAGTTGGGTCATACTAAGTGCACGTGTCAAAGTCTAACAATATTTACAGTTTGGAAATAAAAGTAACCTTCATGGGGATGTGAGGGCAGATAAGCATTGTGCACTTTACCCACTGTGTAGCTAATAATCAATCAATAAACTAACATTTATAATTAATATGAGTTTGAAGCTCGGCTCCACCAATACTAGTTACACATTGTAGACACTCGTTAATTTAGAACATAGAGGCATTTAGTCTAGTGCGGGTTAAATTAGCGGGAATGCCCATATATATGACATACATGTATATAGCTTAAAACAACGTGGCACACAGAGAGCAGCACATGTGACTCTAGATCTCTTGCTCTACTGAGAGATAACTTTCTTTTCTACTCCCTTGACTAGAAGTACCCTGCCCTGTGCCTCTGTCATGTCCTCCCCAGGTCTCATCAGCACTGAAAGGGAATTATACATTTTTGCTTAATGGCCTGTGTCCCTCACTAGCTAGCCATCTGGGACAGGTAGAGGCTTGGTCTGTCTTCCAGCAAATCCTAGGGTTAGACGACTTGCTTGCATGTGCCCTGAGTCTGTATGAGTGACTGTGGAGAGGGAAGTAATGTGCTGAGATTTCCCAGGACTTTGCAGAGGCTTGGGGAGAAAACTGCTGAGTCATAGCATGCCTGCTAAAGATCAGATCTTCTTAACTGGCCTGGCTCGCTGCTTGGGCATGTAGCTGCTACGGGCTGCCCCTCTAGGAAGCAAACAACCACAACTATTCATTGTACGAACATTTAACTGCCAAGCAAAGAGACTCACTTGAGCTGGTGTCAGAAGGAAGAGAGGTACATGCAGAATGCACCTCACAATCCTAGGGCAGGAACACAGCTGGGTGTCTGAGGAAATGTCATCATGAGTAAGGTGACCTTGGATTGGACTCCTCTCAGGTCCATATGGTCCCTGGACTCTAGCTCTCCCTGACTCTCTAGGCTGGCTCTCATTACTGCTCTATTCAGTTGAGAAAAGTCTCTTACGCTTACCCCCACCCCCCCATCTCTCTCTCTCTCTCTCTCTCTCTCTCTCTCTCTCTCTCCTGTCTCTGTCTCTGTCTCTCTCTGTGTGTGTGTGTGTGTGTGTGTGTGTGAGAGAGAGAGAGAGAGAGAGAGAGAGAGAGAGAGCGAGCACTCAGTTTTTTCTGCACCCTGAGAATTACTAATTTGGTAGCCATCAGACCTAACTTCCAGGATCGAATCTGATTGTTCCAAATGGAGCCAGATGTCTCTATTGATCTAATTTATAATCTCTAATTGTTTGTTCCAAGCACAGTTGCTGAATTATCAATTCACTCTGATTAGGGTCACTGTGGAATAGGGCAGCCACTCTATGTTATGGTTTGGATGCAAAGGGTCCTGCAAAAGGCCCATGTGGTGAAGACCTGGTCCCCAGCTGGTGGTTCCAATCACTAGAAGCTAATTATATCCTGAGGACTCTGGAACAATCATTAATTAATCCACATATTCATA
The DNA here is from genome assembly GCF_021556685.1 of Rattus norvegicus. Taxonomy (NCBI): domain Eukaryota; kingdom Metazoa; phylum Chordata; class Mammalia; order Rodentia; family Muridae; genus Rattus; species Rattus norvegicus. Next base: position 248,895,047 of record NC_141534.1, on the reverse strand, counting down.
ATTTTATGACCTCAGAAGGAGGAAATGCATCATTAGGGATATGCCTTCGAGAAAGTATTTTATCCCTTGCCCCTTCTGGTCTCTGTGTCCTGGCTTCCCCCTGACTGCCATGAGATGACAGCCTGTTCTAGCACACCCATCTGCCTCATAGGTGCATATAGCCTGCCAGTGAAGCTACCAGACCATAAGCCAAAAGAAAGCTTTGCTCCTTTAAGATGGTTTCTCTCAGGTGTTTGTCACAGCAGTGCGACACTAACATGGGCATACAGTGTAGCTCATGGAGTTCCCTAATGCTATGAAAGCTCAGATGATGACTCTAATCTTCTTGTCAGACCTAGATACAACCATAAGTGGGAAGTAATGTCTAAGGTAAGTACTAGTTCAAGAACTTTCTAACAGGCAGCACTAAAGAACTCTTTCAAATTCTCAGGCACCCCGTGCTTTGCTAACCTGGTTTCTATGGACAGGTTTCTTTTGTTGTTGTTGTTTGTTTGTTTGTTTGTTTGTTGCTGGGTTTTTTTGTTCTTTGGTTTTGTAGCAAAGGTTATCTATCTTCAGCCTGTGCTAAGACTGTAACCACTCAAACAAGATGCTCTGGACAAAGTGCTTGCCCGGCGGTGTCACTTTCAAAAGCTCTATAACTTACCTCTTTTTTTGCCTTTGAAGCTCTTCCTTCCTCATCCTGTCTTGAATACACACATCACTTTCTGTCCCATGAGTGTGAGCGCTCATGAAAACGTGCTATTCCCGAGAGCTGTGAATAGCATTGGAGACCAGACCTTTGGCTATTTTTGTGTTAACGCAGTATAAACTTCATATACTAACCACTGGTTTCAGTAGACCTTGAGAGCTGTTCCCTTAAGAACATTAAAAACCATACAAACTGGAAGTCTTCTGGTAGAATTTTATTTTAAACGAACTGCACAATTCCCTAAAAATGAGACGATGTTAGTTTTTCAGATCTTAGCTTGACACACAAACTCAGGTAGAAAGTGTTTGCTGAAAACTGAACTTCTGTTGTAAGCATTCTTCTTTCTGGTGTGGGCGGGGGCCACTGAATCTTGGTCAATCACAGCTTCCTGCTTTCTCTGGGTTGCACAGAAGTTTGGGTAGCTAGCATTCGGGGTGGGGATGAGGAGTGGAGGTATGTGTGTGTGCCGGATTTTCATTATCCATCCACCACAGATGTCGGTGGGTATCTAGGTTGTCGCCACGTTCCTCTATAGTGAATAGAGTAGAGAGCACGAGTATGCAGGTTTTGCTGTGGCAGGGTTCAGAGTTCTTGGGATGTATCACAAGACTGAAATAGTCGGGTCATACGGCATTTCTATTTTTAATTTTTCGAGAAACCTCCAAATTGATTTCCACAATGCCTGTTTTAATTTGCATCCTAGCCAGCAGGGAATAAGGGTTCCTTTTTCTCCACATCCACTCCAATATTTGTTGTCAGATTTCTTGAGGACAGGCATCCTCACTGGGGACGAGGTGGTAGCTCAAGGTAATTTTAATTAGCATTCCCCTGGTGACTGGGGATGTTGAACACTTTTTGAAAGTAGTTATTGGCTATACATGCTTCTTTTTCTTTTTAGAAAACTGTCTAAAAACTTGCTCTTTTGTTGATTGACGGTTTTACTTCCTTATTTAATTTCTGCAATTCTTTGTAGATTCTAAATTTCCAGCCCCTTGTTTGAAATATAGCTGATAAAGAGAATTTTTTTTTGTTTTTTTTAACACTCTGTGGACCATCTGCGTTCTAGCCCTAATAAAGTTCCCTTTATTGTGCAGACACTCTTACAGAGATTGCTATGAAACATCCACCCTAAATAAAACAAGGAAAATAGAAGGTTTCTAAATGCATATCATCTACAAGAAGGCAGAAGATAGACATAATTTCAATAGGCCATTATAAGCAATGAGCTAGAAGCTGTAATTAAAACCCTCCCCTAAGAAAAGAAAGGCCAAGACCAGATGAATCCACTGCTGAGTTTTAGCAAACTTTCAAGGAAGACCTCACACAGAATCTTCTTAAATTATTTCACAAAATAGAAAAAATTAAGGGACACTACCAAATTCATCCTATGAAGTCGCTCTTATTCTGGATACCAGAATTTATCTAAAGATTTAATGTGATACTTGTCAAAATTGTGGTGTTTTTTTTTTTTTTAAGATTTAGGAAAAAACAATTCATGAATTCATGTGGAATCGCAAAAGACCAGAAATAGTCAAACAATACACAGCCGGAACTACTCAAATACCCAAAGCTCTCAAACCATACAACAGATCTGTAATAATAAAGACAGCTTTGGCCCTGGCATAAAAACAGACTGGTAGACCAAGGGGGTTGGCTGGAGGACCAAGAAGTTACCTGACAGCAGTGGTTTGCTTGTCCAAAGGTTTATTTATTTTATGTATGTGAGTGTTTTACCGGCATGTGTGTATGCACTCGGTGCCTTCAGAGGTCAGAAGAGGACATTGGCTCCTCCAGAACTGGAGTAATGGCAGGTTATGAGACGCTGTGTGATGCGTCCTCTGCAAGAGCAGCAACCACATTTAGTAACTGAGCCATTGCTCTGGCCTTAACTCCATCTAATTTTTGACAAAAGAAACAAAAGAAGGGGGGTTGGGGAACAACCTATTTGTGGTGGTTTGAATATGTTTGGCCCATGGGAAGTAGGACTATCAGGAGGTGTGACCTTGTTGAAGGAAGTGTGTCACTGTGGGTCCTCTTCCCCTGTCTCCTTCTAGCTACCTTCGGATCAAGATGTAGAACTCACAGTTCCTTTATCCACCATGCCTGCCGGCATGCTGCCAAGCTTCCTGCCGTGATGATAATGGACTGACCCTCCAAATCCGTTAGTCAGCCCCAATGAAGTGTTTTCCCTTATAAGAGTTGCTTTGGTTATGATGTCTCTTCACAGCAATAAAGCCCTAAGACACTAGTCAACAAAAAAGGTGGGGCTGAGAGATGGCTCAGTGGTTAAGAGCACTGACTGCTCTTCCAGAGGTCCTGAGTTCAATTCCCAGCAACCACATGGTGGCTCACAATCATCTGCAATTGAATCTGATGCCCTCTTCAGGTGTGTCTGAAGACAGTGACTGTATACAAATACATACAATAAAAAAAATGAAAAAAAAAAGGTGCTAGAAAAACTAGATAGCTACTTGGAGGAGAAAATATGGAATCAGATAAATAATTTATAAAATCAATTTGAAGTGAGTCAAAGACCTCAATTTAAAACATGAAAGGCTGAAGCTTTTAGATGAAAACACAGGGAATCCTTTTAAGAGCCTGCAAATTGGGGGTTGATGAAGGAGAGACATTTGCTTCAGTGTTGTAGCATTGTTTAGGTGCCCGCACTCCTGTAAGCAAGCTCCCATTCATGCCTCTGGAAACAACTGTTCTCAACACACAGGCCACAAAAACAGACAACCACGCACAGCTACTTGAGAGGAGGGAGAGTTGGGAACAGAGGGGGGTGCGATCAAAACATGTCATATACATTGAATGAAAATGTCATAAAGAAACCTTTATTATGACTAGTTAATTATGCAAATTTAAAAAACCTTCCCCTGAAAAGGATGAAGAAATCTTTTCCTACAGAACCCGAAGAGAGCCAGACCAAAAGAGAGGCCAGGCAGTGTCCATGAACTTACACCCTGTCACTTATGTGCTTTCATTCTTCCCTATGTTAAAAGCAAGTCACAAGTTCGGTTCTTATTCAAAAGGAAACAACTGTGCTCTTTCAAAGGGGCTGTACCTTTTGAAAACCAATCTATGGGTGCGTTTAACCACCTTCGGTTCGCCTATGAGTCAACTTTCAATTCTGTGAGAAAATAAAATAACCCACCACCACACACACCAAAAAAAATCAGCTTAGAGAAAGAAAGCTTTATTTTGGCTCCTGGCTTCAGAGACTTTTGTCCTTAGTTGGTTGGTACCCTTGTTTTGGGGACTGTGGTGAGGCAGGACATTCACCTCCTGAACCTGAGGACAACAAAGGATGGAAACGAGGAGAGGGGAGGGAGGAGAGAGGAGGGGAGGAGGAGTGAGAGCTTGAATGTGCAGGGCCAGGTTCTTAATATATTCAGGCCATGCTCCAGTGACTTCCTTTCCCATCTAGGCCCCACCTCCGAGAATTTCCACCTCTTTCCCATAGCACCGTCACCTTCGACCAAGTCTTAGGAAGACGTTCCGGTTCAAACCATAGCAATAGGACCACACGTGAATCCTATTACATTTAATTGTGACACTGAACTTTCAGAGACACACGTAAGCCGCCCTTTAGTGGGACTGCCCATATACTATCCATCTGTTCTTCAGGAGTCGACTATCCATGAGGCCAAGAACCTGCTTTCTTTGCAGTGCTCGTCCTTCCTGACACCCAGTTAACTGCTCAGATGGAAAAAAACACGTGCACAGTAAATACCCCTTGGAGGCTGAAAGAGCCCACTGATAAAAGTCCAAGGGGATCTAAACTTTGGGCCACATAAGAAATAGTGACAGTAAATTGAAGTTTAGCCTGAGATGACTCATTGGCCAATGACCACTTCAAGCCTGTGTTGTACTGAGATGTACAAAGGGGGAAGGCCATTATTGACTGATGGTAGATCTTATCTGATCGTAAAGAACAACTCTGTAACAGTGTGGAACATTTTTACGGTGTCATGGAGTGCCTGAATGGGGCCTAAGTGGTTTAGCGCTTGTTGAAAGATCATTTGCTGGGACGATTGCCAGAGGTGACTAACACACTGGATGAGATGTAAAATTGGATGGTTTTTATGGAGCTCTGAGGTGAGCTGATTCTGTGACTTTCGATGGGTGCCATTTTCTCAGTTTTAATGCATCAAAACCAAGTGCGATGGGTGTTTGGCACTAAGCAAGCACGTTTCGTCACGGCTGGGGTCAGACAGGAGGGTGAGGGTCTGGGAGAAGCGGCAGATGTGGCTCCAGCTTCATAAAGGAAGTGGACGCAGAGAAGCAACCAGCAGACAGGGAGTAGGGTGGACTCCAGGCATCCGCTGCCAAGTGTTCCTGTCATCTACTTTCTCTGCAGTTCGGTTTTATGGGCCAATAAAGCATTTTTGCTCACAGGAATTCAGACTGACTTTCTGTTATTTGCAGTCAAACCAGTCCTGACTTCTCCATTCCTGTAGGCAATTCTCCCAACCCTTATCCGGGGAGCCTCCCAGACTTTTCCTTTTCCCTGGAGCTCCAACAACTTCATCCTAGGGATTTGTCTTTCACCCAGGTATGACAGTGAACTTCCAAAGTACAAACAAGACACATACACACACACACACACACACACACACACACACACACACACACACACACACATCTTTTATATCTTGTTTTTAATTGTTTGCTTGTTCTTGAGACAGGGACTTGTTATATAACCATCATTGTCCCATCATTAAGACCAGGCTGGTTTCAAACTCACAGAGTTCCACCTGCTGCTGCCTTCTGAGTACTGGGAATAAACACATGCATCACCATGCCCAGTTTAAGTCTTGTTTCCATAATTTTGTTTTGTTTTGTTGTCTCAAGACAGGCTTTCTCTGTGTACCCCTGACTGTCCTGGAACTCACTTTGTAAATCAGGCTGGTCTTGAACTCACAGAGTTCCACCCACCTCTGCCTCCTGAGTGCTGAGTGCTTATAAAAGGCAGGATCTACCACTTCCTGGCTTGTTTTTTATAATTCTAATGAACTCCGTGAATATAAAGAGAGTGGCTTACATGACTAACATACCTCACATTACTGGTTCTATCCTAGACTTCGTACACAAAAACGCATTCAAGAGTTCATCCTTTCTGCCCATAGCCACTGGGTTTCTGCTATTGTGTCCTTAGTTCCGGAAATAAAAATAAAGATGTCTACTCTTTGTAAACTTACACTCTAATGAAACAAAAAACATAAAATAAGTTATCAAGAATAGCTATATTTAAGAATATAATATTTATTCAGCTATAATGATAACCACATAAAAAGGCATAAATTTAACCCATAACTAAAGCATGAAGTACCCTGTAGCATGGCTTAGTGGTGATCAGTGTGTGTGGTAAAATTCAGAGTGCAGATAGGTTAGGGTGTTACAAGTACCCCCAAATCCATATTGACTGACCCTCTCTTTAGATGTTGATTTATATTACTTTATCAACTTTTCAAATTTAATTGAAACTTAACCCATCTTTCAATAACACCCACGGAATCTGCTCGTTTTCAAAGGCTTCCTTGTTTTTCTTTGTTGGCGCCTGCACCAACACAGTACCGAGAATCAGGCGAAAGCCTGCGGGATTAAAGAAACACACACACACAGGTTATTCTTGTCAAGCCATAAGAGGAAGGGCCTCCTGTAACTTTATTCACCAAAAAGTGTACCCCAAGTAGACCAGGTAGAAAATATCTGGGAAGCACAGTGGAAAACCCTGGCTTGAGACTTCGGTAACAAAAGACCGACTACGTGCCCTGAATAAACTAGGGAAATATCCAGGAAGACCAGCCTAAATCTCAAAGACAAAGACTGAGAAGACGAAAGGCAGGATCGAATTGACCACCACCCAGGTGTGTAGGTACCAGGCCAGACTGCTCCTTTGTTAGGAACAAAAGGCTTCCACATGCATCAGCAGGGTCAAACCCTGCAAGGGACCCAGAAGGGTCTGACAAGGAAGGTGAAACATTGCAGGGGACCCAGGAGGCTCTGACATTTCTTTAATTATCTTGAAGCTATAATTAATTGTTTCTTTGACATCCTATTAAATATAACCTAGAAGTTGGCTCTAAAACCCCAAGGGACCAGAGCTGCAAACAGTGGGTCTCGTGGGCCAGGATGCAGGGAATTAAGAAGTGGGAACCTTAATTCTTTTACCAGGCATCTTGCCAAAAATTTCAACCAAAACCAGAAATTTAATTTTAAAATTCTCCAGCTAACCATATTTAAAAATACCGTGCAATAAGATCTGTCTGGACTGAGTCTGGTCTCTAGGTCTCCCATCTGTAATTCTCGCTTTAGGGTCCACCACCCACCATCACTGCCACCCTATGCTAATTAGCTCAGCTTTTGTTGAATGCTTGCCTTAAAAGACTGTATTTCAGCAATATTATTACCTTTAACCTGGTTTTAACTGCCGGTGACTCATGTCTGGGCAGACTGGCTAAATAGCTTAACCAACCTGTTTTCAATGAAAACATTTTGTATTCCTTGATCCAAGTTTCCTTTCACGGATCAAAGAACCATCAGTTAGAAGAGAGCTCCTGGGAGAAGAGGTGAGAGCGTCCCCAGATGTAGCATACCTCCTTCTTTGGCATCCTTACAGAGAATCCTTCAGGCTCACTGGCTACAGGCACGCAGCCCGCTGTCCATCAGTGATGGGTCCATTGGTGAATGAATGAATCCATCCATAGGCGGGGGACAGCCTGTCGCATTTTCAGCTCATCCAAGTTTATTCTTCTGAACAGCACAAAACAAGGTGATCCGGTGAGGATTATACAGAAAGAAATATAACCAAACCCCAAGGGACAAGAGTTGTAAACCCAGGTCCCTGTGGGTCAGGGATGAAGGAAACAAGGAGTGAGAAGCCTTATTTACTTTCACCAGGAAGTTGCCAAGCCTGGTAAGAGGTTAAAATGAGGGCTTAGTGTGTAATGGGTCAGAAGCCCAGTTAAGGAAGTTGGAAAGTTCTAGAACTGGATAGTGAAAGTACTTAGTACCAAAGAACCATGCACTTAACCAAGCTAAAATGTTGAATTTTATGTCATGTGTATTTTACCACAATAAAAACAAATGGCTTTATAAATAAGAAGAATTGCCTTCTGTCCCTGTGCTTGCTATTCCAGAGTTCAATGATATTTACTTTATCTAAGATTTGTCTTGTTAAAATGTCAACGCTTACAAATGAAGTGTGTGTGTGTGTGTGTGTGTGTGTGTGTGTGTGTGTGTGTGTTTGTGTGTTTGTGTGTGTGTCATATAACCCGGGTTGGTCTCAAACTAGAACTAGTAACGTAGCAGAAGTTGGCCTTGAACTTTTGATCTCCCTGCATCTACCTCCCAAGAGTTGGATTAGTTATGAATCATTAGATATGGTTTATGTCATGCTGGGATCGTATCCCAGAACTTTATGCCTGCTAGGCAAAAGCTCTCCCAACTGAGCTACGCCCTTTCCCTCAGCCCCGCCCCCTCTCTTATTAGTATCCACGAGCGCCACCTTTAGGCTCCTTCAGTCATCACATCGTGCTCATTAACAACCTTGGCATGATCAGGCTCCTGACCAAGGCTAACCCCCCCTTACAGACACACGGTGTCCTACGGTATACTTTATGGGTATCCTTAAGAGGTCCCCCTTTCTATTAAAAGCTCAGCTTATAGCCTTGTTCCCACTCTGTCTCCGCAGATTCTCTCGAGGGCATGCTTCGTCAACGCAGGCATCACCATGTCACTTTAGAATTGGAAACGTTTGAATCCACAAGGCGCGTGGATTTTGATCGCAAGGCTTTCAGTTAACAGTCAGGCCCAACACAGTTTAATCTGTGAGGCCTGATTTCCTAGCTAGACACCCAATCTCTGTCTTCTCCCTTTATCTGCTGCTATTAGTCCCAGCATACCTCACACATAGCTCACTTTTTTTTTCTGTCTGGATGAAGTTTCCATGGTTTCTCTTGACAGTGTATTTCACGTTGTCCCTTTCCCGCTGGCTCCCAAGCCTCCACGTCTCGTCACCTTCCTCCTCTTCCCGTTTTCTTTCCTTACGTCTGCAACAAGTCACCTCTACCAACCTGCTTTGCCTTTAAATAATGTGAGTGAGGGGTTATCAGGTTTTCAGTAGGGGAGTCCACCCTCTGCTAGCATCCCACAGCAGCAGGGAGAGCGAATACTTTCTCTCAACCTCCAACACCACTGGGGAGCCTGAGGCTGCAGGCTTAGGCACTGGAGTTTTAGTATCGTGGGCTTCCATGGTTCCATAGTCTAACACAACATTAGCATGGTATAGAATGTAGACCGCCAAGAACACCAGAAGCCAGGCTGACTGTCAACATCACTGACCAGTAGGTGTATCATCTTATCAAATGCTGTACCCTTTTCTAAGGGTACATAGCCTGGTAGCTGACACCAGTCATCTCCAACTCCCTTCTCCCCTGCTGCCTTCTATTGTGTGAACTGGGAAAGTTAAAGACCCACTTCCCATGAGCCTTTTCAGCTAGGAGTAGCCAAGTGACAGTTTGGGCCAACAGAACAGAAGCAGATGTTAGTGGGAAATGTTTTAGTTTTTCTGATTAACGATAGCAAAAAAGCAAACGGACGTTCAAGGCCCCAGTTTCTTCTCCTGCTCTTGGTTTTTTTTTTTGTTTGTTTGTTTTTGTTTTTTGTTTTTGTTTTTGTTTTTTTTCGGAGCTGGGGACCGAACCCAGGGCCTTGTGCTTGCTAGGCAAGCGCTCTACCACTGAGCTAAATCCCCAACCCCTCCTGCTCTTGTTTTTATTGAACATGATGTTTGGAACTGGAACAACACCTCACCACCTTGAAGAAAGCCCTAGAAAGTTCTGAGACGCTGGCTCTGACATCTCTGAGCCGGGAGCCGGTGCCAGCAACCTCTTACCTCTAAACACTTTGCCATGCTCATTATCTGAGAGAGGAAGCAAAAACAAGCTTGTTTTTATGTTTTTATGTTGCCTGAAGTTGAAAACATTTCTTACTCAGACACCAGACTCTTTCTTCCTATAAGAGATGCAGCATTTATTTCAAACTCTTGTAAAGATAAGTGTGGATGTAATGACGCTAATGTTTGTTTAGCACTTAGGGTACCTTAGCTACTGTTTTGAGCACTTTACATACGTGGATTATCTAAACTCTCTCAAGAATGAATGTGAAAGACGGGATGTCCATCTCCATTTTAAAGACAAGGAAAGAAAGGAAGTCACTTACTCAAAGTTAACAACTTAGGAATGACGGAGCCAGTGTTTGTGTGCCCATAGTCTTACTCCAGTCTGTCGGCTTACAAAGAAAGCACTTAGCCCTGAAATACGCAGCTGGCACCCTGAAGCTGCCAGCAATCCTGATGATGGTGATCAAGGAACGTTTCCCTCTGAGGTGGCTTGAAACCACAGAATCCGTGGTTTGAAAAAATGTACTGTGCACCTAAAGGGAAAACCACTTGGAAAACAAGGTAAGAAATCCTAGGACAAGAATCTTAAGACCAGCAAGGCAGAGTTTGGGGTCAACTTTAGTGGCATTCCAGAACCCACTCCAAGACCCCTTTCCTTAGCTCTGTCCTTATCTGTAGGTCTCCATTCCCTGCTGATAATGTTCTTACCCTCCAGCAGCTTCGATCCGCACCCACTCCCAGCCCCTCCCACTCTATATCCCACCATCAGGATAACGTCTTTTCTCTATTTTGAGCTAAAACGTATCACTACCAACTTTGGCCAGTAGATGTCAGCATCAATCGCAAAATGAGCCCTTGTTCGCACCAGCCTTCAAGTTTAAACTCAAGACAGCAGTTATGTAAGGTGAATCTGTTTTCTGGTCTATGGCTGCTAGTTCTTTTTCTTGTTCTGTTGTTGTTTCTGGGCAGTAGACAGAAGAGGAAAACAAAAGCTAATCCTTTTGAGCTGCTAACCCCGGAGAGTGAGATGTCGTTACTGTGCTCTGGCGGGGACTCCAAGGCATTATGAAAACTTTAAATAGTGGAAAAGGGCCTGTCCCTCATGGATTCTCTTGGCATGCAGAAGCCTCAATTGGCTACCTTGAAGTAAGACACGCTATGTGATTGGCCGGGACACACATTTGATTTCCTCTATCAGTAGTGAAAGCAGGTAGCTGAGAGGATTGGGAAGTGTCATTGTCAAGTGCTGAACAACCTGGGCGGCTGATAGCTCTTGCAGGAGCTCTCTTCTGGGATTAGTAACAGTAATCATCGGGGCTGTAGGACAGGATGACTTTGAAAGCTATTTGCTGTAGATGGGGTTGGTTCCTGAGCAAGGGTTGGGTTGAAGTTCTATTTTGATATATACGTTGATGTATGTTTCCATCTCCCTGTGGTAAGCAGTAATCGCAGCTTTACATTTTTATCACATTTACAATGTATAAAGTGCACTTGTGTTTATCTCATGATTAGTGATACGAGACTTTGTGTCTTTATCGTAAAGCCAAGGAGTAGGCTCAGAAATGTACATTAATCCAAGCACCAAGACTATGAAAGAACTTCAGTTTTGTGTGTGTGTGTGTGTGTGTGTGTGTGTACATACGAGGGGGCATGTCTTAGGATTGCAAATTCAATGACACGGGTTCAGAAAGCACTAAACAGCTTTACAGAGGGACATAGGGGTGTGGGAGTTGGTATAGATAAGCAGTGTTAATTTACCTTTGTAATCAATGCCTATTGGATACTGGAGAGAGGGTGGGGGCTATGGCATGGGTAAGGTGAAGGACAAGAAGCCAGGTGTGACAGGGAAGTGGGGGTGTAAATCTTTAATCCCAGCACTTGGGAGGCAGAAGCAGGCTGAGTCTGACACCAGCCTGGTCTACAGAGTGAGTTCCAGGACAACCAGAGCTTCACAGAGAAACCCTGTCCTAGATAACCAAGACAAACAGGAAAAAGAAAGGAAGGAAGGAAAGAAGGGAGGGAGGGAGGGAGGGAGGGAAGGAAGGAAGGCAGGCAGGCAGGCAATTCCCAGTAGGGGACTCATGCATCCACTTTTAGCATTGAACAGGTTCATACCAAAGGCCTGCTACACTGTTCAGGCCAGCCTGGACTATATGGTAGACCTCGGGCCAGTCACAAGATCCCATCTCAAATAAATAAAAACAACAGCAAAACAAAGACAATCCAGGCGTGATAGCACATTCCTGAAGTTTTGGTGCTTAGAATGCTGAATCACAAGGAGATCACAAGTCCAAGGCCAATCTGGGCTACCTACTGAGTTCTAGGCTAACCTGGGCTGATAGGAAGATTCTGACTCACTCACTCAACCAACAGACCAATTACCAGTTAACCAATAACATAATTCAAACGCATAGTAAAAATGCCATAACAGAGTCCAATAGCTTTTTGATTTATATATGAACGTAGGGGCAGGCCTGTGTGTACACATGTGCTTACACAAGGGAAGGCCAGATATGCATTCACCTTAGTTTTTGTGACTGGGTCTCGGTGAACCTAGAGGTTGCTCTTTCAGTCAGACTGGCTGGTAAGCAAGGACCTTCCTGTCTCTGACCCCAGTACAGGAGTTAGAGACACGCACTGCCACACTGGCTTTAACTGGGCACTGACTATCTAAACTTGTACAGAAGCACTTGCCCATTGAGCCTTCTCCCCAGCCTCCAGAAACATCATAGCATCCATCTGGAGTCTCTGATACAACATAATGCTGGTCATTTGGCTACAAGGTAACCAAGAATGCCCATTGCCAGAGAGTGGCTTGAGACCTGATACAGTCCTGTGCCTTAATGGCATCTAGACTCTGGAAAGCTCTCTCATCGCAGCTTTCATTGCAACGTTCTTCTTTTCACAGAAGTCATTCTGAGGCAGGACAGAAAGACTGGGAGATTTGAGGGACACGAGACAGGTTGGAGCCAGCTGAGAAGCAGGAATCCCAAGCACAGAACAACATTCGCTGTGAAGGCTGTGGGAAAATCTCTTGTGCGCATATATATGTATGTGTATGTATATATAATTTTATTTTATGCTAACAAGCTTAGGCTCAGATCTTGAATGTGCATGACCATGGGCAGGGGTTCATTCCTTTCTGTCAATCATGGCCTGAGAATCTCAGACTGTTAGGATAAAGCAGAGGGGGCACATTTGACAGTTGGGGCCAAGATGTGTCACACTGTGCAACAGATCTAATGCAAGAGGTTTGCTGGGGGAAGGGGGAAATGAAAGGCTGTCCAGAAGTGGGAACTTAAGAGAGAGAGAGAGAGAGAGAGAGAGAGAGAGAGAGAGAGAGGCACAGACACAGACACAGACACAGACACAGACACAGACACAGACACAGACACAGAGACACTATAAGACAGAGAGAAGAAACCCAGACCTTTTAAAGGGGTAGGTAGTCCACTTCATTTATAACACAGACAACTTGGCCCATAGTAAAGGTACTCTACCTTCCTGTAGCCCAGTGGGTGGACTTTCCGTTTATCTTTTATAATCTTGTCAGATCTCATCATGGAAACACCCACAAATAAGGTAATGACTATAAATTCTACCAAAATCTTAATTATGAATTCCATTTTTCTTCATCTTCATGCTTAATTAGAAATGCTGTATTAGAAAACTCTTTTGGTGGTCAGTGATAGTGCACGTCTTTAATCCTAGCACTCAGGAGGCAGAGGCAAGAAGATCTGAGTTCAGGAACAGCCTGGTCTACAGAGTGAGTTCCAGGATGGCCAGGGCTACACGAAGAACCCCTGTCTCAAAAAAATCAATAATAATAATAATAATAATAATAATAATAATAATAATAATAAACAATAGAGATATTTCATAAATGCCCAACTCTACCACACTGGCTAATCCTGAATTTTTTTCAATGTTGGTCTAGCTTGAGTTGGGATTCCTAAGACTCTAAGGGAACTCTCATCCCCTACTGCCAAGGGAAACAGTAGGAAGCTGTGTGCCTTTTACTTGTACCCCCAAATGCTGACACTGTGACTTCCTAAAGTCACAGTGCTGCTAAGTCTTGAACCATGACTGGCATCCCATTCAGTTACTACTGCCTAGCAACACAAAATCTACAGCTGTCATCGTAAAGGGAATAAAAAACAATTTATTTTGGAGCCATTTGGAATGATCATGGCCCAGGAACAGATTTTAGGCTACTCCAAATTCCATGTTCCAGTGTGAAGGCAGTTTAATGAAGTCTTTCTAGTTTTTCAAAAACAAAGAAGTCATTAAGTCAAGGCAAGTTTAAAATACATCGGTGGTTACATCAGAGAGGTGGTTACAGCAAGATGGGGGAGGCTTTTCCATAAGCCCAAGACGCTATCTGATGGCACTCTTAGCTTTGGGATTGATGGAAGCCAGGTGGGTCTGCAAAGGTTTTTTTTATCTATTATGTTAATGACCTTGCATAAATGGGCAAGGAATGGCTGTTCCAGAGGCCTAGAACTAGACCAAGAGAGGGTAATCAGCCTCTGGCCCTGCAACATTCCAATCTCTCTACCATGCTGAAATTCTAATCAATCAGTCTCAAGCGACATTACTTCTTTTCATGAGTTTCCATTCATAGTCCTAGACGAACTTTCAGAAGTCCCCTTGTGTGAATGAGACATTAACTGACGATCCTATCTTAGGCAGAGAGGGATTTGAACTCATAGCCACTCAGTTCTAAGGCCACCCACTTGCTCGCTTGATTTTTGTTAATCCCAGGCTCTCACTGTCTCCATCCCGCAGACTAGGGCCCGAGGGTGTATCGAAACAAGAGTTTTCTTTGCAGTCTTCCCATTAACAGCGAGCGAGCGGAGGAAGGTCAATTACGAAAATCTTCTGTTAAGAGGCAATTAGTGAAATGAACTAGAAATGTAAAAATACGACCTGAAGTGTAATCGTTTAGTGCCCCTTACGGAGCCATCAACAGCCACTGGGAGTGATAAACACAGAACAAAGATGACGTGACGTATGTTTGTATGGGTGGTGGGTGTCTGACCCGGGGTAGACTTCATTGCTTCGCATCCTCTGACATCCAAAAGCTCATTTGTTTGTAAAACAAAGTAGTGTAAGTGAGCCAGTTACAGACCCATTGAAGATCACTTCCCTCCAAGGGTACTGTTGCAGCAGAAGGTAGGTTTACTTTCCACAGCCAATTAATTCTGCCTTTCTAAAAGAGAATGTCGGATTGCCTCAGGCTACAAAGAGCTCCCCCACCCCCAGAACAAAAAAGCTATCTGCGTAGTTTATGTTAATACAAACCTGCAGGTGGTAAATGGCTGCTCTTTGGAATAACCGCAGTTGGCTACTGGTTGTTGTTGAGATGCATTAGGACTCTTGATTTCAGAAAAAGAAGGCACTAAAGCAAGAAATCAATTGGTCTTAAGCTCTCTACGAACTAAGGATCACACCAGGGTTCCTTTCTGAGCCTTGGTTTCTTGGGCCCAGACGCCACTCTATCGGATTCAGCAAAAGTCCCCATTGCACCTCACCTCCTACCCCCTTTCACCTCACCCCTGCTTTCTCTCTGCTGCAACCCTGGGTTAATGAACTACCTCTCCTTGGAAGAAAGATCCGTTCAGTCAGAGTCAAACCAAAGCTCCTCATAAATCTTTCAAAGCAGGCATTCTTCACAGCCGGAGCACGCCTCTTGAAGAACTGCTCTAATTTTATGCTGTAGGGTCCAAAGGAAACTCCATTTCCCCAAATTCTGGCTGTTAGACAAAATACAGCATTCCTTAGGAACTGGTGAAGACAGTTCCCCTCTATACCAACAGAACCATCTCCCTTATTTCTGGCAGAAGGGACTAGTGGCTATCTGCTGTGCATTTAGCATACCCAAGGGGCATGCTGTTTTTCCATCAGCTTCAGAAGTACCTGCTTCCTTAATAGTCCAAGGTGGCATCCTCATTCTTCTCAGTTCTCTCCCCTCCCCCCTCTCCCCCTAGCTTCTCGTTCCTCTTTTTTTTTTTTTTTTTTTTTTTTCACATGGGGCATACCTGATGGGAAAACAACACAGGGAGATGGAAAGCTGAATCATTAGTCCAGCTTGTAAACTAATCATTTCTAACAAACCACTCTTTGTTTCGATGATTGCCTTCACTGCTTCTGTCTTCAACTTAACTTATATTTTCACCTTGATTACTTTCTTTTTTTTTCTTTCTTTTTTTTTAAGTTTATCTCATATCTTTTTTTTATTTTTTTTCATTTTTTTTCTTTCATATAGAAATAATATATAATTGCTTATACCATAGAGTTGATTTGGAAGCTAAATAAATTAACAAATGCTTAACACTTAAACATAATGATTATTAGACATTGCTATTGCCATTACAACTGGTCTGTGGTCACAGTGGATACCACCCCTTTGTGTCCATTTTGAGTCCAGCTCTGGTGACAAGTCCCAGCTTACTAGTTGGGTACAACATGAGGGTGTGTCAAGATTAACTTAGGCTGATTGCGTCCACTCGAAAAACATTCTACACGCTGATTCTTTTCTTTACAGATAATTAGGTCTACTACCTGTCAAGCTATGATCTCATCCTTGTTTAACACTTTTTTGATCAGGATTATGCATACACTTCATGCTTAGAAAGCCTTCAGGACACTTACTGCTGGTGATTGCCAAGGAAACTCCATAGGTATATTTTTTTTTGTAGGCAAGGTAGTAGAATATTTTTTTTTTTTTGGTTCTATTTTTCGGAGCTGGGGACCGAACCCAGGGCCTTGCGCTTCCTAGGCAAGCGCTCTACCACTGAGCTAAATCCCCAACCCCAGAATATTTTATTATTTCATTTATAATTGACGTGATAGGGCTCAGGGTAGGATGGGCAGTATCATCCCTGGTCAGATGGTCTTGAATGGTCTAAGAACTCTGCTAGCAAGTTGTAAGGAGCAAGGCAGTGAGTATTCTGTTTCAGAGCCGTGGTGATCTGATAGCACACATGGGATTGTTTCTATCTTTCTGCACCTGTTGAGGCCCGTTTTTTGACCAACTATATGGTCAATTTTGGAGAAAGTACCATGAGGAGCTGAGAAGAAGGTATATCCTTTTGCTTTAGGATAGAATGTTCTATAAATATCTGTTAAGTCCATTTGGCTCATGACTTCTCTTAGTCTGTCTACGTCTCTATTTAATTTCTGTTTCCATGATCTGTCCATTGATGAGAGTGGGGTGTTGAAATCTCCCACTATTATTGTGTGAGGTGCAATGTGTGTTTTGAGCTTTAGTAAGGTTTCTTTTACGTATGTAGGTGCCCTTGTATTTGGGGCATAGATATTTAGGATTGAGAGTTAATCTTGGTGGATTTTTCCTTTGATAAATATGAAGTGTCCTTCCTTATCTTTTTTGATGACTTTTAATTGAAAATTGATTTTATTTGATATTAGAATGGCTACTCCAGCTTGCTTCTTCTGACCATTTGCTTGGAAAGTTGTTTTCCAGCCTTTCACTCTGAGGTAGTGTCTGTCTTTGTCTCTGAGGTGTGTTTCCTGTAGGCAGCAGAATGCAGGGTCCTCGTTGCGTATCCAGTTTGTTAATCTATGTCTTTTTATTGGGGAGTTGAGGCCATTGATGTTGAGAGATATTAAGGAATAGTGATTATTGCTTCCTGTTATATTCATATTTGGATGTGAGGTTATGTTTGTGTGCTTTTCTTCTCTTTGTTTTGTTGCCAAGACGATTAGTTTCTTGCTTCTTCTAGGGTATAGCTTGCCTCCTTATGTTGGGCTTTACCCTTTATTATCCTTTGTAGTGCTGGATTTGTAGAAAGATATTGTGTAAATTTGGTTTTGTCATGGAATATCTTAGTTTCTCCATCTATGTTAATTGAGAGTTTTGCAGGATACAGTAACCTGGGCTGGCATTTGTGTTCTCTTAGGGTCTGTATGACATCTGTCCAGGATCTTCTGGCCTTCATAGTTTCTGGCGAAAAGTCTGGTGTGATTCTGATAGGTCTGCCTTTATATGTTACTTGACCTTTTTCCCTTACTGCTTTTAATATTCTTTCTTTATTTTGTGCGTTTGGTGTTTTGACTATTATGTGACGGGAGGTGTTTCTTTTCTGGTCCAATCTATTTGGTGTTCTGTAGGCTTCTTGTATGCCTATGGGTATCTCTTTTTTTAGGTTAGGGAAGTTTTCTTCTATGATTTTGTTGAAGATATTTACTGGTCCTTTGAGCTGGGAGTCTTCACTCTCTTCTATACCTATTATCCTTAGGTTTGATCTTCTCATTGAGTCCTGGATTTCCTGTATGTTTTGGACCAGTAGCTTTTTCTGCTTTACATTATCTTTGACAGTTGAGTCAATGATTTCTATGGAATCTTCTGCTCCCGAGATTCTCTCTTCCATCTCTTGTATTCTGTTGGTGAAGCTTGTATCTACAGCTCCTTGTCTCTTCTTTTGATTTTCTATATCCAGGGTTATTTCCATGTGTTCTTTCTTGATTGCGTCTATTTCCATTTTTAATTCCTTCAACTGTTTGATTGTGTTTTCCTGGAATTCTTTCAGGGATTTTTGTGTCTCCTCTCTATGGGTTTCTACTTGTTTATGTTTTCCTGGAATTCTTTCAGGCATTTTTGCGATTCCTCTCTGTAGGCTTCTACTTGTTCTCTAAGGGAGTTCTCCACGTCTTTCTTGAAGTCCTCCAGCACCATGATCAAATACGATTTTGAAACTAGATCTTGCTTTTCTGGTGTGTTTGGATATTCCATGTTTATTTTGGTGGGAGAATTGGGCTCCGATGATGCCATGTAGTCTTGGTTTCTGTTGCTTGGGTTCCTGCGCTTGCCTCTCGCCATCAGATTATCTCTAGTGTTACTTTGTTCTGCTATTTCTGACAGTGGCTAGACTGTCCTATAAGCCTGTGTGTCAGGAGTGCTGTAGACCTCTTTTCCTGTTTTCTTTCAGCCAGTTATGGGGGCAGAGTGTTCTGCTTTCCGGCATGTAGGTTTTCCTATCTACAGGTCTTCAGCTGTTCCTGTAGGCCTGTGTCTGGAGTTCACCAGGCAGGTTTCTTGCAGGGGAAAAGTTGGTCCTACCTGTGGTTCCAAGGCTCAAGTTTGCTCGTGGGGTACTGCCTAAGTCCTCTCCGCGGCGGCAGCAACCGGGAAGATCTGTGCCGCTCTTTCCGGGAGCCTCCGTGCACCAGGGTTCCAGATGGCGTTTGGTGTTTTCCTCTGGGGTCTGGATGTGCGCAGAGTGCAGCCTCTTCTGGTTTCCCAGGCGTGTCTGCCTCTCTGAAGGTTTAGCTCTCCCTCCCACGGGATTTGGGTGCAGAGAACTGTTTACCCGGTCTGTTTCCTTCAGGTTCCGGCAATGTCTCAGGCTCAGGGGTCCTGCCGCTCCTGGGCCCTCCCCTACGGGAACCCAGAGGCCTTATACAGATTCCTCTTGGGCCAGGGATGTGGGCAGGGGTGGGCAGTGTTGGTGGTCTCCTCCGCTCTGCAGCCTCAGGAGTGCCCACCTGACCAGGCGGTGAGGTCTCTCTCGTTCCTCTTATAACCCTATTATATTTGGCTATGTTCTCTTGTTCTCTCTCTCTCTCTCTCTCTCTCTCTCCTCTTCTCTCATGACCAGGTTCAGGTCTGCTGGCCAAGTTCAGTCCATTACTTTGCCTCTGGAATCTTCCAGATGATGGCTCTGGCTATTCTCTCCCTCATAGCTACAATAAGGCCCTCTCCTTAACTGTGCCTCAGAGCAGCATGTCATCAGTTTAGACATATGACAGTGTTAGAACTGCAAGCTAGCCTCATCCATCTAGTGAACTGGTGTATAGAATGTGATGTCTCAGTTTAGATTTTACTGCTGTTTGGAGACACCGAGACCACTGCAGCTCTTATAAATGAAAAAACCTAATTGAGGCTGGCTTACAGTGGAAAGGTTTAGTCCGTGATCATCATGGCGGAAATGGTGGCTTACAGCTTAACGTGCAGGCAGACGTGATGCTGGAGAGGTAGCTGAGAGGTCTACATTTGGATCTGCTGGCTGCATGAGATGGTTGTGATCTGTGACACGCTGGACAGGCTTGAGCTTCTGAGAACTCAAAGCTCACCTAACGATATACCTCCTCCAGCAAGACCACATCTACTCCAACAAAGCCACACCTTGCAATAGTGCCACTCCCTTGGGTCTATGGGACTGTTTTTATTCAAACCACCCCAGATACTATGGCATTTTATTGACAATCATTGGGGTCTGTGGATATGTATGCACGGTGCCCAGAACCGCAGCATGCTAGGGTAGTTTTTATTGTAGGCAGAAAAGCCTAACTTTGGCTGGCTTATATAACTTTCGCTGGCCTAGGATGCATGGGATCTATCTCTGATTACTTGATAACTTTTCTAAGAATGCCTAGGGTTTCAGAATAGTGATCATGAGTGTAAAGACCTCAGAGTGGGGTTGGGGATTTAGCTCAGTGGTAGAGCACTTGCCTAGCAAGCACAAGGCCCTGGGTTCGGTCCCCAGCTCCCCCCCCCCAAAAAAAAAGACCTCAGAGTGGCCACAGAGAGCCTCTGGATTGATGGATTGATTATTCTGTATAAGATAGGCAGGTTACCTGAGAGATTTCCTGTCTTTGGTTAGCACCTGGGGGGAGAAGGTGGGGCAGTCATTCTAAGGTCAGTGAACCAGGGTATCTAAGTATCAGAAAATAAAATAAAATAAAATTTCATTCAGGAGCGGCAGAAAATGTAGAGGTGTCACTATTGCTGATATCAAGAAGTGCTTGCTGACAGGAGACAGATATGGGTGTCTCCTGAGAGCCTCTGCCAGAGCCCTACTGATACAGATGATGATGTTTATAGCTAACCATTGGACTGAACAAGGGGACCCCAATGGAGGAGTTAAAGAAAAGATTGAAGGAGCTGAAGGGGTTTGCAACACCATAGAAAGAACAACAGTATCAACCAGTCAGACCCCACCAGAGCTCCCAGGGACTAAACCACCAACCAATGAGTGCACATGGAGGGACCTTTGACTCCAGACACATATGTAGCAGAGGATGGTGTTGTCCAGCATCAATGAAAGGAAAAGCCCTTGGTCCTGTGAAGGTTTCGTTCCCCAATGCAGGAGAATGTCAGGGCACTGAGGTTGGAGTGGGTGGGTGGGAGTGGGAGCGTCCTCAGACAAGCAGTGGCAGGGGGTATAACATTTGAAATGTAAATACATAAAATATTCAAGAAAAATAATATTATTTTAAAAAAGAAAGAAAGAAAGAAAGCATAGAGGCTGGACTGCTTGCTCTGGCTATTGTGAACTGCCCCTGGGAAGACTAAATAGTCCGGAGGTAGAGGCGGTATGAGGATGGAGAGGGGGTCCCTTGCTCTTAATAGCTAACTCTGGCTCCAATTTATCTCACTGGATGGCATCCTGGAATTTAGGCATTAGTGATCAGATCACCTGCAGAAGGAGTGAGAAACATCTCACAAATAAGATTGTCAAAATGGCTAAGGAACTATATGTGTATCTTAAATCCAGTCTCCTGGAATAAGTGAGGGAGTACGATGGGTATTTTTATGTCTTTCAGCATTCCCTTCTTTCCTGATGACTATGTTCCTAAATCTCCTCTTCAAGGGCAGAATTCTTTAGAGATGAAAAGTAAGTATACCAGTGTATATTTCCCCTGATATTTAAACTCAGTTGCAGAATAAATAGTCTTAGGTCCCAAGAGGTACATACAGAGCAGTTGGGGCAGTCGGTCTTGTTTCTTCTAATGCTTGTACTTGACTCGTCAGCTGTGTTCTGCTTTGTCAGTGAACTTGCTAACTTTGTTGTTGTTGTTGCTGGGTTTTTTTGTTTGTTTGTTTGTTTGTTTGTTTGTTGTTGTTGTTGTTCCTATTCATCCTGAAAATCTTTTCTGTAGGAAAAATGCAGACTCTCCAGGCCGCCTTCTCTGGAGAACAGCCGGCTACAGTCCACTTGCTGAATTCCAGACTGTGCATTTCACTCCCACCTCTGTGGATCCTGAAGAATTCAGGGAAGGAGTTACAATGTTTCTACCTCTCAGGACAGAAGGGGGTCCCTGAACAAATGCTGGTGGTGTAACCAAGCCTTTGATCTCTGCGTGCTAGTCCCTGTCAGGGACAACTATGAGACCTCAGTTCATTAGTTCAAATGTACAGAAAGAGCTTTAAAACGATTTCTGTTTCAAAAATTCTATGGAACTCTTATTATCCTGGCAAAATTAAAGCAAAAAAGGGAAATTGATGATTATCCAAATACATTTAAAATATACTGGCCTGGACAAGACATTTGTATAGGAAAAATGGAATAATATTTCAGAGTCTGAACCCTTTCTGAGAATTACAGTATTTTGGCAGTCAAATATGCCAATAGACATGCCTGGGCAAATACTGGGGGATTTAAATATCTAGGATTTCTCATTATCTCACTATCCTCCTTGCCTATTTATGCTGTTGATGCTTTTTCTTTTTGAAACAAAGTCTCACTCCACTCAGTGTACCAAGCTGGCCTTAAACTCAATTCACTCCTTTTACCTCAGCCTCCCAAGTGCCAGGATTGCCGTCGTGAGCCACTTTGCCCAGCGTGTTCTTACTTTTTTCCCACAGAGCCTCAGCAGTGCCTCCTGAGCTGCTGTCCTCCAGCACTTGGTTTACTGTTAAAGGATGTGGCCTTATGGAATGACCACGTGCATTGTTAGCACAGAACTTACTACAGAGGATAAGTCACGGGTTTGGCTCTCAAGATGTTCCTGGGCTTGGGAAGAATGACTCTTAGTATTTTCTGGTTATACATTTTTTTATTATCCCTGTGGGTGGTCTATAGATTGTAGATTAAGAATCTTGGTTTAATGAGAAAGGTTGACAAATTATACCAGAAGGCATTTGCTCCAAGGAACCAAAGCATCAACAGCAGGGCTTCTGGGGAGCTGGCTGTTCATTAGGAGTGTCATTAAAAAGCTCCCCAGGAGAGCCCAGTCCTAGGGCTCTGCAAAGATCTAGCAAGGACACACTTAACTCTAACACTATCTCAAAGCAAAGTGCCCCTACCCTATACTGAGAACAGGAGAGCAGCGACCAGAGCTACAGAAACCATCAGGGTTCAAATTCAAAAGGAGAAGCAGGGGGTAGGTCTTGCATGTAAAGAAAACCATGTGGGCAGTGAGGAAGTGGTCCCAGTCTCCCTATTTCAAGATGGACAGGGAACCAGGAAGCTCCGATCTTGGCTTGCATAGGACGTGGTGATAGGGTGTGCCTGGTGTTCATAGTGGGTAAGTCAGCTTCATGTGACTACGCTCCTGCCAAAACGGCTGGACCAATTTTGTCAATAAAGGAAAATGTGCACTAAACTTTCTTCAGACAGGGTTAGTGAACAAGACTGCTAAGACCAGGGCTGGTGGGCAGAAGTGACAACAGGAATAATAATTCCATCAAAGGATTAACTGAGCATTTATTATGCTCTATGCTCTTTACTTTTCCTAATTGGCTTTGAGAAGTAGCACTCGGGCAGAGGCAGACAGATTCCCGATGTCACGGTCAGCCTGATCTACAGAATGAGTTCCAGGACAGCCAGGGATATACAGAGAAACCCTGTCTCCAAAAACAAAAAAAACATAGCTGAGTGATGGTGGCACTCAAGTTTAACCCCAGTACTTGGGAGGCAGAGGCAGGGGGATCTCTGTGAATTCAAGACCTGTCTGGTCTACAGGAGTTCCAAGACAGCCAGGACTACATAGTGAGATGCTGGATACTGTCTCAAATAATCAAAAAACAAAACAAAACAAAACAAAACAAACAAACAAAACAAACAAACAAACAAAAAAAACAAGCAAAACCCAGCCAACTAATCAAAAAAATACCTATGGTTGCTCTTTTAATAGGTGAGAGAATTAAGGCTTACAAGCCTGAAGAATAAAATGAATGCCCCTAAGGAAATTCACTTGGGCTGTCGGGATAGGGAGAATGTTCATCTTGAATACCATCTCAAAGAAAGGGAAGGGACTCTGGCTTTTATAGAATCAGAGTAAGAAGGGAGTGAGCCACACAGGAGCTCTGAAGACAGAGACGTCTAAGAAGAAATACGGGAGGGCAGGGTAGCCCTTTACTGTTTTCAGGAATACCGTGGGTGGTAAAATTTTCTTGTTGTCTTCTTCAGAGCTCAGGTAAAACTCGGTGCTGTCACAGGTTGAGTAACCTGCCCGTGGTCAATCAGCCAGGCCCAGCTGGATTCACGTCCAGACCGCTGAGTGCCATCCATCCATGCTAGCCTTGTAATCCGAACAATCAGAGATGTTCCTTCGACAGAAAAACCAGCAGAGGAAGAAGCAGAGACCAAGGTTCAACCCAAATTATCCTGTGACCTCTGATACAATCACAGGACTTACTCCAATTACATGGCTCCAAGACCAGTGTTTGAGAGTTTAGCAAAGCACGGCCCTTGTCCAAGACTGAGAGAACAGTTTTCCACTTAGAGGCAAGGAGCAGCTGGGAGTTGGAGAATCCGCTGTGCTTTTCTTGGAAGACCCCAAATGCCCCTAGGGCCTTAGACAAGAAGGAAAATATGCAGAGACCCTGAGAAAGGTCTGCTCCCTGCCTGAGCCTCTGGGTCATCTGAGCCACTAAGTGGCTAGACTTCTTCGTGTTAATTAGCTATTATTCTCATGGACCCATTAAGCAAGTTCAAGGGCCTTCGTGCTTTGTTGACTGAAGGGTAAAATGAAAGTGAGTTTCTACACTTGAGCGGCTTAATTATTGAAAGGCAAAGAGGAAGCTTCGTTTCCTAAGGCCTCAGCTAAACCTGCCCTAGGCTTTCTAATACCAAGCTTCTTTGGGGGCTGGGGGAGAGTTGCCTCATTCTGTACCCTCCTCCGCCCAGCCTGGCCTCTTGTCTTAGGCCTTTGAATGCTGGGATTGAAAAGTGTGTGCCTCCGTCCCTGGATGGACAGAGCAGTCTCTTATTTAATAAATATTCGAGTACCCACATTGTGCTAGCCCTGACGTGGTCCAAGCAAACACGTACCCCTCCTGTTCTGAAGCTTGCAGCCTAGTGGGGTAGTGAGGAAAGAAACACATATCTCTTTCCAGGTCATGGCCTCAGTAACTAAACTTTCTTCCACTCCTGAAGACTTCACCATCTCCAAACAGCACCTCAGGTTGGTGACCACATCTTTAATACACAGACCTTGGAGGACACTTAAGGTCTAAGGTATAGCCAGACTATGGACTAGGTGATATTTTTATTCATGTATTTATTTAAACTTAAGATTGTTTAAATTAAATACACTTATTTATTTAAATTAAATCAAGCTATTTATTTAAATTGTTTTGTGAGATAGACCCCTGCTGTATATACAGCTCAGGCTAGCCTAGATTTTAATATCTTCCTGGCTCAGCCTCGTGAGTTCCTGAATTATAGGCATGAACTGCCATGCTCAAGAAATTTTAACTTATTTTAATTGTGGGTATTAAAGGGGTACCATGACCTATTTCCATATGTGGATATGTTATATAATATTAAATCAGATTAAACATATCTATGTCCTCAAGAATTCATCAGTTATTGATGGTGAAAACCATTCAAAATCTTTTTCCTTGTTTTTAAAACCGTATAGTACTTTGTCTGTAGTCACACCACCGA
Organism: Rattus norvegicus; assembly: GCF_021556685.1. Lineage (NCBI taxonomy): Eukaryota > Metazoa > Chordata > Mammalia > Rodentia > Muridae > Rattus > Rattus norvegicus. The sequence continues at coordinate 248,869,810 of NC_141534.1, read as the reverse complement.
GCAATAGCACACCAGGATCTCTCAATACTAACTCCTGACTTTGTAACCATTGCCCAGTTTTTACAGAGGCCCATTTTATAGAGTGAGGTTGATATGTGACTAGGAATAAAAATCTGAATGGGGAAGAGCAAGCCTTGAAGATATCTAGGGCAAAGTGTGGCAGATAGTGTCTGATATGTGCAAAGGCCCTGGGGCATGAAAGTGCCTGGTGTGTAGGTGGTCGGGGGAGGTTGATGCTTTGGAGACTCAGGGGACATAAGACAGGAACCAGGAATACAAATGGCAGAGTTCAGATGCCATTTCAGGACATACTCAGGAAAGCTAGGCCAGACTTAAAAAAACTGTCAAAGATGTCAGCATGGTGGTGAAATGGAGAACAAGCAGAAAGGGCTACATAGCATTACAGACACAGCTTGACAATCTCGGCCTTGGGGAGGGGGTGTTCACTGAAGCCTCTCCCATAAGACCTTTATACTCTGTGGCTCCACAGGCCCTAAGACTTGCCTCATCAGGGTACCAGCCTGGTCTGTCTGCCTGCCTGCCTGCCTGCCTTCTCTCAGAAGCACAGCTCCTTGAAATTAGGGTCTCATCTTATTCACTTTTCCATGGTGTCAAGCTCAATGCCCTGAAAGATTAATGAGCAATAACACAACGTTTAATGAACACTCATCATATACTGGGCAGTGTTTACATACTTTTAAATGCATGAACTCATTGCCTTCTCTGAGAAACTCTACAAAATGTAGATCATCACTGGCCCATAATGAGTAAGTTGGGTTTGGAGCCGTTAATAGCTTGTCCAAGGTTGCCTGGTACGTTATGATGCCCCAGTTTTAGCTTAGGTCGTTGGATTCAGGGGCTGGGTAATTAACCAGGTGGATAAAGAAGAGAATGGGTCTAGGTGTGATGGCACATCTCCATACTTGTAGTAATCAGAAGACCGAGGCAGGAGGATCATGGTTAGGAGACTGGCCTAGGACACATAGGTTTCAGACCAGCCTGGAATATGTTGCAAGACCCTGTGTCCAACAAAAACAACACTAACAACAATACCAGCAAAGGGAGAGATGGGCCAGAGCCGTTATTCAGAGTTTAAATTAGTATTCTCAGAAGGGATCGAGGTTAAAGAAAACTTTAAACATATGTTTAGTTTTTAGTAATTTGATAGCATTGATAGACAAAAGCCCAAGGAGAGCCTGTGGTTGAAAAGAGAGTGGGCAGCACACAGATAGGGCTTACACTCGTTTTCCCCACCTTGATTCACCCCCAGATTCCGGAACTGCCAAGCTTAATGGCCGGCCTTGCTGAGGTGCAGGTGACAGTGGGAGGCGGTGCCAGGCAGGAGTATCAAGAGAAATAAATTTTTTAAAATAACTTTTGCATTTTGAAGTATAGGTGGCCTGTATTGCGATAGCTCGTTTTAAGACAGCAGGTTAAATTCCAAGGTGTGTCTTGGGGGAATGAGCAGTAAGCAAAAGGTCAGGGGTACACAGCACATGGAAAGGCATGTGCAGCAGTGTTACAAGAACAACCCATTAGACAAGGCTGGGGAAGAGCTGCCAGCAAGAAGCTGCCAGCAAGAAGCAAAGAGCTTGGACATTCTCATTGGTTCAGAATGGCTGTTTTTGTAAGTAAAACTAAACCCTGGTCAGGTGTGGTCACTCATGCTGTAACCAGCATTTGGAAGGCTGAGGCGAGAGGTTTGAGAGTGCGGCTGGCTTGGCTACATAGTAACACTGTATCTCATAAAGCTACAGAACAAAACCCCTTAAGTCCCAGTGGCAAGACTTGTGTGTCTGTTGCTGTGTCTTTGAAGTCATGGAATCCTTCCATCCCATTTTCTTTCTAGTCACTGTTATCTCCCCAGCAGCTGCAGGTGGCGTCGCATCTGTTTCCTGGGTCTGAGCTGCTACATGAACTTCAGAATGTTTACCCAGCTCTGACAGTGCGGACTCATTTATTCTTGAGGATGGAGATGTGAATTTCAACTGCGTCCAGGATCATGATGTGCAATATATAGGCTGTGAATAAGGACGACATCCAAAAGCTTATGATCCAGTTCTTCCTCCCAGACCCATGCTCCCAGAAATAAGATTCAGATTTAAAATACATTTACAAATATCTTGGCCATATAGCTAGGCTCTGACTAGAATCATAACTGAAGAAAACCCATCTATTTTAATCTACATTCTGCTACATGGCTGGTTACCTGTGCTCAGGTATCCCACCTCTGTCTCCTCACATCTTCCCGGTGGATCTTTCCACATCTGGCTCTAACTCAGAATTCTTTCTCCTCGCTTTTACTTTCCCATCCTCACTCACATGCCATCTCCTCCCCACAGCCCTTTTCTGGCTATGCTACCTAAAATGGCCCCCTCCATCCACAGGAAGGTTTCTATTGGCTTGCCTCAGCCTAATATATTACTACCGTTTGAATGTGTCAGGAAGTCTCTGTGTAGGAAGCCTAATCATCAAACAGGGGTTTTTAGAGAGGTAGAGGCATCTAGAGGTGGAGCCTTTGAAAGGTAACCAAGGTTAGAAGTCAGGAGCATATGTGGTAGGAGGGAAGGAGAGAGCGGGGGAGAGGGTGGTATCCATGGCTTTATGAGAAGAGAGAGGGTGACCTGAACTAGCAAATCTGCTTTGGTTCCTAAGTGATGCCCTTCACCAGGTTATGAGACAAGAATGTCCTCATCAAGTAGAGAAGCCTGTACCATGCTCTTGTATGCCCAACCTTCAGAACTGTCAGATAAGTAACTCCCTGTGTGCTTTTGTTTTGTTTTGTTTTGTTTGGAGACAGAGTTTTATTGTGTACTAACTAATCCTGGCTGTCCCGGAACTTACTATGTAGACCAGGCTAGCATCTAAGTCAGAGATCTGCTTGCCTCTGACTCCTGAGTACTGGGGCTAGAGATGTATGCCACCACATCCAGGACTTCTTTTAGAAACTACCAGTCTTAGGACTGGAGAGATGGCTTAGTGTTTAAGAGCACTGACTGTTCTTCTACAGGTCCTGAGTTCAATTCCCAGCAAGCATATGGTGGCTTACAACTATCTATAATGGGATCCATTGCCCTCTTCTGGTGTGTCTGAAGACAGGGACAATGTACTCAGATACATTGAATAAATGAATGAATAAATAAATGCATAAATAAAAGATAATTTTCAAAAAAGAAATGACCAGTCTCAGATATCTGTTTTTGGTTGTGAGTCCAGCCTTTAATGGCTGAACCACCTCTCCAGCCCTGGATATTTGTTTTTAATAACAGAAAACTGACCAAGACACAGAACATAGATTTTTACTGATTTATATAATTCATTGTCTGCTTATTCCCCAACATACAAGTTCCATGAAGGCAGAGATCTTTGTCTACTGGAGCGTGCAGATTAGAATAACAGAATATTCTTGAAAATTCATCTTTATTAATATGTGTAGGTTTTGCTAGGGATCCAGAGGCTCTGAAATTTATCTGTAACTAGATATAACATTATCTGCTTATGAGCAAAACACACACAACTGTAGAGGTGGGCTTACTTACATTGCTTTGGCTCCCGTAAGGTTGCACGCGTGCACTCACCCAGGAGCTAACTGGATTCAAGAATGGAAGACACACACATGCCAGTTGATTTTAAAATGCCTACGCTACCTCAAAGGCTAGGCACTTCTAAACCTTCCTGCTACCCCAGGCCCAATCAGGGAAGTGGACAGTGGCCACCCACTTGAATTCTCACATGGCTGGTTGGCTTTCTCTCCTGCAGCTCCTACATCCCTTCCTTCTCCTTCCCCACCCTCCCAATCTTAGTGATTCTCTGTCTCCTCTCCCCTGCATCCCAGACTGGGCAACTCTAAGGATCCTTTGCTCACCCATTGGCCACTGTCATCTTTATTGATCCATCAAAAACCAATTGGGAACAAGGACCTTTAGCGTTGGGACATGCAGATCCCCAATTGAATCAAAGCATTAGAACCAATCTCCAACACACAACTCAAATAACAAAAGAGATGAACGAAAGACTAAAAAAAAAAAAAACAAAAAAAATAGGAACCCAATAGCCTGTGTCAAGCTAGTTAACCTACCTTACAAATCTGGTAGTCTTAATCATACTCTTATTTTTAAAAACACTTTAATTTTACGTGTGTGTGTGTGTGTGTGTGTGTGTGTGTGTGTGTGTGTGTGTGTGTGTTTCATATGTGTGCAGTACCTGTGGAAGCCAGAAGAGGGAGTTAGATCCCCTTGATTTAGAGTTACAAATAATCGTGATTGGCCTGCCTGGCACTGGACTCAAACTTGGGTTGTCTGGAAGACCAGCAGTCCTAGCCATTGAGCTGCCTTTCCAGGCCCCTCTATCATCCTCTTGGACGCTTCTTTACATGACATAGATAATCCAGCTGCCTCCTTTTTCACACCAGGTCATAACTACACACACATAGACTTCAAGAAGGATAAAGGATTCGCAAGTTCTTTCTTGTTTTTGAAAAACTTTGCAGTTTGCTCTTGAAGAGTGATGACCCTTTGTAACAGATAAGTAAAATTTTGAACACTATTATCTTTATATTGGAAACTGGTGAGCAGGCTCCACTTTTTGATGTGCAGAAAGGTTTTCAATTCTTTTTATCTAATTCTCTTTATTGTTAACTGAACCTGAGTTTTTAGTAGTTAATACAATCTAGTTTCTTCCTACATAACTTTAAATTCTCCATCAACCAAAGATTATGGAATGCTGGGGCTGGGGATTTAGCTCAGTGGTAGAGCGCTTGCCTAGCAAGCCCAAGACCCTGGGTTCGGTCCCCAGCTCCGAAAAAAAGAAAAAAGAAAAAAAAAAGATTATGGAATGCTTACTTATACTTTTGTTCTAGCTTTGTTCTGAGAGAAGGTCTTATTGTGTAACTCTGGCTGGATTTCAAACATCCTGTGTATGGAAGGCTGCCCTCAAACTCACTGGGGATCCACTTACCTCTGTCTTCCAGGTTCTGGAATTACACGTTTTTCAAAGTCGATTTTTATAATAAACAAAAGGTTCGCCCAAATGTACTTTTTCTGACATAAAATAGAATAAAAATAAAAGAAAAATTCATTCATTTGTCTTAAGGTTCTTCATGGTAAAGGGCTTTTAAAAGCAAGAGTTAGAAACATTTCTTACTTCTGGATTTATGCTGGATAGAAACTGCCTTGCTCTTCTGTCTGTGTCAAACCAGAAGGTTCTATGCCACAGCTTGATCACCTTGTATACCCAGGGGCTTTTCAAGGGTATTTCAGGATCCCCAGAGGAGCAGACACCCATGCTTTTTCTCAGGGGACTCATGCTTGTGTGCACTGCAGACTCTATTGTTACAGAGTGCTCAGTCCACAGAGCCATGCTCCAAGGACTGCTGCTGATTCAGGTCCATTTCCTCTGGAGACTTCTCACTGCTCCTGCAGAGCTTAACCCATTTCCTTCAGTCTCTGACTTCATAGATCTGCATTTACAAAACAAAAAAAACCAAAAACCCTCCAAGAGATGATGAGGACCAGCCTGATCCAGGTACTTAGTCCATGGAGGGAAATTCGGAGGAGGCCTGATAGGCCTGATCTCGTACCTTCTTCCTCCTAAATGGCCTTTAGTTCAAGCTGCAGCTTTGCGAGAAAGGTTCTCAGACTTTACATAGCAAATCTACCGAGGGGTCCTACCTCAATGCAGAGGTCCTACCTCTGGGATCCATAGAAACCCTTGTTCAGTAAATCTGACGACTACTAGAAATCTACATCTGTAGCCAGTATCCTTAGGTAAATTGGGGTGCTGGTGTGCTACTGATCGGTGGACATTTTGAGAGATGCTTCTGTGACGGTGGTGGTGGGGGAACCTCTTCTTTCTTACAACAAGCTCTATTCCGAGAACCTAAAATCTTCGTTCATCTAACAAACACTTGCTTAAGCCAAATACCTCAGAGCTATAAGAAGTACTGGCCATGATTACACTAAAATTATGTATTGTTATGTGAAATCCACATCTCCCTGGGCGTCCTCTATCTTTCCTGGCAAGAGCCACTGGCACAGGACAGGAGATGCTGTATGTGAGGCTTCTGGCAAGCCAAGCTTGAGATGCAGCTGAAGGTTTCGTGGGAGGCATTCTTCAGATGCACACAGGTCAAAAGCTGGAAAAAAAAGTTTATTTCTGGTTCCAGGAGCCCCAGCCAATCACAGGTGCCTGCCAGAAAAAACTCAAAGTTGCTCCACAATGGACTGATCCAACTCAGACTTTGTATTCAGCCCCAATCTACCATTGTGAGTAAGCTGCAGTTGGAGATACAGCCCTCTGCATCCTAGGAGGCTGGCTGTGGCATCAGCTGAAGGGACTCTGCTGATAAGATTCCCAACAGTCAGGGCCAGTCCTTCCTGGAAAGGGACCCACTTTCCTTGAAGCCAGTGGATCTCGGTGTGCCCTCTAACTCTGAGATCTAGAAATGGAGACAGTGTGGGTTCTAGACATTAAAAATGCATGCAATTGTATTTTCTGCTTGGGAGGGAACAGTAAATACCTGGAAACGGTGGTAACACTGACTTGGCAGGAAGCCTCCGGCTGACAATGATGTATTGCCACAGGGCTCTTCTGAGCTGGTTCACAATGGGTGTTTTTGTAAATACCAACATTCTCACCCTCACAGCGCAGCCCAGACAAAATAATTCTGAGAGTGAATGAGTGACTCACAGGGAAGCCTCCAGAGCTGGCAAAAAAAGATATTGGAGAGAAGCAAACATTTCTAGCTAATCACGGGGGCAACTGATTCAATTTTACCTAATGTGTGCAGGTCAGTTTACTTAAAACTGTCTCAGGATTACCTTGTCTCCCATTTCCTATTCATTCGTTCGTTCATTCATTCATTCACAAACGCTAATTGATGAGGATAAGTACTCTTATTTCCCACACAAGAGGATTTCTGAGGAACCTCTGTTGTATAATTTGAGTGAAGATGAAGAAGCTGTTAATATTCTCTTAAACTTTTTTTTTTTTTTTTTTTGAGCTGGGGACCGAACCCAGGGCCTTGCGCTTCCTAGGTAAGCGCTCTACCACTGAGCTAAATCCCCAGCCCCTCTCTTAAACTTTTCAATACACGCTTTTGAGGTAGGCATTCCAGTTTCTATTTCCTCTACATCAATAATTTATTTTTGTTTTAAATTACTGGTTCCCATAGCAACTTCAAAGGTTAACAGCTCAGCTAGGCCAGCAAGATTTTCAGAAACCGTTTATCATAGAATCTCTAAGAGCCTCTAAGGAGGGAAAAGTCTGCTTAAAACATTTTAAAGCCAAACACAGTGAGGGAATAAACTCAGGGACATATGCACACCTGTGCTGGCCCACTGCTGGGCTTCCTGAATGCAGGTACCTTATTACAGGAAGAGAGATAGAATCCACTGAAACATCCCTTCTCAGTCAGACACCACACCACACACACACACACACACACACACACACACACACACACACACACACACACACATTTTTGCAATAAGGTGTCAAGGGGTTGCAGGTGGGAATGGCAGCTCATGCCTATAATCTCAGGACGCTGGAGGGCGGCACTCAGGTGCTGCAAGCGAGCTAAGAGCTCACTCACATCTTAAGCTGAAAGCATGAAGAAGAGAAAGTCTTGGGAAGAGAACAAGGTTTTGAATCCTGGATATGTGTTATAGGATCTTTAATTATTGCTCATGGAAAACCTAATTGTTAACAAAGTATCCAAAGTTTAAATAGCTGTCAGACGTAGTTAGGCGTGTCCTGTGGAGATGCATCAAAAGTCCTGGTAGAGAAGAATGTCTCTCAGATTATGTACATGTTATGAATATTTTTACAGCACGTGGCCTTACTATTCCTTTGCAAATGGTGTGTTTGAAAGAGCAGTTTATAATTTTGAAATCTAATTCATCAGTTTTTTTGTTTTTGTTTTTGTTTTGTTTTGTTTTTTTGAGAGAAGACCTCACTATTTGGAGTGATTCTCAAGTGTTAGGATTTATACTTACCTTGCTATTTGATATTTTAACATTTTGAAATTTCATAGATGAGTACTGTATTTATATCATTTCCAGCCCTTCCTGTCCCTCTACCTTCCTTCCTTTTCTTTCTTTCTTCTTCTTTCTTTCTTTCTTTCTTTCTTTCTTTCTTTCTCTTTCTACAGAGTCACTCCACATAGTCCTGGATGTCCTGGAATTCTTTTTGTGAAACTGACTGAGCCTTGAAATCAGAGATTCATCTTCTGTAGCCTACTGAGATGAGAACCAAGACTAGAGACACAGACCACCACATCTTGTGTGCGTATGTATGTATGTATGTATGTATGTATGTATGTATGTATGTATAAATGAGTCTTTCAGTCCTAAACGAAAGTCTTTGTTGACTGTTTGGTTGAATGGCACCTTTTGCTGAAAAGACTATCCAGCTACCTTGTAGCTCGACAAAAATAAAGTGATATGTGTGGGGGTCAATTATCGAAGTCCCAACAATCATTCATTATGCAGTGCCATTCCATCTCGGTTACTGTTCATCCCACAGCGACTCTTGACATCAAATGATGCAAATCCTCCTGTGTTCTTCAAAATACTCTCCATTCTTCTAGTTCTCAACCAGGGTCTCGTATGGGATATCGTGCATAGCAGATATTTACATTACAATTCATTACATGAGTAGATTGCAGTTATGAAGTAGCAACAAAATACGTACGGTTATGGTTGAGGGGTCTCACCTTTTCCCTCCACAAAACTTAGCGCAGATTTAGACTGATTTCACTGCGCCCACCTTTATGGATGGAAGATAGCGTACCATTCCCAGCTCGAGGTCGCCCTCTTCTGTCGGTGTAGTGAAGTACAGTTCTCAGGACATGGCTTTTCCCCTTTATATTGAAGGGCAGATGACTTTAATGTGTGCACCATGCCATGACACCCATGACACTTGTTGGAAGGGCAGAAGACAGCCGGCTGGAGGTGGATCCTGAGTAGAACTCATGTTGGACTGGCTTGGCTTTCTGTTTATTTATGAGAGGGATGAGCAACCTCCATGCATAAGAAGATATAAGATGTACGTACATGTAAGCACACTGTAGCTGTCTTCAGATACACCAGAAGAGGGCATCAGATCCCATTACAGATGGTTGTGAGCCACCATGTGGTTGCTAGGAATTGAACTCGGGATCTCTGGAAGAGCAGTCAGTGCTCTTAACCTCTGAGCCATCTCTCCAGCCCACATTTTGTGTTTTCAAAACAGGGTCTTTGTTATGGAACACTGGTTGACCTTGAACTTTTTAGTATAGCAGACTGGCCTCCCAAACGCTAGGATTACAGACCACCATACCTGCTTGTGTTTTGTTTGTGTTTTTAACCTTCTTAGGAACTTCTGTAATCGCTAAAGTTACCATTTAAGTTAAAATTACTATGCTTAAGAGATTTATAAAACAGAAATGCCTCTAACTTGTCAGCCCCACTGGCCCAAAGACAAAGAACGTAATGCTAAGGGCTGTTGTTCCCACAGGATAACAAGCATGGGAGGTGCATCGGGTGCTTACTCCTGATTGGATGAAGGTGGGAGGTACATAGCCACGTGGGTTTTGCCTTTGTAAGCCTCTGACTAAGGTAATTCTTAACTCGGGGCCATGCTCTGGGAATCCCTGATATGGACCTCAAACTTTGTGGTAGTGTTCTTATTCTCTCTCAGTGGGATTAGCATTCCCCCTCCCCACTTATCCCCAGCCTGTAAAGCCTCTGTCTCACCCTGGCGCAGTCTCATGAGCTTACTGGACCTAACCTTTGCCTAAATTCTCACCTCATCTCAGAGGTCCTTGTTTCCAGAATGACAATTTGAAGTGATCCAAGAGTTAACAATACAGCACCTTAATGGAGCTTCTTCCCCACCCCTACCCCCACCTCAGGTAAAAGCTTTTGAAGAACGTGGCCATTAGTTCCCTCTGCCATGGGCTTGGGAAAGGAGAAAGATCCCTGACACCTATGTGTATACGGCACTATCACTACGGGTTCTCAAAAAAGCCACTTGTTGCTTAAAGATGGCCTTTCCTCCTCTTCTTTCCTTTCCACACTGAGTGAATAACACTCCCCTCCCATCTAATCGACCCTTCAAGGAAGCACCTCTGAGCATGCTCAAATAAAACATTCTCCTGGTAATTTGTTCTTTGTCTATTTGCGTTCCCAACAAGCTCTGGATACCGGTGTTGAGAAGTGGGCGTGCCCTGCATTTGGAACTCTGGTCTGTCCGGTGTTGGGGAGGCGGGTTCATATGGCCAGGAGGCGTGGCCAATCTTCCTCCAGTGGGCTTGCGGGCTCCAGCCTCACCATTCCTCCCTGTGCCTTTACATGTCGAATGCTAAGTTTTACTGTCTTGAGCCATTGAAGCTTTCCTTGTATGTTTTGTGAGACTCGTGTAAATATATAGATATCCTGTTTCTCATTCTGAAGAACTTAGAGGACAGAGAAAGAGGAGTGCGAATTAATGTGCTCTGAGGGTCATGCCCTGAGTGCTGCAGGCCTTTGAAAATATAAGAACGATAATATTTATCTGAACTGGGAAACATGCCTCCCCGGGGGGTTGGGGGGAGGGCAGAAACTGTTTCCAGAAGTTTAAGTAGTGGAAATAGAAGCTTCATGACAAAGGTGTTTATGGAGTTTTACATTTTGCTATAAAGATATGGATAGAATACTTTTCTAACAGCCGAGAAACAATCAGCAACTGTAAAACAATGATTTCCAAAGAGAACATAATGAAAGAAACTGTTCTTTTTTTTTTAAATTTATTTTATTTATATGAGTACACTGTAGCTATTTTTAGATACACCAGAAGAGGGCATCAGATCCCATTACAGATGGTTGTGAGCCACCATGTGGTTGCTGGGACTTGAACTCAGAACCTCTGGAAGAGCAGTCAGTGCTCTTAACCTCTGAGCCATCTCTCTGGCCCCCAAGAAAACTGTTCTTAACTACTTTATTTTTTTATTCTGGGAAATTAAACCAGGACATTATACATGCTAGGTGTGGTGGTTTGAATGAAAATGGCTCCCATAGGCTCATATATTTGTAGGCTTAGTCCCCAGGTGGTGGAACTGTTCTGGAAGGACAAGGAGGTGTGGCTTTGTTGGAAGAGGTGTGTCATTAGAAGTGGGCTTTTAGGTTTCAAAAGCCCATGCTATTTCCAATGTGCTCTCTCTGCCTTGTAGATCAGATGTAAGTTCTCAGCTCCTACCGCAGACCATGCTGTCTGCTGTTACCATGCTTCCCACCATGACGGTCATGGGCTTACTCTCTGTAACTATTAAGCTGTTCACTGCCATGTGTGTGCTGGGAGCCAAATCCTGGCCCTCTGTAAGAACATTGGAACCATCTCTTCAACCCCTTTAGGACTCATTTTTATAATGGGAAGAAATATAAATACGTTGACAAAAAAGCTGAGTGATAGAGAATGAAATTTTAAGATGGTTGTTTCTCTGTGATTAGAAAAAATGTAGGCGTGCCTCAGAGGGACTGATTCTAAGTCATAACTGTGATGGCACACAGGTGACAAAGACAGCGCTCATGTTACACAGTTGAGCAGATTTTCAGCATCAGGGTGTCTTTCTACGGTGCAGTTTAGAGAGCAGAGGGGCAGAGCTAGAGAGAAATGGCAGGAACCTATGGACTGGTGACCAGGAGCGTGAGTCCCAGGAAGGAAGGATGGGCTGGGAGAGCACAATGGGGTCTGTTGCCAGGGCCTGACAGGAACTAGAGGCTTGTACTGTACCAGACACTCTGGGGGTCCTGCAATACAGACAAGGGAAGATCAGCATAAACAGGTCTTGCCTTCATGAAACTCTGTTTAGGGCAGAGTTCAACCTTCTCTTTAGTATATCTTTTAGGGGATTTGTTCTGATTTTATTTCATTTTAAAGGCATATTGTCGTAGGGAATAACTAAAATTTAAAAAGCAAGAGGGTAGGGGAGGAGGATGAGAGGAAACGAGGTGTCTCAGGGTTTCTATTACTCTGAAGAGGCACCAGGACTACTACAAGTCTCATGAAGGAAGACATTTCATTGGGGCTGGCTTACAGCTTCAGAGGGTCAGTCCATTATCACCTTGGCAGGAAGCATGGAGGTAGGCAGGCAGGCATGGCGCTGGGGAAGGAGCTGAGAGCTCTCCAACTTGATCCACAGGTAGTGAAAGACCCCCAGACTTGGGGAGACTCTCGCTCCAGTCACGGGTTGGGTTACCCCCAGGAAACACGAGAAGCCGGTCTTGATGTAATCAGCAAGAGTCAGTTTTATTTACGAGATCTCGGGCTGACACGTATCTCACACAGGAGATTGAGTCAAGCCCCGAGCCTCTCTAGGCAGGAGCTTATATAAGGAAAACCAGGGGTTTCGTGTGGATACACATAATTGGCTAATACAAAGGGTGCACAGATACTTTTGGCACGGAGTTACATCAACAAAGCATACATGTAATCTAGCATCTCAGCAATGTGGGCAGGGCAACTCATCTCACTGCAGCAGGGGGATGACCCGTCCTCAGGGAGTGAAGGAAGGGGAGGGGGTGGCTCCAGATGGCCAGTGTCCTTGGGAGCTGATAGTCGGGCCAGTGAGCCCTATCTCAAATTCTCTCAGGCATGTCTGGACTTTGTTCATGACTAACTTTTAGAAATTTTAACCCTTCAGTAGCAGAAGCTACCCTGGGAGTAGCTTGAGCACATAAGACTTCAAGGCCCGCCTCTACAGTGACACACTTCCTCCAAAAAGGCCACACCTCCTAATAGTGCCACTCTCTATGGCCAAGCGTTCAAATACATGAGTCTGTGGGGGCCATTCCTATTCAAACCACCACAGGAGAGGAGGGAAGGAGGGAGAGAGTGAGGGAGAAGGAGAAGGTGAGGGAAGTGGAGAGACACCTTTTGGGCCTCAGGTCTGTTCCTTCTCGCCCCTTTTCTTTTTTTTCTCTCCGTTTTTACTCACACAGAGGATGAGGAAGTAAGAAGAAATCTAATTAGCGTGTGCCACTTTATTCGGTCGTGGGAGAAGCACAAACTAATCCATTACTCATCATGTACTTACTATCTACGTTTAACGGATCACCCCGGGTTTTTCATGCTCCAATATGTCCAACTTGCTACTTTGGGTTTGGTTTGGCCACTTCAGCTGCAGAGAAATCGCCTCCTGGTATTTGGAGACACCTACCACCAGGGGGCAGCCCTGTGCTACGGTTGCCAGGATAAGCAATTCTGAGGCATTCTGGCCACCTTCCTGCAACCCCAAGGATGCTTCCTGGTCCCCCTCTCTAACTGCAGCTTCTATAGTTGCTCCCCTCTCCATCCCCCCCCCCCCCCGTGTTCCTGCTTCTTCCGCACTCTAAAGGAGTATGTAAACCTCCCTTCTAATGTAAAGGAACCCTACAGCTGTCTGAGCAGCCTGCCTTCCTAGGTAACTGCAGTCACTAATTCTTTCTTTAGAAACTTGAATTTAGCTCCAGCTATTCACAGCCCTGCCCCTTCACCCAGGACCTGGTCACCCCTTCTCTCTCCTTCTCTTTTGTCCTCAGCCTGTGCTGCTCTTTGCCTGCTTTTCTTCACACCTCCCACCTTCCTGCTGCTCTGTCACTATGGTTACGGTGGGGACCAGTTTCTGTGCTGCCCCATTCCATAGCTTCTGGAGTGATTTCCCCAGTGAATTCCAGCTCAGTTATCTTTGTCCTAGTCCTTTTCCATCCATCCATCTATCAAACAGCTAGTCAATAAATGGGGGAGACAGACAGACAGACAGACAGACAGGCAGAGAGAGAGAGAGAGAGAGAGAGAGAGAGAGAGAGAGAGAGAGATTAGCAGCTCATATATATCACGATTCCATTCTACAGTACCAGACTTTGTCTAGCTGCTTCCTGTCCTTTTTATATGAGAGAAATCCCTGGACTCCTACTTTTTGCTGCAAACCTAAATCCACTCACTACTTATTAAGTACTTCTTAGTTCTGTGGCTATGAAAACACTAAAATCTGTGTTCTTTAAATGCTTTCGATCTGGGGACTTAAAAGGGTCTCTTAGAGAACAATGAATTGAAGTAGAAACCCAGGCTGTCACACAGGGGAGACATCAACACAAACCAAGTCAGTTCAAGCCACAGCAAAGCCCTCTTAGGGAACAGCCTACAGCCTGTCATGAGCTTAACAGCCAAGGATGGAACTTAGAACCATTCCCAGAAAGATAGAGAGGGGATATTTCCATTGATTTTGAGCAGTGAAGATGATTCTGGAAGAACTTGATACAGTAGTGTGGATAAGGAGAGCAGGGATAGCAGCGTGCTGACATGTGTTTGGAATTCTGTCTGCTGGATTTCAGGTGCCTTCGGATCCTGTGGGTAATTTTCCAGGTTTCTCTTGAGGCACAAGATAACCTGCTCAAGTTATGCAAATGCTCACTCAAGGGAAGCAGAATTACGTTAGTCATTTCTGTAATCCTGTTGAAACTATGTTGCACGGAAGAAGATACATCTGATGGACATGGCCCAGCAATGTGTTTTTGAATGGCGTAAGGGCTGTAACTCACAGACACACTTCTCAAAATCTACCTCCTACCCACTCTCCCTTCTTACAAGGCTCTTTTCTGGACCTCTGGCTTTCGGAACAGTGCTGAGCCCCGCTCCCCAGACTATTCTCTGACAGGCTTTGTGCAGTTTCCATCAATCTTTCTCTGTTAGGATGCACAGGTGCCCCAAACAGCTTCTGGAAGAGTTTTGGGAAAGTATAGGAAAGGGTAGCAAAAGCCAGGCATCTAATTCAGAGTACTCCTAGAAGACTTGGGAACGTGATGAAAGCAGTGATTTTGCCTTATCCAGAACAGGAAAAAAAACTAGTCATGATTCCTCTGAAACACCTAAAGACAGGGCAGACATCTCGAATGGTGGCGGCTCTTGTATCCCTTACTCCCTACACTTGAGGCTTTGCCTTGCTGCAAATTCAACCCTGTTCAGTCTCTACACAATCACCAAATAAAGGCAATTTGTGCTGGGGTATAGGTCAGAATATTGCACCTCTTGGTGATGGGTTGGGAGGCTGAAGGCCTATGGGAAGGGGAAAGCCAAGGGTTTCTTCTGTCTTTTTTGAGGGTGGGGCGGATATTGGTAATCCTGATGGTGCCTTGATTTTGGTGCATAGGAAAAGCTGTGTGATTGTTTTAGGGTGACTGAATTAATTGTTCATATCTTAGTTGAGTCCTTCTGGGTTGTTATGGTTTGACTCTGAAATGTTCCCCCACAGGCTCATGTTTTGAATGCTTGGTCACTAGATGGGCGGGCTTTAAGAGTTGGGACCTAGCTGGTGAAAGGCCACCAAAGGTAGGTTTTTGAAGGTGCTACCCATCAACTGATGTGTGTCCCTACCTTTACCACAGGCTTGCATTGCCTGAGCTGTGATACTTTACCATGTATTCCCACTCTTCCTCTGTCTCCTACAAGCAGCCTTTTCATTCAGCAAAGGTGGAATTTTGGCAAACATTTGGCAAAGCTAATCATCCTTCTAGGTAACGTGGGACTCTGTTTTTGGACTCACCAGAATAGATCCTTTAATTACTCTCTGGGAAGACACTGTCTTTCCAAAAACTCCCTTGCCCACATGAGGCAAATCTTTTCTAGTCTGTTTCCTGGAGTGTAGATGTCCACAATTCCCACATATAGTCACTGAGGCCACGTGAACATGCCAGTTCTGCTGGCGGCTCTCTGGGAGACATGTAGATCTGTTCTTCTTGAGCCATGCCCCTCTCCCCACAAAAGGTATGAGTCACGTTGTCCAACCCTCATTCTTCAGAATCCTTGAACAGGTACCAGGCTCCCCTCTGGCGAAGATCCATGGCATGAAGCCATATCGAAGCTTCCAGGTAGACGTTATCTCTCATGCCTGGATGAATGATCCTGGCATTTATCATAACAGCTAATGGTTTGTTTCTGGGAAGGACCCAAAAGTACAGTCAGAAAGATGTCTGAGATCATCAACTCTGTTCTGGTTCTTATTCGATTTGTTGTCAGGCAGTAGTATCTTTTCATCTTGTACCACACATTGTGGTCGTTCCAATTCAAGAGCCTTGTAAGGACAGAGCTTCTTGCTCCAGTGTAGTAATAACTGTCACTGCCATGACTCACCCACGTCACTGCAGCATTCGTGACAAAGTAGCTGAGAATGTAGACGTCTTCAATGTCAGCATTAGGTCATTGCCCCCTCCCAACAAATTCTTCATTTTATGTGTATGTGTGTGAGTTTATGTGCACCATGTGTGTATGGGGGCCTGTGGAGGCCAGAATAAGGCATCAGTTCCACTGACAGAATTAGAGTTACAGGCAATCACCTGCTGTAGGTGTAGGGAACTGACCCCAGGTGCCCTTAACTGCTGAGCTGTCTCTCTACTCCTAGGCTGACCCTTTAAACTGAGACTCAGACTTCCTCCCCGGGTAGGGGAGAAGATTCAGAAGATGCTAAGGGAGTGAAATATAAAATGCTGGAAGTAAAGGGGGCTGAATTTAGACAGTTCAAAGTGCTGGGTTACTTGGGATCAGTCATACACACCAAACTTCATTTTATAACGTCCAAGAGTCTGGTGCAGGATGAAGGTGTGACTAGGCGTGTACTTCTAGGCAGATGCCACGGGAGCTCTTTCAGTAGATGACCTATCTGCTCTAAGTCGTACGCATACTGCCCCCAAGTATAAGCATAGAAGTGTACATCTGGCTCAGTCACCAGTCACGGCCAGGGTACTGGCATACTGGCCTTGGTATAGGTGTATGAGACAACAAAACCACTATCAGGCCAACAGTGGTCTCCACAAGAGAGCTGGGCTGGAAGGGGAGGGGACTTAGTGCCTTTCCTTTGTGAGGGAAACGTCCCACTTAAAAAACTACTCAAGTGCTATATGAAAGTCACTCTAGGGCCAGCAAGATGGTTCAGTGGGTAAAGGTGCTTGCTGCCAAGTCTGCTGACCTGAGGTCAATCCTAAGGACCTATGTGGTAGAAGGAGAGAATGGACTCCTCACGGTGTACACACACACACACACACACACACACACAGAGAGAGAGAGAGAGAGAGAGAGAGAGAGAGAGAGAGAGAGAGAGAGAGAGAGCTGATAAATAAATGTAAAAAAATTATTTAAAAAAGAAAGTCCTTTTAAAAGTTAAACAAAGTGCTGGATGGTGGTGGTGCATGCCTTTAATCCCAGCACTCGGGAGGCTGAGGCAGGAGGATCTCTGTGTTTGAGGCCAGCCTGGACTGCAGAGTTCTATGTATTAGGCCTGCATAGAGAAAAACCTGTCTTGGAAAAAAAAAAAAGACAAATCAATTCCTGTAATAGCAGGAGCCCTTCCCCTCCCCTCTCAGTCTCCTCCTCCAGAGACAGATGCTTTCAGCTGTTTTGTGTTTCTAATGATACCTACTTCTGTATTCTAATTGAAGCAATGGGCATGGGCTGAAATTCCTTCCGTTGTCTGTCCTGGATGTGCATCTGTTGACTTATTATTAGAATGGATGGAGACTTAACTTTCGCAGCACTGTCTCCCAGTGCCCTCCCCATTCCCCTCCCCTAGCCCAGGACCAGTGAGAGGCCATGACAGCATGAGCAGCAGTCCTCTGAGCACAGGCTGCGGAAGTTTGCATTCAGGCTTTGTGACCTCAGGAAGTGAATGTAAGCTCTCCCGCCTGGCAGAAACTTTGTCAAGAAGGGCACAGAGGTGAAGGAAACAACAGAATGGGTTAAACTATAGGAGCAGTTACATTAACTTGGAGTAAATGGTCCATAGTGCCGGCTTTTAGTTAAAATTTGTTATTATTAAATTAAAAAAAGTTACATTTAGGGGCTGGGGCAGTTTTTCAATTGGTAACATGTTTGCTACATGAGCACAAGAAGAAAACAAAGCTGTGATAGTCCTGCCTAGGGACCCGGTGCTGACGAGGCAGAGACAGGAGAGTCTCCTAGGCTCACTGGTCCATCAGTGAGAGACCCTGTCTCAGACACTAACAGAGAATTGAGGACATCTGACATCGCCCTCTGCTGCCTCCCCACCACATGCGCACACAGGCAGTCGTGCACACAGGTGCACACGTGCACACATACATATATGCAAATGTACGCACACACTCACATATGTAAACACAACACACACATAGAGTCTGTATTCAGACCACTGCCAATATATAAATATCAGTCCCTGCTTACTCTGTTTTTCTGCTTCCATGACTTGTTCCCCTGAAGCTAATCATTTCATCATTATGTGTCTTCTTTAGTTTTCTGGGAATCTGATAATTGATTCTCAAATCCTCCTGAAACTCAATAACAACAACAACAACAAAAACAACAACAAAAAGTCATCAATAACTTCTCACTTCATTTTAACCCTAGGGATGCACACACCCCACCCCACCCTGCCCTGCCCCATGGTCCCAGGAAGCCTCATTCACTTTTACCTTCTGGTCATTTTGTTGCCATCTGCATAGACATCTCAGAATGAGGGTCAGCGAGCTGGCTCAGGACTTAAAGGTGCTTGCTGCTAAACCTAACAACCTGAGTTCAAATCCTGGGCCCTACAAGGTGGAAGGAGTCAACCGATTCCTACAAGTTGTCCTCTAACCTCCACACATGTACATGTGCACAAACAAACTTTCAAAAGGAAATCTTAGAACTGCCTTCACGATTTCCCTGCTTCTCAGCTGTCTTAAATTCTATTTCCAAATCCTGATCCTACATCCCTCTCTTTCTTGGTTTGTTTCCTCATTTTGGTGGAGAACGCCCTGCAGTATCTTCTAGGGAAAGACTCATAGGCAGTATAAGATACATACTGCTTTCATGACTCCTTCCCCTAAGTTAATAACTGCATCATGTTGCTACTTGCGAAGTTTTACATGAATCTGCTGACTGACTCTCTCACTGTGCGAGCCCATTCTACTGAGCAGCAAGGTTAGGAAAGCAGACTGGGTTGGTGGGGGGGGGGTGTCCTCCGTGCAGGTATGCAAGCCTTTTGGCATTTCACTTGTTCAAAGAAACTGGCTTTGTGCTGCTCTCTGCTGAGTTTCGTGTCCCTAGGTCTGGAATCTTCATTTCTTTCTTTGGCCGGGAGGGGCGATAATCACATTACTGCAGTAATTAGAGGATTAAAATGTGTGAAAACTATTTAGCACATTTCCTACATAAACGCTCAGGCAAAAGTAATTCTCAGAATTTCTCTCCATCATCAACATTTTCAGTCTGTTCTCCACAGGTGCTTGGACCATTTACAACGCACATGAGCCAGAAGTCACTGCGTTAAATGGAAAACTGCATTTTAGGATATACAGAGGAGAGCGATGCCTGCTGGTCTGGAAAAGGAGCCAGCGTTCTTACATCACGTTCTGTCCTGCTGGCTGAGCTCCTGTTTGAGATGACTCCTTCCCTGGCAAGGGCAGCATGGCTGCCTTCTCTCCTTACCTTGAGATGAACTTCAGGGCTCCCTCACAGGCCAGACTTGCTCCTTCTGGACTGAGCTTTCCTGAGGATATCTAGCCTTTATTACCATCACCACCACCATCACCACCATCACCACAATCACCACTGCCACCGCCACTGCCACAGCCGCAACCACCACCACCACCATCATCATCTTAAACTGAGCTGCAGGAAAGAAAAGTGGAGCTTTTCTTTCAATCGCTGCCTTCAGTTACTATTGGCTTCCCAATCTGGGCATCCACAGCATCATTTACGCCTTATGTCATCAGAGCCAAGAGAACATGGGCCAAAGAGATGTTTCAGTGGGTACAGGCACTTGCTATGAAGCCCGATGACGGCCTGAGTTCTATCCCCAGGCCCCACATGGTGGAAGGAGAGAATTGATTCCACAAGTTGTCCTCTCATCGCTACACACATATGCAACTCCTTTTAGGAAATATTCACAATTTCAGGCTTTGTGGTACACATGAGGGAAAACAGGAGCACTTTGCTCACGAGAGAGCTTTTTTCTGCTTGGCCTTTTAATATAGTGTATCTGCTTGTTCGTACTCTATTTCAAATACTAGTCTTTTTTTTCCCCCTCTAAACTTTGGTGATGCTGTGCTAAAAATACTTCCCATTTGGTGAGTTAAATGTCACACTTGTCAAACACCAACATACCAAATGCTGCCTGCAGATCCTTAACCAGGCAGAGCCAAGTAATCGGGAAACTGGCATGCTCTGTAGCCTCACCCCGAACGTCTCGATGAGTTATTCTGCAGAACCTGGCTAAGTCTTCACTGTCTTCCAAACCTCTAAGTTTCTTTCGTCCTCCCCTTACCACACCCCAAACCCTCTACAACAGAGAGCTATAGACTTTTTTCAAATTGCAAAGGACTTTAGGACAGTCTGATCCAGTTCAAATATTTATTCAAAAAAAAAGAAGCCCAAAGCGACTTAGACATCATACTCTGGATGACACTTCGGTGTGCTCAGAACTTCGGGGAAACTTTCCCAACCATAGGCTTGTCACTGTATATGCACTGCTTTCCCTGAGATGTGACCAGTTATTCCAGAGGTTCCCAAACCCAGCTGCCAACTTCAGAATCCACTAGGGAACATCTCAAAAGAAAAATGAAAGACAGGAGCCTTGTATGGCTGTCCTCTGAGAGGCTCTGCCAGCGCCTAAGACAGATGCAGATACTCACAGCCAGCCATTGGACTGAGCCTGGGGACCCCAGTGGAAGAGTTAGGGGAAGGACTGAAGGAGCTGAAGGGGATTGTGACACTGTAGGAAGAACGACATTATCAACTAACCGGACCCGTCAGAGCTCCCAGGACTAAACCACCAACCAAAGAGTACACATGGGTGGGTCCATGACTCCAGCTACATACAAAGCAGAGGACTGCTTTATCCGGAATCAGTGAGAGAGGAGGCGCTTGGTCCTGTGGAGGCTTGTTGCCCCAGAGAAGGGGGATACTAGAGGGGTGAGGGGGGAATGAGTGGGTGAGTGAGTACCCTCTTACCTCTTAGAGGCAATGGGGATGGGGACAACATTTGAAATGCAAATAAATAAAGCAATTAATTAAAAAGGAAGAAGAAAACAAGGACAATTCTCAAACAAAAACAAAAGAAAAAACTGAAAATCCCTTTCTTCCATTCTTTGAAGCTATAGGTCCAGTGTGTACTCTAAGGGGAGGGGAAATATATATATATATATACATATACACACACACACACACACACACACACACACACATATTTAGTTGTATTTTGGTACCATTTTAAGGACCTTTATAAAAATTACATTTATTTATGTGCCTGTGGGAAGAGGTTTACATATGTGTGTAGCAATGAGAGGACAACTCGTGGAATCAATTCTCCACCATGTAGGGCCTGGGGAATCAAACTCAGGCCGTCGGGCTTCACAGCAAGTGTCTGTACCCACTGAACCATCTTTTTGGCCCATGTTCCGTTGGCTCTGATAACATAGGCTTGTATGATGCTGTGGATGTCCAGATTGGGAAGCCGATATTAACTGAAGGCAGTGGTTGATGCTCCAATGTCCTTTCCTGAGCTTGGCTAAAGTTAATTCCAAAAAAAGACTAGGTATCCTCAGAAAAGCTAGGCCAAGAAGGAGAAAATCTAGGCTATGAGGGAGCCCTGAAGGTTTGAACCTCTATGTAAGGAGAGAAGCCAGCCGTGTAGCTCTTGCCAGGAAGAGAGTCATCTGAAACAGGAACACAGCCAGAAGAACAGAACATGATATAGGAACACAGGCTCCTCTCTCAAAACTGGACGGCCAGTTAAGCACAGGCTTTGAGACCTCCCAGGGAAGAGATTTTACACACACCAGAGGACATGGCCTGGGCATTCAGCTCTGGAAGCTGAGCTCAGACCCACAACCAGTGACATCATCTGGTTTTGCTTGCCCCAGCATTCCCTTTCTGTTTATAACAACTCCTTAGTTTTACTCCTGGAAATCACTTTTAACTTACTTTTTGTCTAGTTGTTTCTCATCCACAAGTTCTAGGAAGAAGCATTATGGCCCAAAGTGGCCAGTGGGAGAATTCTATCCTTTAACCACAATGATTAGCTCTAGCTCTGGACCAAAGAGCCTTAGCCCTGAGATTTTGTTCTAAATACAGAGCTTTCTGTTGGGAGTGGCTGGAGATGCTTGTGAATGTCTCCCTTCCGTGGAAGAAGGAAGATTTAGGAAGATACTAACAGAGAAGTAAGCAGGCCCAAGGGGCAAGGAATGGCAGAGTTATGGAAATATCATATGGTTATATGGTCCAGGCATTTCTGAAGCTAAATACATGTGATGGTTGAATGTGAATGACCCCATAGGCTTATGGGTTTGAATGCTTGCTCCTCAGTTGGTGGAACTGGGAAGGATTAGGAGGTGTGGCCTTGCTGGAACAGGTATGCCACTAGGGAGAGGCTTTAAGGTTTCAAAAACCAAAGTGTTCTCAGTTAGCTTTCTCTTTTTCTTCGTTATGGTTGTTCTCTCAAGATTTACATCTTGCAGGCTAGAGAGATGGCTCAGCGGTTAAGAGCACTGACTGCCCTTCCAGAGGTCCTGAGTTCAATTCCCAGCAACCACATGGTACCTCCTAACCATCTGTAATGGGATCTGATGCCCTCTTCTGGTGTGTCTGAAGACAGTGACAGTGTATTCACATAAACAAAATTAATAAATAAATCTTTAAAAAAAGATGTAACGGTGCAGTTACGTCTACAGCACCAAACCTTTTGCTGTGCTCCCAACCGGATGCTCATGAACACTCTTCTGAAACTACTAGCCCCAAGAAACTGTTGTTTATTCTACAAGTTGTCTTCCCCATGGAGTGATCAAAGCTTTTCACAGTCAATAACCCCAAGACAGTTCCAAGTGGACTTTTTACTGCCTTAGTGGTGCTTCGAAGATCAGAATCTAGGTTGGAGTCTTGGTCACGTGTATTTGGAAAAAATTCCAATAATTTTGATGTATCCACAAAGAGCACGGATGGGATTTGAGACTGTGAAATGAGAATCTGCTTTTCCTCACTGGAACACTTCTGGAGACTTAACATCGGCTCCTTGGAAAACTCAGCCGCAGTCATAGAGCCAGAGCGCAGTAAACCTCTCCTGAGTTCAATTCTACCCTGCTTTACACGCAAATCACAACGTATTTTCTTAAGAAGTAAAGCGCTTCTGAACATAACTCTGCTCACAGAGAAAGATTGCTTCATTTTGTCATTCGGGCACGTTTGACTTTTATTGGCACAAAAGGGAGACAGAAGTTTGAAGCGCTTATTTTTCACAAAGTGTTCCCTCCGCTGAGACACCATTGGCCGCACTGGAACAAAAGCAAGCTCTGTTAAAATAGAAGTAGTTTCCCAGAGACCAAAGTCCCTTCATGTAAATCACAGTCCTGCTGTCTTCTGTGTTGGAACACAAGAATGCCGCCGGCTCTTCACCCCGATGTCTGTCCTCTCCTCTCAGTAAGTCTAGATGACTGCAATGGCAGAACCGTCTGGGTTTTCGTTTCATCCCTTTCTAGAAGCCGACACATATCCTCAGCAGTCACAGAGGAGGACAACCACATCGAGAAGCCTTCCACTTATCCTCTTGATCGCAGCTTCTCTACAGCAGGGCATCGCGGCTCAGTTACCCGAACGAACCGTGAGAGCAAACTGTAACAGGCCAATGCATGCTCCAATCAGATCTTCTGCTCTATGGAACATGGACGTATTAAGAATGCCACTGCAGCCCAAGAGAAGGCAGTGGGTGCAAGTGCTTGCTGCGCAAGTCTGATGACCTGAGTTTGATCGCTGAAACTCCCTGTGGAAGAGAATCTACTCCTCGAAGTCGGTCCTCTGGCCTCTGCGCATGTGCAGTGGTATTCTCGCGCATGTACTCATCTGTACGACATATACATACACAACTAAAAAAAAAAAAGAAGAAGAAGAAGAAAGAAAGAAAAGAAAAAGAAAAGATCCAGGGAGATGGTTCAGTGGCTAAAGAAAGGTGCTTGCTGCAAGCCTGATGACCTGAGTTTGATCTCCAGGCTCCAGGACCCACATGGTTAAAGGAAGCTAACACCCCCCCCCCCATACACACACACCCACAGAGCGAGAGGGGTGGGGGAGAGGGAGGGGGAAGGAAGAGGGAGACAGAGGGAGAGGGAGACAGAGAGAGGGAGGGAGGGGGAGGAGTGGAAAGGGAGGGAGGGAGGGGAGGCAGAGACAGACACAGAGACAGAGACAGAGATAGAGACACAGAGAGAAGAAAAATATGAAAAAATTAAAGTAAATGAATACATATAAACAGAATGGCCCATCTAGTTGGATAGTTAAGATGCTTAGATTTTTAATCTACCATTATTCCCTATAATTATTATTTTTCACATTTTATAGGATATTAATAAACTTGCCTATAATTATCAAACTACAAAAGCCACATTGAGATATAAACCCAGGCTTGCCTAATTGTAAGACACGTGTCACCACTATGTCTATTGCCCCAGAAAGATGAATATTGCGGGGAGCAAGACCAGAGCCCCTGGAAGATGTGGTTACATCCCTGTCAGACTCTTCAAGAACTTATTTCTGCCATGTTTCCCCATGTTTTGCCTCTAGGCTTTTATAAATAAGCTTGGCCGCTCTGTAAACCCTTCAAGGACAGGGACGACTTTTGCTCAGTTTGTCTTCATTGTATTGTCTACCATAGTGTGCTGCACACAGTAGGTGTTCAATAAACATCCTCGATAAAGTTGAACTCGTTGTATTCGTAAGTATGAAACTCACCAGTGTGCTACTGGAACATTTCAGGTCTGGGTGTGTGTCTGTGTGTCTGGCAGATTACAGAGTTCGGAATTTTTTTTTTTTTAGATTTTATTTATTTTATGTATATGAGCACACTATAGCTGCCTTCAGACACAGCAGAAGAGGGCATCAGATCTCATTACAGATGGCTGTGAGCCACCATGTGGTTGCTGGGAATTGAACTCAGGACCTCTGGAAGAGCAGTCAGTGCTCTTAACTACTGAGTCATCTCTCCAGCACCAAGTTCTGAATTTTTAATTTAGGATTTTGTCCCCGGGCAGTTCCTGGAATGTTACCAATGGTAGATACCATCCAAGTGAATCTTTCTTTGTTTCTTAACCAACTAAAAGACCATGAACAAGTTATCTAGCCTTTCTAAATGCTTTCCCATCTGCAAAACAATGTCATAATCTTAGAATCACAGAGGAAGGCATGATGTAGAAAAAGCACTTAATATAGTAGCTGGCTCATCGTCAGTACCCAGTAAGCATCGCCTGTTATATTTAAAATACTAAAGGATGCATTCTGTGCCACAGGTATTTTATTTATAACTGTCAAGTATATATGGCTATACAGGATAGAGGAAATGAAGGAGACAGGGTCCAGTGTCTGAGGCACAGTTTTGCTGAGACTGACTTTTAGATTCTCAGCTCAGGACGAAGCTCCTTGGGTACCTCTGCCCAGCTGGCTCTGGGTCTATGTTTCTCTCCCGGATGGCTACGTCAAAGAATTTAGACATTTTGAAAGCACTGCCGACACCTTTCCTGCCCCTTTGCTCTTGACTCGTGGGTAACCCACAGGCAGGATCTCTGTGGGGTGAGAACGAACCGGAAGGTATGAGTCTGCTCCGTAGATGGGCAAACAGGAACGACAAAGCAGCTGGGCTTCAGCTCTCTTTTCTGCCCTTCTTTTCAACTCTCTACTAGGTAGCAAGAACTGTTTTGGGAGCTTAAGCTTCAGGTAGAACGGGATAAAAAAGTGACAGGCGCTTCAGGGATGCTAGGAAAGCTGGGTATACCAACTCGCCACCTGCCAGGCAGGCTGAACTATGACCCTTGCTCCTCGTAAAACCATTTGGCCGGCAAATCCAGAAGAGGGAGCCGCCACATGTAATGGTAATGGGTTAGGTATGAACGAAGATTCCAAAATGTAGAAAAGTCGAGGGGAAGAGTGTCGTAAGTGGGCAAGGGAACTGACCACGGACTCACGTAGTGCTTAGGTGGTGGGGGATGGGAAAACGGTTACAGGAACTATAAGTGTGGGGGACATGGAGAACGTTGGGGGAGGGTCAAGGACGAAGGACAAGGGTCATTTTTTGAACTTCGAAACACAGCATCTCTAAAAGGCTGAATGTCGCAGGCACCAATCATATTAAAATGCCTTCACTATAGCCATTAGGACAGACATATCCCAGTAACAGAGCGGAGGGAGCCGAGCTGTAATTTGCTAGTGCAGGGTTCTGATGGATGAACTCGGAGGACCTATGAATGCCAGGCAGGAGTTCAGAGTCAGTCTGAGGTGAGGTAACAAGATCTGAGGTGAGGCAGGGCCACAGCTATAAGCATACGATAGTTGTTACCCCGGCAATTTAGATTAATTTTAACTGTAAAAATTACTGATTTACAACATAATCAGAAATCTATGGGCCCAAAATGCATTTTAAATCTTTTCATTTCCAGGGTCCAAAAGGAATCATTCTCATGATTCAAGAGGTTGAAATTCCAGTTTAAACGTTGAGAAGTCCTGTTCTGGTTGGAAGGGTAATTTTTCAATTAGTTTGACAGGAGGAGTCAGTGAACTCGAACACAGAGTGAGAGAAGCGATGTCGTTTGAACTGCAGAGAAACGGTGAATTTTCTAATACTTCCCTCAGACCTCCAGCAGAGCAAATCTCACCTGCACATTCTCGGTTGGGTGCTGGAGTCCAGCTCCGGCGGGGTTCAGGTCCCCAACGAGGAGGTGTGGAGTCAGCAGAGGCTCGCACAATCTGAGAGTGAATCAGGAGCGCTGGTTTGCTGCAGAAAGGCTACACCTTTTACTCTCTATGTTTGCATAGTAGCTGAATAACAGGTAACGCTGAAAACAATGATTCCAAGAGATGTGTAATCTTCTCACAGACTGTTTCAAAACTATTTTAGACGGATTTTCCAACATCCTGGAAGAGGTAATCAACTTTATTACCATATTTTTCTTTAAAGCAAAACCAGCAGGAAGCTTAGCGGGCGTCTAAGCCTTTATTTTTTCTAAGACCCAGCAACCCCGCCAGGTGCTCCTTTACATCCCCTCCTGCAGGCTGTCCGCCTTTGTGCTCAGGAGGTCCCAGACATTGAGTCCTGAGAAACACACCCTTCTGAGCAATTTTCATTCCTCAAGAGGCAGTGTTTGCACAATAAGCATTGAGCTGTTTCCTACTTGGGTTCCTGTGTGCCTTCCTCTTACAGTATGGGCCTGCTCTCCTCCTTCTCTCACCAAAGGAAAGGTCCTGTATCTTACTCTTCTTTCATTAGCCTACCATCCTCCTCAGTGGCTGCTGCTCTGTATAGTAGAGGGGGATCAAGTCAGTCTTAACTTCTTAACAGAATCTGGTTCTCTGGTTCTCGTAGGGATACCATTCATCCTGTAAGCCGGGGAATCCGTTGCGGACACTATCCTATACTCAGAAACTGAACTCTTGCCCTAACTGCCAAGGCCTCAGACTCTGGGTTCCCATTGTTTCTGTCAATTGTGTGCTTTCGTCCTTGGGAGTAGGTGTAAGTGCCTAGGAGTTCCTGGAACCATCTTTCAGTTAATAAATCTTTAACGCCTCTACTGTTGGTGCCGAGGGTACAATGGGGATTTGCGTGTGGGAGAAGGCAGGGTTTTCACCCTAAAGAGTTACAGGATGGTGGAGACTTTTTTCAAAGAATTATTTTGTTTAGAGACATTGCTATTGCTTACTTTTACGCCCTCTACCAAAGCTCATACAGCATTTCCCAAAGGAAAAAGCATAAGGAACTCCCATAACACAGTAAAATCAAAGATAAAGGTGAAAGGACGCTGCAGAACTGTGGTCCGCAGTCCTGATATGCTGGAACTTTGTCCAGCAGCGGTGGTCAGCATGTGGTCTATACCAGTTGAGGATAGTTTATAAAAATGTGGAAATCTCTCAAAAAGTATGTGTGTGTACATGCATGTGTGTGTGTGTGTGTGCATGCATATGTACGTGTGTGTGTGTGTGTGTGTGTGTGTGTGTGTGTGTGTGTGTGTGTAGTTTGGGAACTGGTTGGTTACAGAAGTATCTCAGATAATTGAGCAGGAAGCACAACCAGATCTCTTGAGATGGGGCACAGGACTAGACAGCTGCCTTCCTCCTCCTACTCCTTTCTCTTCCTTTTCCCTCTCTCTCCCCTCTGGGGTGGACACACTGAACTGCCAAGATGCCCATTCAAGAGTGCAGGACTTATTGTCAAGGGGTACCATGAGAAGAAGGCTCGGACACTTGGTACCTTTGCAGGTGGTTTTGGCAAAGCAACAGCCTTGCCTGAGCCCATGCTTCCTTCCAGGAATAGCCTTCTTGCACATCTAAGGAGACTACAGATTTATAAAAGTGAGTTCTCTTGCTCCAGCTTGGGGCTACTGAAAAGAGACATTTCAGTTCCAGAGTTCACGACAGAGCTGTCAGCTAGCATCACGTTCCTCCGCCTAAGCCTGCTTCCGTTCCCTCCTTCTCAGATGTTGACTTTGAGAATACTCCCCAACAAAGCTCCCGAAACAGGTTTACAGTCTGGTTATCAGGGAGCCCACCCTGGCATGCCATGCCTCTTCGTGCCTCTGGCATTGCTCTTCCCTGCCTGACTTTGTGCCCTCCCCTCTCCCCCTCCCTCCTCTCTCTTTGTTCTGCTCTTTCCCACACACTGTGCAGCCTCTCAGTTCTGCTTCCCTTCTAACTCTCTCCACCAGAGTCCTGGTGCATTGGCCATGACAACTGTTCTGAGATCGTGGGATTGGCCATGACAACTGTTCTGAGATCATGGCTTCGGCCCCTTGGTCATTATCATGGTAGCATAACCTCCTGAGAGCCCACTCAGACTCCCATTTCCAGTCCACGCACTCATTCCATAGCAATTGAGACCAATGATCAGCGAGAGCTTATGTATATACTCTCGAGAGGACTATCCTTAGTGGACTGAAACCTGTTCTAAAGTTACCCCAAAGTGATTCTCTGCACTCTTGGGCTAGTGGTACAATCCGTGCTCTTGAGTCCCCATGGGATGGGTCCCGCTGGGATGAGGCTGAGACCAGGCATCTGTCTTTACCCAGCATCCTCACCTCTCCCTTGTTGCTCCTTACATCGTCAGCAAACCCCTCTGCTTCTAGAAACCCCGATTTAAGATTGTCACCTTGCAAATCTGGTGCCTGTGTTAAAAGTCCTAGCCCCTGTGGTCCTAGTTCCAAATATTCAAGAGAGATAACTGACTTGGAGTGTACCCAGATCACAGTCATCTGTGGCTAGAGGGGGCTAGAGTTGTACCTCAGTAGGATCTGTCTCCCCACTCTTTTCTTGCCTGTCCACAACCCCACATATAAGTTGCAGAGTGAAAAGCTGCAGGACAACACCTTATGACAGAAGATAGACACGCCTCGATGACAGTCTGAATTCAACCAGCTCACCCCCCCAGCTCCGTGTTTCAGGCTTTAAGGTACATTTCTAACACCGCACAGTCAGCAGACTGGGGATGCACAGACTCTGCGTTCAGGAACAATGCTTGGTACATGGTAAGAACACCAAAATGGTATTAAGAAAGAGGTAGCTACCGTTAAAAGGTAGAGTAAAATCCAAAAATTACATAATGTGCCAGGGGTGGAGTCTACCAGGCAACTACTGTGTGGAGAGTGTTCACACAGGCCATTCTGTCCCACGTGCTTCATTGACCTTCTGACGACTGCAGATGTAAAACAAATCACCCCAAACATATCCATTTTAAAACAACCACTTTATTATTCGCATAGAGTCCAGATCACGAATTTGGGCAGGGATATCGTGGATGGCTTGCTGCTCTCTAATGGCTGCCCTTTAGGTGGAAAGGTCTGATGTCTGGTAGGAACTTGACCGCAGGGTCTGGAGCTGTAGGCTTCACACGGACCGGTGGTTGATGATGGCTGTTGGATGTAACACCAGCTGGGCCTGCTGACCAGAGCACCGAGAGGTTTGGTTTCCGACACAGAACAATGGCCTCTGGTTAGTAAGACTTCTTATGCAGATGTTCTGGGCTCTGCAGGCAAGTGTCCCAAGGCAAGAAAGAGTTCATGGTTTTTATGACTTAGCATGGAAGCCAAACTATCACTTTCACCATATTCAACGAATTAAAAGTCACCAACCATTCAGGTAAATTCGAAGCTACCTCTTAATGAATTTGGGACAGGGTCTCACGGGCATGGGGGTTCGAGGTGTGGTAGGGGCTATTTAGGGGAAATACCATCACAGGTTTTCTTATTTACTCCTCTTCTCCTCAGAAGTAGGTATCGTTTACAAATGAAGATGTGGGCCCAGGTGCATTAAGTACCTTGCCTATTGCAGAGCCAGTGCGTGGCAGAGCTGGACTTCAACCCAGGCTGTACAATGCAGTTATCCTCCAGCAGCTTATGATGTCACTTATCAGAACAAAGGAAAATGCATTTCCAAGGCCAGTGAAGGATCAGGTGTTAATCTTTCTCTGCCCTATAACTCTGAAGCCAGATCTAATATCTTTCTATGTGGCTAGTAAAATTCTGTTTTTGTGCATGATGACCCAGGTGCTGCTTCTTTGGAGACTGTGTGATTAATATCGAGACCCATGATGCCTCAGACTTATCCTGGGCAAAAGACGCTGCTGTCTGCCTATCTCCATCCAGTGGGAACATAGCAAATTCAAAAGCCCTCCATAAGGCAACACACAGCCAGTTTATGCCACCAATGTCTTCCTACACGGCTCCTTCTGCATCTTCCCCTTAAGTCAAAGAGTATAACTTCCCCAAAGTTGCTCTGATTATTCCCATGATACTCAAAATCTAGGATTTTGAGATGATTCTTCCCACTCATTGCTTAATCTTTAGATGTTTTCGTATTTTTATTCCCCTGCCATTCTTTTTTCCAAGACTGCAGAGGCCAAGCATCGCACCTTCCTCCTGTATTAATTGTCCACAACCACACTATATTCTTACAAGTAGCCAATAAGTACTAGGTAGTTCAGAGGGACCTGTGGGATTTATTGTAAGAGGTGTCCCTCGATTTTCCACCGAAAACTCTTTTTGTGCTGGGGATTGAACTCAAGAGTTTTACGCTTGCCACACCAATACTTTTCCATGAAACTATATCCCCAGCCTTTAAGAAGCAATTTTTGAGGGCCTACTATGTACATAACAGGCATTGTGCTAGCTACTAATGACTCAGGTGATCCAGAAGCAAGAATCTAGAAAATCAAACGCTAGCCTTGTGGGCGCTGTGTGGCAGGTCAGTTACAGCAAATCCAGTGTCTAGAAGCAAAATATCCTCTGCCAGATAGAGAGGCCTCCGGAGGCAGCAGGTTGGAGGCACATGCTCTACATAAAGTTACAATCTACCAGCTGTCAGGCGACTCTAGAGCTAGATATTTAAAAAGTCGGATGGGGGCTATTCGATCCTAAATTTTAAATTTCTTCTATAAAATGGCTGAGTGGTATTTAGTCCATCCAGACTATCAGGTAGGACAGGATGGTCTTCCTTTTCATTGCAGGTTAGCCTTAAAATAATAGACAAGCTCTCCCTCTCTTTGAAGGGCGTTACCCTCTCACCTTTGAAGTGTCCCTAAAAGTCGTAACTTCTGAGATTCAAGATCCACTGATAGAACCTGGATAAACATGTTTATAAATTATGGGAAATCATTTTCATTCGTTATCTTTACTCAATGTCATACCGTAAATCCTTGATCCAAATATAATCCTAGTGTATAAAACTATTTCCTCAACACACAATCAACAAGAATCAAACAGCTCTTGTAAATAATTACCTTTGGGATATGAAAGAAAGTGTAAACATTTTATTTGGCAGTTGTTTCGGGACGCGTGAATAAATAAATGGAAAAGTACATATGAATATTTCCTCTTGGAGTAACAGATACCATTAAACGCTTATTTACACTGCAAAGAACAGTTACGTAATGAAACTTTGTCTTATAAAAGGTAACTTCCCACACCACTGGACTGGACAGTTAAGGATGGTGATTCTAGTAGTATTGGCTTTAGCAGTCTCAATGTTGAAAGGTAATTCATCCGCAAGTGTGATAAGAAGAGTCATCATGCATTGAGTTCATCCAGGTCACACGCACTGTAGAAAGTTTCCGATGGCAGCCATGGAATTTGGTGTCTCATGCGCTTAAGTCAACTATGACATGTTTGTAAATCTGTGTGTTTCCCTTAAAACTGGAAGCGAAGAGAAAATTACGCTTGTTAATGGACACGTGCGTGAATGATCTGGGTGCCTGAACATTTAACTCCTGAAACTTCACAAACTTGGCTTTCTCTGCATCCCAGTTATACACTTGAGTAAAGGAGTAATCGCTTCCCAGAATTGCATATTGGTAATTATTTATCTGAAGAGGCTGGAACACCATGGATCCTCGAGATGGCATCCTCTGAATGTCCTGGAAGGAGGAGCCGCCCCACTTCATGACTTTGGAGTCGCCAATGAATCTGGTCAAGCAAATGTACACATCACCTTTCACAGAGAAGTGCTTCACTGCATACACATCCTCCATGTTGGGAATGTCAGTCTGGTTAATGAATAACTGTGTTGCTTTGCTCCACTGGTAAATAACAGGGCGCTGAGAACTACTGGACAGGATCAAATGAGGTGTTCTGAGGGTCAATGGTGGTCTGGCTATTTCTAGGTATTCCACATCAGTATCCCTGTACCAAGCATGTAAGGATTGGTGGGAGTAGAATCCGTTTCCATTCCATTTGTAAATGGTAGTAAAGCCAGCTTTGGAACTGTCAGCAACTACAAAGTACCAGTTGTCTTCAATCTTGAATGTTTCGATGTCATTGGGTTTTCGAATTTTGAGAACTTCAATATCTTGGATTTTTATGAATTTGTTTGCAAAGCCATCCCGCTTATAGATATGAGAGCCACCAAACAGCTGGGCCACAATGACATAGAGCTGAGTGTCAATGACTATGGGCTTGCACACCACAGTGGACGTGCCTGGGGAAAAAACAGATGAGACATTAGATGTGTGGCCACCCTCTTTAGAACATGTAAATCAGTGGTTCTCAACCTATAGGTCATGAAAAGGAGGTTAAATAAACCTTTCACAGGGGTCGCCTAAGACCATTGGAAAAATACAGATATTTATGTTACGATTCATAACAGTAGCCAAATTATAGTTATGAAGTAGCTAAGAAAGTAATTTTATGTCTGGGGGGCCATATATCATGAACTGTATTAAAGGGTCACTGCAACCAGGACGGTTGAGAGCTACTGATGTAAATACACAGGCTGGGGTTGGAAACTTCCACAGAGATCAGCCTAAAAGAAGAAACTCCCTTGGTTAATTAGGCAGGACTAATCTCCAAGACTAAAGCAGCATTGTCCTCAGGATCTGGGTCTTTATAACCACAGGGGCTTGTTATGAACAATGCCATTGTCATGTCGCCGGCTCTAGACTTAAAAGACACACAGAACATAAAAGACCAGAATTCTTTCCTTTCACTCCCTGCACTCCTAAGTCTTGTTTTCCCTGACATACCTGATTTAATTTCTCCCTTTGTAATTGAAAGCTGCCATTTCTGAACATACGCTTTATTAAAACATTACATTATTCCAATAACGTTGAGTTAAATGCTATCTTCCCTTTCCTTATCTTTGGGTGTGCGTGCATCTGTTTGCTTTCTGAGACTGAGTTTTGCTATGTTGTGACTAAGACTGGGATACCTCGGATCCACGCATCTCCAACTTCTCCCTCTCAAATGCTAAGGGTAAATATGTGCACTGCCTTTCTTTCTTTTTCTCAGTGATCAAAGCCATCTGGACTCAGAGGGGCTAAGTTCTGCTACCAAAAGACAGAGCTGTGATTCAAACACGGGCCTATCAGACTCTTTGGTTTGTTTATTTATTTTTTTCTTTTCTTTTTTTTCGGAGCTGGGGACGAACCCAGGGCCTTTCGCTTGCTAGGCAAGTGCTCTACCACTGAGCTAAATCCCCAACCCCTTTGTTTATTTATTTAGACAAGGCCTCGCTATATAGCCTTGGTTGGCCTGAAAGTGTTTACTGCAAACCTTGTTGATCTGGAACTTTGGAATACTGGCTGTAGGAGAAAAATAAAAAAGGCAGAGGAACCCTTGTGAGAAGGGAAAGAGGAAGAGGGCACTGCTTAAAATCATTTAGGGAAAATAAAGGGTTGGCCAGTGACCTATGTTAGTGTCTGTTAGCTAAGAGTATTACATTTACAAATACAATACTATCTCCTAGAAGGAGTTTAATACTTGGAAATCCAAAGACCTACAGAGCAAATCTACCCCAGACTTTTCTGATTATAGCTCTAGGGCTCTGAGGGAAGGAGTCCCACAGGAAATCTTTCTACAAAAAGAAATCGAGACTCGTGTGCGCTCATGTATGTGTGTGCGTGCATGTGTATGTTGCACATACACCAAACATGTTACCAACTAAGCTATCTCTCCTGCCCCTACTTGCCACTTCTTTCAGAACTAAAGTTATTGGGTAACCTACAGAGGATGACAACATCTCTGGGGTCAGTTTTCTTTTTTACCCAGTAAGGGTTAGAATGTGTTAGGGAGGCCACCAGATTTCATCTCAGGTGCCCATGTTGCTGGACAGAGTGATTGTGACTGCTTGGTGAGCTTGTGTTGAGAAGAATTCAGTGGCTACATATGTATTCTTCAAGAAATAATGTCACAGGCAGGCAGTGCTGCCTGTCCATGGTGGAGAGACTAGCAACCATACCATGCTTTATTTGTGGTCTGCATGGTTTGAATATGTGTGAATTCACAAACTCGTACTGAAATGAAATCCTCAGTGGAACAAGATGAAGACACAAGACTTCTAGGAAGTCATTAAATCACAGCAATGGAGTCCTCATAAAAGGGCTTGAGAGAATTGTTTTAATCTTTTAGTCTTTCCTGTAGCCCTGTGCATCCATAGAAAAGAGGCTAGATATCTTTGAAGAAGAAAGCAAGTTCTGACAAGACACTGATTCTGTTGCACTTCCCAGCTCCCAGATCTGTGAGAAATACATTTCTGATATTTATAAGTAACCCAGCCCAAGGCATTCCATTACAGTACCAGGACCAGGCTAAACTATCATCTAAGGCAAGCCTTCTGAAAATCTACAAGCCCACAACTCATTCCTTTCAAGTTCTAGTCTGCAGTGTCATCCACAGCAAGCTGAGCATGGTGACACATGCATGTAATTCTAATGCTTGGGCTGAAGCAGGAGGGTTGTGGGTTCAAGGCCAGCCTTGATGACACAGCAAGATCCTGACACAAACAGTGTAATGTGAACACATCAGATGACCTCAGCTTAGACAGCACAGAGGCTGCTACACATTGGAAAATCCACGAAGAAAGAGAAGCTTGACCTTCCTAAAAAAAAAAAAAAAAGAAAGAAAAGAAAAAAGAAAGAAAGAAAGGACTATTTGGATATCTGATAATGGATGGGTTTATGACCACTGGAAAAATCTAATTAATAATTATAACCCTTTGTACTTTGTCTAGTGCTAAGTCTTCTGCCCTCCTTTGCTGGCCTTCACAATCTTTTTTGCTTCTGCTTCCTGAGTTCGGATTACACAAGTGTGGCACCAAGCCAAGCTAATGATGGCCTTTTATAAGAAGGTCTGGGTATTCTTAGGAGCAGGC
The DNA here is from genome assembly GCF_021556685.1 of Rattus norvegicus. Taxonomy (NCBI): domain Eukaryota; kingdom Metazoa; phylum Chordata; class Mammalia; order Rodentia; family Muridae; genus Rattus; species Rattus norvegicus. The sequence goes on along the minus strand of NC_141534.1, from coordinate 248,834,209 downwards.
TTTGAGATGTTAGAAAACAACTGCTTTCAGAACTCTTTTGATTGATACTTTACAATTTTAAAAACTGTTGAAATGGGAACAAAACTTAAGGGTTCTCCCACCTGGGAACAAATGTAATTTATGAACAAATTAAGAAAAAATGTTGACAACAGGTTTACATACTGCAGGGTTTCTCATAATCTCTGATATGTTTATAATTAATCTCCAAGAGGGAGAGATGACTTACAGATTTATTGGTCTACAAAACCCTTTTTGTTTCAAGGAATACATTAACATCTTATTTAAAATATGCAACAGAGTTTGAAAGTTGATCTAAAATAGTCTTCCCTACTTAATCACTTACTTTCAATTCAAGCAGATTTAATTATAATTATATAATAATATAATAATTATAGTGATAACCATATTTTTGTATCATATACTCTTATGTCCTTTCTCAGAGCTAGAAACAGGAAATGACTTATTTCCACTTTCTTCCCTTTCCTTTTATTTTTCAAAAGTGCCCCCCTGAGTGTGTGTGTGTGTGTGTGTGTGTGTGTGTCTGTGACGTTATTTGTACATATGTGCATCGAGGATGCACTCATCTATGTGTGCATGTGTGAAGGTCAGAGGTCAGTGTTGGGCACCTTCCTCAAATGCTTCCCTGGTTTGAGACGGGGTCTCTCACTCGACCCTGAGCTCACTGATTGGCCCGACTGGCTACAGCCCCCAGGCTCTCCAATGCAGAACTTACAGAGAGTTGCCTGCCATTATGGCTTTTTACAAGGGTGCTAGAGATCTAACTTAGTTCTTCCTGTTTGTGCAGCAACTGCTGTACCCAGCGAGCCTTCTCCTCAGCCCCTTCGCACACAAAACAGTTTGTCATTTGTTTGAAACAGGGTCTTATTACGTAGCTGAGCTCTGCTTCCTGATCCCATCGGCCTGGCTCAGTCTCCTGAGAGATGAAGTCTCATATGAGTACTACCAGGCTCGGTTTACTTTATCTGCTTATTTTACAGTTAACAACAATGAGGATAGAGTGAAGGCGATGGGTTTATCTAGCCAAACAGTCAGAGAACCTAGATTAGAATTAATCACTGCGATCCAGCACTTTATTCTGAAGAAATATATTCCTTCTCCTAGAGTATATGTTGTATACTCAGTACTATACTACGTTTCTTTTCTTTTCTATTTTTTTTTTTAAGATTTGTTTTATGTATATAAGTGCTCTATCTGCATGTACACCTGTATGCCAGAAGAGGGCATCAGAACTCCTTATAGATGGTTGCAAGTCACCATGTGGCTGCTGGGAATTGAACTCAGGACCTCTGGAAGAGCAGCCAGTGGCTCTTAATGGCTGAGGCATCTCTCCAGCCCCTATGCTATGTTTCTTGAATATATAATCACATTTCCTTACTAACAATCCTGTGAGTTAGATAATACTCTTATTTACAAGGAGAGGAACTAAAGATTTGTTAAAGTTGAGCAGGCAGTCTCAAATCACTTAGTTAAAAGTTGGGATTAACACCAGTAAGACTAGTCGGACTTAGTCTTCATAAACTCCCCCGATTCTGTTGCCCTCTGTCAAAGCAGTTTAATGCTCTAGTCAATATTGTTAGGTTTTTCACACCTGTAATGTTGTCATAATTCCGGAAGGTCTTCTCTACATGGTCCCATTCCAGGAAAATGCATTTTCCAGTAAAAGGCTGAGCAATGACTACATATTCATCATTCAAATAAGAAAAGGTATCTATGGACAGTGACTGGTAAGGCAGGTCTTGGGACTTTGCAAATTCTGCAAAAATAGGAAAAGAAGATGAATAAATGTGAGGTAATACTAATACCTCGCTTCCTGGCTAGATCCCAAATACCCGTAAGTCATATATTTACTTCGGAGAAATAATAAAATGGCAATTCTACAATTTTGAAGCATGTAGAGTTTTAAAGGCTCATAATGTCTCCACACATTAAACCGCTCAAATGGTTCTTAACAAATTAAAAAAAAAATCAATTTTTATACGTGCAAAAAAGGGAGCCTTTTAAATAATTTTCTGCTGTAGAAATGGTTTTCAATACATTACCTGTAATGATACAGTCAAAATCCTTGGGGGAGAGGCTGTTGATTTTACGTTTCTTATACTCCGGTGGTCCTTCGCAGTAGATGTCTTCCACGGTTGCGTTGGTGTGGCCGAGCCATTCCACCAGCCACTTCAGTTTACAGTCACAGTTAAATGAGTTCCCTCTTAGGTCCCTGGAACAGAAACGTCTGCTGCATTTGCAGTACACGGGTCCTGTCATGACCCACGCGTGACGTCAACTCCAGCATTAACCTGCATGAGCTGAACCTCACTGCTTATTCAGTCTGGGCTCAGAAGCTGATTGCACAGCACCCAGAACCTAGTAACCTGGTTTTGTCTGGATTCAATGGTGTCTTAGACTAGAAGAGTAGAGTCAACGGAAATAGCATATGAGTCATATACGTAAGTTGTATTTTTTTTTAAAATAGGGGCACTAAAGATGTGTAAAAAGAAACAGGTATCGTTCATTTTAAACTTTTGTTTACTCTAACACATTCAAAATTTCATCATCTAGATGTGTAATCAATTTAAACATTATCAAGATAGCCTATTGATTAATCAATAGTCTATCCTCTCTCTCTCTCTCTCTCTCTCTCTCTCTCCCTCCCTCTCCCTCTCCCTCTCCCTCTCTCTTTCTCTCTCTCATCTTTGAGGTCCTCTGAATAGTTCATGCTTGCATCTCGATTCTGATGCTAAATTTGCATCAGAAATGCAATGATCTATGCTTAGGGTTCATAAAGTTCATAGTTCGAAAATAGATTCATATACCTAAGTTGTTCCAAATGTAATTATTTTCTAATATAATAAAATGAGAAAATTGCGATTTAAATCTTTAAAAAAAATTAAGGATCTCGATGCATGCTTAGCCTATTAAAAGGCCAGGGCTCGGTCCCTTGGACACAGATAAATAAATAGATGAATAGATGTAAAATGTAAAGTGCTTCATTTGAACTAGCACACACCCCAGGGGCCCCCTGGCTGTGAGTGTCCAGTAGCTACCTCCTTGGGCCTGGAGGACAGAATGTGGTGACTGCTGTCTGATAGTTAATTAAATCCAGTGAGCCACTGGCTTTTCTTCTTCATAGACACAGTTAATCCTGATCCTATTCTGTGGCCTACAAATTCCACTTTAATAAGAAATGACTTCACCACAGAAGAGTTAATGCAGACATAATACCTAGGACAGCCTGTGCCTGGAATAAGCTATATGGCAGAGTTTAAGTTTCCAGTTATGGCCTTGGATCACCAAGCTCTCTTTTTCTCTGCGTCTGTGCTGGTTCTCCAACTTCTTTTCTGGACACACAGAATCCTTAAGATAGGCGCTTCCCACTCTTTATGCAGCACATACATAATTTTAAACACAAGAGTATTTAACTATTTCTTAAAGTCCATGTCCATTAAAAAAAAATCAACAGAAGATCCTTGAAAAGATAAGTTATCATGCATCCTTGTACTTCTGAAATGATTCCTGATTTGGCTTAAACTCATTCTGGGATTCTCGGGGCGGGGGGTCTGAGCCAAATTTTAAGTGTTCCGTTGACAGAGGATGGGAAAGAAGCCCCATCGTGAACTATATTCCAAGTAAGCCACAGGGCATCATTTAACTTTCAAAACATTCCCAGAGTGACCTCATCTCGAGAGTAGCGGCCCTTCTGGGCTCTGGTAAACCAGAGCAGATAACTGATCTGTCAGCTCTCTCTCAAGGAGGTTTCTTGATTCCGGCACTTGCTTGGAAATAAACCAGTTTTCAGGAATTGGGAAAGCGGGCAAGAGAGTGGAGCTGCGGACAACTGCAAAGAACAAAGAAAGGTTTTCATTAGCTTCTCGATTTGAAGCTAAATTCTGGGCTTAGGTGGAAATTCTTAATTCAGAATTTGCTGTTATTAAAAAAAGCTGTTTCAGAGACATGGATATCTATATGCGTATAGATACATATCCTCTCTCTGTGTGTACATATACCATTATATTTACTTTATTAGTTTCATCATGGTACATTTATATTTATTTCATTTCCTCTCTATATTCTATAGCAAACTAAAGCGATAATAAAAAACTGTTCTCACACGTCTTCTCATCTGTTCCTATATTCTGCTCTGTTTATATTTTATTTTATTTATATTCTACTTTATGACATTTAAATGCCCTGCTAATGTTCTGGAAGACATTTAAGGAGAGACTAAATTGCTTTTGGGAGGACTGGGCATATAGAAGTTGCTTTGCTTACAGCAAAATATACAAATTCCTTGAGAAGATCTTTCACTCGGAGGCTTAAAAGTCAAAGTTTGAAAGCTCTTTTGTTTGAAAAGGGGTCAAAAGTAATTAAGTTCATTCCCTTCCTGGGGCTTAAGCCAAATTCCTAGGGATTAAGCCTAGGGTTGTTGTTCAGGCTAATGAGAGAAAAGGCAAACTCCCCTCCCTTCCCCCACTTCCTGCTCCTTTTCTGCTGCCTGACCAACCCATGGGTGTAACCTTTCATCTTACTCTGTCAGTTTCTCAGACTCCTTTATGTTTTTTCTTTGTAGCCCTACTTCCTGGACTTCATGAGAAAAAAAAAAAAAGGGAGAGAGAGAGACTTTGAAATTGTTGTGGAGGTCTTTCCTCTCTAGGCTCCCCCAGTGACCCTTACGATCGCCCCTAAAGACACACTTGGTCAGAGTAATGCCTGGGTACTGTCTATTCAGAGTTTCCTATGCTAAATCACAAAGGCGTTTAATGTAGTCTGTGTAGATGCAGGAGTGACGTCAATGAAAACATTATAATTTTAAAGCCAATTAAAAATACTAATCATCAATATCAGGTCTTATTAATTATTTTAAATTAATTAGCCAGTGATTTCTTAGGTCCTCTTACACATTTGTTAAAGAATCCAGGCCTTTGAAAATGTCTTTTGGGAGTGTCTGGAGATTGTTGTTTGCAAGACTCCTAGGAAAAGAAAAAAAAAAAAGAGTGATACAAAAATGTAGTGAAAATTCAATAAATGCATTTATGATAAAGCTTACTTATAAGTTCTTTTTAAAAATCATTTTCAGTCTGTTAAATTGTGGGAATTCAAACCCAAGACAAGCAACTGAGATTCATATTTAATATACTAAAGTGGACCTGGTCTCCAGGTTCTCCCAGCATCCCTCAGTTCCTTCTTGGCATACCCTACCCTCGACTTCCCAGCCCAGGACTCGGCTTGCCCTCCCTAAGAGGCTCTTTCTTATATATTGGTCCCACTTCTCTCTGTGGTCCCTTTTCTCTCTTTCTTCTCCCCTTCCTCATGGACACTTCTCTGGCCTTCTTCCTTGGGACCAGTGAACTGGCCTCAGAGCTGTTTCCCGATAGACCTGCCTTTATATACACTTTATAATCTGACTTGAATTGGCTCATTTCACACAAGGAGAAATAACTTATATTACATATATAGTACTTTTATTTCCCAAGATACTACTCAAATTTCTGTTGTTGAATTTTCAATCTCTGACCTCTTCCCTTCAATATCCACTCGGCACTGACGTAACACTTGATACTTCTTGATATCGACTTAAGGCAATAGCAACATTGAACCATCAGCAGAATAGTGCTTGGGTGTCCCTCTTAGAATTCATAACCCGAGACTCCTCTGCAGAGAGAGGTCCAGCCTAGTGGATGCTTCCCAAGCGATGCCTGACTACACCAGATGATAATGTCCACCTCCAAATGCCCTTCCTCTTTTGGCTGGGACTTTGATTTCCTTCCTTCCTTCCCCAATCCAATCCCTTGCTTCAGAGAGCAGCTAAACTCCCAATCCCTTTGCCTTCGTGTGCTTTCTTCTCTCCAAAGTGTGTTCCCTTGTTTCTGGTTTTCCATTTCTGCAAAAGGCTTTCTCACTATGTCCATCCTTCCTCTTTAATTATTCCCTTCTCTTGACTCTTACCCTGTCATCACACAATTATTTTCTTTCTCTTCTTAGTCACTGTTACGCAAATAACTAGAATGCGTCTGCTAACTAAGGGTTACCAACCAGAAGCCAGAATACAGTGCTGCTAGTAACAAGGTAAGAGAAATGTATGCACACGACAGAAAAGTGAACATGAGTGATCAAGTTCTGGAGACGGCACAAGGTACTGACACTTTTGGGGTTTTGCTAGCATGTTTGATTTATTCTCACAATAGCATTTAAGTCTAGAACAGAAGGGGCCTTTTGTTGGTCTCAAAAGCCCTTGAAAAATCCTCTCGACTTCCTTTTAAAATATTCTTCTAGGTTCTATCTCTCTTTTACTTCCTCTACTTAAATATGAGATTTTTTTTCACATTCGAGCATTCCTGACTTTTTAGAACTTACTTTAAAGCTCGTTATGCTGTTTGTTGGTTTTAGAAATCACTACTAGATGGCATAATTTTTTTTTTCAGTGAGCTATGGAATGTAAGAATGGGAAACAAATTAGGATGTTTAGGTCTCCATGACAATGGGTTTGGTGATGAAGGGCATGGCTTTGCAGTCAGTTTGAGCTGGGTGGAAATCAGAACTCTACCACTTTGTAGCTGGATGGCTTCTGTTCTGCATCCTCTCTAACAAACATACCATGGTGGTATTGAACATCTGCTACAGGTCCATGTGCACAGCCTTGGTCCTCAGCCTCTGTTGTGTTATTAGAAAATGGTAGAAATGTTAAGAAGTGGAGCCTAGTGGGAGGTCACTTGGGCTGTGTCCTTGAAAGAAGACTGTGACTGGTCCTAACCTGTGCTGGTTAGGTTTTGTTAACTTGACCCGAACCAGAGTCACCAGAGAGGGGGGAACCTCAATTGAGAAAATGCTTCCATCCGATTGGCCTGTAGGCAGGCCTGTGGGACATTTTCTTGATGGATGATTGATGTGGAAAGGCCCAGTCTACTGTGGGCAGTGCCATCCCTGGGCAGGTGCTCCTGAGATGGGTGAGAAAACTGAGAAACAAGTCAACAAGCAGCATGGCTGGCTTCCACTTCAGCTCTTGCCTTCAGGTTTGGCTTCCCTCAAGAGACTATGATTCAGGAGATGTAGGCCAAATAAACCCTTTTCTCTTCAAGTTGCTTTTGGTCGTGGTATTTATCACAGCAATAGAAAAGTAACCAACGCACTTCCCATCTCTCTCTGTTTTCTGAATGTTAAGAGTTTAACTCCTCAACATATGCCCACCATGATGTGCTGCCATAGGCTCAAACCAAACATGAACTGAAACTTCTATCGGTGGGAACAACAGTATCTCATCTTGAATATTGTTAGAACAAGAGAAATGAAAAAGAAAGAAAGAAAACAAGATAGCCTAGGATAATATTTAGTATCAAGATTGCTCTTTAAAATGGGAGTGGAGAGACGAAGGGGGAGTGCAAGGGAAAGGGCAAAGGCTCCTGTGTGCATATTGTCCAGGAAGTCATTTTTGGAAAATGGACTGCAGGAATGTACTGTCATGGCCGTCCACACGTAGCAGCAATGATGAGCAATGTGAAGGTTAGTTACAGACAAAAGGATGGCACTTTGATGAAGGTTTGATGAACAGTAAGACTGAGAAAGTTGGACTAAGAGAGGAAATAAGCCTGAGTCACAACAAAGGCTTTCCTGTCTGTTCAGCCTTGGACTGGATTTCAGATCGCTTTTCTGGGTCTCTGGGAAGCCCCAGAGCCATCAGGTCGATTTAGAGGAGCAGAACACAGGCAGAGAGGTGTGAGCAGAGACTCACCAAGGAACCGAAGAGTCTGGGAATAACTTTACAGAAAACTGAATGGATTCTGAGGAAGAGCGTGTTTCTAGTGCAGCTTGAATGGGAAGTGGAGAAAAATACATCTCGGGCTCAGGAGGGGATCAGCAAACTGGTAAACTCGAGGTGGGTTAGAGAACTACCCAAGGGCCAGTTAAGAGTGTTTAACAATTCCCAGACGAGGAGAAGGTGGAAACCTTAGCCAGCATTCCATTGCATAAGCAAGGGAAGATCTTTCATCTGCCTTTGTCTTTGACTGTGCAGAACTGGAAACAACTGGCATCTTTTTAAATAAGGAATTGTGTAAACAAACAATGGTTCACAATTAACACAGACTATTTCGTAGATTCACAAAAGGGGGCCCAATCCCGATGCATTACAAAATGCCTAAGTGAAAATAAATATGGAAAAAGTGTGTATAGTCCAGGCAGAGAGAGGATAGAGGTCTCAAGATGTACAGAAGAATCTTGTGGAGATTGAGAAACTGTTGGTTGAGTGTCCTGTGCCCTGAGAGAGCCAGCAGCGAAGAGAGCTCAGGACCTCCTGGATCCACCACAGGCACCTGAGGGCTTCAGAGAGACTCTCCACAGAGGACAGACACCTAGGGCATCAGGCTGGGGCTGCTAAGGAGAAACAGCTCTTGGCAGTTTGCTCAACATTTGTTTTTTACCCAAAAGGGTGAAGAGAATGAGGCCTGGGCCCTATTACGTAGCTGGGACATCTATAGAGCCTGAGAGAGCACTGTTTGCTTTAAGACTAGGCTTCCACTACGGTAGTTAGGATTATCTGACCCTTCATATTCTACCTCAGTGTCAAGTTTTCCAGTCTGTATTACATTTTCTCGGCACCCCCACTCCCCCCAGCCTGCCTCCAGCCAGCTTTACAGAGAAACAATTTCACATTGGTCTCATACTTGGTCTCTTCGTTGGGACACTCTGGTAAGAGCAAGAGTTAGATCGGATCCAGACTTTAATACTAACCATGAGAATACTTCTTAGGACTAAGAATAAGAAAAATTTGGAGTAAAAGAGAAAGAGTCTGGGGACAGAGGTGGCCTTCAGAGGTGTCAGTTGACTTTCAGTTGGGATGAGCAGAGGAACAGTAGGTTCTTGCCTTGACCCAAGCCTGCCTCCATCAGATTCACTATAAGACTCCCAGATCAGCTCCAGAGTGCAGTGCAAACTGGTGTGAGCAGGGAAATGGGGGGGCAGGCTTGAGTTTTGGAGGCTTTCTATGAAGCCAGTTCCTCTTGGGTCAGAATGATCTACAACTCCTAATCTTGCTCCTAAATCACATCTCCATACCTTCCCCTGTGAAAGGCTTATGGCTTCATCTCTAACAACAGTCAGATGATTCTGGAAGCAGTGCTTTAAGCCACATGTGCTTAGGAGTCACTACCTCTGACAAGGGACTTTTCTAGGAAGTCCAAAGACACGGAGTGTCAGGTGGGGCTAGTGGACTACAGAAGACAGGACCGTGAGAGACTGAGGAAAGCATTTCCTCACTGCTAGCTACTCCTTTGATTGTTCTGATTTGAGAGCTCAAAGAATGTCATCTATATATACCTTCAAATGAATAAAGAATGTGGAAAGGCAGTCAGGGAGGGAGAGAGTCAGGGAGGGAGAAAGCCAGGGAGGGAGGGAGGGAGGGAAAGAGGGGGAGGGAGAGGAGCAACAAGGAAGGGAGAGAAGCAGGGGGGGGGGGAGAAGGAGAGGGCCAGGGATGGAGGGAGAGGGGTAGGCTGGAGATAGGGGGAGAGAGTAGGGTGGGGAGAGAGGAAGAGGGGCAGGGATGAAGGGAGGCAGGCAGGAGGAGAGGGAGAGGGGCAGGGAAGGAGGGAAAGAATAGGAAGGAGGGAGGGAGGGAGAGAGGGAAGCAGGGAGTCCGCAGTGGGTGAGAGGAAGCTCTCTTATCTAGACACAGCAAAGAGCAGATACCACTTCTCCAGGATTCAGTCGTGTGAGCTTATCCCCAAAGACATTATTGAAAATTAAACCATTTCCTAGAGATACCGCCAAACCCAGGCTAATTTCCCACCCTCAATACCATTAGCATAGGATTTGGGGAGATTATACTCTTTCATGAGCTTAAAGGTGCAAATCTTACTCAAACCATAGTGGCCTATTTAACGGTTAAGATCTGAATAGTTGGTATAGATTTGAATTTTTCAAATGAGGATGTATTTTTTTTTAAATTTGGAATAAAAGAATAGCTTGTGAGCAATGACAATCAATTTGCTAAATGCTCTTCTTGATTTCTGGTAATACTCAGTGGCCCTTTCAGTAACACTGAACTGTCACTGTGGCTGTGGACCTGTGGGGCCAGGACTGTTTGCACAGGTATGCGGAAGTATTAGAGGGTAAGTGTCTGCGGTCTGTCTGTTGTGGAATAGCTGCTACGTGCTGAGAACTGCCGGGGACAGGACGGATGTCTGCAATATCTCAAAAGCAAGGATACCCCTGTGTTCCAAATCAGTTAAGAAGTCTTCGTGTTAGCCTTAGTGTTGACAGGCTTGTGAGGATGTAGTGCCGTATCGTGAATAAAGGGGGATTTCTGCCACCTGTCTCCTTAGGTTCAAAGCCTGGGGCAGGTCATTAGCCCTCCTGTTTCCAGATTACTCATAGGTAAAATGATGGTGTTAGTAATCTGTAAACTGATGGTGAGGGCTGGGAGTGCAGCTTGGGAAGTAGAGTGCTTGCCTAGGATGTAGATCAGTTGCTAGGATGCTTGACTAGCATGCGCAAATCCCCGAGTTCAAGCCCCAGCACTGCATTAACCAGGCATGGTGATATATGCCTGCAATCCCATAACTTGGGAGGTAAAAGAAGGAAGATGGGAAGGCTTAAGGTCACGCTTGGCTACGTAGTGAATTTAAGCCCATATATGGGGACATAAGCCCCCTTGACTTGAAAAGAAAGAAAAGCAATACCTCTGTCTGTCTGTCTGTCTGTCTGTCTATATCATCTGCATCTATATCTGGAACCCAATTGCTCTCAGAGTATCGCTGGTGATCTTGTCCAGAGTTGCTCCAGTGGAAAGGACAGTGAGAAACACTGCAGTGGGAACGAGGGGTCAGCTAGCACATCTCGGGTATGAGTAATCAAGAGGAAAGGAGGCCCCAAAGTTGAGTGATGAGGGCTATTAAGTTCCAGTTAATTAACTATAACTGTCCACTGACAGCAAGGCGAGCCAGATACTCGAGAACACCTAGCTCTCAAGCTTGTTTGGAGATTAAATGGGTGAACAGCTGCACAGCGGTGAGCGTGCATCCACAGGGAGATGCTAACACATCAGTCCTGGATTAGGGCTGAAAATGCACAGTGTCCTGTGCCCTGTCTGCATTTTGCATCAAACTAGAATATCAGCATGTGAAGCTGCAGGTCGCTAGAGACACGAGCTCAAGTCGAGGATGGTTGCAGGGCGGGTGGGAGCATCCCAGATGGCTGTGGGTGTTGCTTTCTTAGCAGCACAGCTCTTCGGCACTGAAACAAATGTGCTGTCTGATCCAGTCTAGTTTGCCATAGCGGCGATTTTCCAGTAGGTTCCATTGCCACAATCAAAGGTTTTCTCAGGCAAACCATGAGAAAGAACACTAAGGCAGATGGAATGATGGGATGCCTGCCTTCCAGAGTGCCTGATGCTGGTCGGTTAGCCTCAAGGCAACTAGGCGTTCAATGGAGGCAATATCCCAGGTGATCTGAGCCCTGGGCTGTAGGTGCACTCTAAAGTGAAGCTACACTTTTGAGAACCCCTATCGGCCCTGAAACTGTCACTATGGAAAAACTGGGGGATGATGAGATGAGGGCATTTGTGAAAGCAGTTCCATAGAATGGGAAGGTGATGGTCTCAGTCATGGACATCCACAGTGCTGTGTGCTTTGTTCCTAACTCTGTGTCTTGGTACAGAGAAACACACACTACAGATCCCTTGCCACAAAACACCATATGCTGCTACCTTTGAATTTGGCCAATAAAAAGGCCATCACCAGAAGTGAGCCACTCGGGGTTGGGTATTTAGCTCAGTGGTAGAGCGCTTGCCTAGCAAGCGCAAGACCCTGGGTTTGGTCCCCAGCTCCGGGGGGGAAAAAAAAAAAGAAGTGAGCCACTCCCAGTGCCCTAGCCTCGAACTTCCCCAAGCTGTGAACTGAATCCCCCAATATTTAATTAGCATTATAGACGTATCCCCATATAATAATAGGACACTCAGAATAAAACAATTCAGAGAGAGTCTTAATACTTTTATAGGAGCCAAATTACCAAAATATGCTATTACACCTGGCTATTTTTTAAATTGTGCTTTCTGAGGCTAGAACTTGGGATGCCAGGCACATAAGCATCTTAGTGACTGAGTTATCTATAGTGATCTTCAAATAGTCTGTAAATGCCCTTACAGAAGTAAGCCTAGCAAGACAAATATACAAAGGGATACAAGTTCATTGTTTCTTTAGGAATGGACCCAGTCTTTGCAGCCGGTTTAATATCAGGCCAGAGTGGAAGGAGTTTGTTCTAAATGTGTTCATCCAGCCTTACCTCTCTGAGTTTGGGGAATGGGAAGGAATAAGGGTGGGGCTCTTGTCTTCAGGATTTCTTTCATTTTTTTCAAATATGTATTACATGTTTATATATATAATATATATTTAGTATATATATTATACTAAATAGTATCTTAATGTTGATCCTATAAGAATTACTAAAATTACATTAGGAACTATTAAGCACTTTTATGATGGGACTGCTATTAAGTCCTTTCTGATGACAAAATCCGCAAAGAGAACTCTGCCAGTCTTCCTGTCATGAGTTAATTGCTTCTGAGATAGCAAGAAGGCATAGAGCATACAACATAGAGCACATTCCAAGAGGTTGTAAAACATTTAACCAAAGGTCATAGAGAGGAAACTAAGGATTTAATATAAGTTCAAGGACAGAAGATAAAATATTGACTGGGTTTATCTATGCAAAACCTCACTAATCACTTAGTCATAAAAGTTATGGTGTAGCACACTGTTGAGCTTGTGACAGATGACGAATGTTTAGCCAGGTAATTACTCTTAATAGTATGCATGTAAGCATGCTCTGCTGCAAACTTCTTATTCGATTTGTGGTTTGAATTTATGTGCAAACTTGTGAACTTTTAACCATGTGGTCATGTATTCCAAGAGATGTGTAAGTGCTGAGGGCAAAGAAAGGAGTCAGAACTCAAGAACTTTGAAGAAAAGGCATAGCACTGGGAGTAAAGAACTTTTTAGAGAAAACTATTTGAAGGAGAACTTTTGTAGAAACTTTCTGAAGAGCTTAGCAATAAAGGCTAAAATCACTTTTCAAAGTGTCCCTCTTTTCTTCCTGTGACTTCAACTAGAAGGCTGGAAGTTAGAGCCTGCACAGCTCCTGAGGGGAGATAGAACAAAGGCTACATTACTTGATGCCCTGTTGATAGGCTACAGGGGTTAATCGCCCAAGCTAGGGGATTTTAACCCTCAGAATGACCAGAAAATGTTTTTTTTAAAGAAGCTATCAGCAAGCATTCAGTATAGTTGGTGAGCTAGAATGTCCAGAGACCATCAGTCTTTAAAGCATCGACTCTGTGTCTGGCTTCAACCCATTCCAGGCCCGGTGCCTCCTGGCATTTTTTTTGTTTTAATCTCAGGTGTGGGCTAAGAGGCTGTTTTAGGGCAGATTATGGTTTACCTCCTGCACTAGCAGGGGTGTGATCGTTGCCAGTAGCACAGAGTTGGATTTGGAATTCTGGGGACTCTGGGGAAGGGGTAAATGTCAGAGCCCCAAGAGGGGTAGGGGGTGTTCATTCTGCGTTTAGCTTTCTCTTGCCCTTTTCTCAATTTTTAAAGCTGCATCTCTTCTTTGTACTTTTGGAAGAGCTGTTTGTTTTGTTCACTTAGAACCATGCTCACTGACCCATTCATTAGCTTTCCAACAGTAGATACTATTCGGGCAATCCACTCTGTCTCTAAGTAGCAGTTGATCTAATCACTTTCCCTCATGCGGACACCATGGCTGCACAACTTTTCTCTTTGTCCACTATTTTCCTTTCAGGAGTCTGTCATTGGCCAGATTGGGTTGCTTGACGAATATTCCTGCTATCAATTTTAGTTCCTTCCATGCGGTCTTTGGCCTTTGAGCTTGTAATCTGCCTATTGTATGGGAAAGCCTTTTCTGGCTCAGCTTTCACATCTCTACGCCACAAATTACGTACTAGCATGTCGCTCGATGAGAGAGGTCTGCTTCAACTGACATGGGGGAGTCTTCACTAGATGCCTTGCTGAAGGCCTGGGTAACTTCTGACTTTGTCGCTGATGAGAAGGAAAGCAGTGTCCTCTCAGGCATAATTCGCACTTTCATGGAGGCTACAATGAGGTAAGAATATTAAACGGCTTTATAAATGTTTCCTGTGGTGTACACAGGCTAGAGGGCTCACTGACAATTCCTCACTGCTCGAATGCTCTGCCCTTCAATCCATCAAAGGTGGAGAAAGTGCTCTTTGTAGCCTCACACCTTAAAGAAGGAACTAACAGTGCCAAGAAACTCCAGGCTTTCTCGCAAGCACTAAGTAATAGGAAATGAACTTAATGTGTGGAGCAGGCAGAGGGACATTTGGCTCCATCTCTCTCCTTAAAGAAAGGCGAAGCAGGAAATACATCGTCAAGAACAGCATAAGTAGAAAGGAGAAAAACCTGAAGACAAAGACATGTAGTGAGAAAATATTCGTCCACCCAGTTGCTCTTCCTGTTACAGAAGGAGCTCCTCCAAGGTGGGACTGCATCACACTCGTTTTCATGAGTCTTACCTACTTCTTGAAAAACTTAAATGGTACCCTATGCAGTTATGACTTAGAATGACCCATATGATGTTGTCACTTTTATAGATCAAAATGATAACAGCATCATATATTAAGTAAAGATGCAAAAGTTCCATTTGCCTGATCAACCATTACCTCATTGTCTCCCCACTCCTGCTCTCCCCTACAGCCCCACCTATGCATTTTAGGTTTGTATACTTCTTAAGATGCATGCCTTTCTCTTGAAAGACTCATTTTGGTTTTTGCTTGACCTTGAAAAGTTCTAGAGAGTTAGCACAGGTTGTAGCGGTCTCCTGTCCTGATAGTCTCCCTACCACTAAAGCTCTAAACTTAAATTCCCACTTTGTGTGATGGGCAAAAGGAGCTTCAGTCAAGCAAAGTGGGTATTCTTCAGCATGGTGCTCTATGGGTCTTTTTTCCCCTTTCCTCCTTTCTGGTTTGTGCGTCTTTCCTCTTCTCCCTCCTTCTTTCCTTGCTCCCTTCTTCCATCCTTTCCTGGTGAGATAGAGAGAACATTTTCTCCCATTCTATGGAAGGAGTCTGAGAGAAGCCACAAGCTTTCTGAGATTGGAGCACCCTAGCAAGGCGAGCACAGCACGCTTGTGCTTCATTCTCCTAGGGAGGCCATGGATCTTACAGCCTCGGAGACGCACGCTGATGCCGAGCATTAGACAGAGGCCCTGATGGGTGAGTTTCATATGCATCAAGGAGACCTCGGACTCAGTTGTCTTAGTTATTCTTGTATGGCTGCAAAGAGATAACCATGACCAAGGTAACTTATAATGGACAGAGTTTATTGGGCGCTTATATTGCAGAGGGTTAGAATTCATGAGCATTGTGGTATGGAACATGGTAGCAGCCAGGCAGCCATGGCTCTGAAGCATAGCTGAGAGCTTAGATCTCGACCCATAAGCATGAGGCCGAAAGAGCTAACTGGGACTAGTGTGGGCTTTTTGAAACTTCAAAGCCCATCCCCAGTGACACACTTTCTCCAACAAGGCCACACCTCCTAATCTTTCTCAAACAGTTCCACGAACTAGGGACCAAGTATTCAAATATACAAGCCTGTGGGGGTCATTCTCATTCTAACCACCACATGAGGTAATGGATATTCATTTCACGTTTTGTGGGCTTGTTTTATTTTATTTTCTTTTTCACTGCAGATAAACATTCTGCAAAACTAGACTCCATGATAAAAAATTACATAATGCTCATCCTGTGACACAGCCATCGTCACATCATATTATACCACTGACAGGGAGGGCATAGACTCATACGAGGTATTTAAGAAATCGCCATTGAATGAGTTGAGTTCATTGAATGAATAAATGAATGAATGAATGAAGATAATAAAACTGCAGCTCAACAACTGAGTTGATGTTTTTATAGTTCCATAAGGAATTAGTTCAATAATCACATCTCCCCTTCAAGATGCTGTGTCTGAGCTGTGCCTGGTTCTGCAGGTCTGTAATACCAGCTACTAGGGTATTTGAGGCAAGAGGATCATAAAAAATCAAGACACGTATAGTCTACAGAACAGGTTCAAGGCTATCCTGGGCATCTTAGTAAGATGCTGTCTTAAAATAAATACTACTACTAACAAATGGGGGTTCAGGGGTGCCACGCACTGGTAGGACACTTGCTTCCATGAGGCTCCAGATTTAGTGTCTAGTGTCACAAACTGTTTCTTCATCTCTAACATGGGTACATGTTTTATCTCTAATGTGTATTCTCCTTACAAATAACTCCCTGCCCCCAGTCTTAAATAGGTGGAAGAAGCGAGGAGAGATTCATGTGGTTCGTGTGGTTGAGATGTTTCCCTTCCCTACTGCGCCATTCAAGACGGGGTCATCCTTGGCTGCACAGATTGCCCTTCATACTAGATATTAATTGGGAGCAGCCCTTCCTTCCACCCACTGGGTGCTGGTAACAGTCCCATATTGTGACAAGCAAGCACAGCTTGTATTTCTTCACATTTCCTGGGAAACGGAATTGCCCTTTGTTAAGAATGACTGCTGTGTCCTGAATCACCCATTGAATAACGAAATATTTCAGTTATAAAATAGATTGTCCCTGTACTACATAGAGACTGCCTATGGCTACATCAGGTTTAAATGCATATAGAATCAGGACTTAAACAGTGGATATCAAGTTAAAGGACATTAGTCAGCCCCTAATTCTCCGTGAAGTGAGGGATGATATGGATAATAAAAGTTATTTCAGTTATGTTATTTCCCTACATAGATTGCTTTTCTAATTATATTCCACTTAGGCTAAAAATAGTAACCATAATCAATTTCCTGAGTTCATGCTGACAGGGAAGGTGGCAAGTGTGCATGAAGAGAAAGAATCTGAGCTCTTAAATTTTCATGAGCACTCATAAAATGGATGCTTTAACCTTGGATACCAAACTGAATTCATGAGCTCAAAACTAATGCTAGGACCATAGCTCAGCGGCAGAGTGTTCACCCACGTGCACAAGGCCTCTAGGTTTGATCTCAGCACTGCAGAAACCTCAATTAACCCAAATCAACCAAACAAGCTTTAAAAAAAAATCCCATCACCTATACTTACAAGTGAATCAGAGACTTGAGTCCCCGGAAAGTATGTCTTGAAATGGACTTGATATTGTTGTTTTCTATGAATCTGTAAGAGGCAACAACATCCTCATTTGGTCAGACAGCTATAGGCACCGAAAAGAACCTATCCTGAATCAAGGCTACAGGGGAGGGGGATTTTTCTTACTTACAAATATTCTAGGTGTGGAAGACCAATAAAAGCATCGTCACTGATCACATCAAAGGAGTTCGACGTGAATAACCTGCCCAGAGAGAGGTACACACAATGAGAACAGTTACACGCTCAGCTGCCCGATCTCCGCTGCTTTGGTCTCTCAGAGAAACAGGTGGAGGCTGACACGGGTAGGTCTGTGTTTTCTATAACAGCGTGGTTTATACAGAAAACCTTGGCAGCTTTTCTCACGCCTGAGTATCTCCTCCTGAAGTGCTCAATGAAGGGATGCTTGCAAGATCTTCTCTCCGGGTGAGGTGTCACAGGTCCTGGGAAGCATTTTGAGAGACAAGCAGAGGAGGTAGGCAGCAGACGTGACCAAATCAACATTTACATGGTCCTATAACAGAGACGCTGGCGGTCATTTTCATGGGAAAACATGTTCTAGAAACTTCTGGAATTGACTTTGAAAGGTCAAAATAATGATCTTTAGTCATTACTTAATGATTGACACTAGGAGTTTAATACTAGGAGTTGTAGGAAAAATGGACCTCCATTCTTATTGTGTTATAGCTCATAGCAGGTGCAGTGGACAGTGGTTATAAACAGCAAACACTTTCTTTAAAAAAAATTCAATAATTTGGAAACAGGACAGGCTGAAGATAGGAGCTGATGACACTTGGGAATCTGAGGCCATTTTATCACTAGACAATTTTTTTTTAAGTAGAGTGGGTTCCTGTTGACTTCTACGCTCAGTCTTTTTTTTATATTTGTTTATTTTATTTTTATGAGTACACCGTAGCTGTCTTTAGACACATCAGAAGAGAGCATCAGATCCCATTACAGATGGTTGTGAACCACCGTGTGGTTGCTGGGATTTGAACTCAGGACCTCTGGAAGAGCAGTCAGTGCTCTTACCTGCTGAGCCATCTCTCCAGCCCTTATTACTAAATAATTAAAAGAAACACATTTACTTGGACAAATTTATTAGCATTTTCAAAATTCACAGGGACCTGGCTTCAAAATCACCGAGAAAAAAGGGCATTAACCAATCCTATTGTGGCATTCACCACACCCTATTGGACCCTGTTGGAGAACTTAACAGTTTTCTAACTGAAACCTTAAAAACAGGTATTTTTGGCTAAATAATAGATTTGTGTGTCAGACAATTTAATAATAATATAGTAATGCTGTTAGTAAATCTTGTGATATTTTTACTTTGGAAAGGTAGTGGTTAAATGTAATTGCTAGTAACTAGCCAATTGACTTTCCCCCACCCCCCACCCCCACCCCCCACCCCCCACCCCCCACCCCTCGAGCCTGTTAATGGAGGAGATTAGGCCTGGAGATTTTTACTTTCTGAGGTAGTTTGAAATGAGTAATTTACTGAATAGAATAATCAAGGGAGGGTTCGACATGAACTGAGTAGGGGCTGGTAAGCGAAGCCAAAGGGTGGGAACACAGGTGTGTGAATTTTACTTCCGCTCTATTTTTCCAGAGACTTGAGCCTTTCCCATAAAAGAATGGAGGCAGAGAAGGAGCCAGCCAAATGAAGTAACCTCTTCTGTTTCTTCCCAAGCTACCAATCCTGGAATGGTGTTGAAGTTCACTTCTAATCCCTCTTTCCTTCTTACGTCATAGCTTTTTTTACTCAAGTAATTCACTAGGTCCCGAAAAGCCAAGAGCAACTAATCAAATGCACATTACAGCCTGTGCTTATTAAAATGAAGGTCCAAGGTTCATGACTTCCATCACAACTCTGGTAATTGTCTCTTCTCGTTTTATGGTTTTGGAAAGCAACACGATGCTCAGCCTTACGCCTAGGTAAGCTGACACCCAAAGGCTTGAGCAGCCTACAGGGCTTTGCTTCTCTCCTTCAGGGCAGCAATAAGGACAGAGAGAGTAGAATTCAGTGGCGACAGATACAGAGAAGTGCTTCTCTGGCTCAGTGTTTTGCAGACTGCCCTGTGGTACACCTGGGAATTCAGCATCCCACACTCCCAAGTTGCCGGAAGAAATAGCTTTCATCCTTTAGCCAGAGCGAGACAGGCTGGGAAGTGGATACCAGCGAACATCCCTTGCCTATGGATGTCACAGAGATGAAAGATGGGATTTCTTCTAAACTTTGGCTGTCCTCTTCAGTACTTATCCCTAGAACTAGTGAGAGTAACCATTCCATTGTAAATATTGAACAAATATTGGTCGAACAAAGAGACATTCACTTTGCATCATATTCCGGTCACTGCTAGGTTAGGATACTGAATGCAGTCTTAAAGCAAGGACCTGCCTTTATTGGTTTTTGCATCCCCAATTCTATTCCAGTTCCTGGTTTTGAGAAAAAAAAACATGTTTGCTGAACTAAATTTCAAAGACTAAAATCTCTGGCTGAAACTATAACTACAAGGCTGAACTATAACTATATTCTAAGGAAAGGAGTCAGAACGCGATGAGGGGAATTCTACATGATTAACGTAGAAAAAAAAAAACCCAGCCGAACAAGTCTATGCAGGCAGACATCAGCACCGTGGCTTTTCCTGGAGGGTAGTTCTAACTGATCTAAGTGATCACAGGGATTGTCTCTAGGGTGATAACGGTTGGCTTCTTAACCTGGGTGCTGGACACAAGGATGCGTATTTGTAAACAAACACCATTGAGAAGTACTATCCTTGCGATGGTGTCCTTCTCTTTGTGTATAAGTACACTCCAATTAATTTCTTTCCTTACAGGGCTGGAGAGACTGTTCAGCAGTTAAGGCTGTTCTTCCAGAAGATCCCAGTTCAATTCCCAGCACCCACCTGGCAGCTAACCACCGTCTGTAGCTCTAGTTCTGAGGGTCTGGCTCTCCTCACACAGACATATGTGCAGGCAAAACACCAAGGACATAAAATAAAAATACATTGTTTCAAATTTTGTTATACAAGCTAGAAGTAAAATTCCTTTCGGTGAGCTAGTAATGAATACCATAGCTTTCTAATTCTAAATTTGATAGTGGTTTCTATGAACATGGGGTTGTAACATGTATTCTAAATATACCTGAGTGGCTTTTAGCATTTTAGCATTCAATATAACAATTTTAGTAACTAATGTAACCTTGAAAAGACTCATGAATCAATCATATTCTATAAAGAAAAACTCAAATCTTTTATTTTTATAGTGTTAGCAATACATTTTATTTCAATAATATGATGTGTGATTAAATCAGATATAGCAAGTATTCTTCAGTCTCTGTCAAGGGAACTAGGACCCACCCTAGCACATGTTCATACAGTCCTGTGGCAGAGCAGAGTGGTTCTTTTATTTTACATAACCTCTGTGGTCCTCTCCATGGATTTTAAGGACAAGAAAGACTTAGTTTTTCCCTCAGTGTAGCCAATCCCTAGATTGGACAGCAGTCGGTGATCCAAATGGCCTGGCTCGGTAAAGTAGTATTGGGTAGGCAATAATACTCCTCCTCCTTTTTTGGAACTGACAACTGAAACACTAAGCCTGCTGAGGAGGGAAAAGAGAGCCCTTGGATCGATGACAAGAAGGGTGTTCGAGGACCACACATGGATTGACCACGTATGGAGCCCTCACAAAGGGAAGAGTGTTGAAGGCGCGTGGGCGAGATGCCTGGAACTGTGTTAGATCCTACCAGCGCTTTTCAATCTCGGATGCACTTAGAATCACCCAAGGAGCCTAAAAATACTGACAACTCCTTCCCACTCTCAAGGATTCTGGTTAAATTCTGCACTTGGAGTGTGGCCCAAGCTATTTCAGCGCTGTCTGGGTGGATGCACGCAGTCAGGGTGCACGGGGAGAAGCTTCCGGGTCAGTTGTGATACCCCCTGCACTGATGGTCACCAAGAATCCTCTGATCCTTGCAGTCAGTGGTTGCTCAGAGGGGCTGTGGGTTTCCCTGTCCCCAAAAATGCACATAATGAGAGCCTGTAATAATATAAGCCGATGGGACAGACATCACAATAGCAGTATCGTGTCATGGTGGCATCTGTGGGGACCAGTGTGCTGTCTACATGGCCTGGTTAGACTGAGCAGAGATCCGAGGTCTGTGCAGACTTGCTAGGAGATATCCCAGTGTGTAGAGGTCATGTATGGTTTGCCTCTGTCTGAGTCCCATAAGACCTCCGAGGTCTCTGCTACTTCCTCTCTTCCCAAGGAAGGAAGAAACGAGGCATTTTCCCACTAGTTTCGGTGGACGTACATCAGGGATACGCCTTGACCTCTCTATGTCTCCTCAAGGGATAAGCATTTTTTTTTTAATATTTGGTGAAACAAGCTGTGGGAGGAGTGGGGAGGTTTTTTCTTGTTTTGTTATTTATTTATTTATTTATTTATTTATTTATTTATTTATTTATTTATTTATTTATTTATAAACCAAGGGAGTGTATGTTTCCTTACCAGGAGGAAGATTTAGAAAGACTGCATACATCAACTACCAATTCCGGGCAGGTACTGGTAATTGTTGCCTTCAAAATACTCTACACTTCTTAACCCCCTGTTGGAGCATCTTATGTGGGCTTTAGAACAATGTTGTGTAGGTGGTAGGACTAGTATTGCTATCTGTTTGACGGGAGGACAGCAAGGTCCAAAGAACTACTCATGACTTTGCTAAAAATCATGAGGTCCAAAACCCCTTTGTCCAACCCCTTTTCCTCATACTGGGTGGCTTCTCAGCACGGGGGCCTGTATGACATAATAAAACCCCCAGTATTCTGATAAACGGTCACCACACTGCTCAGTTCACATAGGCTTACAAGGCGTGCTTAAATGATCGATGTAAATAATTTCAGTTACATCAAGATGTTATATCAATCTATATTTTTAAAGTAGAACACTTAAATGCAGTTTTTGAATGCAGTTCGCATATTACATAAATGTCCCACAGAAGTTCAGGAGAATAGAGAAAAAATTTACAAAGTAGAGAACACTGTTATCATACTATCCAGAGATATATACTGATACGCATACACAAAACACATATCACATACATGATATCTGCATGTGTATGTTTATCAAATTAGCAGAAGCTGTGGATTGTTCTGTGTCTTTTTTTTTTCCTCCCTTTTCTGTTTCGGGATTTGGGGGAATGATGGGGCGTCTCACATTGCAGTTCACACTGGGCTAGAATTTTCTTTGTACCCAGACTGGCTTTGAACCTGTGATCCTTGCCCGGCAGCTTCCCAAGGACTAGGGTTACAGGTGTGCTGAGCGCCCAGCTTGCTGTGTGCTCTTTCCACTTCTTCATTTCATCATGAACATTCTTCCATGGTGATGTTTTAATAATACAGTTTAGCGGATGACTGCGTTTCGTGTCGTGGTATATTATGATGTAGTTATATTATATTATATTATATTATATTATATTATATATTACAGGTATATTATAATGTAGTATATTATACTGTACTATAATGAGCATTCCGATTTTTACTACCTACTGTAACCACCTTTGGATACAAACGCCTTTCCTGCCTCTATTTCCCAGGATGGACTTACATATTTCTACTGTTGGATGTTTTTAAGTGCCTGGCTTTTATGCTATCCTTGTGAATCAACACATCTGACTCTGAGTAGGGGAAGATCTACTTCCTCTTCACCAACACCCAGTCTATCACTTTATCCCTATGAAGTCATGGCTTCTTTGGCTCACTTGGGGCTTAGTCCCATGATGTAAAGTAGGTCACTTCCTTGGTTCTTCCCTAAACATCATTCTGCTTCTTGTTAGTAATTAAAGGACTTCTAACTTGTGAGTGTGCTCTTTCCAAATGGCTGCCGTTTAATACTAGTTTTTCCCCCTCCCAATAGTGACATTTTGGACTTATTTGTCATACCCACTCCTTCTTAATGCATTGTTTTATTTTTTTCTTTATTATTTTCTTCTACTATCCTCCTGGGTACTTATTGAGTTTAAGACTCAATCATATTTTATTCTTTTAGTATAGACATGAGGACATGCAGAAGTATGGCTTTGCCACTGTGTAAAATATAGTCAAATTTTGATTTATAATAAGCTTTAAATTGCATATTTTATTTAAGCATTACTTAGAATATTTTTTCTTTCTCCTTCCTTTTTCTTTTCTTTCCTTCCTTCCTTCCTTTCTTTCTTCCTTTCTTTCTCTCATGACAAGGTCTTACTCTATAACCCTGGGCGGCCAAGAACTCACAATGATCCAGGTGCCCCTGCCTCCTTAATATTATGATTATAATTATATAAAATTATAATATAATGTGTGAGCATATGCCACTACATATAATTTGGAAATTTGGAATATTTTTGAAACTACATGAAAAAATCTTCCATAACTTTATTGACAATATACACCATGGCCAAAGGCTATGACTTTATATATTACATACTGATCCCACCCATGCTGTAATTTTTTCTTCCACTTGCCTGTATATGGTTGCCTATAGGGTTAAGGCATAGTTCTTTTTGAGACACTTTAGTCCCATGGCCATAAGGTTAGTGTGTGTGTGTGTGTGTGTGTGTGTGTGTGCATGTGTGTGTGTGTGTCTGTGTGTGTATGTCTGTGTGTGTCTGTGTGTGTGTATGTCTGTGTGTGTGTCTGTGTGTGTGTGTGCGCGCGCGTGTGTGTGCATGTGTGTGTATGCATGTGTGTGTGCATGTGTGTGTGTGTCTGCATGTGTGTGCGTGTGTGTGTGTCTGTGTAGGTGGGGAGGAGTGGTCTTGGTTGGATGAAAGCTAAGATCAGCTTTCAAAAGGAGACGTGTAGGCAACACGGTTACCAGGGAACTTAGGTTAAAATAGAACCTGGGCTCGCTCAGCAGCAGAGAAGTGAATGAGGGGGCAGAGGACCTAAGAAGAAAGGTCTGGCTATATGAATTCAAGGCTAAGGCTGTCGTAGGTGGACAAACCAGACACAAGGTCCATTCAGAGAGACGACAGGTCAGGCATATGAGCCCAGAAACAGTTTCTTCCTCCAAAGGCCAAGAAAGGAACACCACGAAGGATCACAAAACTTAGGTCTTGATTGCCACCTAGCCTTAAATCCTCTCTGGGCACTAATGCACGCACGCACTTCTCTTAAAAGTGCGTTAAAAGTGGAAGGGGCCACTTTTAACTGTAAAGACATGAATCTAGGTTTGTGGTGTTGTTGGCATGCAAGCTGGGATGAAGGTCTGTCTGCAGATGGCAAAATATGGCAGAGTGTAACGTCTGCTGAGAAAAATCACGCTGCTCACTTGGCCCCGTGCCAGGACCCCTGGCCCTAACAACATCCTCAGACCCTCTGTACCACCTGAACATCAGAACTGACCCCAGCCCGTGAACGGCACCTCCATTCTTTTTTTTTCTTTTCTTTTTTTTTTTTTTTTTTCCGGAGCTGGGGACCGAACCCAGGGCCTTGCGCTCCATTCTTTCACCTACAGCACGTTCTCCTGACAACAGAGGAGGGATGGTTGAGGAAAAAGGACCAGCGGTGGCATCCGGCTGTCACCTAGAGTCTGCCATGGATGGGTTATGGAATACGGAATCTGTCTTCAAAGCTTGTGCCTGCCACTTACGATTGTATGTTAATACATTGAGTAGGCGAAGATGTTCCTGCTCTGCTAAAACAGGAATTACAATGACAAAAAGAACTCCCTGGATGAGCCTCCGGAATCCTTTGAGAGGATGCAGATAAGCTTGTTTCCAGTGTTCCTGACAGGAATTATCTGCACAGAAGAAAACACTAGCAGTGGGAGAACACTGAGGTCCAGGGGCGCCATTTCTGCCAGATAGCTCTGGTGAGTCTGGTCCAGGCTCTCTGGCATCCAGCAGCAGCGTGTGAAAACGCACAGCACATAACTGGGTTCCTCTGGGTCTGTGTCTGTGTGTACTCTATCTGCATTAAGGAGAACAAACCAGACACAGCCATCGCAAGGTGTGGCAGCATCGCTGGAGGGACTTGTCACTGTGTTTAGAACCTTGCTTAACCATTTCAGACCGTCCGGCTGATAGTGATGTTCGTTATCCAAAAGAAGGGGGCCGGCTGAAGACTGCCTGACAATGAGCCGGTGATTCACATCAGCCAAGCGCGCATGTTCTGAGTGCCATGAGCCATGTGAATAATTCACATTCGAATATTTTTAGATGGGCTCTCACGACGGAGAATGTTAAAGTAGGAAGCATTGCTGAAGAGCGAATTATTCGACAGTTATTTTTGACTCTCATCCTTGGGAATTATTTTCAATGTAATTCGGAGAATCCTTAAGGAGTCTGCCACCTTTGCAGTAAGGATTGGGTGCAAAGAACCTTAATTTACTTCTACATAACCAAGGGGGAGGTGCTCTAGGGATATGAAGTCTAAATTCTGCTTTTGACAGACGAAGAAACTGAGGCTGGCAGAGGGTGAACAATGTGACTTTTTCTTTTCCTTCCTTCCTTCCTTCCTTCCTGCCTTCCTTCCTTCCTTCCTTCCATCTTCCCTCCCTCCCTCCTTCCCTCCCTCCCTTCCTTCCTTTCTTCCTGCCTTCCTTCCTCCCTTCCTTCTCCCCTCCCTTCCTTCCTTCCTTCCTTCCTTCCTTCCTTCCTTCCTTCCTTCTTTCCTTCCTTCCTTCCTTCCTCCTTCCCTCCCTCACTCCCTTCCTTCTTTCCTTCTTTCCTTCCTTCCTTTTTTAAAATTTGTCACAGGTGGGCCAGAATTAGAATATAGATTTCATATCTGTAAGCGCCCCCTGGGCATGAGCCCTCCCCTTTATTATACAGTGCCATCTCAGGATTATCAAAATGCTTTCTTTCTAGAAACCGACATAGCAGGCAGCTCCCCCTCTCTGTGTTTATCTGAAGTCATCTGGTATCTCCCTGGAACACCACAGAGACGTGGTATAGCTGGCATTCTGGGTGATTGTCCCAAAGGGACTGGTTAATGCTCAGGACAACAGCCAGCTTCCTCCCCTTGGTCCCACCAGCTCTGCCCGTTAGCCACAAACCAGAATGGCTGACCTGTATTTCCCAAGCAGTATCCCTTCATGTTCAGACTTTTCAGCGATTGAGAGAGAGAGAGGCACATGAGGAAGAAAAGGCAGCTACGTTTAGGGCAAGTGGGTTGAGGAAATTAATCGGGCTTTTTAGCTCTGTGTGTCCTTTTGTCCCTTAGAGACTCTTCAAAGGGCAATTAAACACGAGGTTTCTCAATCTAATTGGTAGCAGGACCCCTCAGTCACTGAGATCAACCCGTATGGAGTGTCTCACAGAATGGTTCCAGGGCAGTGCTGGTTCAGCCACAAAGTAAACAACAATGAGAAAAGTCACTTTGGTTAAAAACCAAAGAGAACATTCCAGCTCTGGAGACTTTCACCTGATCACTGAACTGCAAGTCTTTATCTACTTCCTGGGAGAGGAGCATCTACTTGGAGGTCCCTAAGGAAAAGGCAGGCTTATACCAAGCTGCTTGACCAGGTGGATAGCCTTATGGTGAGGCACGACTCTTTAACAAAACCATTTTGAGTCATTCCTTTATGGAGCAGATGGCTTCATTTCTCCTTTAGAATCGTGGATATGGCCTGTCGCCATGTCTTGCCATCACGGCTCTTTAGAATGGTAGTTCTCAACCTATAGGTCACAATCCATTGAGAGATCAAATGATCCTTTCACAGGGGTCACCTAAGACCACCAGAAAACACATGCTTAGATTACAATTCATAACAGTAGCAGAATTTCAGCCATGAAGTAGCAGTGAGAGTAATATTATGGCTTGGGGGGGGGGGAGGTCACCACAGTTTGAGGAACTGTATTAAAGGACTTCAGCATTAGGAATGTTGGGACCCTCTGCTTTAGAACAAAGTGAGGTCTAATTAAGAAAGCTCATAAGTAAGCTTTGTGTGTGGACAAAGATGTCCCATAGAACCCATACTCTAGGGGAGGTTGGGAAGAGTGGAACAACTTTAATTACAGAGTCTTTTCTACGCCAAGGTGTGCCAGGAGCAGCCAAGCAAGGAAGGAACATGCAGTTGCTCTCACTGGGGCACCCAACTCTATCCTTGCAAGATAACTGTTCCTCTGGACGCAGGTTTAGAGAGCACCACGGTACAACAGGACTCTGAAGGAAGGAAGGCCCTTTTCTTTTACTATTTTGCCTCCCCCCCCCCGCCCCCCGTCAGCTTGTCTGTCTCTCTTTTCAAACAAGGAGGCCAGGGCTTACCCATACAAATGAAGGTGAAACCTAGGGATACTAGGAAGTCCTTGCCAGCGATCCTGCCACTTTTTTCAGAGAGCCTTTGAAACTCCCTTTCAGTCATTGTCCCCAGGAAGCAGGGCACATTTCCCCTGAATAACCTCGTTAATGGCAAAGGTTGACTTGCTAGACGGGACTTGATTTGGAGAATAAGACTATACAAAAGTCAAACTCGCCCAAGATTATGCATGTCAGAAGGAAGTAAACAGAAATGGTTAGCAAGAAGGGCAAAGGTTTCAAGGCCAGTTCCACCACTTCTGCTGCTTCCACTGCTTAACAGGCACGAGGGTGCTACCTGGCCCTCTGAGGACTCAGCACTTCCTCTGTACTTAGTTCTTAGTACTTCCTCTCTGTACTTGGTACTTCCTCTGGAAAAAAAATTGAATATACCTGGGAAGGTCACAATAATGATATAAAAATGGAAATATTTATAGTGAGCAGCACCAGACACTATAAAAGTAACCAATGCCTCTTGCCAAAGCTTGGCTGGTTTTCTTGTGTGGCCGGTAAACCTTCAGTAGGAGTTCTCAAAGGAGAGTAGAGAAAGTTAGCTGTGGAAGCCTGGGCTGAGTCCACGGCTCCTCGTGAGGAAATCTCTCAGACTTATTTGTAGTTGTACAGTTTAGCTTCTCGTTTTCAGAGATTCCTTCAATGATTTTTAAAGTGTGTGTATACAACTCTGTGTGTGTGTGTGTGTGTGTGTGTGTGTGTGTATGTGTGTGTGTGTAGTATATGCACATAGAGGTCAGAGGTTGATACTGGGTGTCTTCCTCCATTGTTCCCCCATTCATCATTCATCATCTATCTATCTATCTATCTATCTATCTATCTATCTATCTATCTATCTATCTATCTATATCTGCCTGCCTGTCTATCTGTCTGTCTTCTATCTATCTATCTATCTATCTATCTATCTATCTATCTATCTATCTATCTATCTATATCTGCCTGTCTGTCTGTCTATCTATCTATCTATCTATCTATCTATCTATCTATCTATCTATCTATCTATCGATTCTTTCACTGAATTTGGGGGCTCACAGATTAGTTGGTCAGCAAATTCCAAAGATCCTCCTGTTCCTTCCTTCCTAGCCTATGAGCCACCATGCCTGGAAATTTTATTGGGTGCTGAGGTTTGAACTCAGGGCCTCATGCTTGAGTGGCGGGTAGTTTTTAGACTGAGCCACCTCCCCAGCACTGAGTTTATTGCTTTTCAATTGCACTTTACATATGCAAACACCCACCATCTTACTATGTAAGTGGGTCCAACAATTCCTTTTGGATCATAGACCTAGGAGATTGGTATTAAATACAGTTTCTTTTCATCCACCCCACAGAAGGCCTAGTTAGGCGCCATTCCACTTATTTAGGGGATTAGGAACTGTATTATTTGCTTTGGTTTATTTTTGATAGAGATGCTGGGGACCAAACCCAGGGCATCATAAAAGCAGTTCATTAGCATTTTTAACAATAACTGTAGAGACAATTCTATATTGTGGGTTCTTTTGATTACCAATCTAATTTGCTCTCTTACGAGAGTTGATATAATAATTTTTATCTGTTTCTTTAACAAAGTGATTTTCTGTCTTATAGTATTCATAGATTAGGATAGAATAGATGTGTTTTAAAATATATTTTTGTTATTTTCTTTTTATAGATGCATTTATTTTATGCATATGAGTAAGTGGGTCCAC
Source organism: Rattus norvegicus (assembly GCF_021556685.1). NCBI lineage: Eukaryota > Metazoa > Chordata > Mammalia > Rodentia > Muridae > Rattus > Rattus norvegicus. The sequence continues at coordinate 248,805,047 of NC_141534.1, read as the reverse complement.
CATGTGTGTGCAGTCTCTACAGAGGTCAGAAGAAGGTGTTGGATGCCCTGGAACTGGAGGTACAGACAGAGGTAAACAGCTATGTGGGTTCTGGGAACTGAGCGTAGGTCCTCTGCAAGAGCAGGTCCCCTAACCACTGAGCCATCTTCCCAAGTCTGTAGAATAGAGGAAGCCTTAAATATTAGTGAGAAAATCCCCTAATGTCAACTCAGTGTGTTTTTTTGTCACGGTCCTGCTTAAATTATATCCCCAGATTTCTGTTTCCCCAAAGAGTTAGGAGGATAATGACCTTGTGCTCATCCATTAGCAATAATCGACAAGGATGTCACTCAGGTAAGTTGAGTCTTCCCCAGTTGCCCATCGCTTCCGCTTCCTGTTGTCTCATGCTCAACTGCCTTCTTTATGTATCTCACCACCCCAACTAGTACTTGACTTTTAAAGCCAGAACCTACTCTTCCTTTGGTGTTTTATGCTTATAGGATTTGAGGTCCAGCACCATTTTGCACTCTGTTTGATGTTACACAGTCCATTTATGGTCATATTGGATTTTAGACTTTTTTTTGTTTTTTCTATTTATTTATTTTATTTATATGAGTACACTATAGCTGTCTTCAGACACACCAGAAGGGACATTAGATCCCATTACAGATGGTTGTGAAGCCACCATGTGGTTGCTGGGATTTGAACTCAGGACCTCTGGAAGAGCAGTCAGTGCTCTTAACCGCTGAGCCATCTCTCCAGCCCCCAGATTTTAGACTCTTATGTCTAAGTTCTAGTCACATGCTGCCATGAGACTGCTCATCTGAAGACTGGCCCAGGTTAGTTATTTTAAGCAAAATCTGACGTGTTTTATAAACTGTGGTAGTGGTTATTCATGAGGTAGAAGTGAGAGGGGTAAACATTTTTTTAGGGATAAATAATTCATATTTCCAATAAAAAAATACTTGAAAGCAAGATTTCTCAGCAGGTCCTCATAGAGACTTGTGTATAGGGCCACAGAACCTTAAATCTGGGGTTGTAGACAAGCTCAGATTGTATAAGCAGACACTAGTGTAATGCTATGATAGGTCCAATTTAAAAAAAAATCAACCACTGTGATAAATCCAGCATTCACTCATTTAAAGGAACGGTATCTTTACTGCTATCCAGTGCACTAAGTTCTCTTACGTATTTCCCACTTCATAGGCATAGATGTCAATGCTTGGCTCGATTTACCCTAAATCACACAACTAATGAGCATCAGAGGGGAAACTGGTACTCAAGAGAATCTGACCACAAAGCTATTAACACTTGCCACATTGCCAGCTCTCCAGGAGGCAGAGGTGACTCCCCAGCTCACACGGAAAAGCTCCTGCAACCATTCTGCTGCCCATGTTAACCACACCCTCACCACCAGCTGGCACTGCCATCACCACCTATCGGCCAAACATCAGTTCTTCTGATTGCACGTCATCAGGGTCACCTGATACATTACAATGCATCCAGGAACAACCAAAATACAATCCACCTGTCTGTCATCGATCACCACCTGCCTGGAGCTGCCATGCTGGGGTGAAGTGACAACAGGCCAGTCACTTTTGTGTCCCTCAAGAAGCCAGTCTTTGTGCCTGCTACATGGTGGGATATTCGAACTCATTCACTGCAGTGAAAATATCTTGCTTTAGTTTCGAGACTGCTTGCAACTACACAATAAATACTTATCTGTTTTTCTTCTCCTCCCTTGGTCCCCAATAGACACTGGTTTTAACTAAGCAGACGCAAGTAAGCAAGGAAATGATGCATTCACTATTGTCTCATCCTAATGCTTCTCTACTGGTTCTGTTCTGTGCCACAGGGTGGACAGACTGCTTACCCTTCACAGAAGAGTCAAACTAAGAGCCTAGGAAGCGAAATGCGAAGCAAGGATGGGGAAGGTGTGGGGCTAAAGATAAAGTGGGTGCCAGGTAGAGTTAGATGTGTCCCTTCTAAGTGCTGGCAATCTTTTTCAGAGAATTTTGAGTATCTCTTTGCATTTGTAGTGTGTGTGTGTGTGGGGGGGGGAGGGGCGTGTAGGTCACTTTCTGATGACTCGCCACTTTCCGGTACTCTACCCCACTAATTTATGTGAGATTGGGGTGAAAGGCTGAACATTTGACCAAGATACCATAACAAAATGCTTTACTAGAAGTCTATGGCTATGGTGATCAGCATCAAGAAATACGTAGGAAGCAAAGTTTGACCTTTTACATCCCAAGGCTCGTCCCTAGGCTATGACTCACTTCTGACCCTACATATCAGACATGGATCAGACAGAAGCACAACTAAGTAACAAACTTCAGGAAGCCTTAGCAGCAGCATCTAGAATATGAGATACCAGGCTAAGGAGGAGGCACCCCATTCTCACGAGTGTCCCTGGTGTATACAGGGTGGGAGAGGCTAGGGTTAGTGTTGTGGTTGATAGTCCGGAATAAACAGGAAAGAGCCAAGCACTATTAACACCAGCTCTGGTACTCTGACTTTCTCTCCTTTCCTAGGAACCATTAAAAGCTTCCAAGCACTTGGGTGGCACCGGGACAGCTATTGTTTCAAAGAAGGTAACACTAATGTGGAGGGTTCTTACGGAAAGTCCCTCAGGCAGGGACAGGTCTGGGTGAAGAGGAAGAGTCAGATTCTCAGGTTGCTGGGAAGGGCACTTCCCAGGTGAAAGTGAATCATGGGAGGTGAGGCAGGTCACCATCGGGCTTCTGGTCCAAATCACTGGAAGAGTAAACCATGCTTTTACTGAAAGCACTCCTCATCTAAAGGTAATTTACACAGATTTAAGAATCCGTGTAATTGGGCTGGCAATGAATTGGCAGAATGCTTTCAAAGTATGCACGAAGCCCTGGGTTTGATCCCAACAGCACATAACAGGGTTTGGTGGCTGGGGGTGGGGGTGCATGGCTTTAATCCCAGCACTTGGGACATGAAGACAGGAGTATTACAAGTTCAAGACTGTCCTTGCTAGATTGAAGAGCCTGGAGCACTAAGACACTGTCTCAAAAACAAAAATGGACCTATAGATTTTAGGGGAAAAGAGAAATTTGGGGGCAGGGGCAGGGAGCCTAATAGAGCATCTGCTGGACATAAACCAAGACTTACTCATCAACATATAACCAGTTATGGGGTTGGGGATTTAGCTCAGTGGTAGAGCACTTGCCTAGCAAGCGCAAGGCCCTGGGTTCGATCCTCAGCTCCGGGTGGGGGCCTTGGTGGGGGTTGAAAAGAAAGAAATCGTCCTCATACCCTTGAAGCTGACTGGTAGAGTTGAGTTGTTCAACATTGCCACATTCTGTTCCTCTTACTTAGAGTAGAGAACCAGTGGGTTTTTTTTTAAAACATTTTATTTATTTATTATATATTATGATTACACTGTCGATATCTTCAGACACACCAGAAGAGGGCATCAGACTCATTTCAGATGGTTGTGAGCCACCATGTGGTTGCTGGGATTTGAACTCAGGACCTTGGGAAGAGCAGTCGGTGCTCTTAACCACTGAGCCATCTCTCCAGCCCGAACCAGTGGTTTTTACAGGGAGAGATCAGCTGTGGGTATTTCTCTGAACAAATAAGACAGCAAAAGTCCTAATGAAGAACTGTGCTAAGAATAAACTGATTTCTTACACACGCCGTTTGCTTTTCTATTTGAGTTTTGACTCCTTGTGGACTATGTAATTATGTGTCAACTGTGCATTAATTTTGTTAAGTGCTATTTTCCCTATATCAAAGGTAAATTTTATGTTTCATCCAAGGTCAAATCTCACTTTAAAAAAAAAGTGGGGTTGGGGATTTAGCTCAGTGGTAGAGCGCTTGCCTAGCAAGCGCAAGGCCCTGGGTTTGGTCCCCAGCTCTGAAAAAAAGAAGAAAAAAGTGGATATTTTTTTTCCTGGTCTTATTGAATTTGTATAGTTTTTTGTTATGTATTTGAGAGTTATACTAAGAACTACTTCTGACATTCACTGCCACCAAATAGGTGTGTCTTAGGAGTTGAAGAGACTTAATTCATTAAAGTGTCGTGAACAAGTGGCAACATGGCCACATTTTTTTTCTCTCTTAAATCTGAGTCCTCTCATCGTGAGCCCGCATCACTGGGGATTCCGGGCTGCAGTTGGGAAGGGTCTGGGCCGTTATGTGCGAAAACACATTTCTCCAAATTGCATTCACTGAATGTACCACTCCAGCACAGAGAGCAAGCAGGGATACGTAACCACGCTCATTGGTTATGCTTCAAATTGGCCCTGTGAAAAACATGAAGGAAAATGACATTTGCTGGGGAACGTCTCTTTTTTCCCCATAAGGGGATTGTTTTGTGTGGCTGATCTGATCGATTTATTTTTTAAGTAGTTTTGCCAATTTTTTAAAAAGATTTATTTACTCATTTTCTATATACAAGTACTCTGTCATTCTCTTCAGACACACCAGCAGAGGGCATCAGATCCCATTACAGATGGTTGTGAGCCACCATGTGGTTGCTGGGAATTGAACTCAGAACCTCTGGAAGAGCAGTCGGTGCTTTAAACCGCTGAGCCATCTCTCCAGCTCAGATCTGATTGATTTTTATTGGATCAGTTTAATTTTTCTCTCTTCTCAGGTAGAGTGTGGGTTTTATTTTTCCTGTTCTTCAACACAGTCTGCCACACAGCCTGCCACAGTCCTCATCATCCCTCTCAGCTTAGGGAAGTCTGAAGAAGCACTTGGGACCGTGGCCATAATATCAGGTTGTAACAGTAGGTGACAGGAATGGAACACCTCATCACAGACCCCTCCTTTTTCTTTCTTTTAATCCAGGCTGGCTTCAAACTCTAGACCCTCCTGCCTCAGACCTCTCAAGTACTACTATGATTGCAGGGGTGCGCCACACCTAACTGGAACCAGGCTTTCCGTATTCTATCCAAACAAAGAAGCCTTCAACAAAGATCAAGCAGAATTGATCCCAAGTTGTTCTCTTCACAGATACATAATGGACCCATAGATCCAGGGTCTAGAATTCATCGCCAGTCCCCCGCAATGCTGGTGGCACCTTGGTCCAATGGCAGGATGATAGCAGGTAGCCCAGCAGTACTGTCCACAGGGCACTTTCTGTCTGCAATTATAGCCTGCCAGAGCCATTTATTTCCTTGCTTGGTGAAAATGTTTTCATTTGAATTTCTCTTGAGCACTTGGAGAAGCAGAGAACAACGGGCAGGTTGCGTGGGAAACAAAGTCCTTAAAAACATGGTCCTGGAGCCCATGGCCAAACTTGGATTTTTGATGATTTTGCATAAAATCAGTATTTCAAATCTACTCTGCTGAGGTCGGCTGAGATGAGGTCTTGAAGGACACACAGGACAGAACTCCTGGCTCCTTTGTTACTTCTGAAACATGAACTGCTTTTAGCAATAAGGGCTGGAATGTTCCATAGGAACTCGGAGCATGGGACAGAGGGATATGACACACACTCGGTGTGGGCTATTTAAAACCAGGCCCTTGGCTTCCCTCTGTGATTCTAAATACGTGAAACCACATTGCCCTGCAGCAGCCGGTAACTATTTCTATGACACTGCCCAGCATCTGTGCTCAGAGTGGCTGGGTCCACCCAACAAAAAGAAAGTAGCACATAGTCCAGGTTTCCAGTGTCCAGCTAACGTCCACCTAGTGTCAGATCGAGAGGGCGCTGGGGGAGTGAGAGGTCTTGAAAGTTAAGGACCGATCTATTGAACTATCTATCTCAGGTGCCTTAGCACGTTTTTTAAAAAAGTCCATTTTAAACAAGCCATTTATACGACTAATGAATAGTGTAAGCAAAACTGATCGTTTTCTCAGGATGAGCACAGCCTACAGAATGATCCCAGACTTACAGACATTGCTCCTCTCTGAATCGTAAAACCTGTTTTAATTTTTTTTTTCTTTGACGTGTTACCGCTTCCCTTCATCGAACGGATAAACAACCCCTTAGGTATTGTGTACTTAATTGCCAACCGACCAAAGGCGTTAGCCAGGGAGTGACAATAATGAGCCTTGTTATATAATGTCAAAACACCTTGACCAAGTTTGTAAATGCAATCGGTCAGTCCAGCTTTTAGGATTTCTGACAGACTGTATCAAGTAACTTTATGCGTTTTTATCTTGACGTCAAGAATTAAAGCTTCAGCCTTTATAAAACATGTAAGACTTTGCCACATCCAATACACCACATCTTGAACTCGATCCAAGGCTGCGTGTTCACACCTTTGATCCCGGCAGTGGGGACGAAAAGGGAGGAATATCAGAAGCTGAGGGGCCAGCAGAGCTCTTGGCAGGGTCAGCCAGCATGAACTATGTGAGACCCTTTCATATATATATATATATATATATATATATATATATATATATATATATATATATATATCTGATCACAAGACTTCAAAAATATGTCTTATCATTTCCATTTTGAAGATAAGGGGAGAGGAGGGAGAGCTGGTCTGAACGAGACCATGTGAGACCACGTGGATGAGATTAGTGGGGTGAGATTTGAACACAACACTCTCAAATTTCAAATTCACAGTGTTTGCCTATCTATAAATGATCTCAACACAATGGCTAAGCATGGATGGCAAGGAAACATATAAATCTAGAAAGCAAAGAAATAAAAACTTGGATCTTAATCTTAAGATACCTCAAGTTACATATATTGACAGTTGACTGTGTCTGTCTTGGAAATGTCTATCTGCTGACCTACGATTGATGCTGGAACAGGGGAGACCCCTTGACTCTCGTGTGGTTAAGAACCCATTAAGAACTAGACTCCCATTGCCAAACATGACACATCAGAACAAATTATACATATTTCATTATCCTGTGGAGCGGTCTGATTTCCTAGTCCAGTGCTATTTTTGAATATTTTTCAGGCATGGACTGAATATGTGGTTCCCTTGTGGCCATCTCAAAACATAGAACAGGGAGTATTTGCTTTATTAATATCATCTTTCCCTCGCTGCGAGGGGACAAGTTATAAATTAGAGGAGATTAGAAAGCAGTCTCTTGAGAATTAGTATTTTAAGAAATTACCTAGAAAGAACCAAGGGTGGTTTTTTTTTTTTCTCTTTCTCCCCGCATGGTAACTCACACAGAGGAGCAGTCTGCCCCAGATCCCCGCAAGACAACATCTTGAGCGCATATGTGATTCTGGGCTCTGTATTGACAAACCCAAGAACTCCAGCGCAAAATAACCGGAGTTCCCAAGTTAAAAATGAAAGTAAGATTATCAAAATTAGTATTCCTATTGCATCGTCCCAACAACTTCATAAACAGTCGTTAAACTAGATAGCATTACAGGTTAGTTAATTTACCCATGCAAGGATCAACCTTCATGGTGGATGCGAAGTTACAAATAACCCATCTATCTATCTCCCGCTTTACCAATGTTCTCGCCCCTTTCAGAAGCATCATCACATTCAACAGAAACAATACGAAGCTCATATTTTACTAGAAGGCTTATCCAAATACATGCCATATCAAAAATAGTCAGGATATAAATGTTTCTCACAAGAGCTGCAGCGATGGTGTGAACAAGAAACTCCCTTCTGAGATTTCAGTAAAACCAGATCTCACAAAGGATCTGAAAGAAAACAAAACACACACACACACACAAAAACAAACACACACACACACAAAGAGACACACACACAGAGAACAGAGCTTACGTTAATCCGATTTACCATAGCGGTTGCTATATTATCACACTATTTTACAGGGTATGATCCTGTTCCTTCCCCGGCGAAGCAAGAGAGAGACGAGCCTGCTCCAGGTGCCTCGGGAGAATGTCCAGGGTGGGGGGCTAGCTAAGCATGTTCCCTGGGAGCTTACCAAAACCACAGATTTTAAACACAGCAAAAATGTCACTGCTATCAAATGGTCAAGCATGCAAGAGGACTCTGTCTCACGGGGCTCTGTGCCCCTCTCAGAATAAACACAAACCCCCAAATCCACCAGCTGGAATTCTTTAAATTGTAAATTAGATATCAAAATGCTTACGGGCCTTACAGTGAGATAACATCAGGAGGAACGGTGCGTGGAATGGATCTCGCATTCTCACATAAAGCGTTATCTTTGCTACAAGTACACACAGCAGGGCATTTTGGCTTCGCTGGTTTCTTCCCCTCAGTCAGCAAAACCACAGAAAAGAGGCATAGGAAATAGGCAATTCTTTTCAGGGGAATGCAGGCATTTCCCATCCTTCTGATGCTTTCTGATTCCATGCAGTCGAGAGAATATCCCCACACATGAACAAGGGCTTCTGGAATTCAGCTGCTGGTTGTCTCGCTCTAAGAACAGGTCACATAGGAGTTCCACCCTTCTCTGCTTCTGTATCTGCTCTTTCAAAACAGGGACCTCCAGCTGATTCGTGAGCTGTTCCTCGTTCAGGCAGCGCACTGCTGGGGGAAGAGACCTGCGAGGTGCTGAGATGGGAGCGAGCCAACTGCTGGAGGAAGAGAGCCGACTCACTTCACAGAAAACACTGAGCACTGAGCACGGACCGGTCTTCGAAGGCTAGCGAAGTGATGTAACAGAAAATAAACAGCTTTCTGCTTTCACCGGGAGGCCCTTTAATTGTTACCAAAAATAGGACGGCATTATGTCTTATTAGTGGGTGGGTGGGCGGGCGGTGGAGCAGTCCTCTTAGCATAGGATGTGGGCAATCTCGGGAACCTCTGGGAATTTGCTCTTCATGTAGCAAACAGCCTAGTAAGAAAAACTAGCTTGGGGGCCAGTCTTGGCTGGGAAGAGGAAGTTAAATGAAACTGTCTGACGTTAAATCCGTGCTCTCCCTGGCAGAGCCCACCTGGTGGATGCCACCGATGAATGATAAACCCTGTGAACACACGGAGACTGTCGATTTCAGGGGAAAGCATGTGACTGAATACTTGCCCGATACTTATCAACTATTATGAATTATTGATTTTCATAATCCCCCACCACCTCGCACGGCCCGCTCCTCCCTCCACGGTGAGGGTGGCGGCAGAATTGTAAGCATCTCTGGTATAATCCTGTCTCCTCCCTTCTTGTTCTCCCCTCTTTGGCAGAGTTCCTTCGGAAAGGCTGGAACGAACTCCCTGCCAGCAGGAGGCAGCCAATTCCAGCTTCCTGGGGCTTTGAAACTGGGCCTGGCTCACCCAGCAGGCTGTTGATAAAGTGGGGAAGTGTTAGAGTAAGCTAGAGACCCCGCTTTGAGATCCCAGGTCATCTGGAAACGAGCGAGCGAGCGGTTTTTGCAGAACAAGGGAACTATCCTGCGTGTAGAAAGGGGACGATATGGCAGATGGTCTTAAGATGACTTTGGGAGTCAAATAAAAATCACAGGCTCTTATTGGCATAGATCATAGGAGAGAAGACACTCCCTTGGAAAAGGAAGTTTGTTTAAGGACAAAATCAAGAGAGCTTGACCTTGCCGTGGGGTTGTCCAGTCTAAGAGGGTGAAAATATCCTTAGGACAGTAAAAGACAATGTCCTTTGACCATGCCGATGGCAGCCATCCCTCACAGTGGCACAGCCACTCCGGTAAGTCAGACCAGGTCCTCCCTTCTCTTGATTTTTAAAATTGAATATATGAGACGGATTGTTCAAGTGCACCCTCATCAGAGGTCTGTATGTGCCATTCTCTTCCGCCTTGTAGCTGACCCTACGCCAACTTCAAGTAACTCTTTTGCTTGTTGGCTTTAGGAGATCCTTGCTGTCTGTCTATGTAGCTTGTGATGGTTTCGTTCTTTCTGCCTCAGCCTCTAAAGTTGTGGGATTACAGGTAGGTGTTAGGACTCCTGACTCAAGTGCTCATTTAGATCTAACAGCTTTGTGAGAGGAGGGCGGTGATAGTCACGTTCACCGTCTTATTTGATTGCTGGGATGATGATGATGGTGGTGGTGGTGGTGGTGGTGGTGGTGGTGGTGGTGGTGGTGGTGGTGGTGATTTCAGAGGATTAAAAGCTCCATGGAAGTAGAAACTTCTGCAAAACCAGGGCCGGCATTCACCGTGTACAAGGAGCACACAGGGCAATGCGTGGTCTATTCACAGTAATCATGTAGTTACCTAATGAACCCCAAATTGCCCCCATAGTGTTGTAATAAAGGGACTTGCTTCGGTCAAAGAAGTCAGGGCACACTTCCATGAAGAAACAGTGAATGAGGGAGGAGGGAACAGGATGGGCAAACCCGGGGTGCTCTGAAGAGACGTAGGATGCTTACGTAGCTTTAAGCAGAAATGTTTTTGTTTTGTTTTGTTTTGTTTTGTTTTGTTTTTCTGGCGCATGTATCAAAAAAGACGGTCTTAGAGAAGTCCTGACTTTAAAATGGACTGTGTTACAGCTTCACCGTGGACTGTTTGGAGAAGGGCGAAAGAGACTGTTCTTAGAAAACCAGACCTGTGGGCAAGCCTCAGCTAAATAGTAATGTGTCACTTCAGAGTTGGCCACAAGTTGAATCTTTTAAAAATTGCATCCTTCTTCAAGTGCAGGATGGGATCTCTCTACATGTAAGGTGGTTACACTATGGGTATTTTATACAGTTATTTTATTCAAATTGTCACTCTCTTAATTCTTTGATTTCTAATAAATTTTACAACCATGAACATCCTCAGCGACCCTAGATCTTGAATCCAATCCCTGCATGTTACATCTTGATGGGGAAACTGAGGTCCAAAGCCCCCGTACAGATGCCTATTGACAGAGTCGCTACCCTGCATGGCACAAAACAATGGAAAACATGTGATTCAAACAATCGGTGTGGTCAAAGAGGATACCCCCTCCCTAGGATTGGCTCTCAAATACAACCAGTTACCAAGATTGATAAGCCTTTGGGCTCCCAGAAGGCCAAGCAGTCTTTTTTTTTATTTTTTTATTTTTATTATTTTTTTTGATGTGGTAAATCCAGGAGGATACTATGCGACGGTAAGAAACTATGTCCCTACCATTCACTTGCAGTTGCTCAGCTCAGTTTGTCAGTTCGAATGGAGAAAGGACCCTTGAGGGGTGAGGGGCACTAAGGACAAGCTACAATGGGCATTTTGAAAAGACAGTAACTTTTTCTTTTTCTATGGCATTTAGAGCCCAGACTTGAATTCCTTACTCAATTAAAACGCCCACCAAGATCAGGCACAGTTTAAACCATGCCATGCAGGATGCCGACAGCCTTTCTGGAAGAAGCCGTAGAAAGGACTCTGAGGAAGGGCTTGGAAAATCTTGAGAGAGGACAGACCACCGGCCATCCCCCTGATGATGCCTCTCATCCTGCTCTCTCGGGAAGCTTCCCCCCGGGGGGGGGGGGGAGTGTGGAGCAGATATAAGAAATGGAGACTGCAGGGCTAGAAGTTTCCACAACTTGGAGGTCCTGAGATAAAGTTGGCAACCTACCTGTGGACTCTGGTGGCCTTTGGGAGAAGAGCCTAGAAAAAATGAAAGCAGAGTTGGCAGGAGACCCAGGGGAGCTAGCTGGAAGGCCCGGCTGAAACAGGCTCCGAGCCTAGTCTGAGCCGCAGAGGAGCAACAGAGAAGGATCCAAGGCTGGCTCCGTACCTTGCCAGCAGTGTGACCATGGGCCTACTTAACTTCTTAAGTCACAGTTGTTGTTGTTTTTTTTCCTTGTTGGGACATTGCACATAGAGTTGCTGAGAATACTAAAGGTCACCAAACTAAATGCTTGGTGTGAATCTGATACTTAAGAAATATCCATCCATCCATCCATCCATCCATCCATCCATCATCATCATCATCATCACCATCACCATCATCACCATCACCATCGTCACCGAAATAAGAGGACTTTAGACCATGTGGCTCCCAGGACTTGGTAAGCAACGTTTTCACATAAATACCAAGTCAGTTGATATCTGTGGTCACTCTAGGAAGCTGCCACTTCTCTTAAGATGGCAGGTGCTGATGGTATAGAGTTTAACCACATGAAGGAACTAAAACGAACCAAATGAACCAAAAACAAAACAAAACAACCCCACCAGTCTGGTGAGAACTTCCACACCTAGGGTTGACCTAGACGTGGTCCAGAGTTTGAAAAAGAGGTTTCCAAGAGAGAGGGTGAATGTTCTTCTTAACCCACAGCCCTTGAGCATGTGTGAGCCGAAGAGGGTAAGAGGACTCTGTTTTGAGACCCCGGTACCAAGGTGGTGGTCTCCTCTAGTTAGAGCCATCACCATGGTGTGAGCATGTGGTATATACCATGACAATTGCACACAGAGGAGGTACCGGGCTTTTGCAGTGATATGAGGCAGATGACACCTTTATCCAGGGCCAAGGCTGAGAGTCACCAGAGTCACTGATGCTTTGCTTTAGCAGAGGCTCAACCTTGGTGGGCCAAGCTCTGCAGCCATTGGAGGAACTGGCCACGCTCAGAGCTGCCGAAGTGGGTCCCAGGAGTGCGCTGGCGATCTAGAAGGGCGGATGAAAGCAGAGGAGAGAGGAACAGCCTGTGCTGTGGGTACGAGCCCAATTTTCCCTTCAGCCTGGCGTGGCCTAGGAAACCCCACATTAACTGCGGTAAACAAATCATTAGGAACCCTAAAGAACGGGCCTGGCCCCACCCCCTTCTGCAAACACCCGGGCAAGCAAACCAGTGTCGTTTTAAAACAGCTTTCTGAGTAGATCGGGGGTTTTGAAGCTGAGAATCAGGAGAAGCAGTTAGCTAGGAAATCAGTCTTGTGGGTACGAGCAGATTTTGAAAGTTCATGATTCTGAATTGCAATGAGTTGCTCTCGTAAGGGTAACTGTTGCCACTGTGAGCTTTTTGACTCCATTCAGTATGTGTGCGTGCTTGAGTCCATTGTGCTGACAGAAATTGTGTTTCTTATAAAGTGACTTACAGCTGAAGAAAAGAAAGACTGAAGTGAAGAGGAAGGGGAGAGAAGGAGATAAAACCCCCAACACACCAGATCAGAATAGGCTAAGGATCTTTGACCACACCCAGGATCTGTGAAGCAGCAGAGAAATGATCCAGTAACCTTCACTTGCTGATGGACGGCAGACATTGGGCCTGCTGGAATATCGTTCCTACTTGCTCCGTGGCCTTGAACGCATTGCTTGGCCTCTCTGTGTCTCACTTTCTACATTGATAAGGTCAAAATAATACCATGTTTGCATTATTAACATTAGGATAAATTATGATGCGCATGTGTCTGTGTGTGTGTGTGTCTGTATGTGTATGTGTCTGTGTGTGTCTCTGTATGTGTCTGTGCATCTCTCTGTCTCTCTCTGTCTCTGTCTCTGTCTCTGTCTCTGTCTCTCTCTCTCTCTCTGTGTGTGTGTGTGTGTGTGTGTGTGTGTGTGTGTGTGTGTGTGTGTGTGTGCTTGATGGAGGTATTCAATGACTGACGGTTCTGTCAGAATTGCATAGGAAGTGGTAAAGGCAGCCGGAGGAGGGCCAGCTCTCTATGAGGATTTATGAGTAGTATCATTTAGGACTCTTTGGTAGCAAGTGAGAGACTCTGTTCCACCTCTGCCAACCTAAGCATACAGGAACCTGTTTCCATGGTGATAGCCTCATGAATCCAAGAAAGGGCTGGCCAAGCAGGTTTTAAGATAGAGAAACTTGTGAGAGCTTGGGGACCTTGGTGGCCTTCTCTTATCCTTATGTATCTCCTCAAAGGTGAGAGACCGAGGGCTAAGCTGCTGGTGCCAGGTGCCCATCATCCATCAGCTGCGATCACAAGCGTCTTGGCTGGCATTCCCACAGAGGCGGGGGATGGGAGAGGGCTGGTTTCTGAAGGAAAGCTTGCTGCTGCTTCTGGAGGCAGAGGAATGGGCACTGGGCAGGCGAACCGGAGGGGCACATACCATGGCACCTGGATCTGCTAGCTAACTGTTGCTGTTTCCCCGGCCCTATCCCACCACACCCAGCTGCACTGTTTTCCAGAGAAATGGTGAGAAGACTGTTTGCACAAACAGCTATGGAACATTTCTCAAAGGACAAGTAGACCGTGCTCCTCCAAAGAGAGAATCGGTGGGGTTTTACCTCTTCTGACCCAAGAGAACAAAGCTTTGGCTCGGAGGAATAAAAAACAAAATCAGATGCTTATATAATGCCTGTCCGATGCCAGCTGACATCCTAATGCAGATTCCATGTACTAAGTCACAGCAGTCCCCTGTGCTAGGTGTTGCTATTATCCCCACCCCTACCACTTCTAGAAAGGACTATTATTCTTCCCCCTTTAGTCACAGAAAAGGAAGTACAGTCAGAAGAAGCTTGGTTCAGGGCCACCCTAGCTAGTGAGACTGGTTCTGGGCTCTAACCTGAGACTTCTGACTGGCATCCACAGAGTTAGCTGCCTCTCTGATGAGCCACAGGGAACTGGATATACTGTGTGTTGCTTTGGACGCCAACAGTACCAGAGCCTTAAGGCATTGCTATTGAACTACAATTCCCAGCATGCATCTGAGAGAGCTATTCCCCTTAACTCCTTCTTCACCAAAAACTCCCTCACGGCCTTGTATAAAGTCATTTTTCAATGACAAAATTCAACCTCTCTATGGAATGCCTGTGCAATTGCATGAATGTAGTTGTGGGTGGGGTGAGTTTCTAGGTTAAAATACCTTTTGCATTTCCAGTGTCCAAAAGAAGACATGAGAGATTTAGCACAATGAAGATCTGCAAGCTTCAAAATATGCACTGTGGAAACTCAACACGGGTCTCAAACTTAGCTAAACTTTGGAATCACACGAGAAAATCTGAAAGCTCATAATACCTATGTCACAGAGAGGTTATAATTTAGTTGTTGTTGTTTTGAGACAGGGTCTCACTATTTATCTCTGGCTGTCCTGGTACTCACAGCTGGCCTTGAACTCACAGAGATCTACTTACCTCTACCTCTCAAGTGCTTGGCTTATAGGTGTGCTATCATGCTAAGCTATAACTTGCTTTTTGTTTTGTTTTGATTTTTAAAGTCTACCCACTGGAACTTTTGAGGGAATCCTCCAATGAACTCTAAGGGATCCTGCAGAAGCACACCTCTCTGATACCTAGGGAAGTGTCAGGGTTGGCCAAGAGGCAGACATGTTGAACAAGGAGAAACAGCCTCTTCTGAAGAAATAGGTGAGGCAGACGAAGGAAGGCTATTCCTGGGTTTTTGGTTCTTGGCTGATGTGATCAGGATATGGGGACTGGGGTCTGGGAGCCTGATAGAGCAGTGCTTGGTAGGGAAGGGAGTCTGCATTGATCTCTCTCTCTCTCTCTCTCTCTCTCTCTCTCTCTCTCTCTGTGTGTGTGTGTGTGTGTGTGTGTGTGTGTGTGTATAAAATCTTCCTCCTTGGTAAGTCAATTGCTATCTCTGGAAATTAGCTAGAGAAAGGCAGTCCCTCCAGCTCAGCCTGGGCCTAGATGCCAAAACATTGGAGTCCAGGAGAGAAGACATACTTAACTCCTATCTTCTACCTATTCTTCAATAGAAAGCTGATTGGGACATAAAAGAACTATAAACAATATGGAGGCTTAACGACAACTCCAGCAGGAGTGATGGTCTCCAACAAAAGGACAAGAAGGAAGCAGAGTGGAGACTGCAGTCAAGTGAGAAGAAAGGGAGCAGGTCTGATGGCTTAAAAAGGCTTCTTTGAAGGGAGGGCACACAACTTACTTCTCTGTTCCCTTAAGGGAGTGGTCGCTAGCCAGGGAAAGGAGGCAAAACTGTTTGAGGAAAAGAAATGTTGACTTAGAGGTATGAGCTTGAGTTTTTATTTACTGTTAAAAAAATTAAATCACATTTCACTTCATTGTACCACTGGTCTCCATGGCTGACGTTATACATTTCATGTTTCGAGGCTGAGCTGAAAGTGAATGGGGGCTCCGGCTTAATAAGGGAAGAGCCACTCCTGACTCACGTTGGCAGCAGAAATTGAACCACTTTTTCGCCTGATTCAATTGTTTCTCAGAGAAGGAAAACAGTGTTGTTGATTGATCATGGTGATGATAAATAGTGTGATGGTGATGATGGTGGTGGTGGTGATGGCGGCGATGATGATTAACCTATATTGTTGCTTTATCTTGTTCCAAGAACTGTTCTATATGCTTTAGAATAAAATATCCCACTTAGTCATTATACCATAGATTTGGCCCTCCAGTTTTAAGTCAGGAAACTGAGGTTCAGCAAGGTTAAGTAGCTTAGAATCATAACCTTAGATTCTATGAGTTTAATAATCTCTCCATCTCCACAGGTCTCCATGCACCGCAGTGGTTTCCTGGAATAAAGCTGAGGAAAGGTGATCTCACCCCCGTCTACATGGAGGAAGTTGTGCGAGTATGGGGCTTCCACGAGATGGTGAGTATTGGGCTCAAACACTGCTCTAGCTGCATCGACAGGACTGGGTTGGAAGGGCTGGCCTGTGGGAGGATTGTCTCTGAGACAGAATGGAAAGGTGATGGACCACGGTTGGTTTCTGCCCACGAACCTGCGACCTGTGCAACCTTGGGTACAACTCTTAATGCCTTTGCTCTGGTTTTCCAAGGAAATTCTTGGGCTACGTTATCTCTAATGATGCTCTCCTTATAAACTTTCCCTGCCAGCAACCCAACTAGGAAGCAATTATTGAAAAGGCAAGGGCAGTGTCGAACAGGTTTTGGCACACTGAAAAGTAATGAGTAGAAGCTGCTTGCGTGTTCTAGACATCTGAAAACACTAGGTCTAGTTGCCTTCCTGTTTTTTTTTCTTTTTCTTGAGCGTTTTGTTTTGCTTCGCTTGGTGCTATGGGCCTGCAGCTAGTGAATAGATGAACATTATTTATGGATATTCTTGGATGCTCAAGGAATGCTCAGGACAGAATGAGTCCTTATTTAGCAAGGGGGATGTTATAGAAGGCTGTGGAAGCAGAGGCTGTGGAGACACATGAGGACTTCTCATTTTATTTTGGCTCTAGAATTCTCATCCTGTGTGTGGATATTAATTCAGAACACTCATGCCTTTCTAGGAAGTCCTTGGAAATGACTGTGGGGAGTTCTGCCATCAACCTAGCTAGAAAATTTCATTTGCATGTGCTGGATGAAAAATGTTCAAAGGCTACAAATCTTGGGTCCTTCATACACAATGAAGAATTATCCTGTCCCAAATGTACTTAGATCTCTGGCCAAGAAGGAACCAAAGAGGATTGCATGGTTGAAAACATAGTGAATCTTTTGGTGCAGTTTTCTAAACATTTATCAATAACGTATCCATTAATTCAAGGAACCTACATACTGCCAGTATAGAATCTGAAACAAATGGGCAGTTCTGATAAGAAAGGAGGCATGGCCCTGTGCTCTTAGCCAAGACATCCTTTTATTAGGCTTCACCATCCCCATCTCTACAGAGTTAATATCCTTTGACTCCCTAAATTCTCTCTCTAGAAAAAAACACTGTGCTCAAAAGACAAGGTCTAGGGGCTGTAGAGATGGCTCAGCGGTTAAGAGCACTGACTACTCTTCCAGAGGTCCTGAGTTCAATTCCCAGCAACCACATGGTCGCTCACAACCATCTGTAATGGGATTTGATGCCCTCTTGTGGTGTGTTTGAAGACAGCTACAGTATACTCATATACACTAAATAAAATAAACAAATAAATATTTAAAAAGCCCTAGGTCTGGAAGTGTTTTCACTTTGTGAATGGTCAACATGTGTACTTCCTTTAACAAAGATGCATAAGTTTAAACCAAAAATAAACAGAACAGGTCATACCCATGTATAGAAATACCACAGTGGAACCCTTAACATACACAAGTTATATGCAGTAATAATTATAATAACCCATACAAGGGGATCCACACCTATAATCTGGCTGTGGGAAGCAGGAGGATTATGGGTTTGTAACCAGCATGAGCTACATAGCAATTTCTAGTTAGTCCAGCTTCGGGTACGTGAAAAGCCTGTCCAAACAACTATAGTAAACAACACTAAATAAGAAATAAACGGGACTAAGTGATCTCAGATAACAAAGTATGATCTTAATTTTTAGTGTTTTTTCCAGAAATATGTATGAATATTTTTATCCAATCTGTCCATGAACTTCCCTGAGACAGAAGTCTATTCTACAAAACAATGTTGCTTGGGAAATAAAGTAAGGTTAATTCTATACCATGGGCAGAGTAAAATTAACTTAGCTAAAATATACTTTGGGGTAGCATTATGGAATAGCAGTGGCTCTCAGAGCTGCTGCCTCAGAGCGAGGCTGAGTCAGTGAACTATGGAATGGAAAGCATGTGGGCTCATCTTCCTTCTGTTGATGCTAGTCTGAAGACAGTTCCCTGCAGTCAAGGGAAAGTGTTAACTGTTCTTTTGAATTTCCCTTTTATTAAATTGTCACGCTTGTTCTTTGGTTTAAGATTGTGATGTTAAGTGGAAAACCTCACAGCTAGACTGTGAAAGCTTCAGAAATTTGGACTTGTGTGTTGTCGGATTTTAGGCTTTTGTTTTTTTCTTCCCCTTTGGAAGGGGTTCTGTTTCCCTTTGTTTCGCTTTGTGCTCTCATTCTGGAAGAACTAAGTGTGTTCTATTGCTCCAGTGACTTGTTGCCTCTGTCACTCCCCTTAGTTTCCGTAGGAATGGTGACCCAAGAAGCAAAGAATTTGACCCGAGAAAATAGCACGGGGATGAGAGAACCCGTTATGACCATAGGATTGCCCTGTGGGTCCAGGCAAGGGTGGGCTCTAACAGTTTCTGAGCCACACTTTCACCGGGGTCTCACAGGGCCCCACTGCTCTGAGCAATGGAGGCAAGGAGAGGGGGAAAGTCTCCTTCAGGCCTAGTGCTTCTCATGTGTTAACTTGACTGCTATTTCGCCAGCTTTGGACATAGTACAGATGAGGGACCAGAAACCTGGGGAACCACAGTGATAGTCAGAAGAACAGATATTTTGTATTCTGCCTTCTGTCTGTTTCCAAACTGTCCATTGTGTGATTTTCTCCTTTCTGGAGCCTGTGAAATAAATCTAGGACAGCTCTTATCTATGTTAGCTCTAAGCTCCTGTCTCTGGAGGCTCTCGGGTGACACCTACTGGCTCTCAAGGTTCTGGGGACACCTGAGGGACGTCTTAGGTCTTCTTAAGTCAATGTGACACACCTACTTGGGGGGGGGCTGTGACTCAGGTCTTGGTTTTTCTAGTTATAAGCTAGCCATTTGGTCAAGTCTTTATGATTTTGCATTCTCAGTTTCTTCACTGATGGAAGGGATTTAATGTGTGCTTCCCTGGGATTGCCACAGCAAAGAAATGATTTTTACAAGACCTTGCTCATGACCTGCCTCCTGTTATCCAATGTCTCCTCACCGAATATAAGAGCCTCCTCCTGAATCTGTCAGAAGGATCTTGGAAGGAAAGGATGAGAGAGAAAAACAGGCCTTCAGAGCTGGAGAACGGATATGATTATCTATAACCCAGATCAAGACCAGCTCCTCCATTGATTCTCAGCTTTGTGGATAAGACTAAGTGAAGACAGTGCCCACTGAGCCCTGGGCCTGTGTTCCTGGGACTCTCGTTGCAGAACAGGGTGAGTCTCAGAGCAATCCAGAGGCATAGCTCAGGTCTCTTTTCAGAAGTTGAGTCAGATATAAGAAGAATTAGCTTAACAAAAGAGCCCAAACTTTAAGTATTTAAACGATCACAAAGAACGCAGCTCTTTTTGTGACTCTTCTAAGTGTCATTAGTGATAGCACAGGCCTCGAGTGAGTGGTTGGCTTGTACATTGTCCAAGGTTCACTGATATATTACATTACCTAGATTACCCACACAACACTGAATCTGCTTAATCTTTTTTTTTTTTTTTTTTTTTTTTTTTTTTTAGTTCTTTTTTTCGGAGCTGGGGACCGAACCCAGGGCCTTGTGCTTCCTAGGTAAGCGCTCTACCACTGAGCTAAATCCCCAACCCCTTAATCTTTTTTTTTAACTGTGAACACACTATTCCTCCATCACTTCTTTCAACAAGTATATGTCCTCCATGTGAAACACAGCATGACACTAGACATTCATCTAAAAGGAGACCTGCAGAGTTCCTGTCCTCAAGCCTCACACAATCCTGATGCAGAGTATGGGGAAGGGCCAGGCCAGTCTAGGGGGCAGCAACAGCCCCACAGATTTTCCGACTAATTTGTTGGTTAAGTTTATGCTTAAGTCTCTATAACTGTCTTAGTCTGTCCCATGGGCTATCCCCAGGGCTTAGCTTTCCTCCTCCTATTAGCTGTAGCATACATCAGCTGATGTAGCAGTGGACAGCTCCCCTCTTGGCCATTTTGCTTCAGAAAGAGTAGGAACAACCCTTCTTGCTTTACCTTCCAGTCCTCAGAAAGAAGTTGTGAAGGGTTTCAGGACATCAGAGATGAGGAGGAGAATGACAAATAAGGACAGTGGACAAGAAGAAGGCACCACACTCACTGCCTCTCCCACTGAGCACTGCGCTAAGAGCCTTAGAATGTACCACACTCCATCCCTCACTCCTCACAGCAGCCCTCAGAGGTGTGCACTGAGCGTGTGCCCATCTTCTCAGTAAAGAAAGTCGTGGGATCAACCATTCACAAACCTAGCAAGGCAGAAATAAGATTTGAACCCAAGGAGATATAATTGGTCATTTCTTGTCTTTCTAAGAGCATATATTCATTTACTTGTCTGTTGATGTGTGTCCACATGTCACAGTGTATGTGGGAGGAGTCAGTTCTTTCTTTCTACCTTCTGGGTCCCAGGGATGGAACTAAGGTCACCAGGTTTGGTGGTAAGCAGTGTTACCAGTTGAGCAACCTTGCAAGGTCTGGCCATTTTCCATTAAGTCCATTTTTTCCCTTTTTTAAAAGTCCCCCTAAGGATGAAGGTGACACTATTCCTAGCAAGGGTTTTTGGGTAGAATAAAGACCGATATCCTCGGTAGGAGTTATCAACGGCACGAACTACAGGAGGAAACAAAAAGTGCCACTCTTTCAACTTGCCACACCTTGTCCTGGCCTTTGTCAAGTCACAAGCCAGTGCCCACACCCCTGTCTTGCATCCTGCAGCTCCAGGACTTTGAGTTAGCCTGCTCAGGGGCTACTTTTTTATCCCCTCTCTGCTTCTTGCCATCAGCATTCTTAGTTCTCCAGAAAGCCACAATGGACACAAGCAAACATATGTTCACACATAAAATTAAAAACTAAATCTTTTTAAAGGAAAGAAAGAAAAGAGGAAGAAGGAAGGAAGGAAGGAAGAGGAAGATCTTCTCTTGTCCCTTCCGTTGCTCTTTCTTCTTCCTTGAAGCTGTTAATCAGCTCAATGGCCCCCCTCTTTCACGCTCTTCATAGTGAACACTGCCTTCCCACAGGCCCAGCTGTAACACAACCAGCACCGTAGACTGGAAAGTCTGAAATCAGAAACCAAAGTAAATCTCTCTTCCTTTACATTGTTGTTTGTATCACATAATCAAAGGCTCAGGACCAGAGGCCATACCTTGGCGTACAGCCCCGAGTCCAGAACAGATGTGAATGAATTTGAAAGGTTAAAAGCTGAGGCTTTGGCTTTGCTCACATATGAATTAACCGGTCTTAGAGAGCTGCCGTTAGGATGTTTGTTCTCTAGCTCCCGCATGATGCAGGTGCCGTCACCTCTCCTCTGAACCACACTAGTAAACCAAGTAAATCCTTGACACATACCCATTCGTGTTTGCATAAAGGTCAGACCATTGACCTTTTAAAAAGCACACAGAGAACTCTGATATTTCTAGAGTTCAGACACACTTTAAGAGAAGAGAAGGCCTCTTAAGTTGGGATTTATTTTTCTTGTGAACTCTAGATTTTCCCCATTTCAACAGTAACAGTTTTAAAACATCAGTGGTAAGAACCACGGACTCTGTTAGCTAGAGATCTTAGATCTTCCACGATCAGACCGACCCTGAAGCAACCATGAGGTTGCATGTTGTCCTTCCTTCCTTCCCTCCCTCCTTCCTTCCTTCCTTCCTTCCTTCCTTCCTTCCTTCCTTTTTCCCATTTCTTTATATTCTGAGATGCTTATTCTGGGCCCGTTATTGATTCGTTTCCTCTCAGGTGATGGAGGATCCCACAGGACATTAGAAGTTGCCTATAGTGGGCCATCCTAGGCTATTTGCACTTAAACAGAGGACTGGTACTTTAACCTCATTAGCTTCTGTACTTGATTTCTTGTGCTGGCCTCTATGATCCTAAATTACTAGTACCAGAAATTTTCTGGTTGTATGTTAAGATTAGAATAAGGTATTTGTTTGGGTGATCAATTACTCAGGAAATGTTTAATCCAAAAGAATGAAACCTTAACTGTAGCAGACTCAAGGACAGTAGAGAGACGGTGACACCTGGCTATGTCGATGAGCTTTTGCTCCGTCCTTTACTCCCTTGTACAGATTACTTGGTTTTATGGAGTCTCCTCATCTGTGACTATAAATTATGACTTGCAGAAGAATTGCGAGGTCTAAGAAATATCACATCCTTAATCCTAGCACTCGGGAGGATAGGCACATGGAGGATCATGAGTTCAAGATCAGCCCGGACTACCTAGCAAGACCATATCTCAAAAACAAAACTGCAAAGAGGCATTAACTGAGTTGCTGTGAAGAACTTCAGGTCTTACCAACTTGAAGTGCAGGAGATGTCGGAGGTCCTCCAGAAAGCACACCCTGAAACTACTCTAATTATATTGATTAAGTGCCACCAGCAATCACAATTATTGATTTCAACCTCAGGCTATAAGCACTTGCTCTCTAGTTACCTTAAATTCCTCTCACCACCCATCTGGTCCCCCCAACCCCCGTTTCTAATTAAAAATTGGAAGTTGCATGAAAATTCGACAGGAACGGTTTCTATGAAATGTTTTCCCCAGAGGAGCAGATTGTGCTGCTCCTGGACTCAGCTCTCAAACTAATTCAACTCTTCGTACAGAAATGTGGAAAGCAAAAATGGAGCTGTGATGAACCCTGCCAGTTGGACCGCCTCGTGCTTCTGACTCACTTCAGAACTGTTATCATGTCAACAGAAACATCCCCTCTACACCCTTCCCAGAGTTTTGCAAAGAGATGGGGTTAGAAAATCAAGGTCTGGAGAGAGGCTCGTCACTAAAATTGTGATCGGGCTAAAAGACAAGGTAGCACCGCACCTTGGCACCATAGACTTGTGGTCGAAGGGAAGAAATCACCATGGGAAAAAAATCCATGTGCCTCAAGTGATGTAGATACATAATAGATAGTACCCACTACTTATCAAGCATTTAATACACACAATTATGTAATATGTATAATGATTGTTTTATTAGTACGAATAGGTTAATTTGCGCTTTAAAAACCCCAAATCCCCAAATTTCAGTGGTTTTCTATCATAGCAGCCGATTTCTCATACTATATAGTATGAGCAAGAGGAAGGAGAGAAACTCAAGTTGCTGCTTGAGAAACTCCAGCTGCCCTCGGACCCTGGAATCATTAACTGCATTGTTTGCATAGTGATGGACAAATTTGCAAAGAAAGGAATGCAGATGGCAAGGACCAGTTCCATAAACCCTAAAGAAATAGAAGCAGTCACCAAAAGTCTCCAAAAAAGAAAAAAGCCCAGTGCAGAATTCTATCAGACCTTCATAGAAGATCTAATACCAATACTGCACAAACTATTCCACAAAATAGAAACAAAAGGAACACTACTCAATTCCTTCTATGAAGCCACAATTACACTTATACCAAACCACACAAAGACCCAACAAAGAAAGAGAACTTCAGACCAATTTCCCTTTTGAATATCGACACAAAAATACTCAATCAAATTCTTGCAAACCGAATCCAAGAACATATCAAAATGATCATCCATCACGATTAAGTAAGCTTCATGCCAGGGATGCAGAGATGGTTCAATAAACAGAAATCCATCAACATAATCCATTATATAAACAAACTAAAAAAAAACCCACATGATCATTTCGTTAGATGCTGAGAAAGCATTTGACAAAATTCAACACCCCTTCATAGTAAAAGTCTTGGAGAGATCATAAATTCAAGGCCCATACCTAAACATAGTAAAAGCCATATACAGCAAACTAGTAACCAACATCAAACTAGATGAAGAGAAACTTGAAACAATCCCACTAAAATCAGGGACTAAACAAGGCTGCCCACTCTCTCCCTCCCTATTCAATAAAGTATTCAAAGTCCTAGTCAGAGCAATTAGACAACAAAAGGAGGTCAAAGGGATACAAATTGGAAAAGAAGAAGTCATAATATCACCATTTGCAGATGATATGATAGTATACTTAGGTGGTCCCAAAAATTCCACTAGAGAGCTCCTACAGCTGATAAACAACTTCAGCAAAGTGGCTGGATATAAAATTAACTCAAACAAATCAGTAACCTTCCTCTATGCAGAGGATAAACAGGCTGAGAAAGAAATTAGGGAAATGACACCCTTCACAATAGTCCCAAATAAAGTAAAATACCTCAGTGTGACTCTAACCAAGCAAGTGACAGATCTGTATGACATGAACATCAAGTCTCTGAAGAAAGAAATTGAAGAAGACCTCAGAAGATGGAAAGATCTCCCATGCTCATGGATTGGCTGAATTAATATAGTAAAAATAGCCATTTTGCCAAAAGCAATCTACAGATTCAATGAAATCCCCATCAAAATCCCAAGTCAATTCTTCAGGAAGAGAAATTTGCAAATTCATTTGGAATAACAAAAAACCCAGGACAGCAAAAACTATTCTGAACAATTAAAGAACTTCTGGAGGAATCACCATCCCTAACCTCCAGCTGTATTACAGAGCAATTATGATTAAAAAGAAAAACTGTATGGTATTAGTACAGAGACAGGCAGGTACATCAATGGAATAGAACTGAAGAGCCAGAAATGGACCCACACACCTATAGTCACTTGATCTTTGACAAAGGAGCGAAAACCATCCAGTGGGGGGAAAAATAGCATTTTTAACAAATGGTGCTGGTTCAACTGGTGGCCAGCATGTAAAAAAATGCAAATGGATCCTTTCTTATCACCTTGTACAAAGCTAAAGTCCAAGTGGATCAAGGACTTCCACATAAAACCAGACACACTGAAACTAATAGAGAAAGTGGGGGAAGAGCCTTGCACACATGGGCACTGGGGCAAATTTCCTAAACAGAATACCAATGGTTTAGGGTTGGGGATTTGACTCAGTGGTAGAGCGCTTGCCTAGCAAGTGCAAGGCCCTGGGTTCGGTCCCCAGCTCTGAAAAAAAGAAAAAAAATGGGGTACAGAGATAAAGAATTCTCAACTGAGGAATACTGAATGACAGAGAATCATCTAAAGAAGAATTCAACATCTTTAGTTATCAGGGAAATGCAAATCAAAACAACCCTGAGATTCTACCTCACACCAGTCAGAATGTCTAAGATCAAAAACTCAGGTGCCAATGGATGCTAGGGAGGATGTGGAGAAAGAGGAACACTCCTCCATTGTTGGTGGGATTGCAGACTGGTACAACCATTCTGGAAATCAGTCTGGTGGTTCCTCAGAAAATTGGACATTGAACTGCCTGAGGACCCAGCTATACCTCTCTTGGGCATATACCCAAAAGATGCCCCAACATATAAAAAAGGCACGTGCTCCACTATGTTCATAGCAGCCTTATTTATAATAGCCAGAAGCTGAAAAGAACCCAGATGTCCCTCAACAGAAGAATGGATACAGAAAATGTGGTATATTTATACAATGGAGTACTACTCAGCTATTAAAAACAATGACTACATAAAATACTTAGACAAATGGATAGAACTAGAAAATATCATCCTGAGTGAGGCAACCCAATCACTAAAGAACACACATGGTATGCACTCACTGATAAGTGGCTATTAGCCCAAAAGCTCAAAATATCCAAGATACAACTCATAGACCACATGAAACTCAAGAAGATGGAAGACCAAAGTGTGGATTCTTCAGCCCTTCTTAGAAGGGGAACAAAAACACTCACAGGAGGAAATACAAAGACAAAGTGTGGAGCAGAGACTGAAGGAAAGGCCATCCAGAGTCTGCCCCACCTGGGGATCCAGCCAATCCATATGCAGCCACCAAACCCAGACAATATTGCTGATGCCAACAAGTGCATGCTGACAGGAGCCGGATATAGCTGTCTCCTGAGAAGTTTTGCCAGAGCCTGACAAATACAGAGGGGGACACTTGCAGCCAACCGTTGGACTGAGAACAGGGTCCCCATTGGAGGAGTTAGAGAAAGGATTGACGGAGCTGAAGGGGTTTACAACCCCATAACAACAACAAGAACAACATCAACCAGACAGGACCCCCCCACCGGAGCTCCCAGGGACTAAACCACCATCCCAAGAGTATACAGGGATGGACCTATGGCTCTTGCCACATATGTATCAGAGGATGGCCTCATCAGGCATCAATGGGAGGGGAAGCCCTGGGTCCTGGCAAGGATTGATGCCCCAGTATAGGGGAATGTCAGGGCGGGGAGGTGGGAGGGAGTAGGTGGGTGAGTGGGTGGTTGAGGGAGCACTGTCATAGAAGCAGGGGGAGATATCGGGTTTCTGGAAGTGAAACTGGGAAAGGGGATAACATTTGAAATGTACGTAAAAAATATCCAATAAAAGGAATACATTTTTAAAAATATATTCTTTACTAACCAAGAAGGATGAGCTTTAAGAGGGTTCACTTTCTTCATCTGTCACCTCCCTGATTATCCTAGATCCACTCCAGGATGCTTTCCAGGGCTCCTAACGCATCTTTAGCAGGTTCCTGTCATAGAATCAGTCCATGCTATACAGACTTGCCTCGGAGGTTCTCCTTTATGGATTTGAAACACTGTCCATTCCATGTGCCATTTTAAGTCATTAGGCCACTCTGAGGCCATCACTGGTCTGAAGGGCACTGAAACCATATCAGTGGCTTCTATTACTTTCTCTGAGCTTAAAATTGATATAGATAGTGCACACTCGGGGCTTTGTGTCGTGCCAGAGACAATGGAGACTGCTTTTAATTTTGATCCCTCTTTTCTCTGTTCAGTCC
Source organism: Rattus norvegicus (assembly GCF_021556685.1). Lineage (NCBI taxonomy): Eukaryota > Metazoa > Chordata > Mammalia > Rodentia > Muridae > Rattus > Rattus norvegicus. The sequence goes on along the minus strand of NC_141534.1, from coordinate 248,778,091 downwards.
ATGACGGTGTTAGAACCTTCAGTGTCCCTGCCTTCCTGTATCTTGGGTGTCCACATTACCTGATTGTTGATGAACCTACATGATGAAGGTTGCTCATGTTCTGGGTTTCCTGTTCCTGTCTTAGGTCAGTTTCCCTTTTCTCCACGTTCATCTTCCTTTCCATTTCCACGGTTCTGCTTAAGTGTTAGCCCCTTGAACTTGAGCACAGGAGTCCCAGGTTTTATGGGAGGGAGAATACTGAAGCAGGATTCTGAGGATGGGGTAAGTTGGATGCTGTACAGAGTAGACTGGATGCTGCATCTGCTAATCTAATCATAGACATGCTTGGAGGACAAAGGGGCTTTATGTCAGTTTGTGAGGGAGGGGAGAGAGAGAGAGAGCAAGGAGAGAGAGAGAGAGAGAGAGAGAGAGAGAGAGAGAGAGAGAGAGAGGCGTTTAAGCTATTAAACTATTAGGATTTTGGGACTGACTAATCTTTCTGGTTTCTTCTGTGAACTGTAACTAATTGACAGTTAACCATTCTAGACTCTGCTTCTAGAACTCTGAGTCCTATTCGCAAGACAAGTAGCTATGAAGAGCAAGACAAAGTGTCCCCCATCAGCAAATTAAAATGTCAGAGTCACGGTTTAAACAGCAAGACACGTGTGGGGCATGCCCACGAAGTCGACAAATTCAAACAACTTTAGTCTTCTTCCTCAGCTCCTTCCTCCTCATGGTGGTGCACTGAAGTCTTGCTGTAATTGCACGAAGAGTGCCACTGTGTGGGGGAGCATTCTGGAAGAGGCTGGGAGAAGGCAGGGGAGCCAGGCAGGCAGAGTGGTTCCTGCCCTCAGGGAGCTTTGACGCTGTAGCCAGAAGCTTTGATTGTGTTCTAAGAATTCTCTTTGCAGGCTCCTGGCTGCATTAGGAGGAACTCGAAAGCTGATTTAAAATAATTTCCTACCAAGGGAACAGAGTGGGAATCCGGATGGATGGAGAATTGTTAATTTGACATTTAAGATTGAGGGACAAGTGGGTATTTGTCTCATCCCCTCGGGTTTTTTTTCTCCGTGGGAGAGAAGCAGCCAGCCTCACTGATTGTCAAGTGTTAATGGGAACCCTTCCATTTTTCCCTATTGAAAACATGTAATTTAATGTGAAGCTTCTATTGGTGGGCCGTGAGCAGGCAGAATTCTCAGGATAATGAACTTGATTTTCCACTTGAAATGCAATCCGCATTCACGAATTATCTTTTTATAAGGGAGACATGGAGCAAAGTGGCTCACCCATACATCTCAGTTGACCTCACAAACACCTCTGAAGAGAGCGTCATTACCTATCTTTTATAGACAACAAGGGGAAATGGTAGCCTGGGGCTCTGGACTGTGCCAGTTCACTTCTGGTAGATGAACAACTTGTTATTTCGTTTCCCTTGGTCGAATTGTTATAAACATTGCAACATTAACACCTGCATGACATTTGCACGACTCAGCGCTTCGCAGCCTGGTCACGTGTCTTCTGTGGCTACTCTGCTAACCCTGTGTGCTTCATCTGTAACAATGGGTAAGCCCAGATCTCTGCAGCCCAGCTTGCTTTTGTCCTAGACTAAATCGATAGCAATCCAGCCTCCAGAAGTCTAATCTATTTCTTTATTTGCAGAGTCTCTCTGGGGTGACACCCTTGGCCAGAGAAGACAACACTGGCACTCTCCTGTCAGAGTCCGAAAGCTCAAGATGTAGATGCTGTTACCACCTTGCCTGGGGCTTCCTGCTACTTGGCTGTCTTGAGTCAACAATAGCCAAGGGGACAGAAGAAAGAGAGAAAAGTTATATCTATATGTTTGAACAGTGAGTTGTGGATGTTTTCAAAAACCCCAGAAAACAGCCCAAATGAAGCAGGGAGGTGGTGTGTGGGGGTGGTGGAGGGGGGCAGCAGATGAAGCTGGCAGCAGGTGCTTACTTAATTGCTCCAGCTGCTGCCAAGTGTTTGGCACAATTTCCCCTTCATTTTTCAGTTATTGGCCCGGGAGCTGGTTTTACGTTTCAGCTGTAACATGGTAGGCACCCCCTCCCCCCTTCCTCCCATTTCGACAGGAAAGCAAGCAGGCAGCTTTTCTTTCAAAACTTGCCAATACGTCCAGTCCCTTAGATGTGTTATTATTTTTATTTGCCTCAAAACGACACGTTAGCTATAGAAGGGGAAATTAGCGTAAATGTAATTTGATGTTTGATTTGGTCTCGCCCGGGTTGCTACGGTCTGAAACTTTAATTTGCCTCCAATGGTTTGATCCGATGCTTCCGACTCATCTTGTGATTCTGATTTCTGAATTGTGTATCTGAGCCTGTCACCTCCTCAGCCATTCTCTCTTTAAAAGGTGGTTTGTTAAATTCCCCCACTGGTAGGGCACATTCCGTTTTGCCGTTTGGCTCCCTTTAAATCTGGAAGATAACCATTGCAAAAACACTGGCTTTGGGTTACTGTACGGGTCGTCATACAGCAAATATTTATGAAAACTAAAGACCATGTTGAAATCTCAGTAGGAACAATGTGCTAAAACCAGGCCAGGCAACCAGGAGGAATTTAAAAATACATAAGGGATGGTCGTTCCCTCTCAGCAGGTTTGATCCCTAATGGAATGGACGCTGGAGATGAGGCAAACACAGCCCAGAGAGAACCACCATTGTGACGCATTAGAGAAGCACCCATGACGATCAATCACTGCTGATGGTAAATACAACATAGAGGCTATGAAAATTCTTCATTTTCTCCCCTTCTTAAACTAATCCTGCTTACACAGTGCTGTTTTGACTGTTGAATTGATGGAGGTGTTGAATTGTGGATATTGGATTGTGACTCACTGTGGGCACTTTTAATCAGACCAGGGTCCAGGGTATTCTGAGTTTAAAATATTTTCGTTTTGGACTTTCGCTGTTGTATTCCAAGAAGAGGGAAGAGGAAGTTGGTGTCATGAGGGAGTTAGGAGACCAGGGGTCTCGGTTTATTTTCACATCAGCCGCTTAGGGCTTTGGTTCCTCATGCCTTAGCCTGAATTAGGTTCCCATCAGTGTGAATGATGTGAGTGTGATGTCTTAAACTTTATCCTGGGTGGGTCTAGTGTCCCTCACAAAGAGCAAAGGAAACCCAAGGCCCAAGGAACTGTACCAGGCACCAGAAAGACAAATGAAGAGTCTTTGGGCTTCTGAGTTCTCAATTTTAAATCCCAACCTCTGTAGAAAGCCTGGAGGTCAAAGCCAGCCAGGTTTGAATAAGTCAGATTTCCTTCTAATTCCCAGTGGGTGTTACATTGGCCTTTAAGAGTATTAAAGTGTGATCTGGACAAAACCAAAACAGAACAAAAAAACAAGCAAACAAACAAAACACGAAAATCCACAGGTGTCAAAAACATCAGTGCTGGTTCAAGTGTATGCTGAACCGAAAAGCCCTGAAGGTGAGTGAGTTATAACACTTCTGTTCCTACAGAAGGAAGTGGCACAGGGTATGGAGGGAGGAGGGCTTGTTTCTCTCCATGGCCTTTTCATGTTCAATACCATAGGCAGCCGTGACCCAAGCCCTGATTAAACACGAACCCATATGTTGCAGCTGGTCTCCAAGGAGTCCACCTCCCTTCTGACCCTTCCCACCCAGGTGACGGTCTTGCCTCTCCCGTGGATCCTTTCACCTTGTAGGCTCCCCAGGCAGTCATTTACCGTGTATCTTTGCCACCTGCCATAGTTAATCACAACTCTATTTTTTATCGTGTGTGTGTGTGTGTGTGTGTGTGTGTGTGTGTGTATAAGATTACAGCATGATGCTTTGTTGTGATCCCCAAAATTAAGAAAAGTAGCATGTTCACTCCCTTCAGTTATATTTTTATGTGTGTGGGTCCACATGTACACATAAGTAGAAAGCACCTTAAAAAAAAATCTGTATTCTTACCCGATTTTCAATACACAATGCACTATAACTAGTCATGATACCATAAGATCTCGAGATGTAGGAGTCAAGTGCTGTCTCCAGCTCAGTGGGTCTTAGGCCTAAAGCAGACAAGAATCACCTGAAGGATTTGTCTAAACACAGACTGGGGGCTGGGAACTCGACTCACCGGATCAAGTGCTTGCTGCAGAGGCGTGTGGCTGTGAGTTCAAATCCTCGGCATCCATGTGGTCAGGAAAGTGTACACCAGCGACCCTAGTGCTGATTGGGGAGAAGCAGGCCAGAAGCAGGCAGATTCCCAGAGCTCGCTGGCCAGAAAGTCTTGCCATCGAGCTCTGGGTCTATCGAGAGACCCTGTTTCAAAAAATGAGATGAGACTTCTAGACGCTACAGAGGTACCTATGGATGTGTACACACGCTAACACATACATACGCATGAAACCAAAACAGTCCCCCCACCCCCGACACAAATGGCTAGACATGCCCTCCGGAGATTCCAATGCAGTAAGACTAGGGTGTTGCCTCCAAGTGCGCATCTAACGAGCTCCAGGATGGTGTTTGTTCTGGGGTCACACTGGTGGCTGTTGCAATAACTCCTTCCTGGAAGTTCAAGAACAGAGGAACTAGCGTCTCCTAAGTCCTGTTCGCTTCCTTGGTGTCTGCACCATGGAAACTTGACTGGTACCTTCTTCCAATCACCCTCTAGTTGTTGTTATTACATTAAACATTCAGTGTGACCACTCTGTCATCTGACCACCTTTCCTTGTGTTGCAAGTTTTCCTGAACTTGAATTTATGATCTTCATATGCTCTGTTGAGTCTTTATCCATGTTATTTCCATTTTAATTCCTAGGAAATCTCCTCTTCTTCTCATACCCAATGGTGTTTCTTTTTTAGTTTAAGAAACACACACACAAACACACACACACACACACACACATGCGCGGGCACGCTTGTGCACGTGTGTATATGAGAGAGAGAGAGAGAGAGAGAGAGAGAGAGAAGTCAGATGTAAAGCCACAGCATATGTGCAGATGTCAGAGAACAATTTTTTTCCTTTTTAAAAATTTTTACTAATTAAATCTGTGGACATTACATATATATGCATGAATCAAATGCATTCTAATTGTCCCCATCTCCCACTCTGTCAACATCCCCTCCTCCCTATAAATTCCATTCCCACATTGAAAGACATTTTGTGATACCTTCTCAATGGAAAGAATGCTCATGTTTATGGCTTCATGATTTTTACACTGATTCATTTCACTCCCTTTCGTCCATGTTCATGCAGTAGCTTACTTAGCCTGTTGATAGTTTTAACTGCTTCTTTTTGAAACATTTTATTTCATTAAGTATTCTTTAACATATATGGAATTAATAGTTAAAGACATTTCATTGCTGTTTACAAAGCAAGGAAATGTCCTATTTTTGAAGGAAAAAGCCATATATAGAGTTATATAGAGTTTCTGGTCTTCAGAAAAAAAATGTTAAGGTGATTCTTAAATATTTCTACCACCAACAGTGAAATCTTTCTTATGTCAGACTTATATATCTCTCATGCAGGTAGAGTAGAAAACAGCCAACCACCGATGTTTACTAACATAAGCAGGCCTGTTTCAGAAGCCGATTCTACTGTACACAGTTCTGTGACTTAGAGTGAGACACTTAATCTTTGTCAGAGGACAATTTTATGGAGACAGTTTTCTCCCGCTCCCTCCTTCTACCTTTACCTGGGTTCCAGGGATCAAACTTAGGCCGTAAAGCTTGCACAGAAAGCATGCTAACTCATTGAGCCATCTCATTGGCCCCCCGATGAATTTCCTTCTGACTGTTAGTCCTCTGATCTAATTGTTTGCAGGCAGATGCTAAACACTTCATAGCATACAGAGATATCTTATGTGAAGGTTATCCTAAGTCAACCTTGTGAATGAATTAAGTATTGCTTTATGAATGAAAACAGGCTCAGAGAAAATAAGTAATTTGCCTAATAACCACACATTTTAAACACTTCAATCGCAGGAATTTCACATATCCATGGAGGATAGATGCCAATCCCTTGGAGGCTGACTAAAACTGCATGTAACACACAACCTTATGTTTGTTTGCTGTGCTTTTGCCTTGTACGATAAATAATAAAAGAGAGCCACCATAACTGTACTGCGAAAGACGTGATATGTTTATAAACTGAGGGTTTCAGCACTAGATGTATAAACTGAGGACCTGACCATGCTGAATTATGGTTAAGGGGAAGGTTTTTATTGTAGAAAGGAGGGAGAGTACAGCCAGAGGCATCTGGAAGAGTCCAGAGCAGAGAAAGAAATTAGCACATTAACCATGGCCAGCAGGCGAGAGAGAGAGAGAGAGAGAGAGAGAGAGAGAGAGAGAGAGAGAGAGAAGCAGGGAGAGGGAGAGAGGAAGACAGAGAAAGTGTGGACAGAGGACAAAGGTGAAATAGCAGGGTTGTGAGGAGAGATGAGGAGCTGGGGGAGGAAAGCCCATGAGCGGGAGAAGGTCAGGGTAAGGGGTGGCAAGAGACAAGCCAACAGGCCAGCAGGCACTCTGAAATATCTAACAGCTTCTAGTGATACTGAGGGTACCAGAGGCCAGCACGCACTTTGGTGTGCTAATGGGCACCGTGAGTAGCCCTTCTGCCGGAGGTAGAAGTTTCTTTGGTAGAGGAGAACTGGCTCCACAAATTCCTGAGGAATGTTGGCTTTGTTTAATGTCAAAAACTTGGGTCTGACAATGTGAACATGGTCTCTCACCCTCGAAAGCCCCTCTGGATCTTTCTGACTTGAGGTTTGGACCTCCCCCCACCCCCCCCCCCTTTTCCTTAGCAAGAATTTTTACCTTTTTACTTAAAGGAGCCACCTCTCTGCTTCCCTTTGGCAGGCCTGGACCGCCAGCATCAATACTCTAGCACTCTGGAGACTTGGAAAGTAAAACAAAGGTTGCTTGAACGCAAACACTCTGCCACAGCGTTTTATCTGATAGTGGGGGTGCGCGCTCCACTCAGTGACTGACAGGCAAGTAACATATACAGTGTGCACACGTTGGATGGAGGGACATATCCCACAACCGGATGGAGCCAGTGAATGATACGAGGACATGATTGCCCTAAGGTATGGCTGAGGAGAAGGTTTTAATGTAGACGTGAGGCAGAGTACGGCCAGAGGCATCTGGGAGAGTTCAGATCAAACCAGGCCATAAGAGGAAAAAACAAGGGGTGGAGGTGAGAGGGAAAAAGAAGAGTGGGGACAATCAGACTAAGAGAACCAAGAGCAAGTCAAGAGAGACAGAACAACCAAGAGGGGCTGAAATGCCAGGGTTCTATAGGAGAGAGAAGCTGGCAGGGAAGGGAGTCAAGCCCCAGGACTATAGAGGTTTAGGGTAGCGGTATAGTGAGAAGAGCTGAGAAGAGCCAAGACTCTGTAACTGGGACTTACAATACTGAGAGAACCCAGAGGTCAGCATGTGCTTTGGTTTGCTGCCATTTGTCCCTGAGTTTCTCTGGGACCTGACAGCCAGGTAGGCTGAGGTTTTATTACACTACTCACCATGATGAACAATTTAGAACTCATCAATTATTCATGTCTGGGATTTTTCCATTTAACATTTTGTGCAGCAAGTTGTGTAGGTAAGTAAATCATGGACAACAGAACTCCGGAGGCTGCAGCGGGAGAACTCCTGAGTGCCTATTAAATGACTTGGTTCTGGTTCCAATGGCGGAGGTTCTGAAGTGGGCACTGCCAGCACCTACTGAATTCTTACCAGCTCCGAGCGACTCTAACGTGGGTGTTCTCAGAACCACATTTTGAGAAACAGTCCTCCGTATTGACATAATTGGCAGCATCCTTCCTTTAAACACTTCCCTTTGGTTGCTATGATACACCCCTCCTCCCCAAGTTCTGTGGGCTCTCTAATTCTGTTCTCCATCTCCCACTTCCTCTCCAGCCTGTACCACTGTCCCCAGACTCTCTGCTCCTTCCTCCGCTGTCTGTCCCCTGGGGCATGGCTCCAACTTGGGCAGATGGTCCAACCTTGCCCTGGTGAGTGCCAGCCTCCTGGTGAGATCCGTGGATTTTGGAACAGAGTTGTACTTCATTCAGCCTGGGTCCAGGACTTAGCTGTGAAGAAGGTGATATTGACGCTGCTGCTCCAATCACCCCCACCCTGCTCTGGGCCTTTCCTCTTCCATTAAGATCTCCTGCTTTGCAGTTTTCTAATCAAATTAGTTCCGAGGGAAGAGCTGATCTGTTTACACGGTCACACTAATGTGCCAACTCTCCCAGTCACTGGCATTTGCAAAGCCTTTTTCCGTCTTTGTGGTTTCAACCCTGTTATTTCAGGCTTCCCTTAGCAGATAGGGTGATTCAGAAGGGCACGACCAAGGGATAGGGCGAGCTGATTTGAGAAGGGCTGGCTCTTCTCTTCTTCGACATTTCTAGGAGCGTAGACTGAAAACTAGCCTGTCAAACGGCTGGGAGGGCAGGACTTGGACCTTCTAGGTCTTGGGCAAGGATAAGCAATAACTGCAGTCACAATAGGCCAGACCCTAGAAGCACGGAGGATAAGGACAGACTACAGAGCTGCAATTGGGCTTACTTCCTGCCACGCCTACCCATGGCCACGCCTACCCATAGCCACTCCTACCCATATACTTCTAAGAGCTCCTCTTCACTGGTCAGGTCTCATCTTAAAAGTTCTCTCTTGGGAATAAATAGCCTGACCTGGCCGCCAGGTTGTGGTCCCTTTTTGTGATCCTGTGTTAGCAACCGCTTGCCTTTGTTGTATTTATCACAGGTTGTAATTATTTGATTTCCTTCTTCCTGTCTCCTTCTGGAGTTAAGTAAGGCTCCAGGCGGGTGAGACCAGGCTGCCTCACACCCCTTCTATGCAGGTTCAAAACAGAGATCAACAGGAAGCCGGAAGGACAGCATGAACAAGCCCTACCACCCTGCAGTCCCCGAGCTGAAGCAAACTGTCCTCAATAGGCATGTGGTGCAGAAAGGCAGAAAACTGACAGTAATATAAATGATTCTTGTATGTAAAACTGCCAATAGATGTTTGCCCAGTAGAGGGGGCAATTGGCGCTTTTCCTGCGACTATCAAGATCTGAATGCGCCATAGTTTTCCTGAGGTCCCGTGTGCTCTTAGAATTCTCCTTTGAGCCAGTCAGAACATCTTACTGACTGCCTCATTAGTTGGTAAAATAACATCTCTGACAATCTCTGACATATTAGTTTCATATTTGTACCTGAGTCAAATGTTTAGCTTCTTAAAAATATTTTTTTCATTCGAACTTCATGGAAACCAAGTATTTTGTGCATCAAAAGATACTATCAGGAAAATGAAAAGTCCCCCTACAAATGGAGGAAAAAAAACCCAACCCACACACAAATCACATCTAGAGAATAAAGAACTAAACTTCAGCAATACCGACAGGAGCAGTGACAAACAAACACAAACAAAACAACAACAATAACAAAACCAATTAAAAATGGTCAAAGGCTTCAATTAGGCAGCTCTCTAAAGAAAATACAAAAGCACATGTGAATGTCACCAGAGTTGTTAGGTCAAAGCCTGAGCTCTCCTGGCATAGCGGAAGGACCACAGGACAAAGGCAAGCTGGCAGAGGATAGACAAAGACTGTCCCCATGTAACTTCACATAACTAACATCAGTCTGCAGAAAAGCCCTTGACATAGGAGCCAGGTAGATGGTTGCTGTGTAACCATAAAGGTTACTCACCTTGTGACCCCGTGCTTTGGTTTGATTTGTTTCCCCCTCACTACTCTAGCCACACCTATGCGAAGGAGCATTTTCCCTCCAGTCTGATTCTGTCTCTAACCATGTGTCCCCGGTGGACTCCTTTGACACAGTATAAAAGCCTGAAATTGGGTGCCCTCAGAACTCAGATCTACAGTCTGGCATGAAAATTCTCTCTCTCTCTCTCTCTCTCTCTCTCTCTCTCTCTCTCTCTCTCTCTCTCTCTCCCCTTCCTTCCCTATTCCTCCCTCCCTACTTCTCCATCTGTCCTTGATAATTCTACTCCTAGATGTAAATACAGGAGACTGAAAGCAGGGATTTGACAGATGTTTGAGCATGGCCATAGCAGCATTAGTAACAGCAGCCAATGTTGAAGTAATCTGAAGCCAGGTAAGCCAGGTAGATATCTATGATCTTATTACGAAGCTGAGGTAGGACTATCAAGAGTCAAGGCCAGCCTAGAGATCCTGTCACACACACACACACACACACACACACACACACACACACACACACACACACACACACGGGGGGGGGCGCATGATAGAGAGAATCAACCAGCAGATAATGAATGAATGAATGAAATATTGCATATAAATACAGTGGGGGATGCTATTCAACCACTTAGAGGAATAAAATGCCAATATATGCTACAAATGAATGGACTTTGTGTTAATTCGGGTTTCCATTCTGTGATGAAACATCATGACCAAAACCAGCTTGAGGTGGGAAGGGTTTATTCTGTTTACACTTCCAGGTAACAGTCCATCACTAATGGGAGTCCGGGAGGTACCTTAAGGGCAGATGCTGAAGGCGCAGGAGCTGATGCAGAGGCCGTGAAGGGGGGCTTCTTACTGGCTTGTTCCTCATGGCTTGCTTAGGCTGCTTTCTTATATTTTTGGTTGTGAGCCTAGCCTTTAACGGCTGAGCCATTTCTCCAGCCCTAGGCTGCTTTCTTTTATCACCTAAGACCACAAGCCCAGAGGTAGAACCACCCACAGTGGGCTTGGCCTTCCTCCCATCAATCACTAAATAAGAAAATGCCCTACAGACTCACCTGCTAGATCTTAGGGAGTCATTTTCTTAACTGGGGTGTCTCTCCTCTCAAATGACCATGGCTTGTGTCAAACAAAGCAAAAAGGCTTCCCTTGAATGGTTCTGGCACCTATTCTTCAGCCCCAGCAAACCAGAACCATACACTCTTGACTCAGACATGCAGTGCTCATGATTAAGTATGTGAGTGACTCTCAAACGTTCCTCTGAAACTTCACAGCCAGGCTTCCGGCATCTGTATTTTTCCCAACAGTCTTATCTTCCAAGCTCCCACAGAACAGCTCCCCCAACTTTGAACACTTAATGGTTTTCCTATATCAAAATCCCAAAGTCTCCCACCAATCCTCCCACAAACAACATGGTCAGTCTGTCACAGCAATACCTCATATTCTTGGGGCCACTTTCTGTCTTGACAGGAAGCTGGAGTAGTTGCAGAGACGTTAAGTGTAGAGGTGAATGTGTGAGTCTGGAGCTCAGTTCTGGACTGGAAAGACACATCAGCGTGCTGATCGTCTTTTTGGCTATAGGAGTAGTTGGTAAGAGTAAGATAGGAAAAATATCCACCCCCAACCCCGAGAAACAGGATCCCCAAATGGCAGAGACTCCAAGGAAGAGAGGAAACTTGGTGTGGTTAGTTAATGGGAGCCTCCACTACACAGGGGAGAGCAATGATCTTACTCTCGACTGCTAAAAACTCTAGTGGGGTCAGTTCAGTGGCTGCTTAATTCCTTCCCAGAGAGTCGATACTCATAGCCAAGATTTGTGTTCTTAAACAGAACCTTTCCAAACAACACACTACATGTCAGAAACTTTGCTGGACAGGCTCACCGGCATAAGAACACACCGATAAGTGATAAATCAGTCTGACTTAACAGGGGAAGACTTAATTCAAAATACATCTAGGAAGGAAGGGATGGTGCAAAGGGGAGGTGCGCCATTGCAATAGAGAGAACCCTGGGGCCGTGGGATCTATGAGGAGTTAGGCAGAAAGTCGTTTCTCTTATAGAGATGAATAAACACAGCTGGAAAGAGTAAGCACGTGGAGAAATATGACAAAAGTTGACTTAATGGCATGGCACATCAGAATGTCTCACTCAGAGACTAGCCTGTTCTCGAGAGAGGCTGCGTGAAAGGAGACTGCTAACCAGAGTTGGGCTAGTGAGCGGTTTGTCAGTGGAGTGGTGGGGTTGTGCAGTCCCACTCATCGCTTATGAGACCAAGAGTGGGAATTTGCTGAGTTTGGGCAGATTTGCTTTTGAATTGCTTTTTTTCTTGCCGCTGTGACAAATGCCTGATAGAAATTAATTTAAGGAAGGAAGGCTTTGTTTTGGTTCAAAAGTCGGAGGGTGTAGTTAGTTCATCCAGGCAGGGAGGGCATGGGGCAGGAGGCTGGTCACATTGCATCCACAATCAGGAAGCGGAGAAGAGCTGAGATGCATTCACTTTCTCTGTTTTGCTTGCTCCGGGACTCCCAGCTCATGGCATGGTACCATCCACATTCAGGGTGGATCTTCCTTCTGCTGTAGCTGAACCTCTCTGGAAAGGCTCTGACAGACATAAATATGCCCAGGTTTGTCTCCTAGGTCAAATTGCCAATGAAGGTTAGCCATCACTTGACCATCCCTTGTCCAATTGACACCCAAACACATCACTTTTAATCCAGCCAATCTGACAGTCAAGATTAACTATCACAGCCTTTCTGTTGTCTTATGGAAGTCAAATGGGAAAGAGAATTTCATTATAGAAAGCTATTTTCCAGAACGCAAGAAAAGGTGAGGTAAGGAAGAGAAGAATCCCTTTAACTCTTACACTGTTTTCCAGTGTCAGAAGACGCAGCTAAACCCTAATCTTGCCAACATTCTCTGAGATGGGAACTGTACCCCTTCTATCTGGGTGACAGCTTTGTCTTCTGAGGCACCACAGGCTTCAGTCCAGGACTTGAGGAACACCCTTTTTTTTTTCTTGAATGCTTAAAACCTTAACTTTTTAAAAATTTTTATATATAAGGTATTTTGCCTATACAGATATCTGTGTACCATATCCATGTCTAGGAAGAAAAGGCATCAGATCCCCTTGAACTAGAGTTCTAGCTGTGAGCTGCCACGTGGGTGCAGGGAATCGAACCTGGGTCCTCTGGAAGAGCAGCCAGTGTTCTCGAAGCCCAAGACTTTTGACTCCCCCTCAAATGGGTTCTCACGTTTGACTTACCAAGGTCCTGTCTTATACTCTGTTTCGAAGTCTACCCTAAAGGCCCACTCTTGGGCTGATGACAACGGATGCGTCGTTTTGAGGAAGGGATGCATCCTATGGATAGAACTCAAGGCACAATGGTGCTTTGTTCCCAGAGGGCTTGGCTTTGTTTTTTAAACTTGTGTTTAAAAGCCCATATCAAGAATGTTGATATCAAGGATATTCAATATCAAGGATATTGAATCTGAAAATCCAGCAATTCTGGCTATGTATATATACTTTTTGCCTTCTAAACTAGTTAATATCCTAGACAGTGAAGTATTAAGTTGAATACTTCTTTATGAAAACAGCTATTACTTTGGATGCTGTTGCTATTATGTAGTCAAAGTGAAGAAGGCTCACCGTCTTCTTTCCACTCATCAATAGTCACCTGACCTTTTCAGTCACTCTGTTTTCTGTCTGCATATCCATTTCCTGCAGGCACCTATTTTCCTCTAGTAGCAGCACAGGGTGGCAAAGGGAATTTGCTTTCAGAGGCTTTGTTAGTCAAGATAGCAGTTGGGGGAAATTGTATGCAATCAATGCCACCAAATTTATGCTGACTCATCTCACTAAGACTTGGTGTCATGGATGTAAGGTCTTCTGTGTCCGTAAATGCTTACCTGGACATCGTATGTGCCTCATGACCAACTAACATCTCCTTAAATGTGACGTTGCATGCTTTGGTCACCTCTTACTTCTTGACCTCTTTTATACACCAGGAGAGGCTGTTGGATGTCATTGGTGGGTGAGGGAATCCTGGGGAAACATTCCCATATTCCTTTTCTTTTGGATACAAAGCTTAACTTAATTTGGGACATGGGCTTAGTTCCTGTAGTTTAAAACATTTCAAACATAAAGCCTTTGATCTCTGAAGTCTTTGATGTCTGAAGTGTCTCTGGTTTCCCTTCTCTTGAGTTAGGGGCTTTTCCCTGGTGTTTCCATAGCTTCCTGGGTCTGCTCTTGTTCTTGCTCACCATAGGGTATTGTATAGCCTGTTACTGAGAGCCATGACCAGAGCCCCAGGTCTAGTCAGCTTTTGATCCAAGGACAGCGTACACCGCCCCCCTTTCATCCCCACAGCAGCTTTTCCCCAGAGCAGCTCCTGGGTGCGGCTTGAAACCTTAATAGCCGTGGATATCATATGACAAAACTCAGCACATCAATTTTCCAGTGACATTTAGTGTTCCTGAGCTCTGCTCTCTATCTCATCGGTACCACTAAGTAGCCCCCTATCTCTTGATCACAAGGTTTCTCAACCACTACTGCCTTGCAGAAGGTTTTATAGACAGCGTGTCTCTACCATCGTCTCTTGGGAACAGGTGTAAAAAAACAACAATCAATTCATTTAGTGAATTGGTTGGTACACAGCTCCCTCTGTATCCTCTCCCAGTGCACATTCAAATTGCAGTGTTTACTTCCCCTAGCCCCATCTGGCAGCACCCTCCAGGCTTTTACACAGGTGAGTGCATGACCCTTGGCCAGCTGGCAAGGAACCTGGTCGCCTCCTTTCTCTCTATCCAAAGGCTGCGCTTTACTGAGGCTGTTCCCTAGCTACCGTCAAGATCTGGGCTCGTGAAGTACAAGCCAATTGTGCCAAATTCAAGGTCCTCTGGGTGCTAGTCCCGTCTTCTTGACATTCCCAGAGCCTCTGCCCCTGCTGCCTACAGGATGTTTGGTTTTGACTATGTGAGCATTTGTGTGATGTGATTTCTGAGGGCACACTACATTCTACCTATCCACTCTCCAACCCTGTTTGCTCATGCTTGAAATTGCTTTAACAAAATTTTCATTTCCATTTGAAGTTTTTAAGAGCCATAAACACAGAGATACACACACACACACACACACACACACACACACACACACACACAAAGTACAACAATATTATTAATGCACACTAATAGTTCTAATTAATTATTAAATAATCAATTAATGGCCTTTCAACTAAATTAATATTTAATTAATAATTTAATAATCAATTTCCACCAACTACAACACATATATGTGGAAGTATATAAATCATAGCAATAAAAGAGCCACTCACACCATGAACACCAGGGTGGCATAGACCATTCCCATTCCCAGAGCATTCAGCTCACGGCTTCTTCCCTTTCTAGTTTTATTCCTTGGACTCCACCATTGACTGACAGCAGGATTGGCACATCCATTTGTGTTTGTTTGTTTGTTTGTTTGTTTGTTTGTTTTTACAAATTGCGATAAAATTTATATGCACTTACCCTCACAGCATATTGCTTTGAGATGTACTTACAACGTGAAAAGACTAGGTGTAGTTAATTAACATATTCATTCTCTACATGAGCACCACATTTGTTTACTTTTGCTCTTAAGATTTATCCAGACTGTGGTGTTCAGTTGTAGATTGTTCAAGTATTTCGATGTACAGTAGTCCACTGTGCACTTAAACCAAACTTGTTCAACTACTTTAACTTGGGTTGCTTCTGGCTTTCTTCCTTATGAATAGATTTGCTATAAGTGTTCTAGTTCAGGTCTTTCAGTGAATATGAACACTTTGCTGTTAAAGGGTCAAACTTACTCAGCATTAGTGAGTATTATTCAGTGATCCTCCCGAGTCTCAGCACCGGTGTGTACAAGTGAAGGTCAGAGTACATCCTCGCCGTCACTGGATCAGCTGCTGCTTCTTTATCCACGCCGGTGTGCAATCCTGTGTTCTGTGTTCACAGTCTGCCTCTGTCCAATAACAGCAAATGCAAGTGCCTTGCTGCGTGTGCACTGGCTTTTGTCGTCTTCAGTGGAGGAACCCTTCAAGTCTTTTGCCATTTTTTCCCCACTGGGATTCTTCTTCTAGTGTAATACATTTTTCTGATGCTTTTAAAAGAAAGTTTTAAATTGTTATCTATACAGAGTTTTCCCTGCATGTATATCTGTATATCACATATGTGAAATGCCCACAAAGGCAGAAGACATTGGATCTCCTAGAACCGGAGTCACAGATGTTTGTGAACTGACATGTGGGAGCTGGGAATCAAACTTGGATTCTCTGCATAATAAGCAAGTGTGTTTAGCCTTTATACCATCTCTACAGACCCTAGTATAATAGTTTTAAATATCATTCTTTAATGTATTGGCTATGTATAAACACTCATATATATATATGTATATATATATGTCTGTGTATATACATGCGTTTGTACAAATATATATATGTATGTATTTATGTATTTCCACCCTGTAACTTAACTTTTTATTTCCTTAATAAAATCTTTTAAATGAACAGAAGTCTTAACTTATTTATGCTTCCTTGTGCACTCTATTTAAGTCTTTCTGGCTCTAAGAAAAAAATATTTAAAAATACCATAAAGTTGTTTTTCTCTTTTATTTAAAACTGACTTATATATGGTGTAAGGTAGGAATCAAGCTTCACTTTTTAAACCATATGTTGTGCTGCAATTTCTTCCAAATTGGACAACTTCTTTTTATTTTTTTAAAGTTTTATTTTCTTCTTGTCTTTATACATGTACACACTTGGGAGCAGGTGTTCAAAGAGACCAGAATGGGGCACTGGAATGCTTGGAACTGTGGTTACTGGCAGATTACAGTAGCATGATGTAGCTGCTAGGAACTGAACTTAGCTCTTGTAAGAGCAGTATGTATGCATTCTTAACCACTGAGCCATCTCTCAGCTCCAATTTCCTCCAAATTAAAATATTACATTCTGGAGGGAAGCTCCTAAGTCTCTGTAAGGTCCAAAGGAAGGCTTGCTAAGATTCAGGCAGCAATCAACTCCCAAGTCTCAAGAAGTCCCTGAAACTTATCAGGCTCACAAGGCCTCTCTCTCCTCAAGGTTATTACAACTGAGGAGAGGGAACTCTAACCTCTTGAGCTGAAAGAGTGTGCAGAGAGCTCCAGGGTGCTTGCTTTTTATGAGTTTTCACCCATACCAGGTAAGCATTAGTAGATGCTGCTGCCTGTGGATTGTCTGTGCTCCTGTTAGTAACCCTCACCATGCTGCTCTAAGTGACTCCAATAAACTCACTGATTCACTGAGTTGGACTTTGGCGGTATTGTTCCTTTGGTCTCCTACCTGGAATGAGTAGCAGGGATGAGTATCATGTTTCCCCAGAAAAAGTCTCATACAATATTTTTCTATTCAGTTGACCCAGAACTATGTATTAGCCAGACCATATTTAATCCTATGCTGTTAACCACAGGGCTGTGTATGTGTTGATCTTGGGCATACTTGAGAAGCAGTTAATAGTTGATTTATTCTGTTGTTATTAGATTCTTTTCACAAGTAGCACTTACTATAGTCACTATGAACAAGGCATCATCTCACCAGAATCACTTCACTTTAAACTTCATCAGTCACTATAATATAGATACTTGTATTATCCTATTTTACAGGTAAGGAAATAATTTCCCTGGAGTTCTCTGGCTTGTGAGTGGCAGGAACACCACTTCAGGGAAATTCTGGTTGACTTGGCTATCTGAGATGCTTTTGATAGGAGAAGACAATGATGATATTATGTTTTTAGGAGAGAGATATAAAAGCTATTAAAACAAACAAACAAACAACAACAACGACAACAAAAACAAAACAAAACAAAACAAAAAACAAAAAAAAAAAAACAAAACCAGGCTGGAGAGGTGGCTCGGTAGTAAAGAGCACAGAGTGGATCTGGGTTTGGTTCCTAGTACTCGAATGGCAGATCCCAGCTGTAACTCCCGTTCCAGGGGTTCTGATGCCCTCTTCTGGTCTCTGTGGTCACTGCATGCATTTTACATTCACACATACATGCAGGCAAAAAGAAAACAAAGACAAAAACAGACGAACAAAAACAAAAGACCCCATGCACACAAGATAAAAATGATTTAAAAATCTTAAGAAAAGAATGAAGAGGTTTAAAAAAAGTCTTAACTGAAGTACACAGATATCAAGGTTTTTGTTTTACAGAAGAGATATTTTTAATCTTCTGTGAGCTTTGTTAAAGCTTCAAATTCCTTCCAAAGCAAATGAATTATCTCTCCAGAAAAATGTTATAATTTTTTGAAGTTATCCTCTTGGGTTCCACTGGGATGCTTACAACCCTTCAATCTTTTCAGCTTTAGAAGCACCTTTCATTTCTCTGTCCCACGTCCTTATTAGCTTATCAGCTACAACTTCTACCACCTATTCTTTCAATTATTAAATTATTTCTTTCAGTTCCCAACACTGACTGCCATCTGTCCTGATGAACTCCCACGGTCCCTCCTGCCTCTGGCCATTCTATTAAGTGGGTAATAGACTATTCTTCATTCTACTAAAGGGATAATATACGACTACAGCACTACCCATAGTGTCTCCTTTACAAAGCGGAACCCTATAAATGCAACATCTAAGCTGATTTTCCCATCCCTGTCCATCCAAAATGACACCTCTATTTCACAACTCTCCTTTATCATGGACCAAATGCCAACATTTAGTATTGGAGAACATTCTAAATCTGCCTCAAGTTCCCTCTGTGGCATTACCCTCACTACTCCTTTAAATTCTGCTCTCAATGAGGTCACACCCCTCATGCTCCCCTAGACAAGTCATAGACATTTCTACCTCCAGTTTTTTCCTGAAAGTGCACTGTCTTGACTATTATCCCCCTTTCCATATCCTTTAGTATTTAAGATCTGCATTTAAATTATAGCTCAAGTCTCATTTCTTCTAAAATCTTTCCCACATTTTACTAATCTCTTTCTCAAGTTATTTGGTCACTTTTCTCCATAAAAATAGCTCCCAATTTGCCCAAGTATCACAACTGCCATCGGCCTCATTGAAAGGCAATAGATCTATTAAACGCAAACCTGGAATTCAGAGCTGGTAGCATTTGGGCCCATTCACATCATCACAACTTCGGTGAAGACAATTTCTCTAAATCTGCTTCCTGGTCTGTAAAACAGGGATGATACTACTTTGTCCTGTTTAATGATGTTTACACGTGTGCATTTTTGTGGGTATGAACCTGTGGGTATTTCACCATGTATGTGGAGGTCAGAGGACACCCCAGATGTTGGTTCTCAGAGGTTTTCCACCTTTTGTTTGAGACAGTGCTTCTCTTGGCTCTGGACTCTGACAGGTAGTTAGTCTAATTGGTCCATTGAACTTCCGGGAATCACCTCTTTAGCCTCTTTTTCACCACCACTGAGATCACAGGGGCTCACCAGCAGGCTCATCTTTTTATGTGGATTCTGAGGATTCAAATTCAGGTTCTCAAGCTTGCAAGGCAAGCACTCAAGCCATCGACTCATCTCCAGCCCTTTCACAAATATTTAGGATGATTGCTTATCTGCCATTGTGCTAAGGACTGACTGAGGGTTGCAGGAGAGCCATAATCCCTATTCTAGTGGAGCAAATATCTCAGTGATGGAGAATGGGATAAACCATTAATGTTTATCCATTAGTGGTAAATCATTACCGGATAAACCATTAGTGGTAAATTTCCATTCCCATATTTGTTGGTGGTTGGTATTGAAAGGGAGGTGTGCATTATGGTAATCTCACCCAGTCTAAGCCAGTTTGGTTATGAAAAGCTTTCCTTTTATCTATGCTGAAGCTGGGAGGATAAGGAGGGGTTATGCAGGTAAACAGGAAGGAGATTCCAGTTAGAGGAAGAAGTGATTCTCATCCAATGCAGAGGGGACTGAGAGAGCAGATAGTTCTGGTTTTCTGTTGGGGTTGCTGACATAAAAACATAGCTCTGACTTCAAAGGGAGTAACAGAGTTTATTCTAGAGCCAAATAAGGCCAACCATGCCCAGGGAAGACAGATTTAGGTTATCTCAAATACAATGTTGCAATGTGGGCACAATTTCATGAAGCTTTATAGTAAAGAAATCATAAATCAAGGAGCTTTCGGATACACTAGTGATGTGATGGACATTCTTGGCTGTCAACTTGACTACATCTGGAATTAATGAGAACTCAATAGCTGAGTACATCTGTGAGGGATATTTTTCTTAAATCACTGGAAGTGGGAAAATCCACTTTTAATCTAGATCTCCTGAGGTAGGAAGACCCACCTTTAATCTGGGCCACACCTTCTGCTGACAGCCTATATAAAGCACAAGGAAGGAAAATGCCTGCTTTCTTTCCCTGATTGCTTTTGCAAGTCCATTCCTTCACTGGCATTGGAGCCTATCTCTTTGGGATTCCAGTGTATACTGAAAACCAACTAAGATATCTAGCCTCATGGACTGAACTACTACTGGATTCTTGGACCTTGTAATCGTGTGTGTGTGTGTGTGTGTGTGTGTGTGTGTGTGTGTGTGACATGTGTGACATGTGGTGTGTGTGTGGTATGTGGTGTGTGTGTGTGTGTGTGTGTGTGTGGTGTGGTGTGTGTGTGTGTGTGTGTGTATGTGTGTGTGTTGTTCCTCTAGAGAACCCTAACTAATGCAGATGACAATATGAAGTAGGTGGGTTATAACCAAGTTGGAGAATCTTTGTTATAGGTCATCTAATTACATTCTTCACCAAGGGGTGGGAAAGGTAGGAGATGTTTGTGCTTTCCAAAAGGATTTACCTAATCTTGTCAAGAATCTTAGATCACACACGGGTGAGTAATACATGGTTATTTAAGGGTTAAAGATAGTGCAAGGTATTTGTTACTGGATCTGCAAACATTTTGACTTTCCACAAATTGAAATTGTAATCGGTCAGTTGACTTTGTAGAATGATTAAGGTGGGCGGCTGTTTTTTGTTTTTCTGGGAATCCCAATTCACAGCAAATAGCAAACCACCCCAAAAGCTGGTTGCTTGAAGCAACCTTTAATTTACATGAATCTGCAATGTGGGTCGGACTCAGTGAAGATGGCTCGGGTCTGTCTTGCGGGCAAGGAAACAGAAGGGGGTCAGGCAGAAGCTGCATCATCATTACAATTCATCTTCACGAGACTCAACATTATTTCTATAGTGCCTTGACATCTGGGGCAGAGACTACAGATATCAGGTTACCATGGAGAAGTATCAATGCCGCATCAACCTTAATGAAAAAATATTCATGTGATCATTTTTGGAAAATAAAGTGTGTTCAGACATAAATCAACAGAACATATATTAAAAGCATGGCTTTATATTTTATGGCCACCACCTTCCATCTCTGGCCATTATCATACCTACCATAGCATTTTGTTGCTTTGTGATATTGTGATATTGATAGCATCAATATATTGTTCCTTTTTTAATCATTGATAATGTATCTTAAAGTTGGGACCCATAGGCTTCCATATGCCATATACTTATGGTGTATGATAGAATATATTGATTTTGCTATGTTATATTCTCTGTCTTTCAAACTAGTTTGTCTTTGAGATAAAGAAGTGGTTTTTACATATCTGTAATCTCAATGACTGCTCCGCCCAAATCAAGTTCTTAATGGGCGTTTGTGTCTTTTAATATTGAACTGTAATTGCTTACTTGAGATTTTTTTTCAATCAGGTAAGTTTTTTGTCCCGTGTTGATTCAAATTCAGATTATAAGATCTACCTATAGCACATATTTTGTATTTAACGTTTCCAGTAGCTACTCACCTCAAAGCAAAAAACAGAAACCTTTGATTGAATGGAAAATAGAAACACATATCAAGGCAGAAACTACTCCCCATGGAATCATGAACTGAGGGATAGGACCTGAATCGTGGAAAAGGGAAGTGCTGCCCAGCTCCAAACCCTCATGGACTTGCAGGGTCAAGGCCCATGCCTAGCTCTCTCATGTGTAAAACAAAAGCACGGATAGAAGGGACAGTGTGTTACCGTTCTGTGGCTGTGAGGGGACACCATGAGCAAGGCAATTTATAAAAGAAAGCATTTAATTGGGGGCCTGCTTGCGGTTTTGGAGGGTAGGTTTATGACCATCATGGTTTGCAAGCTTGGCAGCAGACAGGCATGGTGCTGGACCAGTAGCTGAGAGCACACATGCTGATCTACAAGTTACAGGATAGAGTACTAAGGTATGGACACACACACACACACACACACACACACACACACACGCCTTTCATATATATATATATATATATATATGTGTGTGTCTATGGGGCTTATTCTTGTTATATATATGCCATATATATATATATATATATATATATATATATATATATATGGCTTATTCTCATTCAAACCACCATAGTTGGCAAAGCCATTGGGAGGCTTGATGCTCTTTCAGAGGACCAGGGTTTGGCTCCCCAGTACCCACAACAGATGGCCCACACCACTCTGTAACTCCTGTTCCAGGGCTTACAACACCATCTTCTGTCCTCCACAAGTAATGTAACATGGAGAATCAGGAACACACATTATACATAAGCAAAAAGTTCAAAAAATTTAAATGTAAGGACTACAAAGGCAGCACAGGGTTGTTGGAAAACTAAAATGAAGTTAACATAAAATGCTAAAAAGGAGCAGAAATGCTAAGGCATGTCAAATATTGGTATAAAAGAGTTAGATATAGGCTACTGGTGTTCTTATTAGTAATAAAAGGGCAAAGATTTAGTTTTTAGATATCTATCAAAAATGGCTGCTTGGCAAAATAACTCAATGCTGTAATAACTTATAAGGCTTCCTGTTTACATTTTTAAGGAAACATTTTTATTATCTTGAAATACATGGATTTATAATCATGTAATTAACAAGACCACATTCACTGCTCTGCATAAATCAGGATTTATCTATAATTTGCTGCGAGGAATAAAAATAGTCCTAAACTGATTGACAGGGCTATTGTCAATATACTGTTTAAGGTAAAAGATTTAAAAAGAACGTGTATTAAGATTCAGAGTTTTTCTTTAAAATGGGTCCGTTGTAAAAGCGAGAAGCATGCCAGTTTTATTCAGCAAATGTTTTAGTAGCTCCTGTGATTTCAAAGACACAGTGTTGGCGGCCTAGGGTGAGATGAAAAACCGCTGGTACTAGAGGGAAACAAGATCTGAACCCAGTGAAAAGAGGAATGGGACATCACTGTGTAGGATATGCATGATGCAGGAAGAACCGAGTGGAGCTTAAAATAATTTAATTTTGCCTGCCTTAGTCTTTTTTTTTTTTTTAATTCTATATTGCATGCCCTTTCCGCGTGTGCTAGGTCGCTTACTGGCATAGAATCCGCGACCCTGTGAAATCTTTCTCATTCCCCATTTTTTCTCTTCCTCGCCAACTCGATCTCTTCAACAGCCAGCACTGCATTTGGAACAGTATCTATTGTGTGGGTGGCGGAACGCGGAGAAGCTATTTTTGTTCTAATTATGAGCACTGTTTTCGTAGGGGAAAAGGAGGGGGTTATAAGGCAGATCTGAGGCTGAGCCGCTAGCTGGGCGAGGATGCTCCGTGGAGGCGTTACTAAGGTTACTAGAGAGAGGATCGCAGGTGACAGACAGGGGTGTTTTTTGTTTTTCTGTTTTGTTGTTGTTGTTTTTCTATAGCCAGATACATTTTCCAAAGAAGGATGTGGACTGGGCAGTGCCACATTGTACTACATGTTGGACTCCCTAAAGGGAAAAGAAGATGGCTCAAAGGAAAAATGAAGGACCAAAGCAGGGAGCCTCTGCTTCCTCTTCCGGCCCTTTTCTTCCGCCGTCCTTGTTTACCCCGAGCCGTTCTAGCTGCAGCACACCGTCGGCACGCCGGAGAAGGTGTCTTGTAGATGTGACACGCCTCTGAGCCGGGCCGGAAGCGGTTCCCAGCCGGTACCCGTAGGGACAGGCGTACAGCGGGCGGTGGCTGTGGCGCGGGCGGCGACGCTGCGTGGCTCTGGAGGACCGGCGCGGACCTGCAGCGGCTCGCTGAGGCCGTGGGTCGTCGCTGCAGCTGTCAGGACTCTTGGGGCGAACTTGCCAGACAGAGAGGAGCGGAAGGGAAGGGGTGTGTAAGGAGAGCCGTGGGCGTATTTGGTATCAGAGAGGACTTTGAAACTGGTTCCTCCTAGGAGTTGATTCTAATTTTTATTTTGACAGTTTCGGGAGGCAGCAGATGCCCCATTCTCGAGCTTTCCTTAACTCCAGTCGATTGGTAGCATGATTTGAGTGAGAGCTTTTTAGTGAAGCTACTGAGTTAGGATAGGTCATGGGATGGATGAAGCTGCCAGAGGAAAAAGAAATGGGCATTCGGAGCAGGGAAGTGGATCACGGATGAGGGGGTCAAGATGATCTGCTAGTTCGATTTACAGGTTTTACTGTACTGGATACCGTACCCAAACTCTTTAAGCTCGACGTCTTACTCCTGCGACGTCCGGACTTCTTTACATAACCTTTATGTTAACCTTTACATAAGCGGGGAAGCCGAGAAGATTCTGCAAAGCTCCAGGCCCCACACTGCGGGTTTTCCTCCATCAGCTATGAAGCAAGTGAGGATAGAGGTGAAGTCTAAGTGTATAAGGCAATGACAGATGTCAGTCAGGGAAGGTGGGAACTGGGCCTGCACACCTGTGCCATCAAGCTTGGCTGTCCTCTTCTCTTTAGCATTTGGTGGGATAGGGAAGAGAGGTATACCCAAGTTTGAAAATGGAGTTACAGAGACTAACAGAATTTACTGATTTGACATATCTCCTTTACCAGATGGAATGACATAAGGAAGGTAGTCAAGAATGGAAACACTGGCTGTCCTAGCTGTACTCGCCAACACAAATGCTAAAGTTAATGTCACTTTACCTGGACTGGTTCCTTTCAGCTGTAGAGATTGCAGCCCACCCTTATTCCTATTAATGTGTGTTACAAATTATGTGTACTTGCTGACACAAATACCAAAGCTAGAAAATAGTATTACTTGACCTGGACTGGCTCCTTTCAGCTGTAGGAGTTGAATATTGATAACTTGATACAATGGTGAAATCATCTATACCTTTGCTCGTGTGTGTTTTCCAAGCTCTGTGTGATGCTGGAATCAGATGCCTTTTCAGACACGGCTGACTGACTGACAGCTGAAGCTTTTCAGCAATTCCAAGAATGTCAGTCTGAAAATAATAAAACTGACTAAGCCCAGGAGTAAGGAAACTTATTTTAAGGAGACCTAAGACAGAACTCATGCTTAAAATTTAAAGGGAAATGTTTAATCAGTTGATAATATACTGTTTACAAATACTAGTTCTGGCAAGGTGTGCCTAGTATTCCCAAGAGATTGTCGAAACTGGGGCCTTAAGAGTCAAGGAGATCAGTTTAGCTACATTTTCCTTCCTAAAATGCAAGCGCTTGTTTTTAACTTGAAAAATCATCAACATGGTTTATAGAGTGCTTATCACTGTGTTTATGACAAAGTAAGGATGTAGTCATTCATTGCTTAACAAGAGAGACACTGAAATACCTTCTTGCAACTTTTCATTATTCAAGCATCAAGTCAGCACAAGTATGCTTACAGTGGCACAGCCATCAAACACCTATACTACAGACAGCCCCCAAAAGAGTAGCTTTCTAGGCTATGAACCTATAGAGCATGTTATTTTAATTATTACTGTAGAAAATTAAAATGGTGTTTGCACAGCCAGGCATAGCTGCACATGTAAAAGACATAGTTGGAAGTACTAGGCAATAACGTCGACTTTTTTCCGGTGGTCTGTCAATGGCTGAAACATCTCTAGGGTGTGTGTAACACAGATGAAAGTGATGCAGTGCCGTCCCTTGCATGCAGTTGCTCCACAGCATGATTAATGTCCTTTTTCCCTTGACAGCAATTAAAGGTAGACAACATTTGTGCGTTTCTCAAGTATCTGTCCACGTATTTCAAAGGGAGTGAAAGTGTTAGGTGGCTGTTAGCCCACAGACCACGCTCTGCCTACCGTGACTTGTAAAGCTTGTAGCCGTTTAAGATCACTCAATCTTCACTCTTGTGTTTCCTGAGTGTTTGACTTCTCAGGTCCGCACAGCTGACTTTGCACTCTTTTGCAGATGCATGGGCATGGGGGCTATGACTCTGATTTTAGTGATGATGAGCAAGGTGGAGGATCCAGCAAAAAGAGGAAGAAGTAAGTCTTTATTGATCCGTAGTTTGCATTCTTTCTAGACGGTCATGAAGTATAAATAAATAATATGGAAAGGTTTTGGATTGACTTTGTATGGGAACAAGTGCTGTAGCAAGTGAGGTTTTATTCATTACACCGTAATAAATGGATTTCAATTGGGAAGTAGTTGTGGGAAAAATGAAGTTTTGTTGTGAAGGATTTTATTGAAAGGGATAGAGGGAAAAGGAAAGATTCCTCTATTGCATGGTTTTTTGTTTTGTTTTGTTTGTTTTTTCATTTGTTAGTAGTGTGTGCCTGCAGATGTCACAGCTTAAAGGAGGCCTATTTGCTAGTGCTTGTCTTCCCAGTGAGGTCCATGTGGAGGGTGAACTGTAATTCAGAGCAGTTATGATGTTTACTTGAACGAGCAGGTCAGAATTGGGGGGACCAAGATCCTCTAGCATCAAAGCCTGGGCCTCACCCAGTCTTTTGTTGTCATTTTTGTTTCCTGAGACGGTTGTATTATGTTCAGGCTGGCCTGGAATTCCCTATTTAACCCAGGCTGTCCTATGACACAATCTTGGTTAGCTTCAAAAATGCTGGGATTCCAGGTATGGACTGCCATGCCCACCCGGAGGCTACATCTTCACCAGATTGCTGTGTTTGGGAGCATTGTTCTTAGCTATCAGGACTTAGACATTTCATGTTATGTAGTAACATAGGAGTGCTTGATTCATAGTAGCAGAACTTAGAGAATTTGGTTTATTATTCTATAGTGAGACTAATATGTTATCACTAACTAGGACTGAATGTTTTAGAAGATCGTCAGTCTTTATCAATAACAATAGTAAAATTATGAATTATTATAACAATGTATGTTTTTTAGATTTATTTCTTTTTAAAAAAAGATTTACTTATGTTATTTATATGAGTACACTGTAGCTATCTTCAGACACACCAGAAGAAGGCATTGGAACCCATTAAGATGGTTGTGAGCCACCATGTGGTTGCTGAGATTTGAACTCAGAATCTCTGTAAGAGCAGATGGTGCCTTTAACCACTGAGCCATCTCTCCAGCCCTGTTCTCTTTTTTCTTTTCTTTTCTTTCTTTCTTTCTTTTTTCTTTTTCTTTTCTTTTCTTTCTTTTTTCTTTTTCTTTTCTTTTCTTTCTTTCTTTCTTTTTTTTTTGGTAGATTTTCACTAAGAAATGTTACTTTCTGGTCTGAGGATATAACTAAGTTGGTAGAATGTTTGTCTAGGATATATGAAGCCCCAGGTTGTCCCAGTGCTGTGTTAAACAAAGGAAAGTGGCACATGCTCTTGAGAGGTAGATTAAGGATCATCAGTTCAGGTTTGTCCTTGGTTACATAGTGATTTCTGGGCCATCCTGGGATACTAAGGATCCTCCCTCGAAAGAAATGGCTTACGAATAGAATTTGAGCAGGTTTAGTTGGGTGCTATGGTCTAGGCTTCTGTTTATTTATATCAGTAAGGCCGATCATTTGTCTTCTATAGTCAAACTTTCCTTTCCATATTTTTTAACTCTTGAGTTTTCTTTATTCCTACTTTATAAATAAATAACTTAGGGTGGTAAATAATTGAGTCAGGAACTGAACTAGGAACCTGCTGATTAGAACTAGCCATTTTATTTAATCTTTTCTATTTTATAAGTATTAAATAAAATTAAGAAACAAAATGTTTCATTAAAGATCAGAAACTCGGGGCTGGGGATTTAGCTCAGTGGTAGAGCGCTTACCTAGGAAGCGCAAGGCCCTGGGTTCGGTCCCCAGCTCCAAAAAAAAAAGAACCAAAAAAAAAAAAAAAAAGATCAGAAACTCTTTTAAAGTTAAACCCTTACTTTGTGTTAGTTACTTTCCTTGATGTGAACCTGTACCTGACAAAAAGAAACTGAAAAATTTGTTTTGGGTCAAGATTTAAGAAGGGGTTCAGTGAGAAGGAGTAACATGTGGAGGCAGGAGCATGAAGTAGCTGGACACATTGTATCTGCAGTCAGGAAGCCAAGAGCAGATACAAAGTGAGGCTGGGTTATAGAATGTCGATGCATCTGCAGCGATCCACTTCCTCCAGCAGGGGTCGCTGTCCTAAGAGCTGAGGTGGAGGTCGCTGTTAGAATACCTGCCATGCAGTTACAAACATGGAATCAGGCAGAATCCTTCAAGAAAAATTAGCTCTTAACACTTTTTCTTTTTACTATCTAGGACAGTTGAAGATGAGTTGCTGCTTACAAAACCATTTCAAAAAGAAAAATATGGAAAGGTGGCCCATAAACAAGTTGCTGCAGACTTGCTGGACAGGTATGGTGTTCTGCTGTTACGACGGTCTTCGGTTTAAGCTGTTTTATAGTCTCAGAACCTGTGGGTTTGGTTATGTTAATAAAATATGGACATTTGAATTTACTTAAACTTTTCTCTTTTAAACAGGGAAGAAGCAAGAAATAGAAGGTTTCATCTCATAGCTATGGATGCTGTATCCTTTTTATAGCCCTATTTTTATGACTAATAGAGTATTTTGCTTGTTAGCCATGTTTTCTAACTTTTAAACATCAAAATCTTGTCAAGTAGACTAGTTTTATTTTTACAGGTTAGTGATTATTGATATAGAAGTTTACCATTTATATTTTCAGATGTAATTCTCTTTTGCTAATATATAGAAAAAATTAGAAGAAAAATTCATTTTTAATGAAAAAATAGTAGTTGTGGTCTACAAATAGACTTAAAAAGTCCAGGAACTGACACGTATTCCAGCCTGTTCTTGTCAGGCTCCCAGCATCTCCCTTTTCTGTTCTCGTCTTCTTTGGTATCATTTTAATTTATTCCCTTTCTACCTGCTTCTTGGTTATTTTAAATTTTCTGCAAAACTTCTGTTTTAAAATTAAATCTGTCTGAGTGCCACCTCTAGGCCTGCTGTTGCCCGTTCCTCAGGTGTGACTGGAGACTTAAGCTGTAAGTCAGGCTGTGTCGTGCACCGCTACCCTGACGTCGCGCCACTACGGGTTGTTAGAGAACAGGGGAGGCCAGGCAAGACCTGAGTGTTCGCTCCCAGGTCAGGACTGCAGAAAGGAGCACCACACTAGAGTCGTTCCTTTCCTTTAAATTACTGTGTTCTAGATTTTTCTTTTAATCTCTCTTACCCTTTGGAAGCTTAGCTTAGCTAAACATGTTATCCCTTATCTAACATTTCATTGAGAGCAATAGGGCACCTCATGTGAATAAAAATATAGGTGCTATTTTTCTGGCATGGATGGTAGAGGACCTCGGTTTGGGGGTGTGTTTAGCTATAGTGGAAGAGTCACTATGTTAAAAGTCAGTGATTTTGCTAGGTGTGGTGGTGCACTCCTTCAATCCCAGCATTCAGAAGGCAGAAGCTGGCAGATCTCTGAATTTGAGGCTAGCATGGTTTACATAGTAAGCTCCAAGCCAGCCAAAACTACATAGTTTGACCCTGTCTCAAAAACACAAAAACAAAACAAACAAAAAAACCAAAAAGTTAGTGGCTGTCTTAGTTAAGGTTTCATAATGAAGGGACCTGACCAAGGGCAACTCTTATAAAAGAAAACATGTAACTGGGGCTGGCTTACAGTTCAGAGGTTCAGTCCATTGTCATCATGGCAGGAAGCATGACAGCATGCAGGCAGACATGGTGCTGGAGGAGGTGAGAGTTCTGCATCTTGATCTGTTGTCAACAGAAGGGAACTGACCCCCCCATCCCCCACAAGCAACCAGGAGGAGAATATCTCCCAGATTGGGCTGAGCTTGGGCATAGGAGACTTCAAAGCCCACCTGCATAGTGACAAATCTTTTCCAACAAGGCCACACTCCTCCAACAAGGCCATACCTCCTAATAGTGCCACTTCCTGTGACCAAGCATTCAAACACATGGATATATAGGGGCCAACCTATTCAATCCACCACAGTAGTCTTCCTAGAGTTACTCTTGGCTTTTCAGTGAGGGAGAGCAGGCTGTTGTAATTGTTTCAGTTTGTGTCTTTTGGTGTTTTCAAGTTGCTAGTCTCACTGGATAGATGAGGCACACCCCCCCCCCCCAAACAAAACAAAACAAAAAACAAGCCTGGGGAATGGGAATGAATTAGTTCAATACAAGGGCAGTCCCTGGTGTGCCTTTTATAATAATGCCCAAAGTGGGACTTGTTAGTTTCAGGGGTAGGGAGGAGGAATAGTTCTTTGTTCACTCTGTCTCCCACCACCATGTTTTTGCTCAAGAAGCAAAAGAAGAAGTTGTATTGACCACAGCCCTCCCAGTTGCCTATGACTGCCTCATGTTACATTAGCCTACTGAGCAGTGACCGCAGAAACCACTACTGCAAAGCCTGCAAAATTTGTCATCTAGCTCCTAACAGAAAAAATTAAGAGTTCAAATAGCATGCCCATTTGTGGTAGTTGGAGAGTTTGAACCCAGACCTTGAGGTGTTTGGGCTGCCTCCCCCTTAGTTTCATGTCCTTATTAAGTACTCTATTAGAATACACTGTGTCAGGAACATCACTGTGTCTGAAGGAGGTCATCCCTGAAGCTGAGACAGCTCAGTTTGCCCATGCCTGAGTATGGAGAGTGCTGCCAAGGTTTTTAAGTGAACATTAAATGTCCATATATCTTGTTATTTCACATGAAAAATAGATACGGTTTTGTGGATTCTCTGAATATTAAAAAGAGAAGAAAAAATATTACTGTGATTTCTTTTCTGTTTGAGACACTCTCTTACCCTGAGGCCCAGGCTGGCCAGGAACTCTAGTTGCTCCCCCTGCCTCTGCCTCTTGAATGCTGGTATTCGAAGTGGGAGCCAGCGTACCTCCCCTCCTGACTGCTTATGCTTGTGTTTCGTTCTTGAAACCTTAATGTTCGTGGGATTTAATTTTATAAACATATCCTATATTTATATACTTTATCATTAATTATTACGTTGTGTAATAATGGAAGATAAATTCTAATTTTTACCATTAATTTAGAAGCCCCAATTTCCATGTTTGATTATTAGACTGGATGAGAGAATAAAGCTGTGTGCAGTCTAGAAGCAGAACAGAAAGCTCCCTCTTTCCCCTCAGTCTATACAATTTTACCACAGAATAATGCATGCATGAAAAAGGTTCCAAACATTACAGGTAATACATGCTTGAAATGTTTTCAGCAGAAAGTGGAAGTCTGCTGTGCAGGTGTCCCTCATGATTTGCACATTTAAAAATGCTAGATAGACTCATGCCATGTTTTCTTTTTATTTAGTAATATATTACAATGGAACAACTTCTGAACAGTTACAAAAATCCTTAATGTTTTGCATTTCAGTATCAAAGGCACACAAAGTTTGTAAATGACTATATTTTGTACTATGGTGGCAAAAGAGAGGACTTTAAGCGGTTGGGGTAAGTATTGGGAAGTTTACAGAGGATGATAGGGCAAGTGCAGATGATCTTCGAGGCCTCTATTGTAAATTACTTGGCAACAGGCCTCGGGAGTGTCCTCATGATTGAACAAGAATGATGTTGGAAATAACAGTACATGTGAGAATTGCTCTTGTGTCTTGTTGATGGGACCTCTGAAGCAGTGACACATTTAGACAGTAGTGTCCAGGATTGCTTTTGCAAAAATAAGGCAGTGTCCAAAAGACTCCCCAAACACAGTCTGTTGCTGTTGCCCTTGGTCTCTTCCAGAGGTCCAAGAAGTCCCTACTGCTGAGGACACCAGACACTTAGACACAGGGTTCAGATGACCCGAGATGATTCTGATCTGAAAGCCTCCTTTCTAAGGACTAGCTTTCATGGTACAATTGAAAATGTGGCCATGAATTGGAGAGCAGTGGGGAGGGTATGTGAGAGGAGTTGGAGGAAGAAAAGGTAGGATGGAAATGATGTAATATTTATAATCTCACAAAAGTAAAAGTGTTATTTAAAAAATAAGGCAATCAGGAAACTTCACTCGGGATTCCCATCCAAGAAGATGCTTCCTTTGTTGAGGCTCTGAGTCTTGCATGGACTCTCTCTGACTTGACATCTGAGTAGGTAGTCCTAAAGACGTTAACACTGCCTCAGTCACCCCACTTTTATCTTCCCTGTCCACTGAGCCCACACCGCTCAAATGTTTATTTATTCTGCTTGCAAGCCAGGCCTCTTTACTTTTCTTCCTTTATCGGTCTTTCCAGGAACCTAGTAAAGTGATGTAACATTGTGTCCTACTGAGAGCTCTGTTCTGAAATTTGTTTTTATTCACATTTCCTCACTCAGTGTCCATGTGAGCTTTTGTGTCCTTGCTTTGGTGGCAAAGCGCATTTGTGTAACTAACCCACTATAGAGTTGGTCAGATTTGTTTCTCTATAGAACTCGCTCCTTTCATTTTTTAAGTACTTTCTAAAAATATTGAAATATTTGTTTTATTTAAAAATTTCCAAATAAAAGTATATTTTTTATATTTTTATTCAAATTTTCAAAAATTTCATCACTGTTTAGCCTAAATCTGTCTAGTTTTATTTTTATGCTAAATTAAAGTTTTTATTTTCTAGGGAGAATGATAAGACAGATCTGGATGTTATACGAGAAAATCACAGATTCCTATGGAATGAGGAGGATGAAGCAGACATGACTTGGTAATTTTACTCTAGTGTGTGTGTGTGTGTGTGTGTGTGTGTGTGTGTGTGTGTGTAGGGCAGAGGACAACTGGGAAGAGTTCTTTCACCATGTGCTTCTCAGGCTTAAACTCAGATCATCAGGATTCGTGGCAGAGCCTTTCCTAATTAGACTGGCTTGCCAGTCTGAAGGCTTGGCGATTTTTGCCATTAGAATCTAATGGAACAAGTGTTATAGTCTTATCTTTCTTACTCTGTTTTCTCTTTTATTATGTGTGTGTGTGTGTATGTGTGTCTCTGTGTGAGCAGGTGCATGCCTTTATACACATATGTTTGTGGGAACCCATAGAGGCCAGAGGAAGCCATCCGATTGTCCAGATCTAGAATTATAAGAGGTTGTGAGCAGCTTAGCATGGGTGCTGGGAACTGAACTAAGGTCTTTTGAAGTACAACACATGCTCTTAACCACTGAGCCCTCTCTGCAGTCCCAATACATGTTGTCTTAATCATCATTTATCAGGGTGTTCTGCTCTTTCGTGGACAGTTTCTGAATCAAGAAGAGAAATCTACATTTAGGACTCTTGATTCTGGTTTGTAATCTTTGGCAATTTTAATTTCAATTGTAATTGTTTGACCTAGTCTTCCAAAATAATTATGCTATTGTCTGTTGTCTTATAATAAGCTATTATGTGTTCCTTATAAAATGCTTTGAATAATTTGGGAAAGTAAAATACATGAAAGTGGTTTTCAAGGTCAGACATCACTGAGGATAATAAATGAAGAGTAATTCTCCAGCTCATTCTCTGAGAGCCGCAACAGTTCATCTCCAGACAGTCGTCATATTTGTCTGTATTAGGCCTCTTTGAGCATTAATATTTATATCATATATACATCATCTATTTGATATTTTTTCCAAGTAGCAAACTATGGTTGGATTTCTGAATGTATAATACATACTTTTTATGGATTTAGGGAGAAGAGACTTGCAAAGAAATACTATGATAAATTATTCAAGGAATATTGCATAGCAGATCTCAGTAGATACAAAGAAAATAAGGTATGCCCTATGAATATTTATGGCTAGAGCTCTTGTTCAACTATAGCATTGATTCTTATTAACTACCATGACCCACATTATTCTTTCATGGCACTGATTTGAATCTGTTATCTTGAACTTTGGAATATCATTTTGACTGCTTAACCTCTGTGCTCTTGGGTTTAAAGGGTCTGTGGGATTTATGAAGGATAGGTGCTTTGTGTTTGTAAGTCTAAAATTACAGTTGGCAACTGGATTCCATCCGGGCTCTCATCTTGAGCCTCTAGTGATTAAACACTTCAGAATGATGTCTCATTTATAGATCATATTTTAAATCAACAGCTTTTTGATTGATTGCCATTTATGGAGTGGCAGATGCACTTTTGCTACATAAATATTTCTATTTTGGTAAAATTAACTTTCAGTCAGTGCTCATTAGTAGTGACAGATTCCCTTTTTCACATTATATCTTTAGTTTATATTAAAGCAAATTTTATTCCTAGCTCAACTTCTGTAGGAACTAGAGAAGGTAATCCAAGAATTGATGATATCAATTGGAAATACCAAAAGGAATGAGTGAATATTTGTATTCTATTAAGAAAAAAATCCATTTATAAACAACTATCTTAAAAGAAATTCTGAGGATTTTTTTATTTTAATTTCTTTAGTGTCTTTAGTTTGTGAGTTGTTTTCTGGTTCTGTACAGACAGTAGCAATAATTACTTTGCATTTTCCTGATACAAATCTGTGTGGTTGTGGTGGACCAAAGACTTCTCAGTTCCTGACAAATGAGTTGTGAGTGCTGTGCCATAGCGCTTGTCTGTACCAGCTAATCACCACAGTAACTAACCTGGGGCCAGCACAGCAACCCGGGCTACTTGCAATTACTAGATTGTCAACCAAGTCTGAAATACCTTTCTAGGGTCATGTGGCAACGTAGATTTTTAAGCCATAGATTTTTTTATGACACATTCCAGTATTTATTGAAATTGGACTGGACACTATAGTGACTGTTCTTTAGAAAAAGCTGCAGTCCAGATGGGTGTGGTGTACAACTGTAGACCCAGCACTCAATAGGTAGTGGCAGGAGCCAGCCTAAGCTGCATAGCAAGTTTGAGGGAGATACTGTCAAAAACAGTGTTGTAGTCTAGCTGAGGAGAAGAGATGATACAGCAAGTGTTTAAAGTCTCTATTTTAGAACAGTTACTAGAATCAGGGAGCTGGAAAGGTGGCTCAGTGTGCTTGCTGGGGAGTCATAAGGACCCGAGGACCAGAGTTTGGACTTCAACACCCATGTAACAAGGCAGGCAACCACACATATGTAAACACACGCACGCACGCACACGCACGCACACACACACGCACGCACACGCACACACACGCACACACGCACGCACACACACGCACGCACACACACGCACACACACACGCGCACGCACACACGCACACACACGCACACACGCACACACGTACACACACGCGCACACACACACGCGCACACACGCACACACGCGCACACACACACGCACGCGCACACGCACACACACACGCACACACACACGCACACACATGCGCACACACACACGTGCACACGCACACACGCACGCACACGCACGCGCACACGCACACACACGCGCACACACGTGCACACACACACACGCACACACACACGCACACACACGTGCACACGCACACACACACACGCACACACACACGCGCACACACACACACGTGCACACACGCACACACGCGCACACACACGCGCACACACACACGTGCACATACGCACACACACGCACACACACGCGCACACACACACGTGCACACACACGCGCACGCACACACGCACGCACACGCACACACACGCACGCACACACACACACACGCACGCACCCTGCAGTACCAGCTGGATGTAGTCAGAGGTAGGAAGATCTCTGGGGCTTGCTAGCTTCCATCCTATCCCCCGTTCCCAGCAAAATTGCAAGGCTGAGGGTCAAGAAGAGAGACCCTGCTTCAAAGGAATAGGTAAGGGTGAGTAAGGCATCTAAGCCACTCTTCTGCCTCGCTTCTGGCCCCATACACGTGTGTGCATGCACTCGTGTGACTACCTTAAGGAGAATAATTTTGATAGAAATTGTATTTTACTAGAAGGTGGTAACTGCATGTGAAATGAAGACAAGGGATAATAAATTATGACTTGGGTTTGCGTGTGGAAATGAGAGAATAGGAAGATTGGAGGGGTTGTATTTGTTGCAGCTCTACAGAGTAGATACTTAAGGCACGTCTAATGACTCTTCTTTTACTCTGCATTCCTGCTATTTTCTCTGAAAACTTTTCATATTTGGCACTGTATTTGAGTTCATCTTTCAACTAGAATTAGATTCAGCCATAATCATAAGGAAAAACACCTCCTTAAATGAGCCAAAAGCAGGGGCTGGAGAGATGGCTCAGAGGTTAAGAGCACTGGCTGCTCTTCCAGAGGTCCTGAGTTCAAATCCCAGCAACCACATGGTGGCTCACAACCATCTGTAATGGGATCCGATGCCCTCCTCTGGTGTGTCTGAAGACAGCTATAGTGTACTTACATATAAATAAATAAATCTTTTAAAAAAATTAGTCAAAAACTATTTTTCTTTTACAAAAAGTCCAAGTAGACAGGATTTGTGTTGCAGGAAGCAGGGTTCAGGACCGACCAACCCTTGAGTAGCTGCAGCTTGACTCCAGTGGGAAGAACTGGGAAAGGTTATAAGGATACAGAGGTTACGGAGGTGACACAGGGTAGCTTCTTATTCCCCGTAAGATTATAACTTTCCTCCTGATGGATATTGCCCGGTGAAGATTTATTTATTTTTGTTGTATGTGTATGAGTGTTTGCCTGCATGCGTATATGTGTACTGCATGGGTGTATTGTGCCTGTGGAGACGAGAAGTGTCAGACGCCCGAGTACTGGAGGCACAGATGGTTGTGATCCATCTGTGGAGATTGGACCCTGGTCTTCTGCAGCAGCACTACGTACTCTCGGCGGAGCCACTTCCTCAGTCCCATGGTTAATAATTACCTGTCATTCTCATTGGAAATACAAGTCTAGTAAGTAGTCGCTTAACAAACAGATCTGTTAAATAGATTACTGAATGAAAGAAAAGGGAAACTCCTGCTAGTACTTCATAGACACTCCGAGACAGTGTTGAATGTATGTAATCTACACACAGATGTAAGCTTGAGCATAAAATTTTAAAGTTTTTACCTCTTTTTTGATACTTATTTATTCTACTTTTTTCCCCACAGACTTGGAGAATTTCATTTTTATTTACATTTTAACTATAATGTTTTGACATTTTTTTGAATCTTAATATGAACTTAAGATACATAAATTTGGCAAATTAAGAAATAAATGATTAAAAACTTAAGCTGAATGGTAACAAGAAATTGAATGTTTTATCTGAATTATTTCTATTTCCCCCTTTAAAAAATGTGTATGTCTGTTTTGCCTGCATGTATGTTTGTGTACCACATGTGTGCAGTGCCCGTGGAGGCAGGAAGATGTCAGCTCCTTTGAGATGGAGTGGGAGGCAGTTACGAGCCACTACACGGGTGCTGGGAGTTGAGCCTGGTTGTCTGCAGTAGCAGCCAGTGCTCTCACACTCTGAGCCATCTCTCTGGCCCCTGAATTCTTTCTTAGAATACTGGTTCTCAGGTAATACCCTTGGCTCTAACCACAGCACCCCATTCTTGTTAGTACTGCATACTCCGCATAGATTTTAAGTACAGATGTTCCCCTCAACTCCTGCAGCAGTTAGGCATTTGAACAGTCGTTTTTAACAGAGGTTGGTAATTGTTGGGAGATAGCCTTAAGTTTCTGTAAAAAGAGAAAAAGCCATCACAATAATAATTAAGGTTATTTTTCAGGCTGAAAATGTCATCATCCTTGACTTCGTGTTTAGATATGTACATATATTAATTTAAATTTTGTATTTGCATTTATTTTTATATAAATATACTTTTTTTTTTTGCCAGTTTGGATTTAGGTGGCGAATAGAAAAAGAAGTAATTTCAGGAAAAGGTAACTTTTTAAAAAATTTTACTTTCTAATAGAATATAGCTTT
Organism: Rattus norvegicus; assembly: GCF_021556685.1. Classification (NCBI taxonomy): domain Eukaryota; kingdom Metazoa; phylum Chordata; class Mammalia; order Rodentia; family Muridae; genus Rattus; species Rattus norvegicus. The sequence goes on along the minus strand of NC_141534.1, from coordinate 248,740,472 downwards.
TTTTGTTATGAATTAAAATCACTAGGTGAGATTTTTCCTGCTTGTAAACAATAAATTATTATCTAAAATAAAGTTTGGGAAAATTTATTTCTGATAAATATATTATTAGCAAAGATCAGAATTTAATGCTTTCATGACTTCTTTAGAATTTGGTCCTTAGAATATTGAAGATATGTGGACAATGTTATAGAATTAAAGATTTAATAACAAGGAACAAGTGAGTGCTTGATTAACAATTATAATAAAATATTGGTAGTACAATATTCCAACAAAAATCAATATTTTGGAAGTAGAACTTAAATATCATACATGAACCCAGTAGAAGTTTTATACAGACTACTTCTAGGTTGAACTCAAATATTTAGTCCAATATCAAAACATCAAACATTCAGGGTGGTCAAAGGCCCCCAGTTCCAGGGGATGTGGAGCCTTCTTACCTCTCCCAGCACCAGGCCTGACGTGCACTTATGTAATTGGCAGGGATGTTGTCTGTGAGTGATGAAGGCAGAGAAGGGAGGAGAATGAAGTAAAGCAGCCCTCAGGTCCGTGAGGTGGCCTGTGGATAAGGACACTTGCCACACCCGCCTCACAACTTCATTTCAATCCCTGGAAGCTAGAGTTGAAGGAGGGAACACTCAGCAGATTTGTCCTCTGTCCCCACAGGCATGCCATGCACACACAATGCTAAATACACTTCTCTGGCTTTTCCTTTTTTCGAGACAAGAGTTTTTCTGTGTAGCCCTGGCTGTCCTGGAACTTGCTCTGTGAATGAAGCTGGCTAGGAACTTGAGATCCCCCTGCCTCTGCTTCCTGGTTGCTGGAATTAAAGGTGGGCACCACTGCCACCACCACCCCCAGCTCCCCCTTCCCCTCTACTCTCCCAACCTCCAGCTAAGTAAACATTTTAAAAAATAAGGCAATTCAAAAGTTGTCTTAAGGTCATGTTTTATTTTATATCTTTACTTAAAATTGTGAGAGATCTGAAATGTCAGTAATAAAAATATCTATTAATTTTGTCAAGTAAAATTTTTAGGAGAGTATATGAAACTGCCTTTAACAAATGACAGGCATCCTCTAAGTTCTTAAGTGAATGTAGGAGTAGTGGGGAAGCTGGAACAGGCCGTTGCTCTGTTGGAACAGAAGGTTGGGGTTGCGGTTTAACAGACATCACTAAACATGCTAAACGCATGCTTATTTAATTAGCTCTTCTTCTGGGATGGCGTGTGCAGCCATTCTGTGACTTCCTTACACAGTTCATGGCATGACATGTTTGTATACACACACACTAGATAGATAGATACCCAGACACACATACAAACACAGACACACATACGTACATATACACATACATACTTACATACATACATGCAAAAAATGTGTTTGAAGTTGGAGTCATCCTCTGCTACATGGTAAGTGTAAGGTTAGTCTGGGTACATGTGATAGATCCTGTTTCAAAAGACTTAGTTACAAATTAGCCTTTTGGATGCTGATGTTAGAATTTCATTTTGGCAGTCTTGCATTTTATTAAAAGGCATTCATGGTTTCTATTTGTTACTCTTGTTACAAATTACTGTGGTGGAGATTGTTCTTTGTATAAATCATTTTGTGCTTTCTCTTTTTCTGCCAAAATAGAGTTTTGAGTTGTCCTTTCTTGTCTCGTATTTTTTTTTTTGTCCTTAGAAGTTTTTAGTTAGAAGTTTTTAGCTAGAATTTTAAGTAAATGGTATACTTGAAAACATTGATTTTAACATTTAGTTAAATACTGAAAGGATTCATGTCATGCGTAAGAGCATGTATTTTGGGAAATGATCTTTTTCAGGGTTATAATTAATACACTTAATATTTTCATTTTGCAAAGTGTAAGATTCTCTAATATAGGCTCATTAAAATTCTACTTAAACAGTTTACCAACAGGAAATAAAAACTGTCGCAGTTTTTATTTTAAGAGCTCAACTCTAGCAAGCAAGAAAGAATAATAGTTTTTGGGTTTTTGTTTTTTAAAAACCTGGGATGTGGTTTAATGGTAAAGCAAATATTTTGCATGCACAAGATCCTGGGTTCAGTTCCCATTGCAAAAGAAAAAAAAGCATCTCTTTGATTTCATACTTTGTATATGCATGCTATAATTATTGTGGTCAATTATTTTTCATGCTGAATTTGTATTAAATTTATTTACATTTTTTTAATGAAAATTTGAGAGGGATACGTTTGTAGGCAAATCCTGTTGTGCACTGTGGGTGACAGTCCTTTCTTTTGCAGGCCAGTTTTTTTGTGGAAATAAGTGTTGTGATGAAAAAGAAGGTTTGAAGAGCTGGGAAGTCAACTTTGGTTATACTGAGCATGGTGAAAAGAGAAATGCGCTTGTTAAGTTAAGTAAGTTGTGTTCAGTGGAGATGCAGTTGATTTCTTCCCAGTTTACCTTGAATTTAGAATTGAAAAATGTGTGTACTATTTATAATTTAATTAAAAAGAATGTTTTCCTGAAAGTATTCTTTTTCCTTGTAGTTTCTCCAAACCTCAAATAAATTTTGAACCCAAAGTCTTTAGCATTGTGGAAGCGCCTTGATAAGACAGCTCTAATGTCAGACTTCAGCTGGTAGCTTGTAGAGTGAGCTGCCACAACCTTGAGGATGGCACTAGATTAGGAGTCTAAGTAGCAGTGTCAGAAAAGGCAGTGTAGAACTTACGTCTGATTCTGTAGCCATAATGTATCAGCCATAAATAAATTTCCTCTTTGATAGTGAGTGAAAATTTTGGGAAAGTATCCTTTTAAAAAAGTTTTTACTTAACTAACTTATATAATATATTAATTTTACTTAATAATGGGTTTCACTATGACATTTTCATGCCTATACACACACACACACACACACACATATACATACACACACACACATATATACACACACATACACATATATACACATGCCTATATATCCATATATATTTGCCCACTTACTCTCTCATCCTCACACACTGACTGATCCCCTTTTTCTTCCTCATTGGCCCTCCTGTGTGCGTGTGTGTATGCGTGTGTGTGTGTGTGTTCGTGTGTGTATGCGTGTATATATGTGTATGTACATGTGTGTGTGACCCAGTATGTGTAGTTAGGGCTACTTACATGGTGAGGGATTATTTACAGGACCCTACTTACCAGGTGCTACACCTCTGAAGAAATCTTCAGGAGTACAGACTCGTGAGTCTTCCCCAACTCCATGCATTTAATAGTCTGCAGGTTTTGTACAAGTAATCACGGCTGCCCAGAGTTGAAGGGTGTAGTAGTTATGTCATGCTCAGAGGACAGAGTTATAAGACATACTGTGCAACCTCTGGATCTTCTTTTTTTCTCTTCTGCTTTGGGCCTTGGGAGTTCTAATATCGGTGCCCTATTAAGAGCTGAGCCAGTTATTCTCAGTCCTTTGACCAGTTATGAATCTCTGCACCCTAACTGCACTCATAATTGTCTCCCACTGCCAAAAAGTTGACCCTAGCACCATTCTGAGTAATTAGGAGATGATTTGAGAAGCACACCAGACTATTCAGGAAAGCAATAGCAATAGCTTCCCTACCAGAACCTGCCACATGCTCGTGACCAGATTTAGAGTAAGGTTTCTAGCACTTCATGTGAATTTTCTCCTGTAGAGTGAGGCTTAAATACCATCCAAAATCAGCTGCTTACCCCATGATGGTCATGCCACTGTAACACCAGTGGACACATCATGCCAGGGAGTTGGGTTGTGTAACATGAAGGATTCATAGCTGAGTAAGGCCATTGATGACAATCCTCCCAGAGCAACCTGCACAGTACCTTCCAGCACTATGAAAGCTCACCTGTGGACAGGAAGCTTCCAGCTCCACTTCAGCTTTCTTTTTCACACAAGCAAAGCATATGGCATCTTCAATAGAGCCTTCCCTTCTGGTTGTGATGGGCAACGAGGAGCAGCAGCACTAGTCAGTATTGTTTAATATAGAGATGGGCTAGTGAGACGGCCTAGCTTGACGACTTGTGTTTATTCCCTGGAACCCACATGGTGGAAGGAGACAACTGACTCTGTAAGCTGTACACAGACCTCCATACACTCACTGTGGTGCATGCACATCCCCTTTCCACAAAATAAATGAAATGTAATTGGGAAACAGTGATGAGGGACTGGAGAGATGGCTCAGAGCTCAAGAGCATTGGCGCTCTTCCAGATGACCCAGGTTTGATCCCCAGTAGCTATATGATGATTCACAACCCTCTGTAACTCCAGTTCCGGGGGTCCAGTGCCCTCTTCTGGCCTACACAGGCAGCATATATGCACGTGGCATGTATGTAGACAAAACTCTCATACATATAACTTTTAAAAAGAAAGAACAAGTTTAGAGATAAATGTTACTTTGAGTGTTGTTCTGAGTTTCTCAGCACTGCTCAAGACCAGGTCTCTTGCTGAACTTGGAGCTCGCCAGCAGACAACAGTTTCCCATAACTGTGGTTTGCAGTGTTATACTGTTTTGTTTGTTTTTTAATTCGTTTTTATCTTTCAGTTGCTTCCTTACTTTTATGACCATCAGCTTTTCTGGCTCTGTAATAGAGTTTTCAGTCTACTCCTGTTAGTACAGACTGGTTTGTGTGAGTTCCTCTTAGAAGCACCTGTCTGGAAAAGTCAACTAGTTTGGAATGAGACTAGGGAAAAGAAGAAGTATTTGTAGTGGAAGTATTTGAAGATTCTCTGTTTACTTAAACACATTAGAGATGCTATACCCAAATAATAACAATAATCATTATCATTGATATGTGCATATTATTACATCATGTTGTTATATTAAGAGAGATCTTTGATGTCAGATACTAATTTTCTCTATGACACAATGGGTAAGACTTTTTAAAGCACCTTTAAAACAGCACTTCCAGATTTAACAGGGCTGATGCGCATATGAACTCACAAAGACAAACCAGTTAGAATCCCAGCACTGACGTGGGGAAGTGGGTACAAAGTCCTACCCCTAACCAGGAAGCTGTTTGTGATTGGTAGCTGCTGGGAAAGGGGAAAATAAGCTTTCTTTAGTTGAGTAATACTTTCTTTTCAAAAGAGAGAGAAAATATGAAGTGGGGTGGGTAGGGAGGTAGGATTTTGGAGGAACTGAGGGAGGGGAAAGAATATGATCAAATGTATGAAAAAAATTTAAAACAAAGCATTGTTAAAATATTTTCAATCCTCAAACGTTGTAATATAATTTTGAGATTTAATATTATTATTTTCTTTGTATTATTTTATTTTAAGTGTATAGTAAGGGGTATAAGAACATGAGAAATTATAATTAAAATAGAGTAGCAATACAATTACATGGATTCAGAAGCTCAGTAGTATTTTTTTCTCTTTTAGGATTATGCCAAGAATGTTCCTTTAAATTAAATTTTCATCACAGGTAATTTTTCTTTTAAAACGCCATTTTTCATGTTTAGTAACCTAGGCCATATCACACTGAGTGTCTAAATCTCAGTTTGGAAAGTGGATTTGTTTAGAGAATAGAGAGCATCACCCAAGCAAGTTTATATGCGAAGGTCTATGTGGGGCAGTAGGTGCCTGTGGTTAATTTGGAGCCAGTGGCCAGACACTGTAACAGCCCTAGAAGTGATGTTATAAATCTGGCTGCATAAATGGAGCATGTGTGCATGCCTGTGTACCTGCGTGCCCAAGTACCTCTGTACCTGTGTGCCCACGTGTTTCCTGGGAAGCTAAAGGAGGACACTGAGTGTTGTGCTCTCTGACTTTCTCTCCATTACTCACTTAAGACAAGGTCTCTCACTAAACCTGGAGCTTGCCATTTTTGACTAGTCTAATTGGTGAGCCACAGTGATGCTCCTGTCTCCACCTTCCTGCTCCAAGCACCGAGATTATCAGTAAACATGGTCACACCTGACATTTATGTGGATTCTTGGGAGCCATCTTCCAGTCCTTTCCAGTCCTTCTTGTGACTTTTAAACAAACTTTTTTAAATTTATATTTAATATTTATTATTATAATATTTATTTATTATATATGTACACTGTTGCTGTCTTCAGACACACCAGAAGAGGGCGTCAGATCTCATTACAGATGGTTGTGAGTCACCATGTGGTTGCTGGGATTTGGACTCAGGACCTCTGGAAGAGCAGTCAGTGCTCTTAACCACTGAGCCATCTCTCCAGCCCTGTCGTTTTGTTTTTCAAGTCAGGGTTTCTCTGTGTATCCCTGGCTGTCCTGGAACTCACTCTGTAGGCCAGACTGGCCTCTAACTCACAGAGATATGCCTGCCTCTGCCTCCCTAGTGCTGGGTCAAATAGACTTTTAGCTAGAGTTTCTCAATGATAAGAGAGACATTGATAAAGTCAGGTCATCTGGATGTGTCTGCTGTGTTGAGTGAGTTAGGAGTACCACTGGCCTGCACCACACCCTTCATGTGGGGAATATTTGTCTCGGTTTTATCTTGTTATTTGCTTATTTTTTGTTTTGTTGTTTTGTTTCATTTTTGAGGAAGACTGGCTTTCAATTCAGAATGCATCTGAGGCTAGCCTCAAATTTGTGATTCCTGTGTCTCAGCCTCTTGAGTGCTGGGGTTCTAAGTGTATGCTAGCACGTGGCTTATAAAGTTTTAGTGTAAGCATGTCTACATTGTGTTTTATCTGCTACAAATAAACAATACATTTTTAAAACCAGCAGGATTTTTTATGATACTTGATTGGCCAGCCCAAACCTTAATTTCCTCTTTCTGTCAGTGATGCTGAGAGGCTGAAGGTATTTTGTGACTTTCCCTTTTGAGTGTCATTTCAAAATTAGAATGACTTTGATAAAAGACCAAGTATGATTAACTGCTGTGCCAGCATGATAACATCAGCATGGGTTTCTTAGGCAGAAGTCTATCAAGCAAATACTTGCGGGCTGTTTTCCCATGCTTCTTTTCTTAAGCAATTAAAATTAATTGCTTCTCACTTGTCATACTGACCAAGAATGTGCTGTTGTAAACCTGGCCTAGAAGAGGTAAAGCCAGAGCAATGAGAAGGTAAATTAGAAGTTCTTTAATGATGACCCTGAGTTAAGTGTAAGCACTTTATCTCCATTCCTAGACATGTTTACTATAGTCTTTATTCTGAAAAAAGAGCGTCCTCTCACTGTGGACTAGATCCATCACAGCACTTCTCAGTGCTCAGTGGATATGAGTTGCATGCTGGGAAAGGGAATGGACATTAAAAGTGCACTGTTTGTGTAGAGAATTTACAAAATAGTTCTTTGTCTCTGTTTAGGCTTTATCATCTTACAGAATTATCTTAATTTATATAGTGACCTAAAATATTTACATACTCTAGCCTGGCAGTGGTGACACTCACCTTAACTCCCAGCACTCTGGAGACAGACACAGGCGGGTCTCTGTGAGTTTGAGTCTAGCCTGGTCTACAGAGTAAGTTTCAGTACAACTAAGGTTAAACACTGTATCTCAAAAAACAAAACAACAACAACAAAAAAAACCCAAAAAAACCCCACTAAACTAAAAAATGTACATAATCTTTCAAAGTTCCTTATTATATAAATTATATCTACTTTAACTGTTTTCTTTAATTCAGATGTTATTTTTTATAAAATCAGTTGAAAAAATTAACTTCAATATTATGCTGTTTAACGTAAAGGAGAAAAGAAATCAAGTCCACAAAAAAAAGGTCTAAAACCAAGACTGAGTCTGACGAGTCACCTCATAAGAACTCCAGATCCTCATCTTCAGAGGAGGCCTCCCAGGGGAAGGATGAAGGTAAGGGACTAAGAGCTCCTTGGTCTGAGATCCAGTCAGCCGCAGTGCCCCTCAGCATCCAGCCGGGGTGCTTAGAGCTCTGCTTTAGAGTAACTGAAAGTGGTCAGGAATTCAGATGTGAATTTACAGTCACTTACAGCAGTTTTAAAAACAGAAATGGTTTTGGTTCCTTTTGGGCATATACTATAGAATTATATAATACTGCAAATAGTGGTCAATTCCTGGCTATATCCAAGCCTTGTGACTTGGATAAGAAAGACACTGACTCTCTTGAGCTTACCTTCTCCATGTCTGCTGGGGTAATGTGTGCCAGGGTAATGTCTGCCGGGGTAATGTGAACACCTGCCTGCATGTTCGTCAAGAGACAGATGAGAACTTAAAGGCTTTCAGAGAACTGTAAAGCAGTTTTACAGTCTGTCATTCAATCTAAAAATCTTGATTATAGTAGCTGTCTTATAGGATTATGGGAAAAATAGAGATAGTTTATTAGCAATTTGACGAATACCCACCGCGTTAGCTGGTAGGAAGGTTATTTCTAGTTGATTTTTCGCACCAGAAGGTAACCAGCTGTAACGTCTACTGAAGTTAGCCCAATGTTAATGTAAGATCTGGACAGGAGAGGGCCCCCTTGCTCTAGATGCAAAGGTAGCTGTCTCAGATGTTTTCAGTTTCCCTCTTGTGTATCAGTTTCCATCAGTTAAAGCATACAGATAAAGCGTCACTGAGTCGGAATGGGGGTTAGTAGACGTGTCATTCTGTTCTTTACTGAGAGCTGGCATTTGAAGCTGAAAGCCTTCTCATGTCTATCTTATTTCCTAACTCCAAAATAAGTCTTAATTAATAAGTGTGAAATCTCACCTGAGTTTAAAATTTTGTATTCTAATATGCTCAAATAGTAATGTGGCATTCAAAAATTCAGTTATATCCACTTTTGAATTAATAATATTGTTATCTTCTTACTGTAATCATGGCTTATTATAAATTAAGGAAGAGCTTATCTCTACCTAGACCTTCTTAATTTGGAATAATCTTTAACAATGACTGAGCATCTGGGCAGTAGGAGCTCCTGGTTTTATCTCTAGACATCCCTTGCCCCCTCATGTGAGACTATGTACTCTATAACTTCACTGTTACCACCATAGAGGGGCTACGTCAGTGAGTGGCTGAGTGGACAACTGAGTCCGAGTGACAGAATGAATGTGTAGAGAGAAAACGAAGACAAATCAATAGCTTGTGTTTGAAGAGCTATTTGCTTTTGCAAGAAAGGAAGGACTAAATACTCGGCTACAAATACCCTCTCTTGGACCAGTCTTCAATATCTTCTCTCTCCATGCCCCCTGGAGCAGCCTCACCCTTCACGTTTCACTTCAGCTCAATTGGAAAGGCCCTTCTTAACAACGTCAGCCTCACTTCCTCAACCCAGATTAGATCCCTCGATACATTCTAAGAGCACTCTGTACTTGTTTAGAGATGCACAGGATCCTTACAAAAGTTCATTTCTGTGAGAAAAGGGATTACAGATTATGTAGCTGTTTAACTCAACCCCAGTTCCTAAGACCGTAGGCATTTATTTAGATATTAGTGATGGAATCAGTGAATTCACTCATTTTTCTCACAGTTGAAGAAACTCCAGAAATCCGTCCTAAACACAATAATAAAAATGTTGTGGTGTTTTGCTTTTCAAACTATGGTGCTCTGGCCAGCAGTGTTGTGATCAGCTGTAACTTGGTCTGAAGTTACTGTCAGAGGCCCCTGTGATTTGTGGGTCCTCACACACCAGACAAGTGTGCAGGAGGCTCTGCCCTGTGGCATGTGGTGGTTCTGACTGCTTTAGCATCTCAGGGAGGAGGAACACCACAGTAATCTTCACATGTCAGATGGTGTTGGCAGGTTTCCCTTGACAACCTACGCCTTCCCACTTTGTCTGCTTGGATTTGCAGAATAACCCTAACCTTTCCACCTATTTGTTTTTAAAGATGTATTTATTTTATTTATCTTCAGACACACCAGAAGAGGGCATTAGATCCCAATACAGATGGTTGTGAGCTACCATGTAGTTAGTGGGATTTGATCTCAGGATCTCTGAAAGAGCAGTCAGTGCTCTTAACTCCTGAGCTATCTCTTTAAGAGCCCATTGAACACCCGCACTTGTTGAATCTCCTTTGGCCTCTAAGAGACTCAAACTTAGTCTTCTTGGCCTCTCATCCAGTTTATTGAGGTGCTGTTTTGTCACCTGTGCTTTATTTTATCACCCTCCAGGAATCCCTCTCCTGAGGGCTTGTTCCGGAGGGTTCTGTGGAGTGGTAATTTATACATGTATAGCTTGTTGGGGACCTTTAATCTCAGCACTTGGGAGGTACTGGCAGGCAGATCTCCGTGAGTTTGAGGCCAGCGTGTTCTATAAAGCAAGGTCCAAGATAGCCAGTGCTACACAAGAAACCCTGAAACCCTATCTCTAAAACTACTTTATTTATATGTCCTATTATATATATATATGTATATATGTATATATATTTATATATATATGCCTATTGATGGGTTATTTAGTTCTAAAAATTTATAACATTAAATTATATATAGTTTACTTAACATAATATAATTAAACAAACATATTATTTAATTATATAAATATAATATGTATAATATATACATATAAATATGTATAAAATATGTAATATATTATTCTATATATATACCCATAGGTGTTCTGTATTTTTTCCTTCTTGCCTTCCTCAGTAATTACTGCAGAGATGAGATTTTTAATTTTTTTGACAAAATGATGCCTTAACAGCTGCATATGATTGTGGGCAAGTGTGGCTGGGGATGCTGCTCAGTGGTAGAACATTTGTTTAGCATGCTATATGGAAAGAAGAAGCCCTAACTCCTCACCATCTCCATTTCTACTTGTATATGACCTTGAAGAAAGTCTAGAAAATGAGTTTCCGTGCAAGTGGAAGAGCACAGCATCTCTACAAAGTAAAGGAAATTTATTATTGTCACTGCTGTCACTGTCATCATCATTATTATTTGCAACGTATAAAGTGTTATTTAAGCCATGTAAGAGTTTTCATAGGCTTTCAGTTTTTAGGTTTTGTGTTAGTATCAGCCGTCCCAGGCTCTATGAACATTACCTAAAAGGACCTAATATTTTAATTGGGGAGATAAGACTAAGACTCTTGAAAGAGTAAAAGGCTTTCGTCTGTGAGAGCGTAGGACAGTTTGTTAGCTATAACTATCAACACCACCCAGAGAAGGTTGGTAAAACAATGTTGTTTTCTTTCAGGACATTCATCCTCGAAAAGGTCAGAAGATTCTAGAAACAGTAAGTACCAAACATTTCTTTATCAATAGAATTATATAGATTCAAAGCACTTGTAATTTGGGTTTTTTTATTTGTATCCTGCTGTGATGTAAATTATATTTATTTTTGTATAACATGAGAAGAATCATAAAGGACAAAAAGAAAATGTTTACTTACTTTTTTACAATTTTATCGTAAACTATTTACTTTTTTACAATTAAAAGTCTCTTATTTCAATTATAGGAAGCATCAGAAGCATTTTTAGTAAGCAGGGGGAGTGTGCATTTCACACTACGATGTGCAGGAGGAGAAGAGGGCGAGGTTGGGATGGGGAAGGAAAGGCGGATATGATTTAAAGAAAGCAGCTCCCTGTGCAGGAGTCTGAGGCGCTGTGGTGCTTTGGATTGGACACATGGAGTGTGGTTCTCCTGTGAGAAGTTCTTGCTGTGAATGGTGCTTTTTAGTCTTGCAATCACCACTTCTTTCAAAACACTGATTTTACCAAAGGATTGCTGCAAATTCTCTATTTCCCATGAAATGCTTCCCAGAGTTTTCACAATGACATAAAAGTACACAGAGTTGTTTTAAAATTAATGATATGGGAGTACTGGGAAACAAGGGGGAATCACAGTATAGAGGTAGAAGCAAGACTGTACTCTTTTACCAAAGCTCGTCCCAGACTGCAAAGGCAGACCACAGCTCTGGCTGTTCTCCCCACAGCTGGAGCAGAGTGACTGAAGCCCTTCTGAGATATGCAGACCCTGGTGCTCATTTACCTTTCCCTGGCAACTTTGAGAGAGGAGTCTCCTGCGGGATTAGAAACATCGTTTTAAACTTTTGTCTGTGGTAGAAAAAAAACTTCTATTTTTAAGTTGTAAAGGTTTATTTTTATTATTTTTTACATTGTATATGTGCGTATATCTGCTCTAGCTTGAAGCGCAGAAATGGGCAGTGGCTCCCTGGAGCCGGAATATAGAATGGCGAGGGCGTGCGGCTGCTGGAAGCCAACCCAGGCTCTTGGCATGAGCTGCATCCGCTATGAGCAGCATTCAGAGCAGCATCCGCTTCGCATGCTGTGCCGCCTCTCCACTGCTGGCCTCCCTCCGTCTTTAAAAGATACTATTTTTATTATTTAAACATTTTAATGTACAAATTTATTTTGAGACAAGTTCAAGCTATTCTTGGCTTTCTAATCTTTGTGTCTCACTCTCCCAAATTTCTAGAATTACAGGCAAATGCCTTCAGGCTCTCTCTCAGTTACTCAGTAGATGCCCTGAGAAGAGAGCGCTCACGGAAATTATTCAAGGCTAAATAGTTAATGTCAAAGATGGGTTAGATACAAGCTTATAGTCCCCAACTCAGTGCTTCCTTACCCTTACTGTCAATAACTGTTCACTGTCAGGAGTCAAATGGGAGCATTTTGCTTACATTGTAATAGGTAGGTAGGTAGGTAGGTAGGTAGGTAGGTAGGTAGGTAGGTAGATAGATAGATAGATAGATAGATAGATAGATAGATAGATAGATAGATAGATAGATAGATCCATCTTAAATGATTGATTTGTCCCTGTCTTGCTTCTTTTGTAGAATGGGTATAAACAGGTCAACCTTATTGAATTATTGTTAAAAGAGAAGATATACACAAAAAGTCAGTTATACACAAAGGAAATCCTTGATAACCTGTAACTGTTGCAATGCCAACAAGAAGAAAAATGCCAGACACTAAACAGTCTGTATTTGCTCTCTGAATTGATCAGATGGAAAGTTAATACCTGACCATTTATTATGGTTATTAGAGACATTTACCACCCTCAGTCGAGTGAGTTTTAGTTTTCATATAGTATCCACCAAATGCAAGCATCTGGGAAAATCCAAAGCATTTAAGCACCATACACTGAGGAGATCTTTGAAGGCTGAAGCAGGTCAGACACAGAGCGCCAGTATGTTACGAGAACTGCAGTTGTGCCGTGGGAAGAATGTTGGCGAACTGTGGATATTTAGTTTGGAGAAAGGTGAAGGACTAGGAGAAGGCAAGCACGAGGGAGGGGGGACATAAAACTTGGAGGTGTTTGGAGGCTGTCACTAGATGGGAGGTGTATTTCTGTTGACTGGTTCATAAAACTTGAGTCTGTAGATAAAAAGAGCTTAAAAACACATTTTGGCCTCAATTTAAGGAAAACTGCCTCTTGGAATTCTCTGGCAAATGGAAGTGGTCTGTCCCAGGAGACAGCTTGGATGCTACTTATTATTGGAAGTGTTACAGTGGCTGGGTTCACTTCGCAGGCAGAGTTGGCTGAGCAGACCCACAGAGACCAGTAGAGCAGCAGGCTGCGGCTCAGCAGATACAGGCTGTTGCTGCCAAGCCTGATGACCTGATTTGATCCTTGGGACTCACGTGTCCTCTGACCTGCACACATGCATTAGGTGTTCACATTATATCACACACATGAAAGTGAAGAGAAGGAAAGAACTAATTCTTGCCCATACTTACTGCAGACTTGGCAGTGAGGCTGTAAGAAGCCGTTGTGTATTGACCGCTCTACCTGTCATTCCTTAGCAGTACCCTTTGCTCACCCTGGCAGATGGATGGTTGTAGTTGTAACTGTTTGTACTGACTCTCACCCTCAGGGAATCGGGAAGTTTTAGACTCAGGGTGGAAGGAACTTATCATTTAGTCTATTCCTATAGATTTGATTTTCTTAGGTAACAGCCGCTTTTCCAATGGATACTTCGCCAAAGGAATTTATTTTAAGATGATTTAACTATTTAAAAGTAAAATTGCATTATCTGGTAATAGAAAATTGATGAACAATGGACGGGGGCAATAGTCCATTTGGTACAGTGCTTCCATGAAAGCAAGAGGTACTGAATTCAGCCCTCAGAGGCCACTTTAAAAACTGGGCCAAGGTCAGCTCAGTGGGTGAAGGTGAAGGACATTTTAATCCCTGGAACCCATGTGGCAGTGGGATAGAACTGCCTCCCATAACTTGTCTAGCTCCATACTGTGTCTTGCATTGCACCCCTGCATGCACCTATATAAAAATAAGTGGACAATAAGTGGTCCAAGTATGGTAGCAGACATTTTCAATCCTAGAGCTGGGGAGGGAGGGACAGGCAGATCTTTGCGGCCTTATCAGGAAGCCTCACCTGTTTAGTGAGTTCAAGGCCAGTGAAAGACCCCTTCTGTGGACAATACCCAAGGAATAACACTAGAACCTTTGGCCTCCATGTAGACGTGCAAACACTGTGCCTGTGCATACCACACACATAGTCAAATACACTTATACAGAGAGAGGAAAGTAGTGTAGGAAAGCTGACTTGTGGAAAGTATTCTTCAGAGGGAAGAGAGTGAACGCCAGAGCCGTTTGCAGTGTGTGACTTTACAATTAGCTGCTTGTTTCAAAGGCCATGTAGGCTCTGCTCTCTGACATCTGTACAGAATGCTGCACAGATAACTTCATTAGGCATAATTGGGTTTTCTGTTCATTCTTATCTCAGGGAGTGGAAGATTTTATTCTTTCTTTTGTTATTAGTTCAGGACCCTGGGAACTGTGGGTGGCTGTCACAGAACAGGACTCTTCCTCCAAGACTTTACTGTTTCATCATCATGTGTACATAGCTCATTAGACACCGCCTCCCCCGCTGTTTGTTAAAGTCGGTGCCACAACAGGCTCAGTTAGGATCAACGTGCAGGCGTCCACATTGATCAAGGGTCAGAGTACAGCAGGTAAAAGGCTAGAACCACCGTGGCAGATCAATGTGGCTTTATTTTTGTTCTCTGCTGAACTGAGGGACATTCTGTTCTGGCAAGCCAAATCTGAGTTAAGTCAGAACTCTACAGGGGAATTATCTCTTATTACGTCATTCTAGATTTAGCATCTTTCCTTTAATCATATGGAAGTTGTGTAAGTTAAGGTTTGTAAAGAGTACACTATGCTAGGATGAACACATCAAGAACTAAGCTTCTGTGTGAGACTGTGCTGTTACATTTGAAAAAGTATTTGTCAGACATTTTGTAGAAATAATGCTTATTACTTTAATTAGAGAAACTTACTCTGAGAAGAAGAGGCTTTCTCAGACATTGTTCAGAAGAATAGAAACTGTAACCTTTCTTCTGGAGGAAAACCTGACCTTGTTACTGAGTTTAGAACACGTGTGGTGGCCAGTGATGCTGCTTTTGGAATTTGATATTTTATTTGGAATAGATAAGCACCTCAGATAAACATGGACAGAAATGCAAACTTTGCAACAAGAAGAACAGCCAGGCTGGACGGTGCGCCCACTGTGGAGCTCTTAGCAGCAAGTTTAAGACCCTGGGTTTAGCCACCAGACTGCTCCCCACCCTCACCCCAATAAAAATAAAAGTAGGAAACAGCCTACATCCCCACCAATCAGGAGTTAACGATCAGTTAGTCAAATTCTATACAACTGTATTTGTTTTGTTTTGTTCGTTTTTTTAAAGTTTTCATGGGGCTAAGATGGCTCTGTGGTCACAGCACATATTGATTGGTCTTGGAGAGAATCCAAGTTCAGTTGCAGGCACCTTCATTAGGAGATCTGACACCTCAGCCCTCTGCAAACACCTGTACATAACATATGCATCATTAAAAATAAAATAAATTCTAGAAAAAATCTCAGAATAAAAACTTTGACATATTTATATGTATTGTCAAGGAAAACTGCCTGTGCTATCTTAAATATTTCATAGTTACAAAATTATATGCAATATAATCTAATTAATCTAAAAAGGTATATGTTATATACATACATGTAAACTTAGGTATCATAAGTTTATAAAGGCCAACAAAACTACAAAAGTGATTGTATTACTTGTGGCTTGGGATAACTTTTCCTTAGGACTTCAAACATTTCCAAATTGCTTTTATTTGAGACAGTGACATTGTGTATCACCTCTAAAATCACTAAAGATAATATATTTCTATTTTTGAAATATAACAAAATAGGCTTCATATGAATCATCTAATGCTCAACTAAAATTTATTCAGTATTGGCTAATGTAGTGTCAGGTAGACAAACTATCCCATGATGTAGTTACATCAGTAAGTGACTCCTCTCCAGTGACAACCCATAGCCTAAGGAGCTGTTCTTGAGTTAGGTCCTTGTACATCTGTGTTCTCTACAGAAGTCTCCATTTCATTTCCGTTGTGTGATCAAGGAAGTCACTAAGTCAGCTGCTACTTTACTGTGACATTGTTCATAAGATATTCGTTGCCCGCCCTTTTTGCTGAAGCTGTGGTTTTTTTCATATTGTTTAATTTTTAAAATTTACTGTATCTGGAGGAATATGTTAAACTTTATGGAATCTTAGAAGTTGAAGCTAAATTCCTGCTATATTCATAGTTAATTTAATTGCACTGGTAAATAATTCAAAATGTGTTCTGTTAAAAACAACGACAACATTTCCTTCTAAATGAGCAGGAAACGCTGGTGAGGAAGACAGTGCTTCAGACTCTGAGCTCTGGAAGGGTCCACTGCCAGAGACAGATGAAAAGTCACAGTAAGTGTTGATTCGTAGATGCTCCATCCCGTCATAGCTTAGGAGGCTGTGGATACTGCCGTTCTTGATAGCAGTTAATGAAATATTGAATGCTGTGGGTGTCTATTTAGTGCCTAAGTCTCCCTGTCCGGGTAAGGTGAAAGTTTATTGCCAGTCATTGTTTTGGGATGCAAACAGCCAGTGGGTCCAGCGTCAGTTCACTTTAACAGACAGCCCTCTGTTCTTGCTTGGATTCTTTCTGAGACACTGTTCAGTTGCATTTAGGACAGCCTGTCCCATGGTGTTATGAGTCTCATAACCCATGCTGAGGAGCCCCTCGAAGATTTACACAGGTGTAGAGGATTCCTTGCCAGCAGCTGTCTGAGCCTCCCACCCACAGATAACTCAGCGCACTTGTTCTCTGCTGCTGTTGACTCCAAAGCCTGAGCTGTAGCTGGCTGCAAACACGAACGATATTTAGCGCTTGGTACTTCTCACTGTATGTGTCGTGTTACACTGAATGTAGTGTCCCTTCAAAGCTCTGTTCGTCGTTTAGATGTAACCTCTACTAACTAAATACGTATCCACTGTTCTCAGACTAATAGAGCACTGTGGCCCGAACAGATGTCCTCACATTCCTGGGAGTGAGACTTGGTTTGTTTTTTTAGACATAGTTTCTGTTTCAGGCATTTCTTAAGCAGATCGTAATTTGAGGTAGTGAACAGAGAAGGTATAAAGTCAACAGAGAAGCAAAGAGAGGCAAAGATTTTTCACAAAAGACTTCAGAGAAAACTGAGGGGTTTGGAGAGAGGTACCAGCATGTGAAGTATTCAATTTTAACCATTTTGAGCATAGATGTGATTGTTTAGAGACTAAGAATTGTTTGAATTCTGAAAGCATGCTGGTATACAGAATGATAGCTAATATACTAGATGAAAATATTTGTATTAGTTTTTATATCACTTAATTTTTACTCTTGATTTTTTTAATTTTTATTGAGTACTCTTGATTATAATCAATATTTGTACTTTTTTTAATAGGGAAGAAGAATTTGATGATTATTTTCAGGATTTGTTTCTGTGACCTGGGAGAGAGAACCTTGTTTATTTCTTGGTGAGGAAACGTACGCAGACACTCAATGACCGTGTCCATGCTGTTGAGTCCGGACAGCACTGGGACAGATACTTCAGAGGCACGGGACGTTTCAGACATTTTCTCCTTCCCTGGTGTGGCTTCTCAGTAGCTCATCTAACACCTGTTTGGGCTCTAGCTCTCTGGCATATGACAAACTTGTTTCAAGTGTCATTGAATGTGGAGTGATTGGCTTTAAGCTGTAAATAAATTGCTTAGCTTCTTATTCTAAAATGTCAGTTTTTCCTTTTGTTGAATAATTGTTATTAACTCACTATGTGAGTGTTTACCAGGCTTCTGCTGTGTATGAACTGCTATGTTGAGCCCTGCTTTGGAAGTCATTTTACAATCCTTTCTGAGCTATCAGAAAGTAGCAGAATTAGTGTCAGTGCACCAGGGATAAATGTTGTGTAAGTCTCCTTATTGCTTGAAGGTGATATTTCTTTATATTAGTACTTATTTTGAGTAAAAAGAAACCAACCTTGATTTCTGAGGGAAATTATCTGAAACAGCCAACATCAAAGTTGGAATTTGTATAGTAGTGGGATTTCTATAGCTAAGCATTCTCACTATGAAAATGTATTGATCATTCAGTGGTCATCAGAAAATAGAGTTCCGCAAGACTAAATGGTTACTGGGACCAGTACATACCATTTTACAGTAGAACAATGTATTTTGGAATGGCAATACAGTCTATGATATCAAGTTCATGTATGAATTTAGATAATTATATAAAATCACAGCAATCTAGGGCAGTGGCCAATAATGGGAGTCATTTTACGGAGTCTTTGCAAGTCTAACATCACCTCTATAGCCGCTACATGCTATGGCTCAGTTCAGTCAGTGATGGTGACTTGATCAGGCCCTTGGCTAGGAGGCTGTGGGGTTCTGTTTTCAAATTACCAGACTCTGAAGCCAAATGCATATTAGAGAACTTCATCAGACATAACACTAGCCTCAATTCAAGTGCTAACTTCTAAGGGAGGAGAAGTTACTTGAGCTGACTGATAGTTTGGAGTTAAGAAAAAAAAGATCGCATAAAAACTATAGGAATAGTTTCTTATTTGGTAGCTGAAATAGCAGTGACTCCAGAAGAGTCTTAAGTGAAGTAAAGGGAAAAGGCAGTGTGTATGCATCAGTCTCTCCTCATAGCTGTTTCCACATAATGACATTTGGAGTATCATTCACTCTATGGACTGGGTGCCTACCATGTGCCGGGCACTGCTGTAGATGCCAAGATGGAGCTCGGAGCAAACCTGGCAAAAACTCCTTCCTGGTCTTTATGTCACTAACATGAGAGACGAGGCACCTGGCTTGTAAAAGCAAAGCAGGTGGTACTTGATTTCTTGTCTGTTTAAAACTAAATCTTGTTTGTTTGCTTTATTATAATTCATTTTCAAAGGCAGAGCTCTCAGTTCTGACTGATACTGGCAGCCAGCCATGATGCCACGATATATTCTCACTTCCAGCTGCTCACCAGAGTTAGCCGAGGCCTCTCAGGGAGGAGAGGGCGCTGGTGTGTTATCATATCCATCCTTCTCACTTACATGCAGTCTTCAACTTCTCATGGATGCATTAACTTTTCTGCATCGATATCAGAGATTTCAAACCCAAGTTCATATTCCATGACCATAGTAATCTCTACTTACCCCAAACTGCCTAAGCCCAGATCTTTATAAACATGAATTTACAGAGAGCATTTCTACATCAGTCTTGCCGTGGAGCTTCAAGACAAAAAACTTGATTCTTGATTACTTTGAACACCAAAGTAGGCACATTGATTACTACACTGGCTGTGCAGAGATGTGTGGCACCTGCACTGCCACTGAGCTTGGCTGTAGAGTCCTGGTCCAGGTTCCCTTAGAGCACGGAGTGGTACTGTCACTGAGAGTCAACAAGGGAACACAGGCCTAGTGAGGACCAGGAGGAGGTGGCAGACACAAAGGAAAGGACACAGGCCACATGGTTCCACCCATCCAAAATGCATTGCTTAAAAAAACCTGAATCTTACCAAGGCTAGAGAGATGGCTCAGCAGTTAAGAGCATTGGCTGCTATTCTAGAAGACATGGGTTCAATTCCCAGCACCCACTTGGCAATTCTGTCTGTAACTCCAGTTCCAGGGGATCCAACACCCTCACACAGACATACACATGTAGGCATAAACACCAATGCAATAAAAAATAACATAAAAATCCCTGAGTCTTATTTTATATGTAATGTACTTGAGGTGCATTAATCTTCAATGTAATATATCTTTTTTTTTTTCTTTTCTTTTTTTCGGAGCTGGGGACTGAACCCAGGGCCTTGCGCTTGCTAGGCAAGCGCTCTACCACTGAGCTAAATCCCCAACCCCGTAATATATCTTTTTTTCCTGCAAAAGCTTGGCCAGATACATGGTGTTTATTCTGTTTCTACTTTCGCCTGTGATTACATATATAAGAGAAGACATTTTAAATTTTCCTGATATACAACCAGACGTATATCATGTCCTGGAACTAACTGTTAGTCTTTAGTTTCTCTTAACAATTTATTATTTCTATTTTATGTATTTTTTTTGCCAATTTTCTTGTGTGTGTGTGTGTGTGTGTGTGTGTGTGTGTGTGTGTGTGTGTGGATGTGTGGATGTTTGTGCATGTTGTGACATGCATGTAGAACCCGAGGTTGGTGTTGCAAATCATTCTCAGTCACTCTTCTGCCTTAGTCCCTGAGGCAAGGTCTCTTCATCAAATGCAGAGCTGGCAAGCCTGCCCGCTCTGGGGATCCACCTCCACAGGCTAGGTTTTGGGACAAACAGCCTTCCAACCATAAACACAAGCCCCAAAGTAATCTTAACTGGTCTTTCCAGATGTCTTCTGATAATAGGTTCTTGCTCAATTAAATACTTAATTCTGAATATTTATTAACTGACTTAACTATAAAGTTATCCAATGGTGTCTTACCAAAATTCTTTCAATAAGAGTAATCATGCATGTTAAAAGTCTTCTTAGTGTACATAATGAAAAAATTATTTTAGAGTTTGAAAGGGAGAAAGCATAGGGAAAAACAGATTTTAATAAACTATTAAAGATATTTTGGCCATTGTGCCATTATCAAAGGACAAAAATAGAGAGGAGAGAGTGTGTGGATTTCTTCCGACTTTGTGTTTTCGTCTGTCTTCCATACTGTATTTATATGCATGGCTCACTCTATCCTGCCTCTTCTCTGAACATGCTGATGAATGATTTTTAGTTTGGAAAGCAGAAGTATGGATCACAAGTGTGAGTGTTACAGGCTGAGTCCCTTCCCCTTACCAATCCCAATCTATAGTACAACATGTTGAAGATAAGGTCATTGATGAAGTAAGTATGGCTGAAATGAAGTCTTGGGAGTGAGTCCTAGTTCAGTAGAACTGGCGTCCTTATAAGCAAAGGACAGAGACGTCCGTGTGACAACTCGGGGTAAATGGCCTCCTAAAACCCAGGGGGCCTCACTTAAAACCGAGCATGCCAGCACCCTGGTCTTAAACCTACAGGTTCCAGCCCAGTAGTTATGAGGAAATAAATGGCTGTGCTTCTGAGCCACCTCACATGTGGTACTTGTTATGACAGTTTTAAAAATGACCACAACCAGTGATCTATTTTACACTAGCATCTCAGGCTGAGAGATGGCTCGGCATTCATGAGCACTTGGGATCCCAAACCCACGTCAGACTGCTCAGTTACCTGGAACTCAGGCTCCTGCGGATCTGAAGCCAGCCCCCTTCTGGCCTTCGCCTGCACTGGCACATATGTCACACAGACTCAAAGAAGACACACATAAAAATCAATCCTAATAGATACACACAGTACATAAAACCTGCAACTCATTTCAAGATAGCAGTTTTTAAAATTTAAAACAAACTCACATAAAATCCATTGTTTTTGTCATGTTTTGTTTTTTGACTGAACTTTATTTAGCTCGCAGGTTTCCGGGTCATCAATAGATGATCTGGGCATAGTCCCATAGCAGAGTCTCTGGGGCTCCTTCTCTTCCGTCATTTCATGGTCACTGAAAGAACTCAAGGAGGTTCTTTTGGACATTTTTATTTTCCCATGGGAACTAAGATGATACTTGAAATACAGACGGGTTAGATTATAACATTAAGCACGTTTTGGACTTTTTGTCATCTGTGCTGCTTCCTAAATCTGTGGCAGCTAGTGAAAGACCAGAAAAAAGCATTATCAGGAGTCAGCGTGACACAGGGCTTGTACTATTACATCCCCATGGTATTTGTGTCACAGCTGTAACAACAGTTGCTTCGAACAACTCCAAAGGTTTGACTGTTTAACAATCATTTACTCACAATGGGCTCCCTTAAAAGTGTGACTCCAGTTCCAAGGGATCTGATGCCCTCTTCTGCCCTCTTTGTGCCCCAGGCACACACATGGTGCACATACACATGCAGGCAGGGTACTCCTCATACACAGACATTGGGAAAAATTTGAAAAATAAAATTCAAGATCCAGGTGTGGTGACACACGTCTTTAATCCCAGCACATGGGAGGCAGAGGCCTCTGTTAGTTTGAGGCCATAGTGGATTCCAGGACAGTAAAGCTACATGGTGAGCCTTTGTCTCAAAAAAAAAAAAAAAAAAAAAAAAAGGAAGAAAGAAAGCCGGCTGTGGACACCCCTGTAATCCCAGCAGTCAGAAGGCAGAGTCAGGCAGATCTCTGTCTGGCTAGCCAAGGCTCCATAGCGAGACTCTGTCTCAAATACAAAATAAAGGTACATTTGCTTAGCAGTTACACACTCAAAAAACCATCTCGGCGTCCGCCTCAGCAAGATTAAACAAGCTAGAATCGGAGCCAGACGCATGAGCCCTGAAGCCTACGGCTAGCACAGTGCTCTTAATTCCTAATGAATTCTCCAAGTAATGGACAAAAATTAGAAGTAAATGTATGCAGATGAAGCACAGAGGACCCGTGTGCAATCTGGGGGGGAATTAGGGGAGACGTTGGAATCAAAATAGTCACAGTAAATGGTGTCCATGCATGAAATTCTCAAAGGATTGATAAAAAATACTGTATTAAAGAATGAAGGCCTGCCTCCAATAAACTTAATACGTAAACGTCAGGAGTCACTTGGAAAAGGTGTCAGTGTCACCAAATTTCCTAGTCCTAAGAAATATCTCCCTATGGACTCCCATTCTCATGTGTAAGACAGCATAACATTAATCAAAATCCCTTCTCCCGTGTCCCCCGGGTGCAAGTCACACCTCCCCTCGCTGACCCCTCATTGACTGTAATGCATTGGCTGCAGTCTGCGTGCTGTTGGCCAGACACCCACACTACCAGCTTCATCTGGTACTTCGGTTTCTGTCCCCTCTTGACTACACATGGACATACTTTTCAATTATTCTGCCACACCCAGCTTACTCCCGCTTCAGTAGCTATTTTGCGTATCCTATCGTTTTCTTCACCCACCTCTGCTCCTTTGCGTGAGTTGGGACTTAGTTTCTTCAGACCTTAGCAGAGACACCCTGTTTTCTGGGGAGCCTTCCTAGTACATACCCCACGCACACGCCAAGGCTCACTACTGGGTTTTGTATTGGTTACTTAATGCCCAGCTCTCCCTTCAGAGGTTAAGAGCTTGGAGAGAAGGTCCCTGTCTTTCCCCAAGGCCTGTCTGACACGGAGCTGTAGGAACACACCCTCGAATGCTTTAATGAGTGGGCACAGGGGCATCAGACAGTCCTGCCTTTATTCTGTTGAGGGACCTCCATAACTTTGGTTTTCCTAACCCCGATGAACAGTAAAATCTGACCATGTGGTAGAATTGTATAGAGGCTTCGTCTTTGACGGCCTTCTACACATAGATGGTTTCTTTGCCAATAGGAATTGCTTATGGTGCCAAGCTTTGCAGACGGACATTAACATCCCAGGCTGAGGAAATAGCTCAGTAGGAAAAGAGCTTGCCACTCAGGCACAAGGACCCAAATTTGAGTCCCAGAATCCATGTGAAATGGCTGGGCATGATGGTACATGCTTGAAGTCCCAGTACTCAGGTGTCAGGTTGTAGGGTAGAGACAGGTGTGAGACTAGCCAGCCAGCTTTGCTGGCTCCAGGCCAGTTACAAAACCTATCTTACATGGCAAGGTGCACAGCTCCTCAGGCCCCAACCTCAGTATACACACACACACACACACACACACACACACACACACACACACACACACACGAGCAACCTACCACTACCATCGAATTAGCATTCTGCTTTCTGACATGCTGGGAATCAAAATTGGGGCTTTTGCACATGCTAGGAAATATTCTACCATTGACTACAGCCTCAGCCCAGCATCCCACTGTGAATATGAACACTCAGTAGAACAACTAATAAATAATTCACTGTAAGCATTTTAACAGGCTTTTTGAAAGCAGCAATAAACCCCAGAAATGACTGCAGGAGTAGGAATTTCAAGCCAGTGAAGGTATTTGGGAGACTTGGAGTTTCCTTCAAGCTACCCCAAGTGGTTGGCCAACTTTAACTTTACCTGTAGGACTTCCTTAAAATGTCAGTCTGTAAGACCCCTTGTATAACCTAGAGAAAGTTTCCAGACTCCCAGACAAGCTGTCCAGAGTGTCACAGCAGATGAGGCTGTCAGACTTGCACTGTGTTCTCTACTCCTGACACTTGGCCCTATGTTTTATTGAGAAGCCCTAGAGCCTCCTTTGAGAGGGGCGCTAGTGTCCAGTTGTAGCCTCTGCTGTAGGCGGACCAGTCTGGAACAGTTAACACCACCCAGAATTATGCATAAGATCTTGTCTGGGGAGCAAAACAACCCTGATAACCACAAACTTCTTACCTTACCTGCTTGCATCAGCAAAGCAGTTTCCTGTTAGTACGGTCTGTGTTTTTGTCAAGCAACACCCCCCTGCCCGCCCCCACACGCACACATACCAACCGATGAATCCACAGCTAACCTTTTCCATCTGAGGTAACTTCTTCCTGCTTTCCCACCTCCTCTTCAGTCACCTTCACCTTCGCCTCATACTCCTCCGCCAGTGATTTCCATTCCACTCTGTTATTCTGAAGGCCGGTCAGCATGGGGGTGATCTCCCCGTGAAAGCGAGAGAACTCCTGCAGAGAAGTTGAGGTGGGAGACTGGCTAATCAGATGTTTGACTTTCAGTAGCGTTCTTGTGTAAAAGAGAAGCTGTGAGGGGAGCAGAGTTTGGAGCTGCTGGGGTGAGCCTGGCTGTGTCTGAAGCTTGGGAAAGATGGGTGCTCTTTGAGGTCTGTCAATGGCTCATATGTAAGTTCTTGTACATTTTACTCCACTCTGAATAAAAAAACGTGAGTACTCAGACTACTAGGGGAGGAATAACCTAATGGCTTTTCTTCATTGCTAACTTTTTTTTACTTTGGTTAGTTTTATTTATTTATTATTTATTTATTTATTTATTTATTTATTTATTTATTTATTTATTTATTAGATAAGGTCTTGCTATGTAGCCCAGGCTGGCTTGAAACTTAGCATGTAGTCCAAGGTGACTCTGAAATCTTGACTCCTGCCTCCCGAGTGCTGGGATCGCAGGTGTGCACCACCACACCTAGCTCACTTTAATTATAGTCGGAAAGCAAACTTCTCAATGAAACGATTATACAGTCCATTCAAATAATTTGTTTACATACCTTATATACAAAAGTACAAACAAAATCAATGAATCCCACTTGAAGTTTTGGGAGTTCACCCTTTTTGTTTCTGTCCATCATAGGCTAGAAAGAGAAGTGAATCCTTTTTAGTCGTTTTCCAGGGCCTTAGGGGTGGTTTCTAATAAGTAACAAATTACGAAACGGTCTTTACAATTGGTTGCTGCTGAAGCACTGTCCTTTCCAGATCTCCTTGTTCCCAAAATTCATTTGCAACCAGAAGTGCTACCTGCAAAAGACAAGAGGCATGGCTTGTGATACCCCCTGCTAGACAAGAACTCCCAACATGTTAGCATGAGTGATATCTGAGGGTAGGATTTTCCAGCCAATGTTTGAGCTGTCATCAAACAATCTCCTCTGGAGTTATAAAATGAGGTCTACTGGAGGGTTCTGGACCAACTCTGAGGACCATGTCTTGAAGTCGTTTCCATCACTTCTCAGTGAAGAGGGGGATGGGATGATTTTGAGTTTCTCAAACCAAACTGCCTTGGGCTTTCATGGTTTCCAATCCTGTTTTAATCTCCTGTGGTCATCTGGCATAGGTCTGCATATTTTGAACACACACACACACACACACACACACACACACACACACACACACACAGAGAGAGAGAGAGAGAGAGAGAGAGAGAGAGAAGAGGGGATACACACATTTTTATAGCAGTGAGAGGTTAATTCATATAATGAAAAATGAATACACCCTAATGATGGATACTGGTTTGCTGACCAACATCAATGTAAACCAGGATGCCAAGAAGGACAAGATGAGATGTTGTCTTTCTGATGCTCAGGGTGCAGTGAGGACAGTTTGCCCTCAGTGTGAACATACTCCAACACTAATAGGCGTACTGCTACGGATGAAGGAGGGGGAAGGAAAGTGGCACTTCATGCCAGAGGGAGGGTGGCAGTGTTTCTGCTTGTAATAGGTCTTTAGATTATAAAGGTGGAGAAGGCGATGCCCCAGGAGAAACAGACGGCCTGAGGCTTATCCAAGAGTTTAGAGTGTGTGGTGACAGCTTGGGGTGATGGGGATGACCCTAGGAGTGTGAGGTAGGGACAGGTAATAAATGGCAGGCAGGTACTTTATTGGGGAGGATGAACTCAGATCTCCAGGTCAAAGCTTCCTTCTTTATCAAATGGTTGTTTTTTTCTGTACAAGTGTTATGAGAAGAAAGGAGACTTCGTGTGTGTGTGTGTGTGTGTGTGTGTGTGTGTGTGTGTGTGTGACCGTGTCTTGCTATGTTATCCCGTGCAGCTTGAACTCACAGTCATCCTGTCTCAGTGTCTCAGGTTCTGGTCTCATAGGTGTGCATCATCGTGCCCAGCTCAAAAAATGCATTTCTTGCATGCATTGGGAAATTTCTGCAGTGCATCACTGACAACCCTTTCCAGTCATGGAGCAGTCAGAAGAGCTAGATAATTCCGGTCAGAGGACAGAAGAGGACAGGGAGTCACAGATGAAGATCAGCTGGGAGGCCAACACCAGACTTCCCGTCAAAGTCTGGATAAATTTTTTTTTCCTTTTTAATATGTGATCTCATGTAGCCCAGGTTGGCCTCAAATTGAGTAGGTAGCCAAGGATGTCCTTGAACTTTTGATTCTCTTCACCTCTCAAGTGAGATTAGAGGCATTTACCAATATGTCCAATTTATGAGGCGCTGGATTCTGAACTCAAGGCTTCCTGCATTCTAGAAAAGCACTCTCCCGACTGAGGACACATCCTTAGTCCTGGACATAGTCTTTTTTTTTTTTTCCATCTTTATTAACTTGAGTATTTCTTATTTACATTTCAATTGTTATTCCCCTTCCCAGTTTCACGGCCAACATCCCCCTAAACCCTCCGCCTCCCCTTCTGTATGTGTGTTCCCCTCCCCATCCTTCCCCCATTACCCCCCCCCCCGACATAGTCTTAACAGAGGCCATATTAGGTGTGACAGACAGAAAAGATTTAGAAATGATGAGCTCAAGGGAGATCCTGGATGTCTGGTTTAAGCACACACCCACACACACTGGAGCAATGGCTCAGTGG
Organism: Rattus norvegicus; assembly: GCF_021556685.1. Lineage (NCBI taxonomy): Eukaryota > Metazoa > Chordata > Mammalia > Rodentia > Muridae > Rattus > Rattus norvegicus. The sequence goes on along the minus strand of NC_141534.1, from coordinate 248,713,085 downwards.
GCAAAGTGTTTGCAACACAACCCTGAGAATCTGAGTTCAAATCCCCAGCATCCACGTAAAAACCTAGGAATAACCCCCACACAGTGGTTATATCGGGATTCACGTGAATCCCTGAAGCTCACTGGCCAATGAGTCTAGCTCAAACAGCAAGTTCCAGGTTCAGTAAAGAGACCATGGGAGCAAGGCCAGCTAAGTAGAATGAACCATCCATTCTACTGTGGCCTCTTCTGACTTATCTCCCATACTGAGAAGATCACACAGCGAGTTCATTTAATAGGTCTTATTAGGTAACCCAGGCTACCACCGAATCCTGAATCCTCCTGCCTCAGCCTCCTCGCAAGTAGTCAGATTACAGGACTGAGATATCATGTCTGGTGAATTCTAAATAAAAAGTTTATAGCTTGTCCAATAATAACAAATTCTGCTACCCCCCCAAAGTCGTCTGTGTCTTTCCTTGTTCTGGGACATGATCCAGTGACCTGATGGCCTGCTGCTGTTTGTGAACATCAGAATAGGACTCTGGAGTTGTCAGAGTTCACTGTGTGGCCTTTCATAGGATTTAGGTAGCACCTAATGTGTGACAGGAAAAGAAATGCCATAGGACTTACCTGACTCTGTATCTCACAGGGCTTGGTGATGGCAGACAAGTCACAGGTGTGTGGTAGGTCACAGGTGTGTAATTGACAGGTCACAGGTGTGTGACAGATCACAGGTGTGTGGCAGGTCACAGGTGTGATGGGTCACAGGTGTGTAACTGACAGGTCACAGGTATGTGATGGGTCACAGGTGTGTGACAGATCACAGGTGTGTGGCAGATCACAGGTGTGTGGCAGGTCACAGATGTGTAACTAACAGGTTACAGATATGTGGTGGGTCACAGGTGTGTAACTGACAGGTCACAGTTGTGTGACAGATCAAAGGTGTGTGGCAGGTCACAGGTGTGTGGCAGGTCACAGATGTGTAACTAACAGGTTATAGATGTGTGGTGGGTCACAAGTATGTGATGGGTCACAGGTGTGTGACAGATCACAGGTGTGTGGCAGGTCACAGGTGTGTGGCAGATCACAGGTGTGTGGCAGGCCACAGGTGTGTGGCAGGTCACAGATGTGTAACTAACAGGTTACAGATGTGTGGTGGGTCACAGGTATGTGATGGGTCACAGGTGTGTGGCAGGTCACAGGTGTGTGGCAGGTCACAGGTGTGTTGCAGGTCACAGGTATGTAACTGGAAGATTGTGTGGCTGACATATCACAGGTGTGTGATGGGTCACAGGTGTGTAACTGACAGGTCACAGGTGTGTGACAGATCACAGGTGTGTGGCAGGTCACAGGTGTGATGGGTCACAGGTGTGTAACTGACAGGTCACAGGTATGTGACAGATCAAAGGTGTGTGGCAAATCACAAGTGTGTGGCAGGTCATAGATGTGTGGTGGGTCACAGGTGTGTGGTGGGTCACAGGTGTGTGATGGGTCACAGGTGTGTGACAGATCACAGGTGTGGTGCAGGTCACAGGTATGTAACTGGAAGATTGTGTGACTGACATATCACAGGTGTGTGATGGGTCACAGATGTGTAACTAACAGGTCACAGATGTGTGGTGGGTCACAGGTGTGTGATGGGTCACAGGTGTATGACAGATCACAGGTGTGTTGCAGGTCACAGGTGTGTGGCAGGTCACAGGTGTGTTGCAGGTCACAGGTATGTAACTGGAAGATTGTGTGGCTGACATATCACAGGTGTGTGATGGGTCACAGGTGTGTAACTGACAGGTCACAGGTGTGTGACAGGGAAGGAAATGCTATGAGACTTGCCTGACTCTGCACCTCCCAGGGCTTGGTGATGGCAGACAGGTCGCAGGCAGTCATCATCATGGCCCTTATGAAGAAAAGAAAAATGACTAAACTGTAAATATGAAATGCTAAAAAACACAAAATGTGCTGTTTTGCCCCAAAGGAAGAAACATTCGGTCTGCTCACATGATGACCTCCTTTTTGGTCGGGTCGGCGGTTACATATTTGATGGTTTCTTCTTCGCTTTGCATCTGTTCACAGGTATCAACAATCTTTTGAAACATGGTTCTCTTCCTGGAAAACATACAGCTATGCAACAATTTTACCACAGAAAATGATCTTAAACGCTTGCCTTTCATATTCTGTGTTCCCACTCTGTCTCAGGCTGTCTGCCGAGCACGGGCCAAGAGCCAGGGTAGAGAGCAGGCAATTCTGACTATCCCTGGCATAGAAAGGGCTGGAGGCAGAAAAAGTGCAAACCACAGAGTGGAGAGAACCCACGGACATTTAAGTACAATAAAAACCAAAAAGTTCAGACAAGAAAAGAGCAAAAGAACTCAGAGGCCACAAGCTGTACCAGCATCGCACACACACCCAACAGAAACACAGAAGCCGATATTCATGGATGGCCGACCTCACTGGCAATTAGGTAAATACAGATCTAAGGAAGAGGGTATCATCTCATACTCAAACGGTTAGCAAATGAAAATCCAGATGTGCCCTGATCCAGAGCACACACTGGCATAGTGCAGGTGGGATGTCAGTGGTGGGACCTGATGCTGCAAAGGGACATATGTGTGTGTGTGTGTGTGTGTGTGTGTGTACGTGTGTGTATGTGTGTGCGCACGCACGTGCGTGTGTGTACGTGTGTGTACACGTGTGTGTATATGTGTGTGTACGTGTACGTGTGTGTGTACGTGTGTGTACGTGTGTGTATGTGTCTGTGTACGTGTGTGTATGTATGTGTGTGTGCATGTGTGTGTACGTGTGTATGTGTGTGTATGTGTGTGTATGTGTGTGTGTACGTGTGTATGTGTGTGTGTATGTGTGTGTGTGTGTGTGTGTACGTGTGTATGTGTGTGTATGTGTGTGTGTGCGTGTGTGTGTACGTGTGTATGTGTGTGTGTGTGTGTGTGTGTGTGTGTGTGTGTGTACTTGTGTAGGATGGGAGGCAGGTGAGTACACGTCTGTGTGTAAAGGCCAGGCTGGGCATCAGATGTCTGTGCGGATGGGTCACTACCCAGCCTCCTTCTCTACCGTTCCCATCCATGCTAGAGTTACGGGTACTTCCCGCCACATTCAGCTTCCTGCATGGGTGCTAGGGGATCCAAACTCAGAGCTTCATGCTTATTTACTGAGCCTCTGGCCTGCCCTTTTATTAGCTCTTAATTGCATTTTTGCTTGGCTTCATCAAGGTCAGGTCTTGAATCTGATGTGCTAGCAAATGCCTTATAAACCAGTGGTAGTGCCTCATCAGGAATATTTTAAACTAGAAGAGTCGTGTCACCAAAGGCAAATCCTTACACAACGCTGTGCGGGGAAAGCGAGTTGCAGAAAGGTATTTGCAAACAGTCCAGTGTCAGTCCAGTGTCATACGTGGGAAAATATCGAAACACACTCAACACACATAGGAACAGGAGTGGAAAGGAAGGGGTGTATCAGTATCAGAGGCTCTCTTGGGAAGCTGAGAGGACTTTTCATGATAAAACGGGGGTTGAGCGCCCCAACTGCACCACGACTTTCCTCGCTGTCCTTAAAAACAGAACTCTGAAGCACATGAGACACTGGGGGTCACCGCTGGGGGAAGGTGAGCTCTGGGTATCTGGAGACCATGTTATTCTAAGCACTTGTCACAGCTGGACTGGTTTTGTTGTCTTTGTCGTCGTTGTCGTCGTTGCTTTTATTTATCCATCGGATTTATATCAGTAAATCCTCACTGCACAAAACGTCCACACAACAAACTCTGAACCAATTAATATTAATGTAAACTGCCCACCTAGATAAGACAAATTGTCCTATGAAATCCGTCCGTTATGAAATATTCATAACTACCTGTAGCCCTTGAAGGCCTCACAGATCTGGGTCGTCCTTCTCCGCCTTTATCTTGGTTCCTCTCCTTCTTCCTCTCTCCAAAACTCTGTGCCCGCCCTACTTCTTCACTCACAGGCCTTGCCTTATCTCGTGCCTGCCCTCACCAGCATATGGATGTCAACCCACATTTCACCCTTTCTGTCTTAAAAAGAAAAGAACTTCTCTCTCAAATGTAAGCTGAGCACAGCTATTACCATTCTGTGATTTATAAAGTATAAAATGCACCAACACCCAGCCTATCATTTTTTGTCAATTAAATAGTACTTTCTGTTATCTATCCTGGCTTTAGAAAGGCTTAATATCTATATGTTATGTCCTGGCTAGCTTGTATACTATCTGAAAACTATCCAATTAAATATGTATTCTGTTTAATAGTTAGATTCTTTTTAAAGGAGGATTAGCAAGGCAAACTTTGACAGAGCCAAAATGTCACCTAATATTTAGATCCTGTAAATAGCCCACCTCTTTCTAATCAATGGTCACCAGGAAACTTAATATTTTACTTAGAAGAAAGTGTGCAGACACTTGGCACGTCTAGTCTCCTTGGCCCTCTGCTGTGCAAAGCTCACGTCTTGTGAATTTAGTTTGTGTGGTAGAATCATCAAGATTGTTCAACCCAAAACTCTCACAGGATCAAATTTCTGAGCCTGAAATACCACATACCAGATTCCAGGCAAGCATTCTACCACTGAACAATCTGGGCAAGCACTGAACAAGTCCAATTAAATACTAGATTCCGAACCATGGTGAGTCACAGGGATACAAAGCCACGGGTGCAATTTGGTGATATTGTTCTTTAGGCAGAGCACACTGATTCCTTCTGTTTGAGCTTCTTTGGGTCACAGGTTATTTAACTGGAGAGGCTGGCATTTTCAAAACTACATCTCCAAAAACAGAGTAAGTTTACTGGCAGTCAACTATCTTGGGGGGAAACTGGCATTCTGAAAAGAAAACAGATTTGTGAGCCTGTTCTAAAATAGTGTGTGTGTGTGTGTGTGTGTGTGTGTGTGTGTGTGTGTGTGTGAATACAAAGGTCAGATGGGACATCATACTCCTCACGCTGAAGTTACAGGCCACCGTGAGCCACCCAGCATGGATCCTGAAAGCCCAACCCCAGTCCTCTGCAAGAATATCAAGTGCTCTTAAGTAATGAGCGGTTTCTCCATGACCTTGGACTCTCAGTGCAGTTCCCAGCAGGCAGAACACAGGGCCGGACAGTGTCCTGACACCCAGCCTCGTACTTACTTGAAATAGAGTGCCAGGTCAGTTGCTATTATCGCAACCTCAAACAAGTGGATCACCGTTTCAAACTGCCGCTTGCTTAGATTCTGGAAGATGTTTAAACTCTGTAAGACGAACAATCCACAGTGAAATGCAGCCGCCACTTGGCCTTTGGGTCAACAAACAAAGAAACAACACAAACTATCCTTAATGAGATAATAGCCTGTCTACCTTTTTTAATGTCTGGGTTTTTCTTTTAATAGTTTCTTTATTTTTATTTTCAGGCCCATTGGTGTTTTGCCTGCGTGTATGTCTGTAAGGGAGTTAGATGCCCTGGAGCGAGCTGCCATGTGGGTGATGGGAATTGAAAGAGCGGTCATGGAGCCATCTCTCCAGCCCGACATCTGGTCTTTTTGTTGTTGTTGTTGTTGTTTTTAATCTCCTGATTTGAGTAAATTTCTCTATTCTACTTTGAGCAAGGTCATTCAAAATCTAAGAATAGCCTCAGAAACTCCACGTCTACCTCTTTGGAATAAATAAATTGTTCTCTTTCAGGACCGTGTGAAAAAACGAAAACAACAGAATCAAAGCTTACTTTTACTAATTGAGGCACTGAGATAAAGGATTTCTGGGGATGCCCAATGGTTAGGCATGGGGTGCCGCTGACCAGCTAACTCTAGAGTAACCACGAAACCACCCATTTTTCAGAAACCACCAACTACACTAATAATTATGTATGCAGGGAAAAATAGTGAACCTCTCCCCTGGTCCTAAAACTGTTTTCTTACAATAGTTTACAAGAATTAGTAGATTTTTCCCCCTGAACTTCTCATTAATAATCTCTTCATATATGAATCTGTTTCGTTTTTCATTTTCTAGATGACTAGAATATAAAACTTGGACTGGGTATTAAAAGCCATGGTATTCTGGACGGAGAATTTTAGTTATGCAGGGCAGTGGCCAGATGTGCAATGGTGTTGCTAAATGAAGGTTGTAGTGACCAAAGCACAGGACTATTTAACAGCCTGTAGGCCTGTGGGAGAGGCAAGAGGAATATGCTGCAGAAAGGAATACTGAACGGAATTCCAGAATAATAAGGGCACGTGAGTATTTCTTACCCACTACCAGCTTCTACATGCTTCATGAATGCTCTTAATCTATGGCGAACCGTAGCACAGAGGCATTAAGCAACTTGCTTTGGGTTAAACAGCCAGAACAGGGCAGACCTGATCTGAACCAATGTGATCTGTCCACACAGTGGGTGGTCTCAGTCTTTTACCCACAATGCCTTTTGGCAAGATGCTCAGGACCAGGTCCCAGCCCCACTATTGATAGCTGTGTTCCTGGACACAGCTCTAACATCTGCCTTTGTTTTCTCAGTTGGGTAAACTTGTCCTTCCAACTGCCTAACACTTACTTAGTCTGTGCTCAATAAAGACCCGCACAAGGTCACTTCCATGAGGCAAGCCTGGGGAATCCCTCAGAAACTAAAAGTTCTACAAACTAACTCACTGTTGGATCTGATAATAGTATTAGATAGAGTTCTGAGACCAGCTCCAGGTTAAAATAAAAGTAAACAAATCTTTAAACCAAAATCCAAATCTGGCTGTCAGTCATTCCCAAAGACTTGAGTTTTTGCCCAAGAACTCAAGTTCTAGACAAACTAAGTTTTCACAAAGGCCATCATTTCATATCATTTGGAACAAGAACTGGTAATTCACAGGGCATGTGTGACTGGCGGACAGGAATCTAGCATTTGTTCTGGTAAAATGTTGAGTTCAAGCTGGGCAGTGGTGACACCTGTAATCCCAGCACTTGAGCAGGCAAATCCCTGAGTTCAAGGACAGGGCCTACCGAGAGAGTTCCAGGACAGCTAGGCTTAATCAGAGAAACGCTGTCTCAAAAAACCAACCAACCAACCAACCAACCAACCAACCAACCAAACAAACAAACAAACAAACAAAAACCCACTGTGTTCATTGTTGCAACAATAGTCAATGGTTTAGATGGGTAGAATTGAGCAATGGCCAGCAAACTTCCAGATTAAAGGGGAAAAAAACTATTCTTACTCGGAACTGTTCGCAATGGTGCCACAAGACATTTCAGTCCAGTCCAATGTGGGTTTTGACTATTTTGTTTTCTTTTTTTAAAAAAATGATTTTATTATTTTTAAAGATTTATTTATTTATGTGTATGAGTGCTCTACATGCATGCTTGGATGACAAAAAAGGGCATTGGATCCCATTACAGATGGTTGTGAGCCACCATCTGGTTGCGGGGAATTGAACTCAGGACCTCTGGAAGAGCAGTCAGTGCTCTTAACCGCTGAGCCATCTCTCCAGTCCCTAGCTTTTGTTTTTTGCTTTTTTGTTTGTTTGTTTTCTTTTGAGGCATGGTTTCATGTAGCTCAGGTCATGTAGCCAAGAATAACTTTGTATTCCTGATGCTCTTGCCTCTACCTTCCAAGTGTTGGGATGCTAGGGATGCCATCTAGCACTATGCCAACAGACTGCTATGTCAGCGAAGTTCATCCAGTGTTAATGGAATGGCCATTTCTGGGTGGTATGAAGGCCATCAATTTCCATTCATATTTTTCTTCTACATTTTACCTATTACTTGAATATTTATAGTGGACATAGGTGTGTTTTTTTAAAGTCCTAGGCAATTCATTCTTAAACTATATAAGCATGCAACATTTCATCTCCCTATACCTGCACATTGTTCTGGAAACATTAGGTAGAGAGAGGCAGGAGTGCCAAAACAAACCAAGAGTTCTGGTCTCCAGCCCAGGTTTAGCTAGACCAACCCCTAATTAGCTGTTGCTTTGCTGCTGTGGTTCTGTCTGTCTGTCTATGTGTGCCTGTGTTTGGGTGTGTATGAAAGTGTGTATGCATGTATATGTATGAATCTGTGTGTGAGTGTGTGTGTGTATATGAGTGTGTATGTGTATGTGTGTGTGTATATGTGTGTGTATGTATGTGTTTGAGTATGTGCATGTGTGTGTGTGTGTGTTCCTACAGATTTGACTAACAATGTCTCCACCTATTTGCTCAGATCACAAGCTGATTCCTGTCTGGTTTGGAACACAGGAAATCCTGTTCATCAAACTCTACGAAAAATGAGGACATTTCAGTTCAGTGTATTATAATACGAGAAACAAAATGTCTGAGTGAATCTTGCCCATAAGAGCCAAGATTGCTGAATAAATTCCAAGGATTTCTTATGTTAAACATAAGCAAGCTTTTAGTGGGCTTATTTCTTTACAGGATAATAAAAGGAGGCATGCATTATTAACTAAAGTGTCAATTTTTTGTGGTCAACTTGACTGCTCATAAATGGGCTGTGTGATCGTGTTGTCTAGCAACCATGTTGACAGAGCTTTAAGCATTTGCAATTAAAGGCTGAATAGCATTGTCGACAGGTCCTTGAAAAGATGGTGTACACTACTGAGAGGCAATATTCCGTTTCAGAAAGAATAATAATCATTTACATAGTCATCAAAGCCAGGTGTGCCAGTTTGCGTCTCTGAAGCTGATCCACACCTTAACCAAAAGCGGTATGTAGAGGAAGGGGTTTGTTTTAGCTTGCAGATCCCAGTTCATCCCTGGGGCACGAACTGGAGGTGGGCACTGACAGAGGAACACTTCTTCCTGGTTTGTTCCTCAGCCTCATTCTCAGCAAACTCTCTTGTATAACTCAAAACCACCTACCCAGGAGTGGCACAGCCCACAGTGGCTTGGACTCTCCTACAACAATTATCAATCAGGAAAATGGTTCGTAAACAGGCACACGGGCAAAACTCATGGAGGTGATTCCTCAACTGAGGTTCACAGCCCTGAGGTGGGCCAAGAGTAGCCATCACACCAGGTGAGACAGCAAAATAAATAACATAAAAAAAAAAGAGATAGAAAAGTGCATTTCTGTTATAAACTGTCAAACCCCAGAGGGCAAAACATGTAAGCTACAAGGAGCCTTCTAAGTTACTTGGCGGAAGGTCTTTAAATATTATTTGCCTCAAGAAGCACAGTGTGAGCAGGGCAGTGGCGGCACATGCCTTTAGTCCCAGCACTCAGAAGGCAGAGGAAGAGACAGGCAGATCTCTGAGTCTGAGACCAGTCTGGTCTACAGAGTGAGTTCCAGGACAGCCAGGGCTACACAGAGAAACTCTGTCTCCAAAAACAAAACCAAACCAAACAACAACAAGCCACACTAGCTGGAGAGATGCCTCAGAGGTTAAGAGCACTGGCTGCTCTTCTGCAAGACCTGGGTTCCAATTCCCAGCACCCACATGGCAGCTCATAACTGTGTCCAGTTCCAGGGAATCTGGCACCCTCACACAGGCATATATGCAGGGAAAACACATAAAAAATAAAATCATTTAAAAAAAGTTTAATAAAAAGAAGGAGCACAGTCTGGCTTATGGGTTATAACTGACACTGCCTCGCTATGGTATAGAGAGGAATGCACAGAAAATACTTTCTCCAGAGCTCCCATGAAGACATTGACATTTGAGTCTCACCTCCCTGAATCTTTTTCATCTGCTCCTTCTTTCCGTTACCCTAAAACAGGTGTCATCTGTGGCCTGAATTTTGTGTGGAGAGAAAGTCTCTCTGCACATCAGGACAACAGTGAGTTGTTGAAACGTAGAATCTAGGCTCCAACTCAGGAGAGTCTGGTCAGTAAGTGGGAGAGAGGCCTGGGTCTGTGCTCTTACTCACTGACCCTGTTAAATAGACGATCCTGGAGCAGCAGGGTCAGATGCCCTTCTCTGAGACCCACCATCTATACTCACAAAGAATCAATGGCTGGGATAGTTTGGCCCTTCCCAAGCCCACACTGACATTTGATTCTTGGTGTCCACAGTGTTAGAAGGAGACTCGGAGCCTTTAAGAAGTAACTGTATCATTAGGAAGAATTGCTGTCTTTCTTGTGGGCCTGGGTTTGTTGTCACCAGAGCATGAGGCTGTTAGAAAGGGATGGATTCTTGTGTTTTGTCTCCCTTGTGTGTGTCCGCCTGACCTTCCCTCACAAGGTCCTTAACAGAGGCCAAAGAGTCGTGGCTGTCTGATCTTGAAGTTTCCGGACTTCAGAACCATGAGCCAACATAAACTTCTGTTCCAGGTAAATGACCCAGACTCTGATATTTTGTTATAGAAAAAGAAAATAGATATAACATTAGTGCATCACACCAGCGTTGTAGCTAAAGCATTATCATGGCAGGTGTAGGGTAGACAAGGTATTTGGTGCAGTATTGATCCTTGATTATTAGAACCAGTCATGTCATTTTCTTCTTCCTTTTTTCTACATTTATGTCCAATCACTGATTCTTACAAGATGTTTCCACTTGACTTTCATGGCCTTCATCACTTAAAAGACTTGTGTTCTATTTCTAGACTAGACTGGGTCTGTTTATTTGGCTCCTTTAATAAGCCTTTAATAAGACCTTATTACTGAAACTGAGAAACACGAACGTGTGACTCTAAGCAAATTCTCTGTCTATGCAAAACACCGCTTCCTTCATTCTAAAAACGAGTCCTTTGAGTTGTTGTTGGTCTGGAGCTGTCTTAATAAAGTGTATTTTGATCATGTCTGTGACTTTGCACATGCCCATAAACCCTTGGAACAAAGTTAAGAAAGGGCAGCACCAGGCCTCTCCCTATGGAAAGTTAGTGATATACAGTGAGTGGCAGCCCTAATGGGTTCAAGTCCGTTCATCCTGCCTAAGCCATCCATGACCCCTCCCCCTTTCCTCCTACAAATGGACCCTGATACAGGGCCTCTCTTGCAGAAGCAGTTTATCTTGATCTGAACCTACATCTATTACCAAAATTTGATTTTCTCCAAGGTCCAAACCCACACTGCAAGGTGTGCCCCACGAGTAAGAATAGCAGTGGCTGCATAGCTGTTGTCCCCCCTTCACATTTATAAATACATGCTCCAAGGCTCACACAGCCCAGACACATTCTTTATCTATGGGTCCAGAGATTCCATGACTTTCCGTGCCTCTTTCTTTCTTTTCCTACCTATACCTTGGCATTTCAAATGCAGTATAGCAACTCTGTCAGTGGGCTGAGTCAGGGAAATGGGAACCATACTGGTACAAGGATACACATTGCCTGTGTCATAACTGAAGTCTTCTCACGTACTTGAGGTAATCTTAGATCCAGAACCTGAAAGTTTCCTTAGAGAAGAACTCTCGTACCTCATCCTGCAAGAGAGTCTTGCTATATTCCAGGTGATGTCGCTCTAAAATGGAAGTCCCATGAAGCCTTGCCAGTGGAGATGTGGACCTAGGAAGAAGAGGATAACGGCAGTTTCATTGGCTCAGAGATTACACAGAAATCCATACAATGCACTGTCTTTACTCTTTTAGAATTTTTGTTCATGTCTTGTCTCCTTCCCTACTCAAGGTTGATAAAATGGCCAAATATTGGGAAAAACATTTTTAGCTTAGAAAATAGGAATGTGTTACATGATGGCACACCTTTAATCCTAGCACTTGGGAAGCTGGCAGATTGACCTTGGTGAGTTCAAAGCCAGCCTGGTCTACATAAAGAGTTTCAGGACAATCAGATCTACATAGTAAAACCATTTCCAAAATAATAAATAGTAAAAAGGTAGTGGGACTCCAATGTATAAGTTATTGAATGATTTAAACTGTTAAGTGTGGTGTATCTCATGGATATAAAATCTTTAGGTTCTCTGAGCTTGTGATTGTGATGTGTGTTCTATAATTATGTAACATCTAGCAACTGTGGCAGTCACCAAGCTATCTGCATAGGAAGTTTCCATTAAGAATTTCTAAGCAAGGCCTGGGCGGGGCGGGGCATCACAAATCTGTAACCAAAAGACAGGAGGATATAGCTGGCTCCTTTTTTTTTTTTTTTGAGATGTTTTGTCTCAAAAAACAACAAATTAATTTAAAGCAAACAAATAAATATACAAGATCTAGGAAACAAATGCAAATCAGTGTAAAGTGTCCTTTCTTTCCTCCCCGAGACACTAATGGACATCTAACAATCTCCATTTGTTAAGAACTAAGGATAGCTCTTTGGGAGAGAGGACCCCACTCCTAGTACCATTTGTCTCTAGTGACCCTGTGCTAGAAGGAGAAGATACAGTAAACATAAAAAGGTAAAGGGAAGAAAAAGTGACAAGAGGCTGAGACCAAAATTCTGCAGGTCATGGAAAAATTTTCCATGGATATACAAATAAACATTTTTAAGGAAGATGTCAGAAACATGGGTGGCTGCCTTCGAGAACTTTCATTTTGCTTCACAAAGAACAGAACTTTGTTGGGGAGGATGGATTGCTACATCACCAACAGGTGCAGTAAACCAATATTAGAAGTGATCATTTAAAACAAACTTGTCAGTATCTACACTGTGTCTGCACCAGAGATTTCTTTTTAAGTTTAGTTTCAGTTAGAAAAGAGTGAAATGTTTAAATCTTTTAAGAGATTGCAGATTTCTTATCTTTAAATAGGATGCACATTCTGTACCCTCTCCTCCCACTGCTCAGGGATAACTATGCAAAATGAAACATAAATCTAAGGGCAGAGGTCAGGAAGAGTCTAAGAACCAGAGACAGTAGATACCTACCAGGAAATACTGACTTCTAGACACAGCAGGGCAACTGCACATTTGAACCGTGTAAGCCCAAGCCAGACCAACTTCCAGAATGGAGTGAGAGTTGAGCACCCAATCCCACTCCTAGGTGTAGAAATATTGGCAGCTGGCAGCTGCTGGGAAATCATGGTCAGTTTTCTCAGTGTGCAAACCCTGATCAGGTTCTAGTAGAAGACCACACTGAAGAATATTTGGGCAGTACAAATTGGTTTTGGTGAGAAAAGAGACATAAAGTTGGGTGGATAGGGAGAGGGGTAGGTCTGGGAAGAGCTGGAAGAAGAGGGGTTAAATATGATTAAGATGTGGACACAATCCTCAAAGAACTAGTAACAAATTGTAAAACTTTTAATTGGTCAAATTTGTTAACGGGAAGTTAAATAACTGTTGACATAATACTGCTACAGAGTTGGGGAATGTTCCACCTCACAGAGAGATTGCCAAACAACACAGTAGCATGTCCATCTAAACTATACACAGTTTAAAAGCTCAGAAAACGGGGCACAGTGATACCTGGGCTCTTAGATACAAAGAACTGATAAAATTATTTATAGTGATCAGGAAGCAATTGTGTACAGCAGTTGGAAAGGGATACTGGGAATAACTAGCTTAGGCTCTTCAAAAACAACATCCTGAGAGACGCACGCAAAAAGGCAAAGACATTACCCTAGACTAAAGGAGAAGAGAGATATTCAACAATGATATGCCACAAAGGACTCGTGATTATATCTCAAGTCAACTGATGGGGTTGCGCATGCGGGACAGCCTTAAGATAACTGCAAAAAGCCCAGACAATTAGTCTGTACCACCTTAATAGGACACAGCTCAACTGGAAATTTTCCTTGGGGTGGGGGTGGGGCTGCTATGTTTCTCTGTGTTTACCCCTCTTATGCTTGGAAAGCACTTGTTGAAATAATTAGGAACACGATGCCTGGGCATTTGCAGACAACTCACAAATACTCCAGTAACAGAAAAGAATTGATACATATCCGTATATATCATATACGTGTATTCATGGAAGAAAAATAATTTGACATGGCAATTTTCAAGAATGGGGATTTTTGGAGAAGTTACTGGGGATTTTGAAGATATCTTAAGGATTCAGAAAAAATATAAGATTCAATAATAGTTTTCTATTTTTAGAATGTCTGGCCACAGTGAGCTTGACAGGTTCAAAACACCTATTTCAGACTGATGTTGTATAACTGGGGAGGCAAAAATAACTAGAGAGAAGAGAGAAGCTTGAACCACAGAAGTGATGTGTGCAGTTTGATCATTTAACCCTCTGGTTTTCCTTATCTTCTAGAGACTAATCCTTGAAGGTTAAAATTCCAACAGGGCTGATACTTCTGCCCAAATGACTGACTTCCAATCATTCCACAGATCTTTGAAGCTATGTGTGCTGTTAGGAGACCATCTACAATATTCCCTAGGAGATTCTGAGGTAATAGTTTGGTGACCAAAGGCTGGACACAAACCAAATTTGTCTTAAAATTCAAGAAGTAGATTGGTTCTGTAATTGTTTAAACAGGTGGTCTATAAGCAGTCACTGAGACCTTCAGAGAAGACTTGAGGAGAGAAAGCCAGGCCAAGGCAGCAGGAGATGTCCTTCTGCGGAAGCCTAGGGATGGCTGGGTGGGGATTTCAGCCAGTCAGGTGGGAAGGCACCTCACGGTTCCTCCCATCAGTGTTGGGATGTGGATTGTGGTCACCCACGCGGTGTTTCCTTAAATATCTCTCCAGTCATGTGCCCTTGCTCCGTTCTGAAGCACAATGTTACCCAGACTCAAATGAGTATCAGTATCAGTGGAAACATGACTATCTGATCTCCACATGACAAAATAACTGGGGGGAAAAACTTAAGTGGTGGTCTGACAAGTGTGGCTTAAATGGACATGTCAATTAAGAAGACATTAAAGAATTAAGCGCTGGGAAGATGGTTCAGTGAGTAAAGGTGCTTGCCACCAAACCTGAGTTTGATATCCACAGGACTCAAAAGGTAGGAGAGAACTGATTCCCCAAAGTTGTCCTCTGACCTCCACATGTGTACTGTGGTGCTCTCTCTCTCTCTCTCTCTCTCTCTCACACACACACACACACACACACACACACACACACACACATTCAATAAATGTAATTTTAACATTTTTGAAGACTTTTAGGAGATTCAATTTCAGTAGGATTAAATACAAAGTATTTCAAGACATGTCTGGATTACCATGTCAAACTTTGGGATTCATACTTTGGAAATGACATTAAAAACGCTGAAGTGAGTGGGGGAAATCATGGTAAACAAACTCTGTGGTGGGAACTTTAATGTTCACAGAGCAGCTCATGCTAGCTGGTGTGGTGCATACCTATAATCCCAGCATGCAGGAAGCTGAGGCAGGAGGATTATAAATTTGAGTCAGTTTGCACTATGCAGCATACCCCTCGAAGTTTTCAAAACTTAGTGTATTTAGCCTGAGAAGGAAATACTTTAAGAAGAAAGGATAAAGATGTTTTAATTCTCTCTAATATATAGAGAACAGGCCAATGGGTGAGAGACTATGTTTATTCCTGCAGATCCAAAGACCCAAACCAGGAGAAGCAGAAAATGCATATAGGGAGATCAATTCCAGTTCCATATCATGGAGTACACACCATCATTAAATGTGATTAGAATCATCCAAGAATAGAGAGAGGGCTGAGCTGTGTGAGCAGATGTCTTCTCCATTATGCAAAACAGTCAAGTGGAGACTACAAAATACAGGAAGGTATAGGGGGGCATTCATAATTCTTAATATTATTCTTATCGCTGCATTTGTCCAAGGAGATGGACATGTCAGAGACCCAAACAAAACAGCAAAGGGGATGAGAGGGAAAAGAAATCTAAAAATATAAAGAATGAAACAAAACCAACTGGCTGCAGAAACAAATGAGCAGAGTCCACAGGAACTCGGAAGGGCAATAAAAATGTGAAAAAAAAAGGGGGGGAGCTTTTGGGTGTTGTCAGAGGGCATAGTCTGTGAGATAAGGCACTCAGACATCCTGGAGGCAAGTGATCAGACCAAAGGCACAGGGTCAAGCCTGGAGATGTCCCCTGTGTCCCAATAGCTTCTGGGCACTCTGCAGGTGGTCTTCCCCCACCCCTCCTGCTACCATCAAAGCGAGAACAATCCAGTCTTAGTCAGCCTTTCCAATGACTCTATTTGCCAATGTAGCAGTCTCTCTGGGGAATTCCAAGTAATCCCTCCAGGGCGACATAAAGGGGGCTCGCTGTGGCCTTTTTTTTTTAAGCAAGTACTTAAAGGCTGCATTTGATTGAGGAACTTAATGAATCTGCCAGAGGGTGCCACTTGGCTAAAACTGAAGAAGATCGGCTTGTCCCTGGTCTTGGTGTCAAGAAACTCTTCTGTCACCACACATTCCTTCTGCCAAATTTGCAGAAATATCTGGGAAGTACCAACAGCTTAGGGCAATATGAGGCCAGGATGTGGCCTCATCCATCTCAAAAACCCACAAGCAAGAAGGGGCCTCATCCAGCTCTGCTGCTGACTGTAACCTAAAGCAGGCCTGACATCATCTTTCTGAGTCTGTTTACTCATCCTTGAAAGGAGAATAACGTGAGGCAGCAGGAGGTGGAACCAGAGAAGGTCTACGAAGACTTAGGTGCTCCACACTGCTGGCATGGTGGGACTCAATTGTGATCCCAACTGAAGTGGGACGATTATAAGGTTAAGGTTAGCCTATTCTAGATGGCAACATGATCTTGGAAAGAGAAAGAAAGAATAAAAGAAAAAAAATAAGTGAAAAGAGAGATATCCAATAAGATACCCAGTAAGTCTAGGGGTTTTGTTTTGTTTGTTTGTTTGGCACAGAATGAGAGAGGACTCCATTGGCCCCCATGACCCTTGCCTTAGTAAGGACAGAATGGCCAGCTCAGGCATGATGTCCTGGGATCAAGTCTCAGTAGAGATGCTGCTTTCAAGATGAAGGCTGACAGCCCAGTTGTTCAAAGTGCAAAGAGACTGTTCAGATTTAGAATGTGCTTTTCATTCACTGGCCTTTATCTCGAGTCCCTGACACACAGGTTTCATGGATGTAATCTCACCTGACCCCCACAACAATCTCTGAAAGGCCAAGGTTAGAGCCATTTTAAAGTTAAGAAACTGAGTCTGGGAATAAGTGAGTTGCCTACGTTTCAACCAGGAAATAGTCGGAACCCATGAACCCACAGACCCAAGCCTATGGTCTCTGGAACACTTCACTACTGCTGGAGGATGGTCACGTGGTAGAGCTGAGGCTGACGTGTGGCTGGGGATTTTAGATGCTTGATGCCATCCAATCTTAGCAGCTGCAGATCATTAGTGTAACTCCTATCGCCCAGAGGAGGAACTCAGGGTTCGGGAAATAAATGACTTGTGAATCTGAATCCGCCCGACACAGTCCGCACCTGTATCATTACACTTCCTTCCTGGGGACAAGAGAAGGAGGTGGCAGGACATTAGCCTAGAAAACCAGCTGAGAGAGGGAGTGGAGGAACCAAAGGACCAGGAAGTGAAGGATTAGGAGCCCCAGAAGATATGTTTTCTAACCTGAGCAAGGGAGATTTAATCCACTAGGAAAATTGAATGTGATTCCCTGATTAAAGTTATGTGAACAAAGTTGGGAACCTGAGAAGTGGAAGCAGAGAGAGAGACAGAGAGAGACAGACAGACAGAGACAGAGAGAGACAGAGAGAGAGACAGAGAGAGAGAGACAGAGAGAGACAGAGAGAGAGACAGAGAGAGAGAGACAGAGAGAGGGAGAGAGGCAGACACCATGGGAAAAAAGCAGATATCCCGAGCTTGAAGCTCAGGGGGGGATGCAACACTCCTGAGACTAAAAGCAGCAGAAGTGACTGGCTCCAGGTCTCAGAGGACAGGAGGGGGAGCATCCATCCCTCCCCAGCATCTTCCAGCCTCCGTCAGCACAGCACGCACCCTCACTTACTTCATTTGGTACAAGTTATTGGTTCCTCTGTGGTCAATGTCATGGCAGAAGGCAGCAGCAAGCATGGCAAAAGCTTCGAGGTCTGTGTAGTATTTCTTTAGTCTCCCAGTCTAGAAAGACGTACGAACACATTTATAGCGGCCAATACGGGCTACTCCAGGTATAGCCCAGTTGGCCTGCAAGGAAAGGGGCAGTTACCACATTTCTACCAAAGATTAGGTTTTTATTTAGTGAGTCTCGTGGCATCCCAGGGAAGTTTCAGAACCCAGCAGGTACCTGCATTTTTCCTTTACAATGGTAAACCTATGAATTTCTGGTCGATAATCTAGCCAACTGCAGAAGGGTTGGAGTCTGAGGGATAGTGACACAACAGGACATATCCTTTTCTTGTTACTTCTCAAGAGGAGAACTATTCACAGTTGCAAGGACTTTCAGTGGCTTCCAGCATCCGTACCTACCATTAACAAAGTGAACATGGTCTGCCCCACGTTGAATCCGTGTCGCCAGTTGTGGTAGGTGACAGGGCGGTACCCTTTCCGAACTGTGTACATCCACCGTGTAAGAACCTGTTACCCAAAGGCAACAACACCATTCAGACTTTAGAACAGAACTCTAAAGGGTAGGTGGCCCGGGGCACACTTATCTAAGATGGTATGCTGGTGCTGTTGACAGAGTTTAAGCCAGTGTAGTCACAAAGTTAATGATAGTTTGAAATCCTAACTTGAGCTAATCTTTGGAACCGCAGAAAACATCACGGAAGCCCAGCAACAGAGTCAGCTTTTGAGAATGCCACCTGACCTCGACCGGTACTTTGAATTTCTCCACCACATTTATCTCCAAAAACAGCCGCAGCCCGCATTTAACCAACTCGTGCTCCGTAACGGGGAAGTCGCTGAAACGGAACTCGTACAGGTCTGCTGCTCTTGGGTCGGGCAGCTCCTCCTTCTGTTGGAAGGACAGATTGCTTCACTATACATCCAGCCTAGAGCCCGCCATGCAGAACACCCATTATCAATGGTAAAGGGTTGATAGGAGGGGATGCGGAAGTAGTTCAGCAGCTCAAGGTATCTGTCCCCAGGCCTGATGACTGGAGTTCAATCCCTGGAGCCCTCACCGACTCCATGAGTTATTCTCTGACCTCCACGTGTGCCCAGGACACATGATCCATACCTATATCATACACACACGGACACGCACGCACGCACGCACGCACGCACGCACGCACGCACGCACGCGGGAACCTCTTTCTCTCCTCCGTCCCCTCTTCTGTCTTCACTCCCCTTTTGCTTATACCAGCTCCGTGTACACCAGCACCCGATAACCAGTAAAGCCGCAATTTAGAGCCACGTTTAAAATTTTCTCAGCGGATTTGACTCCAATCTAATCCCAGGGGCTCTTTTCTTTCTACAGTGGGGATTCCTGTCGTGGGTTCAAAGGGCTTAGGGATACGTGGGGGTGAGAGGTGAAGGAGGCACATAGTCATGGCTGTGACTTGGGAGACAAAAAGTCGTATCTTTTCAACAAGGAGTTTAGTGTAGTGAAATGCTTTATAAAACAGGGGCCAAGGAAGGCCGGGGGCTCGAGATTATTAGAGAACAGTACCATGCTCTCGGTGCTATGGGAGAAACAATGGTTGGGAACAGGTTCCCATCAATCAAATGAGGGAGATGCTGAAGGGACATCTCCAAAGCTAAGCTACTAGGAGGAAAAAAGGACCAGAGGAGGGGATGAAGGGAGAAGGAGATAGGACTTGCCAGGGCAGGAGACAAGTCATAGAGGAAATAGTGGTGAGGAGGGGGAACAGGAGGTCACTGGGACTATCAGGAGGGAGCAGAGAACAAGGAGCAGCCCAGGCCTCGGAAACCAGTTTTACTTAAAGCAAACATATGCGCCTGCCATTTGGTGCTCAAATGTATGGAAACTGAGCTCAGGGGAACCTTCACTCATGGAGGGAAGTGACCTGCTTTCCTGTACTTTCGTTTCTCTTCAACACGGTATTGAGGGTAAAAAGTGCACCTGGCCAACTGTCACTGAGATGAGTTCCCCTGTAGGTCTGAGGTAGACCACACAGCTGCTGCCAACTCCTCCTTCTTCGTGCTTTCTCTCCTGTCATGGTCATTGGCCTGAGAAAGGCTTTGCTCTGTCACCCTGGCAGGCAGGCCCTCTGGGATGGCCATTCTGCAACCCAAAGCCACTAAGACGATAAACCTAGCCAGTCTCCCTAGATCCTGAGGTAACTCTTGCAGCCATCTAGTTTAGCTGCAATTGTAAAGGGTCTTTGTGGGATGAACTATATCGAACCATGATGAAGAAAAAGCAGGAAACCAAAAGGCCAGTGTACTGGCTGATTTTGTGTGTTAACTTGACACAGGCTGGAATTATTACAGAGAAAGGAGCCTCTCTTGAGGAAATGCCTCCATGAGATCCAACTGTCAGGCATTTTCTCAATTAGTGATCAAGGGTGGGAGGACCCACTATGGGTGGTGCCATCCCTGGGCGGGTGGTCTTGGATTCTATAAGAAAGCAAGCCAGAAGAAGCAAGCCAGTAAGTAACATCCCTCCATGGCCTCTGCATCAGCTCCTGCTTCCTGACCTGCTTGAGTTCTAGTCCTGACTTCTTTGGTGATGAACAGCAATATGGAAGTGTAAGCAGAATAAACCCTTCCCTCCCCAACTTGCTTCTTGGTCATGATGTTTTGTATAGGAGTAGAAAAAAAAAAAAAAAAAACCAAACCCTGACTAAAACAGTCAGTCAACAGAAGAACTTTCTTTTTAGTCTTGGATAATGTTGAAGAAGAAGAAAATCAACATTTGCTTGAAAAATGAGAGTGTGTGTTCAAAACAGGTTTTATTAAAAGGGCACCAGGATCAGAAGGAAACACTTACCAATATGGCCAGGAGCTGTCTCTCCTCACATTCTTCAATTACATCTATGTTTAACTTCTCTTTAAATTTCTAAAATGGAAACACAATTTAAGTATGGAATTACTACAGAGATTTCTGTCTGGTGGCTCTAATGCTAAAACCAGTTGAGCTCTATCTAAAATAGGCCACCCATCTGTTACAAATGAAGACTTTCTGCATGAGGAAAGACTGATAGCAAGTGATTAGGAAGAATTGTTTCGAAGAAATGTCCTAAAACAATTGAGTTCTCTCACTCTCCAAAATGTAGCAGTAGCCGTCTGAAAACCAAGCTATGGGCTATAGGTAGGCAAAAAAAGGAAAAGGGGTTTTCTGTTTGTTTGTTTGGTTGGTTGGTTGATTGGTTGGATTTTTGTTTTGTTTTTGATTGCCAATAGCAGTTGCAAGGATTCCCGCCCATGACCTCATCTTTATCATCTCAAATACTTTAGTCAAAAATCTTTTTAACTTTTAATGGCCCCAGCAAACCGAAACCAGACACCGACACCAGACTACATCTAAATACACACTCTAAAAAATTAAGAAAAAGAGCAAAAAAAAAGTGATTGTGGGGTGTTTTCCCCTTACTTTTGTGGTAATTAGAACATTTTCAGCAAAAATCCACCGGCTTCCTCATCAGAAAATGATATTGGACTCGATCGCCTGACTTGGCTTTAGCCAGTGAGAATTTTAGAGACTGTCATGTGAGCAAAGACTTTAACATCACCAGGTTGCTGCTGGTCCACAAAAGATAAGAGGCCATAGGGCAAACGAGACTCACAGCTGGGTCACCAAGGTCACTTAGAGCCCGCTCAACCCACAGCTAGTAAGGAGAAGGTAGATGCTTATTAACGAAGGCCACTGAGATGAAACACTGGTTGTTACACAGCCTGCTAGGATAATGGTTGACATGTTGCCCTTCTTCACAATATTCTTTTCCTCACTGATATACATGAATCCAGATACATTGTTTCTGCTCCTACAAACTCAGGAGCTGTTTTTCACCAAGTGCTAATGTAACACTGTGGTCTGGAATTCCAGGAAGAAAAGCTTACCAGCTGACAGGGCTCCTTCCTCCCCGACCTCTCCTCTATCTTCATCTCTTGACCCCAGAAGCAAGCCTCTGCTCACCGGTGGTTTGCAGAAACTGAAGTCCAATGCCACCTGCTGTTCACAGGCCTGGATTCCCCACTTACCAAAATAGAGCTGATTTCACTAGGGGTGGCTTTGGTGAGGTTCATAATCATTTCCTGAGCAATGTCCTTTCGGCTTTCCAGCTTGTTCACTCGCTCATAGGTATCGGTGTTTAAAAGAGACCATCCAAGAAACTGGGTTAAAGTCTGAAGTGGAAGAACGGTGACTCAGATCCTCTAACATTAAATAAAAATTGCTTTGTGGACAAAACCCCGCATACTTTGCTATACTGATCTTCCTTCCACCACCACCAACCCAGTTCTTGCCTTTAAAAAATTATTATTGCTTGAGAAATGAATGCGTGCATATAATCTCTTTAATCAAATTCACCTCTGTTCTCTTCTTTCTAGTTCCTCCCCTACCATCCTACTTCCTGACTTCATGACCTGTGTGTTCAGAGCCACTCAGGGCTGCCTGTATGTGCGTGGGTGTGGAACCAGCTACTGGAGCATAAGTAGCTTCTCAGGGGCTCTTTCCTAAAGAAAACTGACCCTTCTCCAGCAGCCACCAATTAACGATGGCTCCTCAGCTAAGGGGTGGGACTCAGGAGCCCTCCTTCTCTCACAATGCCAACCCAGTTCTTTGTATCAACCTAAGGGGGAAAAAACTGAATTTATTGCCCAGACAGTAAAATTAACAAGCTTTGCTTTTCAAAGTGCCAAGCCTCAAGGATGTTCTCCTGCAGGAAAGGAATGCCGAAGAGAATAAAATAAAGTAGGAGCTAAAAATTAGACAGAAGTTTGAGACTGAGAAGGAGAGAGATTATAAAAAGAAAGGGAGGAATAAAAAGTACTCTTCAATGTTTTTATAGGATTGGAAAGATTTTGGGTGAAATCAAACAGAAAATGTTGCAGTATATAGCAACCTGGAAACAGAAATGGCACAGTAACGATATCCTGATTACAATTATGAGACTCGTGTCTTACGTGCTCTTCACAATATCCCTGCAGACTCAGGAGTAGCTCCACGGCTGGCATCATTTCGTGATATCCTCAGATACATCTGCTGTTCTTTCCCACGCTTACCTCAGTGATGTGTTCGTCATGCTCATCAAAGGGTTTCCCATCCTTCCGGTTGTAAAACGTAGCCACACCCACGATGTCTTCTTTCTTGTTGACAATAGGCAGGGACAAGACATTTTTAATGACCCAGCCAGTTTCGTCCACTGGTCCTTTCTATAAACAATAAGGGAATTGTTACTTTAACATTTTCACTTTTTATTTTTGAAATAAGTATAGATTTACAGGATGTTTCAAAAGAAATGTAGAGGGCTGGAGAGATGGCTCAGTGGTTGGGAGCACTGACTGCTTTTCCAGAGGTCCTGAGTTCAATTCCCAGCTCACAACCATCTGCAATGGGATCCAATGCTCTCTTCTGGTGTGTCTGAAGACAGCTACAGTGTACTCGTATACATAAAATAAATACATAAATCTTTAAAAAAGAAAGAAATGTACAGAGAAGTCCATGGACTCTTCATCCGGTTCTCACCAATGAAAACATTTCATGTAACTTAGGTATGGTACCAAAAGCATGGAACAGACAATATACAACCCATAGACCTTATTCCGGTCTCACTATTATTAGAATCAACTGAATCAACCAGCACGAGGTACCTTTCCACTACACCTACAACCACCCCGACCCACCCACTGCTTGGCTTATTTTAAAATCTCAGGGTCAGAACACAGTTAGGACAAGTTTCTAAGCCATCCATTCAAACAAACCAGAACAAGGGCATCTGCATTCTGGCTCTAACTTTCTCCTTTGACCCCCCTCCCCAGCTCTGGGGATGGAAAGAGCTTCTTATCTCTACATGACCTCTTTGTTCCCTTTGCTCTTTACCATCTTGCAATGCCAATGAAGTTAACTTCCGACATTAGGATCTCTCTAGTGAAGAACTTAGTATAATTTTTGTCTGATCCATCAAATAATCTTTTAGTTTATGGTAGGTTGTGGTTATAGTAAAAACCCGTGAGGCCTGCTGACTATCCAAAACCAAGCCATGTTGCTAGTGTTGTTGCTAGGGCAAGTGAGAGTCAACCACAGGCCCTACGTCAAGATGCTCCCACGTTGGTGAGAGATGAGGACCAATTCCTGCAGAAGTGTTTCTCAAAGTGTGGCTGAAGGTGACAGATTCTTTTTTAAAAAATGTTCTCTTTTTATATATACTTAAAATTTTAAATTATGTTTATACATGTGGGGTGGCAAGTGGGTAGGTGTGCATGTGTATGTGTGTGTGTGTGTGTGTGTGTGTGTGTGTGTGTAAGTGCACACAGGTGCCAGAAGGGGGCACCAGATTCACTGACGTTACAGGGAGCTGTAAACTGCCCAACATGGATTCTGGGAATCCATTTTTAGTCCTCTGAAAGAAAAGAACAAACTCAACCACCAAGCTCTCTCTCCAGCCTCCACAACAGATTCTTTTTAAGCCTATGTAGTCTCAGGGATGCATCTGGATACATCTCCTCTCTCAGCAATTCTAATGCCCTCTCAAGTAAGAGATCCACGGAGTATATTTATAAGTATGTGGCTAAGGCAAGTGGATCCAAAGACTCAGCACCCCACAATGAGGGTATTTCAAACATTTCATGGTTGATTTAGCCCTCCACAGAGGTTTAGGCTGAGTCTCAGCTCACCATGAAGCCTTCTCTGGCTGTATTAGTCCATTCTTGGGAGGTGGGATTTGAGGAGAGAACTAGAGATGACTATTTGATAGACAAGAGTCTTACCCAGACTATGACGAAAATGCTGGATACAGCATGAGTAAAGTCACCTCAGCCCAGCTCTGGAGCAATCTATAGAGCTGCTGGGTTTTCCTAGGCCAATGTTTCCCATCTGAGGAGTCTGGCTGCCTCCTGGGATGGGCATGTCATGTTCAGTAACTATTTGGGAGGCAGGGCCTTGGAGCAAAAGCGAGTGCAGAACACAGTAGCCCTGTTCTGATAAGCATGCTTCCAGGGGTACCATACTGAAATGTGCTGGGATTCTGGGGGAAATAACTATAGACTGGAGATCTGTTACATTTCAGGGACTCGTGAAACCACAGTGAGGGGCCCCCATCCTTTTCACAGTGTTGCTCCAGGCTTCCTCAAGCCTCAGTGTGCACCTACTTATGCTGAATGAACTCAACCCTCACCCCCGGCTTCCACAGCAGCTGCTCCAGGTCCAGATACTTAAAAATTCACTGTTCACCTTTCTTATCAGTGCAGTCTACCCTGGCACACAATTGCTATAGATTTAGGGGCCACCGCTGGGTACAACATAACCACAAGCAAGTTCTGGTTGCAGGAAGGGAGGTACAAGAAACAACAGGACCATATGGTGTTTGTGTGTTTCCGCATCAGTAAGCAAAGGGATGGGCAGGCAGAGCCCGGGGAAGCCTCTGTTTATCCTAACAGCTGTGTCTGGGTTTCCCCAAGGCAGGGTTTAGTCGCTGCTGGGGAGGGATCACCCACACCCAGAGGAAGCTATCTCTTCCATTTAAGCATTGATGGGATTCTGCAGGTCTAAACAGCACAGAGAAAGACAGACATTAGTGGTGCCCTTGGGAGGGAAGTCTCTACTTCTGACTCCGATCGCGGATTTAATGTTTATGAAATGCAGGACAGGGAGTGCCAGCGTGCAGAGAGGAGAGACTGCGGCACGCTGGCACAGCAACTTCATCTAGTTCTCAAAGGGACCAGGAAGCAGAGACGGTGGCCGGTCGTTACGGAGACTTAGATGAAGCTCTGAAGAAGATGAGCTCCTGGTCGACGCTACGATCGCTTTGCTGTTGCCGTCATAGACTAGCCTGGGCTGGGTGGTTTATTAAGGAGAAGTGAATTTAAGTCTCCTGCAGTTTGAGAGAGCGAGAGGTGTAAGAGTATGGCCCCGTCGTCTCAGAGAGACCGCTCCCTGCATCATAACATGCCAGAGAGCATCAGTGGACAAGAGGGGCTGGAGTTGCCAACTTGAGTCCTCTTCCTTTTCTAGCAATGTCCCTCCCGTGCCTCGGGCTCCACCCTCATCTGCTCTGTTGCGTCTCAATATAGCCATGAAGAATTAATGTGTACAAACACTGGGGGATTTAGCTTTCAACACGTGACCTCTAAGGGGTCACACGCAAGCCACAGCTGTGATGGTGGGCCGCGGTGGGTTAGCCAAGCGGTGAGTACAGCGGGGCTGGTTGGGGGCTCTCCTCTCCAGGAAGTGGGCTCCTGGGTGGTGATGAAAAGGAGATAAAATCCAGGGACCCGCTAAGAACTTTTTTCTTTTTCAGATCACGGTCACAATATACTGTAGGAAGGGCTGCCTAGAAAGACGCCACAAGGCTGGATTTGGGCCATACAATGTCTCCAGCCAATCAGTCATGCAAATTAGGGCTAAAAGCACCAGCCATGCACCAGGCTCAGCTGTTGCCCCTACAGAACCAAGAGTGGGAGGGGATGGAGGTATGGCAGTGTGCATGCATGTGCTCATACACACACACACACACACACACACACACACACATACATGCACACTCAGTCATACACACATATACACATACACGCACACTCAGACACACACATATACAAAATACATACACACACATATACACACATGCACACTCAGACACACACATATACATAGAAATACAGACACACACACTCAGACACACACACATACACACACTCAGACACACACACATACACACACACACACACACGCACACACACAGACACACATACAGAGACACACACAGACACATACACATCCAGACACACATACATACAATTATACACACACACGTACACAAACACACACACACATATATATACACAGAAATACATGCGCACACATACAGAGATACACATACATACACACAGACACACACAGTTATACACACACATACACACAACACACACACACACACACACACACCTCCCGCTTTTCTTTTATCTTTCTTCTCTGAGGCCCCTTCTTTGAATCTTCTTGATGGTCATTGGCCAAGCTAGAGATTTGGAACTTGCGCCCCGTGAGTGGCAGCTGACTACACCTAAGGCACACATAAGCTAGACTCCATGGATGAGGAGAAAGAGGGAGCACCCACCCAGCTCCCAGTCCTGAGGGATGAGGCAGGGATATGGCCACCCTTACCTGGAATGTGAAGTACTCATCTGCAGGGGCGTTCATCATGTTACAGATCTGTGAAGTAAGAGACAGAGTCATTCTGAAACATGGTGAGGTTAGGACCACGAAAGCCCACGGAGGAGGGTGAGAGAAGGCATGTTGGGGGTGAGTTTCCCACGAAGCTCTTGGCTGCTTGGTAAACACAGTAAGGCATGCTCCATACATTAGGCCATATTTGCTAACTGAAGTCACCTCCTCTTCTGCTATGCCATTGAGTGGCATTTCCTGCTATCTTTGCTCCTCCCCACTCTCCCACTTCCAAGTGATGTCATCATCCGAGTGATGCCCTTCAACTACCAAACAACCTCCTCAGCCCAAGCAAAAGAGAAAGACTGCCCTGCTGAGGAACGTTTGAACGTGGGGGCTGATCTTGCTTTATTCTTTTATAAAGTAAGGTGGCTTGAGCAAACCACTTAACTGAGATCGGGACCCCCATTGAAGGAATCAGAGAAAGGACTGAAAGAGCTTGAAGGGGCTGGAGACCCCATATGTACAACAACGCCAACCAACCAGAGCTTCCGGGGACTAAGCCACTACCCAAAGACTATGCATGGACTGACCCTGGGCTCCAATCTCATAGGTAGCAATGAATAGCCTAGTAAGAGCACCAGTGGAAGGGGAAGCCAAGGCTGAACCCCCTAGTGAATGTGACTGTTGGGGGGAGGGTGGTAATGGGGGGAGGATGGGGAGGGGAACACCCATATAGATATAGAAGGGGAGGATGAGGGGTTAGGGGGATGTTGGCCCAGAAACCGAGAAAGGGAATAACAATTGAAATGTAAATAAGAAATACTCAAGTTAATAAAGATGGAGGGGGAAAAAAAGTAAGGTGGCTTGAGGGGCAAGGGGAAAAGGCCAGACAATGTTTCACCCGCTCTAAAGTAAGAATTCCGTATGAAATACTGCGCTTACTGACAGAATTCGGAGACTGTTTCTCATACCCATCTTGAGTTGCTCTGAATTGTCTGTGCCTGGGTCGTATACACAGGTGGGCCTTAATGCAAGACTCTACTCTCCGTTCTACCAGAGTTCCACTTAAAATGATAGATAGCATTTCAAGTCTGGTGGTAATGGTTGAGTCATTGTCTCCTTTAAAAGATGAGGGCATTGAAGTCCAAAAAGGTTTAGTGCTCTGTTCAGATCCACTGGGTGAAACTTGAATCATGATTTGGAAACTCCAAAGAGGGGTTGACAGGATGGGCTGATGGGATGGGCTCTCCTGAGTAAGGGCGGGAGAAACCCTAGTGCAAATACCCCTACCATGGAAAACCTTAGTGCAAATACCCCTACCATGAAGACTACTTCTGGTGTAAATACTTCTACCAGCATTTACCCACTCATGAAATTCTGGGGGGAAAAACCCGACAGTTTGTGTTGAGGTTGAAGTGTATCTTACCCAACCCTCCAAGCTCTGTGAGCTGATGTTAAGTGCCTTCTAGGAGTGGATGAAACATGTCTACTCTTTGTCCTCTAGCCTTACAAAGAAAACATGGAACCCTTCTGAAGCTTTGGTTTCTTTATTTGTGCGTATTTCCTTTGGGGGTCTTTTGCTTCTTTCTTTGAGTCTGGATTTCCCTGCGTAGCTTTGCATGCTGTTCCCATGAGCAGTCATAAGTTAAGAACCCGAGGACTCTTTGGTGCCATCCTTAATTTCATGATCTAACTTGAATATTTAATGTTATTTCTTGAACTGTGGATCCCCCAAATGTGGTTTAAAGATACAAACCAATCAATTCCTATTTTATTTTTTTCCCCTAGCCTTTCTCCTATGCCAAGAAAGCCATCTACCCTTGTCTCGTTCGTTTTTGATTCAGTGGCTATATTTATTTTGTAACTAGTAAGTGTTTTGCACACCATAATGCACTGTAGCCTTTAAGTTTGTCTAATGACTTACAAATCCATTTTCAGCAATGTATGTTGGCAATCCACTAACGAGTGTCCAGTGATCTGCTGGAGGTGACCTTGGAGAAGATTAGAAAAGTCATTGGAACATACTGATCGGGTACGAAACCCCAGTGGCAACTCCCATGACTACTTCAGGGAAACACGCACGGAATCACGCTGATCTCTTCTTTTCCATGTAAAATGTAATCGATGATTTTATAAAAGATGATTTCCTAGGAAGGAAAAAGATTGTGGGCACAACATTATTCCACCGCCCCCCCCCAAAATAGTCTTCACCGAAGAATGTGTGCTTTACAAGTCTTATAAATAGCATCTAATTTCCTAGCCACAGTTTTCTGTATAATGTAAATTACTAAACTCTTCATATATAAGTTACAGTCCTATAATCAGATAAGAAACAGTATTGACTGCACACACACACACACACACACACACACACATGAGTGGGTTCACTGTTAAAAAGTTAAATTTACCTAAATAGCTTTTGGGTGTGTCTGACTACCAAACCACCCAAAAGCGTGTCTTTACTTTTAACTGATTACTTCTCGTTGTCCAGATGTAGCTGACATTAATGACTTCATTAGGGAAAAAGAAATCACATATTTGATCAACTGCAAGCAGACATTTATCATGTGGAAAGCACACAGATCTCTTCTCACTGGCTAATCTCAGCAGGCACCTTCACAACAGAGATTAATGGATGCCTTACCAATGCTGGAAGTTGAAAGGGGCAGATGAAGAATCTGAGGCCCTGACAAACTTGTCAATTTCTGGTTTTCGTGGTCTGAGGATATGGTGGTACAGAAGCAAACACACTCCCTCTCCCCGTTCCCCCATGAAGCTTGCAGTTGAGTGCGGCTGTAAATATAACCCAGCCCCCAGGAAGTCATCCTGCCCAGCTGAGAAGGGACCAAGCACATCTTAGAATGTTGTTCCATTGGCTCTGATGCCTCGCTCCACACAGGGATACACAGACCCACCCAGAAAGCTTGATGTCTTTGGAAAAGGAAAGCGATAGCTTCCTGAGAGATTAAGGTCTACCCAACTGTACAGGACAGAGAAGGACAGGCAGGGTCTCTCCTCTGTGCACTTCAGTCTCTTGGCATCATACACAGACAGTGAGGAAGACATTCGAGTTTACCCTGCCATCTGGAGTCTTTGGTCCTTTATAAGGTTCAACTTCTCCAAGCTTGATTGGCCACTCGTCGTAAAATTCCTGGAGACAATTATATTTAAACATTATTGAACAAGTTGTCCATGACTTATCTGAGTTATAGGTACTCGTATACTTTATGCTAGTCTACATAGTTTGGCAATTTTAGGCTTGAAAAAAAAAAACCCTGTAATTCTCAGCAATATTGCTTACGAACCTGTGACTGTATACAAGTTGCTTATCTTGTATTCACCTGCTAAATGGGAACAGCACGACTTCCGCCTGTAGCCAAGATTAAATAAACAACCTATGCCACACTCTTGCATGCACTCTATGTACAATGCCTGCAGTGTGCAGTGTCTGCTTTATAGGCAAGCACCTAAGCCTGGTGGGTTAAGAAGCTTAGTTAAGGTCGCTCACAGCAGCCTGCAGTGTCAGTCGCCTTAATTAACACCCTTTCTCCCCCACCTTGACAGTTGATCCTCATTTTGCTTAGATGTCAGGTGGTAATTTGTTCAGGAAAGTCTATGGCGGTCTACGTGAAGCAGATGCTAATGTAAGGGCAGGTATGTGGTTCCGTTTAGACCAGTGAATGGAGCTGGGGGAGTCAGCTGAGGGGCTACAGGATCAAGGTGTCTCTCACTTGAAAAATAATAAAAGCGGTGTTTCCCTTGTGGCCAAAAGCACCCCAAGCATCCTTGCAGTCACAAAGCAGGGATTAGAACCCTGCTCTTCTTCTGCTGCAGGGTCTTATGTTGCCCACTTGGAACAGTGACTTTGAAAAACAACTGCCAATCACACGAATGGCAAGAAAGACAAATGGTATGGATTTTGAACTCTCAGCTTTCCAAGAGAATTAAAGATGAGAGAGGGCACCATACTACGAATAATGATAATTTCTTTCCTTTCTACTTTAAGATTTTTTTCAGATACGAAACGTCAAATAGTTACTAACCTTACGCACCTACAATGTACTCAATACCGTGTGTATATCACGATAAAAGAGATGTCCACACTTTGCTGGTGAGAAAGCCAAGGACCAGGGAGATGGAAAATCTTGCTGAAATCAAGGCTGGAGAACTGGCAGTGCCTGACTTCAAGCCCTGCGTCAGGTCTGTAGCAACCACAGCAGTGTGCGACTAGCGGGGAGAGAAATCAGCAAGCAGAAGAGACTGGAGAGAAG
Source organism: Rattus norvegicus (assembly GCF_021556685.1). Classification (NCBI taxonomy): domain Eukaryota; kingdom Metazoa; phylum Chordata; class Mammalia; order Rodentia; family Muridae; genus Rattus; species Rattus norvegicus. The sequence goes on along the minus strand of NC_141534.1, from coordinate 248,681,897 downwards.
TGTGCTCACACACACACACACACACACACACACACACACACACTCACACAGACACAGACACAGACACAGACACAGACATACACACACGACTGATCTTTGGCAGAGGAGCAAAGGTCACAGGGGCAAATTGGTTTTTCAACAAATTGTACTGGAACCATGGCATCCATTAAGAGAAGAAATCTTATTTCTTTAATTTAAAAAAAAAAGCCCAGAATGACTTATAGGCCTAAATATAAAGCACAGAACTATAAGAATTCTGGAAGTGGACACAGGAGAAAATCCAGACGAGTTATGAGTTTGCAGGTGGCTTCGTTCCTTGTTTTGTTTTGTTTTGACACAGCCCAGGGGCACAGTGTACAGAGAGAAAAGTACTGGGGATTATTGCAATTTAAAATGTCTGCTCCAGAAATGTTTCTCAGAAAAGAATGAAGGGACTGGGAGAAAAATATTTGCAATTGCAGGACTAGTATCCAGAGTCTCCAGTTTGCTCAGGCTGGTCTTAAGTTCAAGTTATCCTCCTGCCTCAGCCTCAGGAGTGCTGGGATTGTAAACATGTGCTATCACTTCTGGCTGTAAAGATCTTTTGAAGTCTAACCATCAGGAAGCAGAAAGCTCCACCTATAAACCAGCAGGAGACCGGAACAGACATTTCACCAGACAAGAAACACCATGGGAACTACGCAGGTGAAAACCGTTCAATGTTGTCCGCGGCTGGAAGTGCAGATTCAAATGGTGACGTACTACCACATGTCACGAAGTGGATGAGACCTGAATAGAGAGACCTGGTGAGAATGCAGATATGCGAAAATGATAGTCACTTGGGAAGACAAGACGGATTACAGTCTCCCTGGATGATCCAATAATTCGACTTTTTTGAAAGTGTATGTACACACAAACCTGTACATGGTGGATACAGCAGCCTTATTCATAAGTGCCCCAAACTAGAAGCAACCACAATGGCCTTCACTACCGAGAATCAGGCTGCCTTAGGGCAGATTCTTACTCTCTAATGAAAATATATGAGCTTTAGCCAAGACATGGAATTGACATATCTATCAATGAATGAACAAAGACAACGTTGAATGTACTCAATGAAATACTATCCAGCCTCAAAAAGGAAGAAGGAAGGAAGGAAGGAAGGATAGAAATACAGATGGACAGAAGGAAGGAAGGAAAAGAGAGAGGGAGAGAAGAAGGGAGGGAGGAGAGAGAGAGAGAGAGAGAGAGAGAGAGAGAGAGAGAGAGAGAGAGAGATGTTGACAGTGTCAGCAAACCTGGTGGTAAGAGAGATGGGCTTGGCACTAAAAGACAAACATGCAATGTACGTGTGGAATCTGAAAGCATCCAACACTGGAGCAGAAGGCAGAACATCGTCACCAGAGGTTATGGGTAGAGCCATCGTCAACTGGACAGGAAGGAGCTGTCCAAATAGCACAGCGTTCCATCCAGGCAGTAAATTCTCAGGACTTATTACAGAAAAACAATGTATTATATATTTCAAAGCTGTCATGGGACTAGACGTAAATGGTATCACTATGTAAAGCGATCACCATGTTGATTAGTGTAACCATTTCAGAATTTATGTATATGCATATATGAAAATATCACACTGTATCCCATAGATATGTACAACCATCACTTCCTTAAATTAAAAGATAAAAATTGTGAGTTACCAAAAAATTAGGCGTGGTGGTCCATGCCTGTAATTTTAGAACTCAGAAAGCTGAAGCAGGAGCATTGCTTGAATTTGAGGTTATCCTGGGCTAAATACTAAGACGCTGCCTCAGAAGGACAGCAAAAGGCAGGAGCATGAGGGAGAGCCAGCCTCAGACCATCAGTCTTGCAACCTTTGGCTCCACTCGTCTTTCTCTCCCTCCTCATCTGTCCCTCCTGCTTAGTACCCAAGGCCATCTTAGCAGGCCATCTCGGCTCTCTTCTTGCTGTAGATTGCTTGCTTCCTGCTTGCCTGCTTTCTTTCTCCTCTCAGACTTGCCTCTTCCTATTCTTGGCTTCTTTCTCTTCCCAAAGAACATTATCTGCATAGCTCGTAGGGTCCTAGTTCCTCAGTCATCTGAGAGACAAGGCTATCTACACCGTCTTGTAGTCTGTCTCTCTTTCCAGTCTGCCTGTCACCTAAATACCCTCATCGCCCTGAGGGATTTCAAAATAAATGTATCAAAAATAATTTTATTTCATTTTTATATAAAAGTTTACATTTTATAAAATATTAAAAATTGTTATATTAAAATATTTTAAAATATATTTTATGAGATATAAACATATTTAATAAAACATAAAGTGTTTATATTTTTATAAAATATAAAAATATATTTATTTAAAACTTATATATTTATATAAATTTATAAGATATATTATAACATTTTATAAAAATAAATTCAATTTATTACAAATAATAAATGTATTATTGTTTTCAATGGAAGGTACCTTTCCTATATCTTGTCTTCAAGGCCTGATGCATTTTCTCTTCCACTTTCTTCTATCATCCCAGTACGACCATCTTACTGGGATTTCTTCTACTTCTCCCTGCCACCGACTACACCCATGATGACTAATCTGTTAGCACACACGATATTATCAATACCCTCTTACTCCCTAAAATAATGAGTAGTTAAGGGGCAGTTGTGGCACAACCAACTGTCACTATTTCCCTAGGTAGTCCCTATAGTCCCTCTGCGTATTGATTGTCGGCACAGGGTCGGGCTGGGAATACAGTCTGGTGTCTGCGTGTTTTACATAGGAGAGCGATGCCTCAACCTACTATGGCCAGTTCTCTTCTGAACACTGCACACACTTTCATCCGAAGGCGAAAAGGTGACTTAAGTTCAAAGTAGGTTTTTTTTTTCAATGCAATCAACGTCCAATTCCTGAAACACAGATCTCAAAACAATACCCAACATGAAAACCCAAGGCCATTTGTCCCCTCCAAAATCTCACATAAATGCCCCTCAACGACAGTGACTTAGATTCCAGACAAGAAATTTCCAAAGGAGTAAAAATAAAAATGTTTAAAGAAATGAAAGAACACAAAAACCAATGCCTGAATCAATTCCAGGAGAACTCTTAAATAACTGCGTAAAAGAAAGGAAGTCAATATACGATGTGGAAACAAGGTTGATAAAGAGACAAATGTACGGAAGAAAAGACGAGCTGAAACGATACTGGGAGTAAAGATTTTACTCAAATTAAAAGCTCAATGGACAGCCTCACTGACAGTGTGGCTCACAGGAAGGGCGGAACAGTGGGCCTTGAAGACAAGATCGGTACACTCAGCTGAAAACAAATTTATTAAAAGGCATACAGAGTATGCAAGAACTTTGAAACACCATGAAACAAAATGTATTAATTATGGGCACAGAAAAGAATAACTCCATGCAAAGAGCATAGACAATATTTTCAGTACAATCAGCAGAAATTTGCCTGAACCTAGAGAACCAGAGGTCTGTCTGAGTAGAAGAGGCAAGAAAAATCCAAATAGGAAAAACAAGGGGGAGGGGAAACTCCCTACATCATATCACAGTTAAAACACTAAATACATAGCACAAGGAACGTAAATTAAGAGAGAAAAGGAACGCAAATTAAGAGTGGCAAGAGAAAATAGGTTACATATAAGGGCAGGCCCATAAGTGTAACAGCCAAACTTGCATGTGGGCCAAGCAGGCCCAGCCACAATGGTGGCACACACAGCTCATATTTCCTCCTGAGCCAGCCTAGAATCTGTCTGCACGGATAGAAACAGCTGATGCTGGGATCCAAAATGGAGTGAGCCAATGAGAAAGAGACAGCACCACATCTGACTACTTGAGAGCCAATGAGATTCTGGGAGGTGGGTATAAAGGTTTGCCCAGTTCTTACAATAAATGAGTCTACTTTTGCCATTTGCCTGACTCCCGAGTCTGCTCATTGACTCTTTGCCATCTTACCTCCACCACAAAGGACTTGGTTGGGTTTGCAAGCAATACTCACAAAAGAAACTTACAAACCCAGAAGGGCAGAGAAAGACGCATTCTAAGTCCTGAAAAGCCTCGACTGCCAAGCAGGCTTCCATACCCTGAAAATTTATCTTTGCAATTGGTGTAGAAATAAAAACATTAATGAATTTTTTTTAAAAGCATGCTAAAAATGTTGTGAATGCTAAGCCATCTCTGCAGAAAATATTGGGCAGAATTTTTCAAGCTGAAGAAAACGATAAACACAGTCAGGGACAGTGGAGACAAAAAAAATCAAAGGGGGCATGATCATAGCTAAATAAGTGGGGACAAAGAAAACACTAGACACTACAAAATCAACAAAATGACATAAATTATTACACACCTTTAAATAATAACTCTTCGATGTCTTAGTTTCCGAATCTTAAGACACAGACTAGCATACTGAGTCAAACAAACCAGAATCTATCTAGTTTCTGCCTCCAAGAAACACACTATGCCTTCAAAGATAGATTCTGGGTTAGGGGAAAGGGATGAAAAAAGATATTCCACGGAATGGGAGTCAGTATCTTGACATTTCATACAATCGACTTCAAATCAAATTAACTCATAGGCAACCAAGAAAGCCACACACTGATCAGTGGAATAATCCATCAAAAAGGCATTTCATTTCTGTAAATTAATTACATAAGGAAAAGTAAGACAAGAGCAATTTAGATAACAGAAACCACAAACCAACTTTCCTTCTTTTAAAAAAAGGACATTACAATTCTAAATATTTACACAACAAACATAGAGACACACAGTTTCATAAGACACTACATAAAGTCACAAATAAACCTTAACACAGTATAAGTGATTTCAATATCCTACTTTCATCAATAAAGAGGTCATCCTGACCAAAAAACATGGAAACCAAGAAGTCATATGACATCCTAGATAAAATGGACTTAACAGATGTCTACAGAACACTGTATCCAAGTACTACAGAAGATACATTTTTCTCAGAAGCCAATGGAACTTTCTCTGAAGTCAGATCACATATTAGGACACAATGCAAGTGGATTACTTTTCGGTTACTATGTAAAGTATCATGACCAAAACCAGAGGGACAGAGTCCATGATGGCAGGGAAGCCATGGCTTGGTGGCACTTGCAGGAAGCCAACTGATTATATTTTCACTGCATGGTGGTTTGAAAGAAAATGACTCCCATAGGCCTATAGGGAGTGGCACTAATAGGAGTTGTGGCCTTGTTGGAACAGATGTGGCTTTGTTGGAGGAAGTGCATCACTGGGGGTGGACTCTGAGGGCACAGATGCTCAAGCCAGGCCCAGTGTCTCACTGATCCAGATATAGAACTGGTTACCTCTCCAGCACCAGGTCTGCCTGAGTGCTCCATGCTTCCTCATGATGATAATGGACGTTTTAAACCTCTGAACAGAAGCCAGTCTCAGTTAAATGTTGTCTTATATAAGAGTTGCCATGGTCATGGTATCTCCTCACAGCAATAGAACCCCTAACTAAGACTCAATCACACACAGGAAGTAAAAGAAGAGAAGTGAAACATACGACAAACTTCCATCCCCATACCACCAGTGATGCACTTCCTCCAGTAAGGCTCCACCTCCTAAAGGTTTATTACTATAAACTGGAAACCAAGTGTTAACAAACACGATCCTGTAAAGGACATTTTTAAATTCAAACAACCACAGTAAGTCTCAACAAATACGTGAAAATAGAAATAGCTTCTTGTGTCATATCTGACCATATGGAGTAAAGCAAGAAATCAACAGCAAGAGAAAGCACAGGAAATTTACAGACTTATGGAGATTACAACTGAATGATGAGCAGGTTACTAAAGAAATCAAGAAGGAAATTAGATTATTCCCAGAACTGAAAGAACATGAAGACACACCCAGACCTATGAGATATAAAGAAAGCAGTTCTAAGAGGGAGGTCACCGCTGTAGGTGCCTACATTTAAAAAGTCAGAGATTTCTTGCACAATGACTTAAGGATTCACCTTAGAGCCTTGAGAAAATAAAGAACAAGGCAAACCCAACAGCGGTACACAAAAGGAAATAATTAAGACCATGAAAGGAATTAATGAAAGAAGTAATTAAAAACACAAAATTAATGAAACAGAGTTGGTTCTTTCAAAGAATAAAAGTGACAAATTATTAGCTAACCCAACCAGATGTGGGGGGGGGGGAAGAGAGAAAGAGAAAGAGAGAGAGAGAGAGAGAGAGAGAGAGAGAGAAGAGAGGAGGGCATGTTAATAAAACTAGCAAAGAAAGGAGGAAGAATACAACAGATACCAAGGAAATTCAGAGAATTGTTAAGAACATACCTTAACAACTTAAATTCCACTAAACTAAAAAAAAAAAAACAAAAAACAAAAGCAAAACCAACAAAATTTCCTAAAGAACCAGGTGACTTTCTAGATGAGTATGACCTACTTATCAAAGTTAAATCAAGAGAGACCAGTAATTTAAATAGGTCTATAGAAAGTAACAAGATTCAAGCAGTAGAATAATAATAATAATAATAATAATAATAATAATAATGTAAAGGTTCAGGTGGATTCACTGTAGAATTCTAGCAGACCTCTGCAAAAAACTAACACCAATCCTATCAAATAATTCTATAAAACAGAAAAGGAAGCAAGGTTTCTAAACTCATTATACAAAGCCAATATTACCATATTACTCTGATATCCTAATAAAATATCATCTCTTTGTCTCTGTCTGTCTCTGTCTCTCTGTCCTTCTCTCTCTCTGTCTCTCTGTCTCTCTCTGTCTCTGTCTCTCTCTCTCTCTCATATTACTGGTCAGTTTTTCTAATAAACACAGATGATAAAATTCCCATTAAAATATTTGCAAACTGGGGGTTGGGGATTTAGCTCAGTGGTAGAGCGCTAGCCTAGCAAGCGCAAGGCCCTGGGTTCGGTCCCCAGTTCCAAAAAAAAAAATATTTGCAAACCAAATTCAAGAACACATCTAAACGATCATTCATCCTGATCAAGTCAGCTTGAAGGGTAGAGATGGTTCAAGGCATGTAAATCAGTAACTGTGATGCATCTATCTCACACATGAACTCAAGTACAGAAATTGCATGGCCATTTAATAGAAGCAGAAAAAAACTTTTGACAAAATGCAACCAACGTTCTTTCATAATAAAAGCCCTGACAAAACTAGGAATACAGGAAAATGTAAGATAAACTACAGCCAACATTGTGTTTAATGAGGAAAAATCTAGAAGCATTTCCACTAAGCTCAAGAACAAGACAAGAATGTCCACTCTTTCCACTCCCATTCAATATAATATTTGAAGTCTTAGCTAGGACACTAAGACGAAAGAATGAACGAAAGGGGACACAAGCAAGAAAGGAAGAAGTCAGCATACATGACTTTGCAAGATGACATGATCCTATACATGAACGGCTTCAAAGGCTCCACCAGGAAATCCTTAGAGCTGACAGGATACCCATCAAAGTGGCAACTCACAAAGATACCAATAGCCTTTCTTTATCCCAATGGTTCTTAGAGCTGAGCTATTCTATATGCACCACACCAACCCAACATTTTTAACCACAGGAAAACTGGAGGTGAGAGTGGTGGATGATAATGGCATTCTGCATTATCTCTCTCGTTATTTTCTCTTCCATTTATTATAACCATAAAGCTAGTCTAAAATGAAAGGCTATTAATTAATCAAAACAGGAGACTTGGATGGATATGGGTGCAGAATAGAAAAGACGAACTTTAAATTAAGCCTGTGTCACTTTGCTCCTTACTGCCCCCACTAGCTCTGTGCCTTCACAGCGCTTCTTCCTGCTATCTGGTTTTTTACATAGCATATCCATTTGTCAGTGGGCCATGTTTCATTCGGGTATGCTTTTTCTAGGTGACCAAGGGGAGAGGATGCACATGGAACATGAAAACCTTCTCCTTGGTCATGTCCAGAAGACCAATGGAGTAGCGCTCGCAGTTCAGGTATGTTCTGACGGTGTACAGGGCCTTGTGAAACTGTCGCTCAACGTCAGTGAGCTCCTCGAATACTTTATTGGCTGACCACATAAGGATCTGGAAGAGAGCAAAGAGAAGGGGGGAGGATGGGGAGGGGGGAGGGGGGGAGGAGGGGGGAGGAGGGGGAGGAAGGGGGAGGAGGGGGAGAAGGGGGAGGGGGAGGGGGAGGAAGGAAGAACAAGTAAGAATGTGGGGAGAGACAGAGACAGAAAGTGAATATTAGTTCAAAGAAAGCATGAAGTATATCAAAAAAAAAAAAAGAAAGAAAGAAAGAAAAAGAAAATGAACACATCTCACAAGAAACTGCAGTTCTAGTTTGAACCACCAACAAACACCATGGGTTCTCTAAGTGGGGTGATGGGTAGATGTTTTCCAAACCATGGGATTATGAAAGGGAGGACACAGGATTGATCCAGCTCAGAGGACAAATGTTCCTAATCTTTTTGAAGGTTCCAGTATCAGAGGGCTGCCACTGGACCTAGTGGGAAGGAAGTCACATGACTCATCCATGCATCCTTAGCTACTCAGAGTTCACCTAACCTGGAAAGTCGGAATGGGGAGGGACCTAGATGCATTCATCCTAGGGCCCACTACTGTATTATACGAATGAGGGACCCGGAGATCATGGCTGCTGATATGCCTCTTTTAACCTCTATCCCAGGGAAACAAAAACCACAAATGAGTGATTCTTTTCCGATGGTGACCCAGGAACTAAACGCTTTAAATGAGAACTAATGACTGTTTAATAATTATGCCAACCGTATGAGGTGGGTATTGTAATCATCGCATCATAGGTGAAGAGCCCACAGGCACCCAGAACAGATTGAACAAGCCAGCCGGTTGTGCGTACAGATGGAGGACCGCTGGGTGGAGGGATGACTGAGAGGACAACTGGGACTACGGTTTGAGAATCTAGGGGTTGGGGATTTAGCTCAGCGGTAGAGCGCTTGCCTAGAAAGCGCAAGGCCCTGGGTTCGGTCCCCAGCTCTGGGGAAAAAAAAAAGAAAAAAAGAGAATCTACTCCAGGTGACTTAAGCCCCACGAGGGATAAGACGGTCCTGGCTTGCTGCCGTTTTTGGCTCCCTCTGCTAGAGTACACGAGCAAGGGAGGATTACAGCTAATGTCCCATTACCTGGCTTCTCCGGGACTCCACACTGTACAGGTAACTGGTGTGCTGCAGCCTTAGAGCGATCGCAACAAAGCTGAGGTACTTGGAAAAGACCTATAGGTCACAGAGAGGAACAAGTTACGGTTGGGATCCCTTCCTTTGGTTGTACAAGTCACTTCCCGTGTGTCTGGCCAAGCACCAGGTTAGCAGTACCTCCTCATCCTGTTTGGAAAACTCGGGAGCGTTGATTTTGTTCACTGCCATGACCACAGCAAGAACCTCCTTGCCCGTCATGATGGGGACTGCCAGCAGATTCCTGGTGACATATCCAGTTTGCTTGTCCATAAAGTCAGAAAAATGGCTGTTCTGAAGAGAAAAAAAAGAAAGTTCACGTGTTTGCCAAAATAGGTCGGAACCGTAGAGCCTAAGACGCGCTCTATTTAAAATCCTACCAACAGATGGCTCCAGTTCAGTGGTTCCACCATTCTGGAATGCTCATTTCCCACTGAAGACGAAGCTTATCTGGATCAGGAGGAAAGAGGTGGTATCACAACTTGGTGGAAAGTGAGGTGCAAAGGAGATGAAAGGGGGAACGGGGTTACAGTTGTATGAGCAGGGAGGGAAAGCTCGCTGGACATAGGGACGTTATTTAACTGCAAATGCAAAATGTACAGTTGGAACCACGAACCTCTCTAGCAAAACATGAGAAAAAAAAAATCAATACGCCTTCAAGAGGACTGGTTCTCAACCTGTGGGTCACAACCCCTTTGACAAACTTCTGCCTCCAAAAATATTTACACTGTGATTCATAACGTTAATAAAACTTCAGTTTTACTATAGTTTCCTCTAAGTTTATTTTCCTAGCTCTATGTGATGTCTTAACCTTTAACATTGTCTCTTAGAGACTTCCCTGCACAGTGAGGCATGTAGCTGTGGACTCCACTTTGGGATTCTCAGCCGGCACGCCATGCTTGTACCTGTGTGGGCTGAGCTGTCCTCTAAGGAACAACCTGTCCACAGTTCTCTCTGTGAACAACTTGTCCCTGGCATTCCTGCTTTTGAGTTTTCTGAGATTTTCAGAATGAAGGCCCCTTTGGCTGGAGGAACAAGTCTTATGAAGTTTTTATTTACGCAGATTTGTTTTGGAAATGTTAAAAATTCTTTTTATTTTTGAAGACAATCTGTTTTTTATTTTTATCGAAAATAGATTTTTTCCCCTCATGTAATGTTTCCTGAATATGGTTTCCCTTCCTCTGTTGCTTCCAGCTCCTCCCCACTTTGCCTCCAGTCCAGATCCGCCCTCTTTCTGTCTCTTGTTTGAAAACAAACAGGCGTCTAAGGGAGAATAATATGATATGATATGATATGATAAAACAAAAACTAACACATTAGAGGAGGACAAAACAAAATGAAACAAAAAACAGAAAGCACAAGAAACAGAGACCCACTTGTTCATACACAAATCATAATAAAATCATTAAACTCATATATATATATATATATATATATATATATATATATATGACAATCCCTGATACATTATAAGTCAAGGAACTTCTTAAGGACAGCACTGAGGTCATCTTGTTGGCTATCCACTGCTGGGCATGCGGGCTACCATTTACAGTAGCTTGTTTCCCCCGTGAGACTCCTTTGGAGGAAAATACATTTTCATTCGCAAGTGGCTATCAATTGGAGATAGCTTCTGAGGGATGGGGGCCTGTGTCCATTTCTCCTTTCAGCTCTAGGACCCCATCTGGTACAGACCCATGAGGCCTTGTGTGTGCTTGCTGCCTCGGTCTGTGCATGCATACGCATTTGTCTTGTTAGGGAGCCTTGCTTTCTTGGTGTCCTCCATCCCCTCCGGCACTTGCACTTTTTCCATCTCCTTTTCTGCAGCCACCCTTGTCACCCTGAGACGGTTGGATAGAGACACCCATTTTTAGGGCTGAATGTTCCAGGCTCTCTCATTGTCTGGATAATGTCTGTCTGTGGGTCTCTGTACTTGTTCCCATCTGCTACAGGAGGATGCTTCCCTGACGAAGGCTGAGCGAGGCATTGATCTATGAGTATAGCAGAATGTCGTGAGGAGTCATTTTATTCCTAGGACTTTGTTTTGTTTTCAGAACAGTGGTTATTTGGTTTTTATCTTGGGTCCCTGGGACACCTGCTTGCAGATGCTTGGTTACCCAAGCAGTGGGTTCCATCTCATGGAGTGGGCCTTAAGTCAAATCAGACATTGGTTGGTTACTCCCACAAGGTTTGTGCCACCATTGCCCTAGTATATTTTGCAGTCAGGACCCCATTGTAATCAATGGGTTAGTGGCTGGGTTGGTGTTTGCATTTCTCCAAAGACACTAGAACATAGGAGTGAAGGCTTTACGTAAGCACCAGTTCAACACCTCCATGTTTAATAAGTTGTGCAGTGTTGTCTTAAACAATGGGCCCTTGAAATCAGTTTGTAGAGAGCAACCTAAAAGACTTGGCAACAACCTGATTGTTTGGGGGCTTCCCACGGGATCCATTTAGCCAAGAACTCAATTAGATGCCACCCAGTCTCAGTATTAGAAGCTTCATTTGGTGACAAGAAAGGGCCATCTGGGGCTCTGTCTCCACCATTATTTGGCCATCTCGTTTAGATCACCTCCATATATGTATATAAGCTTCTATTGAATTTTCATACTACCCCTCAAATAGCCCTTAATTTTAGCTGTCTCTCCCCACATTCCCTCCCTTATCCCCCTCTTCCTTTCCTCTCTCTCTCTCTGCTTGATCCTTCTGTTCCAGGCCCTGCCCCAATCTACCCATAACTACTATCCTATTTCCACTTCCTTGACTCTATCCCTAACCTCCGTGCTTCTGTGGATGTAGCTTGGTTATCAATGAATTAATAACTAATATCAGCACATAGGTGAAAACATACAATGTCTGTCTTTCTAGTCTGAGATACCTTACTCTGAATAATTTCATTTTCTAGTTCAATCCATTTAACTGGGAATTTTAAGATTTCACTTTTTAAAAATGGCCGAGTAATGCTCTATTGTGCAAATGCATGGCAGCTGCCTTACCCAATCATCTGCTGAGGGACGTGTAGGCCGTTTCCAGTTTGTGGCTATTGTGAATAGAGCAGCAATGAACGTGGTTGAGCAAGCGTGTTTGTGGTAGGATGAAGCATCTTTTGGGTAGATATTCAAGAGAGGTGTAGCTGGGTCTTGAGGTAGATCTATTCCCATCTTGAGGAACCGCCACACTGATCTCCACAGTGGCGGTACAAGTTTGCACTCCCAGCAGCAATGGAGGTCACCTTACTCCACCTCCTCGCCAGCATGAGCTGTCATTTGCTTTATTGATCATTGCCATTCTGACTAGAGTAAGATGAAATCTTAAAGCAGTTTAGGTTTGCTTTTCTCCTGATAACTGAGGATGCTCAACATTTCTTGATGTGTTCATCAGCCACTTGCATTTCCTCTTTTGAGAAATCTCTGTTTGGCACATTTTAAAAATTGAGTTAATTGTTTTCTTGAAATCTAGCTCTTTTTTAGTTCTTTATTTATTTTGGATACTAACCCTTTGTTGGATGTGCAGTTGGTAAAAATCTTTTCCCATTCTGTAGCCTGCTACTTTGTCTGAGGTTGTTCTGTCATTCTCTTTCTTTCTTGAGTTTTTATGAAGTTGGATATCAGGGTAGCTGTGGCCAGAGAATCACCTGGGCAAAGTTCCTTCTGTTTCTGTTGTGGAATAATCTGAGGAGTATTGGCCTTAACTCTCCTGAGAGAGTCTGGTAGGATTTTACACTAAAACCATCTGGCCCTGGGCTTTTATGGTTTGGAAACTTTTAATTCACCAGGACCTTCTATTTCACTGGGGTGAGGAGTTATAGGTCTGTTTAAACTGCTATCCTGACCTTGATTTAACTTTCATTTTTTAAAGGTTTGCCAATTTGGTGGAGTTTTTTAAAGTATGTCCTTGTGATTCTCTGGATTTCCCTGGTGACTGTTGTGGTCACCTCCTTTTCATTTCTAGATTTAAGTTGGATCTTCTCTCTCTGCCTTTTAGTTAATTTGGATAAGGTTTTGATTTTGCTGATTTTTTCCAAAGAACCAACTCTTTCACTGTTCTTTCTATTTATTGTTTGTTTCTAATTTAATCTTATTTCAATAAATAGTTTTATTATTTCTTGTCATCTACTCCTTTTGGGTGTGATATATTCCTTTTGTTCTAGATCAGTGGTTCTCAACATATCAGATATCCTGCATATCAAATATTTATATTAGGATCTATAACAGTAGTAAAATTATAGTTACAAAGTAGCAATGAAATAATTTCATGGTTAGGGGGTCACAGTAACACAAAGAACTGTATTAAAGAGTCCCAGGATTAGGAAGGTTTAGAACCACTGATCTAGAATCTAGAATCTAGAATCTTGAACTTCTAGGAGTGCTGTTAATTACTAGAATGAGATCACTCCAATTTTTTAATGTAGGCATTTGGTGCTATGAATTTGCCTCTTAGAGTCACCTTGTGTCCTGTAAGTTTGGGTATGTTGTGTATTTGTTTGTTCGTTTGAGACACGGTTTCTCTGTGCAGCCCTGGTTTTCTTGGAAGGAAATAATTCTGTAGGTCAGGCTGACCTCAAACTCACAGAGATCTGCCTGCTTCTGCCTTCCTGGGTGCTAAGATTAAAGGCTTGCTCCATCACCACTCAGTGATTGATTTTTTTCTTTTCTTTTTAAAGACAGGATCTCACTATGTAGCCCTGGTTGGTCTGGAATTTGCTATGAAGATCAAGCTGGCCTTGAACTCTGAGATCCATCTGCCTTGGCCTCCCAAGTACAGACTGGGATTGCAGGCATATGTCACCATGTCTTGCACATTAAAAATTCTTACCCCTTCAACTGTGTGAAAAGGTCACCTTACCACTGTCAATGCTTACAGGTTCCTCAAAGGCCATCTCAAGCTAAAGTCTTTCCTTTCATAATCTTTTTTTTGAGAGAAGAGGAAAAAACCGGATCTTGGATATAACTCCTATAGGAGCTGCAAAGGTAATGTTGATGACTAGCATGACAAGAATTGAGGTAAATTTGGGGATGTAAGTGTTCAAAATCAAGATAAATGGGTTGTGGAGGCATTTATATGCTCTGTAATTCCAGAGAACACTCTCTAGAACGATGAAACTCTGGCCCAAAATACGTGGGGGTTTTTGTTTGTTCGTTCATTCATTTTTTTAAATGGAATTATTTTCATTTCCTTATTGGTTATATTTCTAGAAGCAGCACAGACCTTGGAGTCTGCTCTGTCTAGTTTCCCAAAGTGAAAAATGTGAGAATTCACTGGAGTGTGGTTTACAGGCTGGAATTCACACCCAGACAAAGGCCTCAAAGGCCAGTGACACTCACTGTTCAAGTCAGAGCATCAATTCATAGCTGTGCCATGGGGGACCCCATCAGGTAGATCAGATTGCTGTAACCTTTAAAATCCAAGCATCTACATTCCACACATGATTTAGGTATTTAGATGTGCTGTGTAATTCCCATGCTCAACCTAATGGACGCAGGGCCGCTTTGGGAGATTTTTGGAATGGTCCTGCTCATGAAACAAATGGGGGTGCCGGGCAATTGGCTGCCTCTCCTCACCCATATATAGTATGATCTTTCTGAGAGAACACCATTTCTTTTGCAGGCTGCATGCGTGAGAGAGAAGGTTCTGGAATAAGCTTTCTGGTTTCCCTGTTTTCCTAGCTCTGTGATCCTATTCTACCCTCTGTGTCTGTCTTGTCTTTCTTTTCCTTTTTTGTTTTTTGTTTTTCTTTTCAAGACAGGGTTTCTCTGTGTAGCCCTCGATGTCCTGGAATTCATGCTGTAGATTGAACTCAGAGATCCACTTGCCTCTGCCTCTGAGAGCTGGGATTAAAGATGCAAACCACTATTGCCTGATTCCGTGTTTTCTAATCTAAAACAGCAAAGTGGTGCTGCGTCAAGTCCAGAGTTCACAGTGTGAAAATGGAGAGACACACCATTGGCAGAAAGGTCTTGTGCACATCAGACACTGGATAAACACGGAAAAGAGAAGCCTCCCCCTACACGCGTTCACAGGAAGGAGAAGCAGTTCTTTCTCCATGGTGTCTGCTTTGCTTCTAGTCCTCACTTTTCTCACCAGTTCTAGTCACAGAAGAAGTTAGGCACTCAGCAGGGTAGAGGCATCCTGTGCCCAAGGTTCCCTTCCTGTAGGAGCCGGTGCTCTGCTGGGTGCCACAGTTCTCTGCTGGCCCCTTTATCTACTACCTCTGCTCCTGCGCCATCCTCACCCTTGGTCAGAATGTCTCCAAACTCCTTTAGGTTCTTTCTCTTGATTCGCTGCCCAGATGCCACCTGCTTCGACCCTGTTACCCACTACTGCTTACACCAGCTTCCTTTTACACAGCGGTCACACGCACAAACTGAGAAAAATGGAACTCCAAAAACGTAGCCCGGAGGTAGGTAGTGTGTCTTTCCGAACACGTGTCACACTTGACATTACTTTAATATAGGTACTAAAGTCAAGCATGCGCTCCCAAATACTCTTGGGCCATTTGAAAAGGTGACTTTTAACTTTCAAAATTTAGTGCTAACTTGTTAGCACATCTGAAAACTGTCCGTCGATGTAGGGAGGGAGGCTTTCCAGATTTTTTTTAAGTTTATTTTGTTCTATGGACTCCCAAATTCTCCCAAAGTTGTTTTTCCAAAGAAGGTCCCAAAAACAACTGGAGGACACGGTAGCAGTAAGACACCATTTCCGCTAGCTCAGTGGGTCTAAAGGCCAGAACTTTAACTGCTAACTCTTGAGGTCAGGAGGCAGAAGAGGAGGCAGGAAGGGGAAGAGAGAAGGGAGGAAATGGGTCTATAAACATCCAGTTAATTATTGAAAACATCAGCCTCGTGCAGCCTTCTTTCCCAACCAGTCTGATGGAGCAGTGCCTAAGCAGATAACCGGCTTCCCCAACAGGAAAAGAAGCAGCGTAAGGGGAGTATCTCTCAGATTCCTGTTGTTGAAAGTTTTCTCCCTCTTAACCTAGTTTCAACCATGGACAATCACTGATCCTTTTATTTGACCTTGGCTACCAGGTCTCCGAACTCCTGCTCACATCAAGATAATCATATGTTCGCTGTGGTTAACTGAGCGAGTACTGCAAGTCAACCATTTTATTTGATTGTCTCCATTCTCAGGGGTGGACACTCAGTCCATTACAGTGACCTCAGAGCATTGCCACGGCTTCCCCGTTACCCCCCTTTAGGGCCTCCACGGTCAGGAGTAACCAACTCTGGATCTTTGTCTAGGTGTTACCTACTGATCACACACTCCTCTTGTCTGGGTAGCAGTGTAGACACGGGTGTTTGTGGTCAGTGGTGTGTTGAGAAGGGAAGGCCTTGGGAACCTTGGTCTGGAAGAGACACTGTTCTATGACCTCAGACTTCCCATCTGACACAGGAAAGGGTGGAGCTACAGAGTCACCAAGCCTTGCCATCTCATATCTCCCACATTTAACGGGAAGGTCTCTTCATCCTCCTGCATCTGCTCACCCAATAGACCTGTGGTTTTCAGCACTGGTTACCTATTAGTACCACCTGGGGAGCCCACTTCCCAAATGGAGTCTGCTATGGCCGTTCTGTTGGGAGTCTCAAGCATTCGTATTATTAATTGGATTTAATGTATAGCCTGAGTTGAAAAGTATCATGCTAGCAAGCGGACGAAGGGCTTATAATCTACAGGGACAGCAAATGAGATGTCTGTCTCCCACTGAGCTCAGTATGTCCGTCTTTACCATTCATGCCTCCCCGTCCTGTTCTGCACATCAGGAGTGCCAAGGGAAGGAAGAGGGAGATGCTTTCTTCCTGAGCTCACCATCCCTAAAGCAAGGCTCTGGGGACAGACAAGACAGCTCAGGGACACAGCAACATCACGTTGCTATCTCTTCCCTACCAGAAATCATTTTACCCCGTTCTCCTTAGGGGGGGAAAAGGTCTTAGGAAAAAAATGTGCACGTCAGAGTCTGAAGTTCGATGCCTTTGCAATCGTGGAGATGGGAGGAAGCAGGTTCTCATTAGAACATTCCAGGTGTCCGGACATAGCCTGTTAGCTAGGGTCAAGAGAAGCTGTCTTCAGAGCACACATCAACCCTTGTACCTGAGGAGCGCCCTGCAGTTGTTTGCAGAGCGGTGCTAATGTTTGACACACTGATTCCCCAGTGTCTGTGAGAGCCTTCTGTAATCAGCTTCAGGAGGGATTTGGAGATTAGCTCCAACCTCTCAGCTGCCCTTAGTCACGAGCCAGGTTATGGACTCTGCACAGGGCACTTCAGGGGCTGCCCTCTGACTCATCTTCTCCATCCGTGCTGACCCCTTCTGTCAATAGTAAATCACAGGAGCGGGGTGTAGGCAGGAAAACAGTGAAGGCAGAAACTGAGGCGTGTGATCTCTCCGTGCTGCCAAAGGACCAGGAGAGGCGCGGTGGTCAGAAGAAAGAGTTGATTTCCTGTTTTCACAAGGAGCATAGATACCAATGCCTTGTCTTAGCACTGTGCAGACTTGGTCTTTAGTGAAGAGCACATGCCTCCTTAAAGGATCGGAATCCGGGACAATTGGAATTTGTGACCATCCCAGTTGTGCGGGAGGGGCCAATTACACTCACTCTCCTGAATTCGCATTTGTTATGACTCAAATAAAATATTTTAACATTTGAATAGTAGAAATGCTCCCCTCCCCCCCAATGTGGACCTATAGATGAAAGAATCTGTTTGTGAGCCAGCTTATTCCAGAACAATCTCCGAGGGTTGTGACTAGAGGCATGGAAAGGCTCCCTGTGCTAGGCCAGCCTTCACTGTGCTGACTACTGGTGGTCTTGGCAGGATAAGTCTCTGAAGCAATGGAGGAACACACTAGGCCTAGTCAGGAATATCTGACAAAAATTCACATCAAGACTCACTTGCACCAAAATGCTGTATCCGCCTCTTCTCTGAAATCCCAGTTCTATTGGTACTTTGTATTTTAACTCTAGCTTGGCTAGGTCTGTCAACTCCTTCCCTTCGGTTCCCCCTTGTCCCTCTACCTCTGCCCCACTACAGGGAGGGCCACCTACCTTTTTGACATTTGAGACATTAAGGGCTTTCTTCACATGAGCGACCCAGCCAACTATCCCAATGTCCAACGGAAATACAACTTCTCTGTTAGGGGCCACGAGGTTGTCCTCAAACTTAGAAGTTGGGGTGACGTTCAGCAGCCTGGAGGCCACCTCCGGTATGCCGTTTCTTGATCGGCATGAGAACATACTGCAGCATTCAGCCTGTAGAAGCCGAGCCAGCCTCTGCAGGGCCCTGTGAGCCACCTGCTCGGCGCTTCCTGTCTCGTCCTGCATATGCTGTAGTAGCTCCAGGCACAAGGCCGACTCCTCCACCTGTGTCATCCGGGGGAGAGACGTGCCAGCCTGGACCCCCGCATGGCTGTTTTTGAAGATCGCCCCCGGTGTCTCCACCCGCAGCTTCTTGTCAAAGTACTCCTTGGCAAAACAAGGGTTCTCCTCCAGGTAGCGCTCCACGGCATCTTGGCTGATCTCCCCCATGTTGTGGCTTGTGTTGCTGCTGCTACCCAGAGCGGAGGGTTCCTCAGAGCGATACCCTGAGCAGCATAACGAGGAAATACATCCTGGTCAAAAATCACCAAGGAAGCCGCAGGTGGTCCCTCATTAAATCCCCAAAAGAGAAGCAGGAAGGTTGCTTAGTAGTTCTTCCAAGCTGCCTGGGACTCACGAGATCTTGGCTTATGGTAGGCAGGAAGCAGTGGATTAAGGAGTGCTTTAAGTCACAAAATCCTTAACATTTTTAGCCTCTAAGTCCTCAGAGACTTTTTGAGCAGCCGGGCAGGAGTCAGGTGGCAATGTCTATCCCAGAAGAATAACTCAGCCGCAGCCCACAGCCAGGAAGAATTGCCACCGCTCCACCGGTTACCTTATAACAGCGCAGGCAGCGCCTTTAAATTGCTCTTCCGTGGTAGCTATCGGGGTGGTTTGTATACAAACATCAAGTACTTAGGGTTTTTGTTTCTATGCATATAGCAGCTTTAACCATTTCAGTGAGTATGGGTCAGAGAGACAGAAGGTTTTAGTTTCCGTGTAACACACACATTCTCACACACACACACACACACACACACGCACACACGCACACACGCACACACGCACACAAAAGAACACTAATTCTTCCCGCTTTTTGAAAGCCCTGGGCTGTTCTCACCACTCTTCCCTAAAAGTCTCCCTTCTCAAGGGCCTCCATTTTAGAAAGCTTGGTCTTAGAACCCCTTTCAAGGGAACAAAACTGAAGTTTACTACTAAGAGAGTTAGAGGTATATAGTTTTAAAAATAACATTTGGCTGCAATCTAAGTGCAAAGTAACCACAGTTTTTGATTGCCTGTCAAGGACATGACTACAGAAGTGACCCATGTTGTCCCTAACTGGCTCTTCTACCACTAAGCATATTAGGCAGGATTTGTTTTCAGTAATAGTAACCGGGCATCAAGCTTCATTCCCTCTGAGGAAGCTTCTTACATCTACAGGACACGGGCTGTGTCTTCTGTTGCTAGGATCCTCGCCATCTCAGAGGCTGCAAGAGAGCAGAGTACACAGAGCTACTAAGTTTTGTTTAATGTTTATTTTATCAAGCTTTAATATCTATTAAGTACATTTCCTCAAGCAACGCCATCACACATCCTAAATCAAACGAAACATTTTCTGAACCAGTTGGCTTGCCTATTTAAGGGCTGACTCCAAGATTGATGAATCTTTTAACTGTCTCAATAAAGCTTCAAACATTGCAAGACAACGTTGAAATGAAAAAGAATGACTACCAGTTGTTAGTGTATCCTGAGATACACTTAGATCGGCTTCTAAAGGACAATGGGTAGGTCTTGTTTAAGTTTCTAAATGCAAAGATCTGCTTCACTAAAATATAGTAATCTCAGTAGTCATGGAAGAGAAAGGTTGAGACTGCAGGGTTCAGATCAAGAACAGAAATTCTTCATATTCCCAAGGGGAAAGAACTCACGCCAGCACTAAAAGTTATGCCCACTTATATAATGGTGATTCACTTGACACCCCAAAGAATCTGGTACGGTGCCCACATTTCCTATTCCTGCTATATAGCACCCAAGTTCCCCCTCAGGAGGGCTTTTGTCAAGTAACTAATTCCTTCACATCATCGTTAGATACATTAGGTCCTAGTCAGGATAGGAAAGCCCTACATCAAACAACAGGCAATGAGATTGAGTCAGTAAAAGGATAGCTGACAGAACAAGTGGAGATGAGCCTAGGAGGGTAGACTGAGTCCCAGTCACAGGACTTCAGAGGCTATGCTGGGGGGCTTGAAGCTTTTGAAGTAGGAGAGGACTCTTCCTTACAGTTTAATCTGGTAGCAAGGGGATGCTGGGTATGTAGAATAAGTTTAGAGGAGTTCCCTCTCTATGGCTACCAAGGTATATCAACTTTTGAGACCACTTTGCTTACTGCTCTTACAGAGGACCAGAGTTCAGATCCCAGCACCCACATAGATGGCTCATGACTTCAATTCCAGTGGACCCAATGCCTGATTCTAGCCTCTTTGAACACCTCATACATATGTGCATATACTCACACAGACATAAGCACACACACAAAAAGAGTTCTCTTGCTTTCACGTCTACAAAATAGAAATAGAAGCATTGGCTCTTGAGCAGAAGAAATGACTCCATCCCAGTAGGAGATGGCATGAGTTAATGGAAACCTTTAACATTGCAAGCCCTAGGCAGAGAACCAGGTTCTCCTATAGGTGAAGCAATCATGAAGTTGAGCCAAGGCCAAATGTCCTGTATCTGGGCAGAGTTTTCCTCACCAAGAAGAAAATCCTTAGTGAGAAATGGTCACCCATATAACATCTCATATGGTTAATGTAGGCCTAATGTCAGGGGAGTATGGTTCCTTACACTGCGAAAAATCATTCTTTCTAATATTGGTTATTCTTTCCCGGTAGGTATTAAGATCATGAGGTGACCAAAATTAACTGCTCTTGGCTTTATTCCTCCATCATGACTCTGTGTTCTGCTCCAGGACTTCTTTCCCCATGACTCTTGACTGTTGTGTAGATGAAGATACAGACCCACTTTTGAGAACCAGCTGAAGCTCTGGTTCTCAAGAATTACATGAGCTTCAGAGGAACCCTGGCTCCTTTATTTTCCTTCTTTCCTTCCTCCCCGGTCTTCCTTGCTTGCTTATTTTTGTCCTTCCTTCCTTCCTTCCTTCCTTCCTTCCTTCCTTCCTTCCTTCCTTCCCTCCCTCCCTCTCTCTCTCTCCCTCTCTCTTTCTTTCTTTCTGAACTTCTTCCCTTTCCTTAATTTCTTTCCTCTCTCTCCTCTTTAACTTTCCTTCCTTCCTTCCTTCCTTCCTTCCTTCCTTCCTTCCTTCATTTCTTTTCCTCCCCCACCCCTCTCTCCAGTTGTGTCACCTGTTGGGGAGGGGTCAGGTTCTCACGGACTGTAGTCTTCCCTTTGGAAGCACGGGGGGGCTGCATTTTGTTTCTGTGTTGACTCTCTTCTTTGAAAAATGTACACTGGTGAGGTGCAGCTTCTGGCTCCGGTCTCATCATACAGATGACTTGACAGAGCTTCAGAGTCTTTGGCAGCTGGCCTATAGTCTCCTTTACCTAGTTGATTGTGGAAAGCAAAGACTAAACTATTTGGCTGTGACTACTTAAACTACTAGCATGACTGCAAGTCATGGTTATTGAACACCCAGAATGTTGGTTGCACCAGTCTGGTACTTTTAACTTTTTTCTCCATTTTAAAAAAGATTTATCTTATTCTACATGTATGAATGTTTTTCCTGCATGTATATGTATTCACCACATGCATGGCTGGTACCTGCAGAAGTCAGAAGATGCTGTCAAATCCCCTTAGAATTGGAGTTATAGATAATTGTGAGCTGTCATGTGGAGTCTTGGAATTGAACCAGAGTTCTTTAAAAAAAAAAAAAATGGTCTACATCACTGAACCATCTCTAGCTCCATGCACTTTTGACTTTTGTGTAACTTTTAGATAAAGCTCAGGTAAAACTCAAAGACTTTAAAATAAATCCTGACTAGAGGTACATTTTGTTGTTTGTTAAACCAGTCCTTATAAATGCTACTGTCCTAGTCCGGGCTACTATTGCTGTGTGAGACACCATGACCAAAAGCAACTTGGAGAGGAAAGAGTTTATTTGGCTTACACTTCCACATCATAGTCCATCACTGAGGGAAGTCGGGACAGGAACCTAAACAGGGCAGGAACCTGGAGGCAGGAGCCGATGCAGAGGCCATGGAGGAGGGCTGCTTACTGGCTTGCTCCTCATGGCTTGCTCAGTCTGCCTTCTTATAGAACCCAGGACCATCAGCCCCGGATTGGCATCACCCACAATGGGCTGGGGCCTCCTCTATTGATCACTAATTAAGACAATACTCTACAGGCTTGCCTACAGCCTGATCTCAGCGAGGGTTTTCATGAGGTTCCCTCACTCTCAAATGACTCTAGCTTGTGTGTCAAGAGGACATAAAACTAGCCAGCACAGCCACCGAAAACAGATCGCTAACTTAAGAATCGCTATCGATTTATAAATAAATGTGCGTTTGAACTTTGACTGTAGATGTTTAATAACTTTTAATCATAGGAAATATATCATAGCTAAGTCTCCTCATTCCTTGGAACCTCCATGATTTGCTTAGTTAAACGTTCTAGCTTGCCTTTCTTTCCAAATCTGGAAAAAAAAGACAAACCCTGTGCACAAAAAAAAAATATTTCAGGAGGGACCTCCAAAAGAAGAAGCTGACTATATTGGTCCCAATTTGTCGGAAGTGAAAACTCAGGAGCTACCTTATGTAAGAAATTATGCCTAAATATCAAGAGAACCCATCCTAGAGGTCTAGTACACCCTTGTTAGTCTGGAAACGCATTCATCTTACCACACAGCAACAGGGACCCCCAGAAAATATTGCACAGGCTTTCCGTCACTGGGTAAAAAGCCCCTTAGTTCAGTTAGCCTAGCTGACTCCACACATGGCAGGAGAAAGGGTCTCAAGGTAAGTAGTCCCGACATAGAAAAATGAGGAAACAGCAAAGAGTTCCAAGGCTTCTCCTCGAGGTTGGGGAGTCACCAGAAATAGAATGCTACCAGCCTGGTAGCTAGGAAGCTTTTAGAGGGCTTCTGGCAAATGTGGGGTGCTGTGTGGGAATGGGTTTGACCTGGTGTCTGTGTACCTTCTTTTTGCTTGAGTTACATCCTCACTTACAGCTTTCAGGCAGGGACTAACAGCAAATGAAACCCATTCCTCCTGGCACCCTGACCGCTGACCAAGACTCTCAGAGCTGCTTCTCTGGGGACCCTGCCCCCTTGGACCACTGTCTACAGTGTGTCCTCACCAGTTTGACTCTCCATACCCAACAACATTCGCTAGCTAACCTTTTCGTTTTCAACCATGCTTTTGGTATCTTTAGATGCTGTTCAACTTCCTTGTTTTTCATTTTCCTTGGCCTCTTGGACAGCCTGAAAAGATCAACACCACTTTGTACAAAATGGAGTAGTGATCAAAATGCTTGGCTTGTCTGATGGCAGGGACATGAATGTCCTTGCACTCGTTCTGTGATAAAACATCTTCCAGTGTTTTCTAGGAAGTGGCTTGCTCATCAAGGTTAGTGCTGATATTAACTTCTCATCCAGAGGATCCTTCACAGTCCCAGTGGTGTAATCCAGTGCAAGTTAATTTCTCATGCAAATAAATTCACTGTTTGTGTGTGCACACACACGCGAATGCACGCACACACACTCTAGTTTGGCTGTTTCATTGACAGCAAATAAATGAGGTTGGTTGGACAGGCAGCTTTTCCATAGCCCATTTGAGCCAGATCATACACAAACAGGTAACACATTCCAGAGACCAGAACTTAGGCTGTGGCCTTAGGAAGCTTTGGGGAGATGGTACAAGGAAAGCAAGAGCTGATGGTGTAGTCTTTAGGGAAGGGGCATAAAGACAAAAGCACAAGTATTCAACTCAGGCATAAAGGCTAAATCCTGAGAAACTAGATGTTAGAAAGGTTTTTGTGTTGGTTTTGTTTTATTGAGTCTTACCTTGTAACTCTGGATGGTTTGGAAATGACCATTTAGACCAGGCTGGCCTTGAACCCACAGAGATATGGTTGCTTCTGCCTCTTGAGTGCTGGAATTAAAGGTGCGTGGTCTGGTTTCTGACTGGTCTTTAAGTATGTACTTATATGAAGCTTACACTGAAAAAATCATTGATTTCAGTGTCTGTTGTATGTGAATGCCATGTCTCATAGAAGGGAGAATGGAGCAGCTCTCAGCCTTGAAGTGAGAAATGGCGAAGAAGTGAACTTTATGTGCATTACAGGCAAACTCAGAACACAACTTTGCAAATAAAAAGGGCCAGAAAAAATGCTGGCATACGAAGTATTTATTTTATGTTTGACATTTTGTCTGTAGAAAAACTGAAAAAAAATATAAGAAGTGCAAAGAAAACTAACTCTTGAATTGTCTCAAATCCTATCATATAGGGATAACCACTGTGAATATTTAAACCTTTGTGGATATATATGTATATGTATATGTATATATATATGTGTGTATATATATACATACATATGTATATGTGTATATATATGTATATGTATATATACACGCATGTTTGAAATGCTACTTATAATGTTCAAAGCATCAGTTGACCTGAAATCACATATTTGTAATCATGAAGAAATCCGGGAGAGAATGCCAAAATAAACTGTTTTTCTTTGCTGGGATCTAAAACATCAAGGTCTGAGAGAGGAAAGAGAGGAAAAGGAGGAGAGGGGGCGGGAAAGAGAAGAGAGTGGTTAATGGCTCAGCTTTCTAAACACCTAGGATATAAATGTGGAGGCCCACTGAAATCCTCCACATTTATCTTGATATATAGCGAGCAGCCCAGCCACCAGGACATGCTTCAGGGGCACTGGTTGACCGGAGAGATTACAGACCTTTTCTTTCAGAAATGCTCAGGCAAAGGCAATGGGTCAGCCAGAAGCGTGTCACTCGGGTTTACTCAGGAAAAGGCTCTGCTCTGGAGTATGAAGAGGAATACAGTGTTGGGCAGTTGCCAGGGAAGTACCCAGAAGTCCTTTCGGGGCACAGAGATATAGACCACAATCCCAGCAAATACATACTTCCACCACCTTCTGAGCACATCTTATTTGAGCTGCTGGGTTCTTTTCAACCAACAGTGAGCAGAAAATATTAGCAGAAAAGGGCACAGAAAGATACGACAGAAACGACTTAAACGTGCACAAGAAGCACTCAGTTGAACACTCAGGAGAATGGTAACATACTACATACCCTGCGGTGGCCTTATACCATCCCATAGACCCCCAGCCTTTCTTCAGTGTGTGTGCTGGACACCTTCATCTTGTTTATGAACCGTGTAGTTAGGCACTCATGTCCAGACCCCTGCTGACTTTTCGTCATTCTCTAAACAATATAGTTTAAAAAAAAAAAGAGTTTGCGTAACAACACACCACCCTGGTGTCTATACTGAACTTATAGTCCTTTGTTTACAGCACAGTAGTTATTTACATGACATTTACATTTTATTAAACATTATAATCCAGAGAAGACTAAAATACACACGAGGATGCATATAGATTGTATTCAAATGCATCATTTTATACAGAGGCTTTGGATATCCTTGGATTTGGGGGATATAGAATCAAACCCTAGCCGAAACTGAGGGGCAAGAAATGCATCCTTTGGTAAAACTAGTCCAATCAAATTCTCCAGTTAGCTACTGGTCAGTAGTCCTTCCTAGGTTCCTGTGGAGTTGAAACATAGTCTCTGGTGCCACAGAGACTACAAGGAACACAATGGGTGCAGGGGTGGAGAGGGACAGAAAGCAGAGAACCAGGCAGGTGAATGTCCAAAAGGTCACAGGAAGTTGAAGGAAGCCACAGGTATCTTTACAAGATTTCCAGATGTGGCTAAGGTGCTGTTTGTTGAAGGAAACATCAACCTAGTTCTTTCTGTGGCGTCTCTCCTCTCCTTTCCCCATCTCCTCTTATAAAGCTATAGCAAAATATTCAGTGTCTCAAATGCTCAGACTTTGGGCAAGGGAGACACAAATACTTTCTCATAAAAAAAAAAAGTCACTAAATCTCATTGGTCGAAATCTTCCTCCTTTGAACTGCTGGGTTCAGTTTGACAGATCGCAAACTCCAAACGCAGAAGGGAACGTAGTGAGTCGTGTTGTGCCATAAGCAAAAAGTATTAACCGGTCAACACACCTTTTGGCCACCACCATTAAGGTTATGGAATTCTTTCCCTCTCCTTTTTCTCTTCCTGAGCCAATTTTCCTCACTGTTTTGGAATAAGTAAATCCTAGTATGGCTTATAAATAAAAATGCATGGTGAACACTTAGCAATTATGTTTTTCGGTGTGGTTTCAGGGAAGTGTGGCAACAGAAGTGGACGATCAACCACTCGGCCACTGGCGCTGCGAGAAGATTTCCTGCCCTGACCAGGTTGCGTTGCTAGAGAATATTTAACAGGGAGCGTTTTAGTTTTTCTAAAGATGATGAAACGAAAGAATAAATATTGACACAAACAGCACCACAACTCCTCAAAGAGTAAAATATGCCCCTTTTCTAAAGGGAAAAAACCGCAGCCAAAATATGCCAAAATGCTTCGCACAACAGCTCCTCAGTAGGAGCAGAGGCCACTTGGGAAAGCCAGGGCCTGGACACTAATGTGCCAGGCTACATCATAGGTCCCTTCTTGCTCAGTGAGGCCACCATCATCACACCATGGCCACGTAGGCCTCCAGCCAGGGCAACAGGACCTGGAGGACACTCAAGACCGCAGCTGGCTGTGCTGTCGCTGGATTCCCGGCCCAGCTCTTGGCCCCGATGGCTCGTCTGGGCTGGAGAGTTTGGCTCCACCAAGACCACCCTGAGCGGAGCTCGTAGCCTAGGCATCATGGGGCGGCAAGGCTGACGGAGGGGCCCCGCGTGCGTTCAGGCGGTGAGTCAGGGAGGGTTATGCAAGCTCCGCCGCCCCCCTCCCGCCCGCCCCCGGCACCTCCCCGCGGTCTTTCACCCCGCGTGGTTACGAAAGCGCGACCCCCTCCCCCCGGAGCTATAAAGGTCGGGAAGCCGCTCGCCTCCGTCGCTTCACGCGCGCGCGAACGCGGCGGCCAGGCTTGCACGCGGCTTCTGCTGGTGAGCGGTCGCGCGCTCCCCCCGGGACCTGCGGGGCGGGGTGGGGTGGGAGGGGGCGACGGGTGGCTCGGTCCTCCGGATCCGCGCTCACCCGGCGCCTGTCCTGCAGGGCAGACTCCGGTGTGAAATGGAGTGGGTGTGGGCGCTCGTGCTGCTGGCGGCTCTGGGAGGCGGCAGCGCCGAGCGCGACTGCAGGGTGAGCAGCTTCAGAGTCAAGGAGAACTTCGACAAGGCTCGTGTAGGTATCAGCCCCGGTCCCCCGATTCCTGCGGGCCGGCGGTGGACCCCAGACTCTAGTCGCCAACTCTCTTATCTCTTTCTCAGTTCTCTGGGCTCTGGTATGCCATCGCCAAAAAGGATCCCGAGGGTCTCTTTTTGCAAGACAACATCATCGCTGAGTTTTCTGTGGACGAGAAGGGTCATATGAGCGCTACAGCCAAGGGACGAGTCCGTCTTCTGAGGTCAGTGGCCTCTAGTGGGCTATGTGCCGCGTTCCAAGGTGCCTCCCCGCTTTGGCTGGCTGGGAGCCCAACCCTCACTGGGAAGGGAAAGGAGCACCTTGGATGGGGTAGGAGCCCTTTCCTGGCTTGGCTCAGGGTTCTCTTGGCTTTTTCAGCAACTGGGAAGTGTGTGCAGACATGGTGGGCACTTTCACAGACACAGAAGATCCTGCCAAGTTCAAGATGAAGTACTGGGGTGTAGCCTCCTTTCTCCAGCGAGGAAGTGAGTAGTGGGGCATAAATGGCCAAATCACTGTGATTCTATTCAGTGGCACCATTGGGAAGGGCTTTAAGAGGCAGTCTCTCTGGCCCTGTCTGAATTTAGGGGCCGTGGGATTAGAAGGGACTGGATTCTCAGCCTAAAATACCTGATCCAAGTTCAGAAGGGCCTTTGGGCTTGTCGGGTACCATTTTCCTGATCACCACACTGTCTCCCCACATCACCACTCCACTCTGTTCCGTTGGGTGGAATCCCTGAGACAGTTCGACAATCTGGAACATCGGCAGAAGTAGAGACCAATATCCAAGATGAAGGGACCAAGTGTCTGAGCTGGGTGAAAACCCCCGGGCCTTGCCGGTGGACTACCACCAGCCAGGCAGTTTTCTGGCTGCAACAGTCTCCTTTCCTTAAGACCTCATATGTAAGGCAGGATTTTGAGGACTCCCAACGAAGTTCCCTAAAGCTTAGGGTACTTTTCAGGACAATCTACCCGTTCTTTAACCCCCAGTCCATTTCACTTAAATTATAAATCTGAAAGCTACTTGATTAACTAAGGGATAATTCAGGGTGGGAAGAAGTATCGTGAGATCTCAGAGAGGAGGGGTTCTAGATCTCACCATGGTTCTAGATTTGTGGGTTGCTATCCCCTTGGGGGGGCGAATTATTCTTTCACAGAGGTCACCTAAACCTATCTGAAAACTCAGATGTTTCACTATGATTCACAACAGTAGCAAAATTACAGTTAGGAAGTAGCAACAAAAATAATTTCGTGGTTGGTGGCACTACAACACGAGGAACCATATCAAAGAGACATACACACAGGATTAGCAAAGTTGAGAGCCACTTCCCTAGGACGAAGGGGGTATCCAGGATAAATTTCACCTGTACATCACGCTCGGGGCACACACACACACACACACACACACACACACACACACACACACACAACCTGAGTTCAAATCCTAACTAATCTATTACCTGTGGGACCCTGGGTTATTACTTAACTTTTCTGTGCCTCAGTTTCCTCCGGTGCAAAGTAAACAGAATCACAGCACCCAGGCCATGGGACTGTGAAGATATAATACATTAGTGGGCAGAAAGCACTAAGAAGAGTGTCTGAGGCATACATTCTGTTTGATATTTCAGCTTCTTAGTTACCTCCTAGGTAAAGAAATCATAGCTTTACACACTGGGTCTGGAGCAGGAGAGCCCACAGACACCATTAAGTTCAAGTTTATTATTTAAGTTCAGAAGTGAATGTCCCAGGGGAACAGCCACACAGCAACTGTTGGGACACAAATGATGTAAAAGACCGTTAGCCTACACCACCTTTACCACGGTTTCTGAATCTGTGACTCACTTGAGGTGTCTGCCTTCCACTGTCTCATATGCTCATCTGGGGACCTTCTTCACAAACTTCATGTTCATTCCTTGTGCTAATTTCCTTCCTTGACCTTACATTAAGCATGAATCTGGACAGGAAGTTGAAGGCCACACAAAGAGGTCAAAATTCTGTCTCTCTCCTTGTCACATTCTACACCTCACCAGATGGATATATTTGTAATAGGGCAGGCTGATTGGAAATAATTCAATGCAAATAAAATAAAACTCTATAGTTGATGCTGGAGTTCCGAGAAAATTCCAGCCATTCTGAATCCCTATTGTAGCAGATTAGAGAGCTAAATGCATAGTGAGCTTGTCAGCTGGGTGAAATGAGGAGGTGACTTCTTGGTATTTTCTTTTTACTTTTTCTTCCCCCCATAAATGGCCAGGAATCAAACCCAGAACCATGTTAGGCAAGAGCTCTAAAACTGTGCTCCATCCTTCCGTGCAAGCAGACTGCTCTGACCTGATGCCCCCTCCGTGGCCATGTTCTGTGCTGATCTCTTTCTCTTCTCACTCTACCAGCACGGAGTAAGATCTCAAAAGTGAAGGACGTTGGCATCAGCCTCTCTTGGTTGAATGTAGACTTAATTAAAGACTAGATTCTCTGAAACTTGATTTCTTTGCTATCAAATTGAGTTATGGAATAGTTCCTATTTAAAAGATTGTTGAAAGAATCACTCCTGGTAATGCATGGACGTGTTTAGCTTGGTGCACAATAAGAGCTTATTAAATATTAGCTATGTCATTATTTTGTTGTGCCTTCCCAGAAAAACACGAACTAAGATGTCTTCCTTGTCCCAAGTAAATGTCGCCACTCTCTTGGCAAAGGGATCTTTGTTAATGGAGGAACAATTATTTAATGTGGGGCTTGAACGTCTACATCAGTGTTTCTCAAAGTCACTGACTGCCTTGGGCGAACTTCAGCTGAATCAGCTGCAGGATTTTTTTCAAAGTGCAGATGTTTGGGTCCAAATCAGACTCACTGAGTCAGAAACTCTTCAGAGTAGAGCACTGTATCTCCGTTCCCAATCCACTCCTTTGGCGAGTTCCTTCTGCACAGTGAAGTTTGAGAATCAGTAGGCTAGATAATTCAAACCATGGGGGTTTCAGACTTTACTCCTTTACTAAGGTTACTAGTTGGAAATTGGGTGGAATCTGTACCCTGATTCATTTAGTTGGATCCTTAGGCCTGAGAGTCATAGCGAGCTTCTCTCCTGGAGGACACGGGTCTAGGGAGCCAAGGGAACATTATCTAGGGCCACAGCAAGGGAGAGCAGTGAATGACAGATCTTTTAAGAAAGCCAACCACCAAAACAGTTCCCTCTGTTGAACATTTGAAACCAGGCAACTCTAAGTGCTCAGCCTACCTGCTCAGTTCATTGTAGACACAGCCACAGTGTAAGGTCATATTCTGGGGTTTCAGAGGGGAGTCAGGGACTGCCAGCCACATAGTCTCTGCCTCAGGCACTCTCTCCACAGCTACTGTGTGTAGTTAGGTGATATCTGGGAAGACTTTCTGGAGGAACCCCACCCATCGGGAGGAGAGAGGGCTGGAGGGCTAAGTTCGTTCTTTCAAGCTGTGCCCTGGCAGAGCTTCTCTGGCAAATACTGTTAGGAGGGAGTAACTGGTGAAGTTCATTAGGATTCTTCGTGACTGAACTATGCTGCCAAAAAGAATCTGGAGATAAACCAAACCAACTCAGGCCTTCTTTTAAGTCAGAAGCAGCAGGCCAGGGCACTAAAATCGGGCATTAAAAGTTAGCTCTGAGGGCATATTTTATATTCTGGCAACAATTTGGGGATAAAATTGCTAAGCTGCAGGTGTGAGAGACTGATAGCTGTGAAGACAATGGGTTGAGATACTAGTTGAAACATGAGTGCCTTTTTGTCTGAGGCAGGCTCCCAGGATGCACTTTGTGACACAGTGGTCCCATGATATTATCCAGAGACGGGAAGGCTCTGCCCCATGCTCAGGAGCCTGGGGAGGAGGGTAGAGTCTGTGGTGAGGACGGCCCAGCAGCAGCCATGTGGCTTCTGTTCCTGGTCCATCTTTTGAGAACCTTCATGGTCACCGCCTAGCAGATGAGCTGTGGGCAGTGACATTTTCAAGCCAGGCCTCTGAAAGCCTAGAGATAAAGGAGTGGCTCATCTTCTTCTTGTCTGTTGTGGGCAGGAGCTGAGGAGAAGGGCCGCACATCCTCTCCTGAGTGAGCAGTGCTCCTGTGGGTCTGGGTTTGTGCTGAGCCAGATCCTAGGCGGATCCCAAGTGTTTGTAGAGAGCCACACACACAGTTGACTTACAGTGGGGACATGAATGGCCTACCGTGCCATCCATGTGTACATGCGTTCATTGTATACATGTGAGTGTGAAGGCGTAAGAACCAGCCCAGAGCAGAGCATTGGCTGTCAGAACACTTGCTGACAGCCTTATTCCTCTGAAACAGCCTTTCACTGCACGGGGAATCTCGCTGTTTCTACTAGGCTGACCTTACAGTGACCT
Organism: Rattus norvegicus; assembly: GCF_021556685.1. Classification (NCBI taxonomy): domain Eukaryota; kingdom Metazoa; phylum Chordata; class Mammalia; order Rodentia; family Muridae; genus Rattus; species Rattus norvegicus. The sequence goes on along the minus strand of NC_141534.1, from coordinate 248,649,928 downwards.
CTCAGGATCTGCCTGTCCCTGCCTCCCAGAGCTAGGTTTTCAGGCCCACGTAGCCAGTCTGGCATTTTATGTGGGTGCTGGGGATTTGAGTTCGGGTCCTTATGCTTGCAGAGCAAACACAATTACCCACTGGGCACCCCCTTAGCACCCCCAAAATACAAATTCGAGTGAGTATCTGAAGCTCAGTAGTGAGCATCTTTTGTCCCCTGGCATCCCAGTCGTCAACCTGAGGAAGCGAATAGGATTCCCAAGCGTAAAGAAGGGTAGAGCTGAAAGACTATCACCGTCAGAGTGGCAGTCTCTAGCTCACCCAATAGAACAGTGGGGCTAAGTGAGATGGTGGGAGGTAGATCCCATAGAGCATTGATAAGTCATGACCTGGAGTTGGGAGAGACATAGACAGAGACATGTGCTACTGTCGGGTAGGAAGTGAAGACAGTAGTGTGTCCACAGAGGTCCTTCAGAAAAACATGATGCTATCAGTTATCAAGGAGTTGTTGGGGTGAATAAGGTGCCCTCTAGACCAGGAGGTGCCTTCTGTGCCAGGACACCTTTCTGTAAAGAGAGCAAGATCCTCTTTCACTTGCCCACTTATACAGAAGCAATCAGGAGTCTCTGCAGCCTCCTCTCGCTAAGGAAAGGCTGCCTGCCCGTTCCAGGGAGTCAGTGGTTAGCAAGTTGGTCAGGGCCCCGGGGCTACTGTGTCTCTCTGACTTACAGACGATGACCACTGGATCATCGATACGGACTACGACACCTTCGCTCTGCAGTATTCCTGCCGCCTGCAGAATCTGGATGGCACCTGTGCAGACAGCTACTCCTTTGTGTTTTCTCGTGACCCCAATGGCCTGACCCCGGAGACACGGAGGCTGGTGAGGCAGCGACAGGAGGAGCTGTGCCTAGAGAGGCAGTACAGATGGATCGAGCACAATGGTGAGCAACTCTTCCTGAGGAACTTAGCAGGGCTGGGAGGATAAGAGGTGCAGCATCTGTGCAAGTGGGTTGCCCGAGGAGCCTCCTTTGGGCCAAGTCTTGATTAAATTTTTCCTAGGGCTTTGCCATCAGCCACACAGACAAGGGACCAAAGGTTTCTCTTCCCCTAAACGCTGGCACTTTTCTATAACCAAAGTTGTGGAACCACTCTCTTCTTATGTTTTTGCTCCCCACATTTTGCTGCTGATGCTACAAGCCTGAGAAACCATTCTGCAGGAATTAGAGTTTGGTGGAGAGGAAGTGTCCCTAGTGAGAACTGGGTGCAACATGCATCCATTTTGTGTAAAACCATAAACAAAGGCGTCAGTGTAGCAAGGTCTGTAAAGACCGGTGCCTGAGATACTTTTTACCCTTCACAAAACCAAACAGCATCCAATTAGCTCAAGGGACCTCCACTCGGGTTTCCTGGGGAGAGTCCCCGGATAACTGTGGGAAACTTTAATAGCTATTGCCTAACGGATCCTAATTTAAAACTCAGAAACATGGTGGGGAAGTGGGCTGTCTATTTTGAATTCACCTGCACTCACTTGTATGAACAATTGGGCCTCAAAATCCAAAAAGGGTCACGCTGAAGTGTAGAAAAAAAAAAAGAACATTTTTCTTAGGCATCTCAGTGATCCAATACACCACCAATGTGAGCTCAGACATATAGATAATGAAGGGTGGGGTGGGGGAGGAGGCTGAAAGTGGGGCTAGTGAAGGATTGTGTTACCCCCCCAGGCATCGCAGAGCCTTTCACCCAAGTCACCCCAGTTAACCCAGTTAACCCTTGGAGACACTTTATACATACTCTACCAGTGAGGAAAATAAAATCAAGGCTAAGGAAGGTTAAACACTTTATCTAAGATCTCCGATAGATAGCTAAGTTTAATGCAAACTCAGATATTTGTCACTATGGAGTTTCTTGTGTTGCCTTCTGGTGACACAGGTAGGACAGGGACACCACGTAGGCTATAAAGCTATAACAGTGAGGCTGAGCTCAGGTTGGTGTGGCCCTCATGTCTTGAGGCAGGAGGATGGGCTTTGAGTCACTTGGAGATGCAGTGGGGTGGAATCAGTCGAAGGGTAAGTGGAAAGTGATTCATGCTACAGGCCATGTGCCCTCAGCCCTGCTGCTCCCTGTAGAATTCAAAGAGCTCCAGTGCCAACTGTCAGGGAACTTGTGAAATGCAGTCACACAGAAGCCTATGAATGGTGGCTTGCTCTATGGCAGCCCGGGTGTTCATTTATCTACATAAGCCCTGATCCACCTCTCTGTCATTATGGTTTTATTTTCTGTTTTTCAGGTTACTGTCAAAGCAGACCCTCAAGAAACAGTTTGTAGCAACGTCAAGGATGTATAAAGTTGGAAAACTTCTGATTAGCTCTCATCCAGTCTTCATCTCTATTTATCTTAGAAGTTTAGTTTCCCCACCTCCCCTCCCTTCTCTAGGTGGACATTAAAACCATCGTCCAAATACATGGGAATGCCTGAATCCATTCACACAAACGTGTATCTTACTGAGAAGTTCCCCGAGAGACGTTTGAGGCTTGGGATTCCAAACTTGATTTATTAAACGTATAGTCACCATCTTCCTGTGAGTTGCAGACTTCTTTGTGGTCCAGCTGCAGGTGGGCTGTACTTGGAGATGCCAAGACCTGATCTCCACATTAAAGACTGGCTTCTAATATCCTAGGAAAGGGTTTTAAGACCTAACTAAGAAGGTCTTAAAAATGGCCTACTAAGCCACTGACAGCCAAAAGAGGAAGTGAGTGGCCACACTGTCAAACCTATGGCTGTCAGCCCAGGGCCCATGAGGTGAGCAGGACAGAAGGCTCGCCTCTGGAAAGAGTTGGCAGGCTGAGAAACATGGGTCTGAGAGAACTCTAGGAAGCCACCCTGCTCTTCGTTACTTCTAGCATGATTCACCTTGTATTTCAGATGGCAGCAGAATGTTGAAGAGCAGGCTGCCTTGGTGTTCCCTTGGAGAAGTTTAGGGATGGGGCAAGAGTATGCGGGGAAATATCAAGGCAGGAGAGGAAGCAGCCAGGACCATACCATCAGTAGAACCTGTCTCGGTTCCCCACAGGTTCCCAGGAGCCTGTTTTTCAGTAAGGCTGCGGTACCAGAGGATCTTGGTTTTAAAATCGAATCTAGTTTGGAGCTGTAAGATTTGGGGCTGATTTTGTGACTTCTCTCATTAAACTTGGGAAGCAATTGCTCCCTGCCTAACAGGATAGAGTCAATATAATGTCTGCAAGCACGTGAAGGAGCTGTGAAAACGGTTCAGACAGGAGGACATCTGTGATATATATTGGAGTTGCTTTGCTGACATTTTTTTAAGGACCATGGGGACCTCACACCAAATGCCTGTGTGCTTTGTAGTCTAGCAAAGGCAGGGGAAACAGCCATGAGAAAACTCCACCTTCCACTCTCAGGACAAGCGGACTGTCTAGCTCCTCGGCTTCAGTTTGACACCACAGCCATAGATACTCACATACCCCTTCAAGACAGCATCAGTGCATCAAACCCATTAACCCCACAGGAACAAAGTACTTACTGTCATGGTCACCATAAATCTTACTTCAGACCTATGATTTGGCATCTCCTGGGGCTCAGTGTTTGTGGTTTCTTTCCTTTCTTCATCTTCTCCCAGACTATTTCATAAAACCATTGGTTCGTAGCCAACCATCCCATTCCCCAGCAACATTGTATCCTTAGACCCAGTTCCCTATTTCTTCATCCAGCTGCCTCATGGGATTTCAAGCATATGCTGTAAATGAAATCCTGTTGGCTTCCCAGGTTTCCTTAGCTTTGTCCTGCTCCTCTATCTAACCAGTGCCAGGCTTAAAGTCTAGGAGACGCCCTATGCGTGTAAAGTGTCTCACGTTCCCAAGCACAGTCCAAGACGGCTGCACACAATCCTTCACTGGTGCCATGCATCTTCAAGGTCTTCCCAGCTTTTTTCCTTCAATCAGCCACATACCTAGTCTCCATGTTTATTCTTGCTCCTTCAAGCCTGCGCCTGAGCAATCATCCTTTAGACCTCCCACAGTCAACCTCAGGGCTGCCCACTGAGCTCTGCCTGCTGCCACTGACCCGTGACCACGTGGCTCGTCAGCTTCCCGGACCACGTGGCTCGTCAGCCTCCCAGACCACGTGGCCCGTCAGTCTAGCTCATCCTGCAAAGGTCCTTCCTCTGGATCCACATCTTTGTTTCTTACCTTTTGCTTTTCAACTTGACTACTGCTCTTCAGTGTTCCCAGTCCCACTCCTACCCACTTAAGTAACCGTCACCCCACAGCACCCCGTCCTACTTTCTCCAGTGTGTCTGCTCACTCTCGGGTGCAGCGTGACTTCTGTTAGCATATGTGGTCCTCCGCCTCCATGAGAAGGTGCGCTCCCTGAGAACAGAGCCAGGGCGATCAGCTCTACCACTGGGTTCCAAACCACTGCACAGCCAGGGCAGGTGTTTCAAAGGGGTGATAGGTGGGGTGACATAGGTGGGGTGACAAAGCATCGAGTCTTGATCTCCCTCTCCACCTTTATAGCCTGTCCTCCCTTTTTTGATACTATGGTGCTCCGTCTACTAAAATGGTCAAGTGGTCTGTAGTATTTTTCTTTTTCTTTTCTTTTCCTTCCTTCTCCTTCCTTCCTTCCTTCCTTTCATGTACTAGGGATTGAACCTAGGGCCACACTATCATTGGGCCATGTCCCCAGCCCACTTTTTATACATGGAAAAAAAAGTCATTTTTAATTGTTCCCTGGAAATTCCTTTAGCAGTCTTGACAGGAATGAATAAATGATCCACAAGGTGGGGACTCAGGGTAGCCATGACCCTTTACAGAAAGATCTGAGTCCTGAATCAGCCCTAAGGTTTGTTTCAGCAACCACAAGGTACAGCTTTATATGTAGGAACAGCGATAAATAAAAATTTATTAACTTGATCATAATACAAACACACTAAATAAGAGTTCACAAAAGGAACCCATAGAAAGTTCTTTTAAGGAAAAATATTTTTTATACTGAGCGATCGTTCCTTAATTTGCTGGTCCTGTAGATGCGCACTGTTGGAAGTTGAACATTTTTTAATCAGGGTACCCTGGTGGGCTTTTCCTGGTGTTTAACTCCCTTTACATGCACACCATGGTTTACCTGGCACCAGCAGTTAGGTGGAAATAACAGACAAGTCATTTCGCCTGATAGACGTTTCTGTAAAAATGGCTCCCTTCTCTGGGAAAAAGAAGCAGCAAAAAATCTTCCTCCACTCGCTCCTGAACAGCGACATGTTGTACAGAATGGGGTTTAGGGCGGAGTTGGCAAACGTGAAGGCCACCACCCAGAAGAAAAGGGACGGCCAGATAACCAGGTCCTGCCGGAAGTTCTGGATCAAGATGAGGAGGATGGTGATGATGATGGGACTCCACATGATGAAGAAGGAAACCATGAGCAGGAAGAGCGTTCGGAAGAGCCGGTAGTCCTGCTGGGACACTCGGATCTGGTGGCTCTCGGAGTATGCCAAGCTCAGCGTAAGCCTCTTCCGCGAGGCTTTCGTGATCTGCAGGAAACACAAAGAACTGGAGCTATTGTGGGGCGTGGTGGGGCGTGGCTTTGATCGGAGCAGTTGCGAGACAGAAACAGGCGGACCTCTGTGGGTGCAAGGACAGGCCGGGCTACATAAAGAGTTCCAGGACAGTCAGGACCCCACTGTCTTGAAAAAAAAAAATGGAGCTACAGGTCACTGTCGATGTCAGGGCTTTGCTGTTGGTTGGTTTTGCTTCGTGGGACTGAGAATTGAAACCTGGTGGATAGGGGTGAGACCAGAGATGGTGGGTTGCAGTCTGGCTGGACCCTGCTAACCTCTAATGTGAAGGACATTATGTCTATGGGCCTGCCGTGCCAGTCTCTGACCTTTGTCCTGAGGGAAGAGAGCCAATGGGATATCTCCTGACCTTGTCATTGGCCCTTACTAACTTCCATTGCTGGAGCTGGCCCAGGCTCTCTCTCTGTCTCTTAGTCACGGTGCCAGTTCTGGATGGGGGGTGGGGGTGGGGAGTGGGGCCTTTTCTCCCAAGATCCTTGCATCTGGAGGGAGGAAGTAATTTTAAAGTCATTAGCATCATTCACAATTTGGGCAAGTTTAACTCATCAAAAACGGCTTAAAATGTCCTCCGTACAATTCTTTTAATTCCCTAATTAAAAAAATAGGTGCTTGACTATTGCATGATTACATGATCGCCGCTCACTGTGTGGGGCATTTAGAGCCACCTGTTTGTGATCAGACAAGGACAGCAGGTGCCCCGTGAACAGACTGGATTCCTCTCATAGCGCTTGACAACCAGAACACCAGGATGTGAGCAGTCAGAACTGCTGTGATTTCCCCTGGCTCCCTGCCACTCGCCAGACATTTATTTTATCAGTTGTCTCCTTTAATCTTCACGCATCCTCTGTGTGTTCACACCATCGCTCCTCTGTGTGTTCACACCACCGCTGTTCTTGCAAATTGACTCTCTGGGGAAGTAGGTTACTGACTGAAAGTCCTTTTTTTCTGATACTAATAGTTACAGCCCCCACCAGTGACAATCAGGCTCCGTAGGGGTTCCCATACTGTGGGGCCCAGGGCTCTTGCGGGTGCCTGACAATGGCTGTGATAAACAAAGGGATTGACTCAGAGCCAAGCCAAGAAGAGAATTCTTTCGCCCTTATTCCACGGTCCCCACAATTTGTAGAATCAGGAAGAAAATCAAGCATTGCAATAAGACATGAGTCCTTCCTTGCTCCCTACCCCACATTAGACTCACTGTCTACTGGCCAGGATTTCCAATGTCTCTGGCGTTGGTGGAATGCCTTGTGTGCTCTTACGAAGTCCCGCATAACTCTCACCCTCAGAGCAGGTCTCTAGGGGGTTGTCCTGGGGTTCACCTTCTTCAGGAGCCCCGCACGTCAGTGCGCATGTGCTACTTCACCCTGACATATTGCCAATGGCTGGTGGTGGGGGTGGATGATGGCTGGAGGGGCAGTGGCTTGGGGGACAGCAGTGCTCGTGAGAATGTGTTCCGTGACCACTGGGAACTTGGTAAAACACAAAATTTCTATGAACGAAAGTTCCTATAAAGAGCTACACCTGACACTAACCCTTCTACAAGGCTGACTAACCAGCTAGAAGGTAAATTATTGTTGAGAGATTAGGGCAGCTGCTCCAGAGCCCAACTGTAGTTTATCTTTGGCCACTTTTAGCCCCCTTAATAGTTATTCCACACCTACTCTGGCTCTGGCCTACCATTCTTGGGACTGACAGGTGCTAATAATAATAATAATAATAATAATAATAATAATGATTATGACGATGATGATAATGATAATAATCTAAGAATGTCATCAGATGGGGCTGGAGAGGTGGTTCAGGGGTTAAGAAAATGACTGCTCTTCCAGAGGACCTGAATTCAATTCCCAGCAACCACATGGTGGCTCACAACCATCTGTAATGGATCTGATGCCCTCTTCTGGTGTGTCTGAAGACAGCGACAGTGTACTCACCCACATGAAATAAATAAATCTTAAAAAAAAAAAAAAAAAAGAATGTCATCAGACATCTCAGGTCTATAGTGAGGTTTGTTACACACCTTTTTCCTGATGTTCCCAACGATGTATTTGAAAATCGCCCTTTACTATATTAAAAAACAAAAGCTTCATAAAACAGTTATCATTTTGGAACATGGAATTTGAGGTAGCCTGAATCTCCATTCCTGGACTATGGCTACTCAGAATAAATGATCTCTTATCCTCTTGTGCTGAAAGCAGTGTTTTTTACGAGTCTAATAGGGGCCACTTTACGACACATGGATCCGGTGAGGGGATCCAGGGATCTGCACTTCTCCTGAACATCCAGATGACTTTTGCTCTTAAGAGCTTAAGGACTGCTAATCCCAGACAGCTGCTTGGTTTCGACTTTTTCTCCCTAGACCTTTAAAAAAGTCCAGTTTTAAAGCAGACCTTTCATGACTCATTGTAGCCACGTAAGCTTCTGACAGGCCAGGAGGGAATCCTATTCCCACCCACCACCCCTTTGCGGAGCCAGGCCACACCGGCTGGATGCTGGCAGTGAAGGGGATCCCCACTGACAGAAGTTGGAGCCCTAGGGGGTTGAGCCTCATCTGTGGAGCTAATTGGCTAATCAGTAGTGTCCCGATTAGAATCATCGGACAAGATATCCCACCTTCTCAGAGGTCTCCCCTCAGAGAGACCTAACCGTAGGAGAGTTAGGACTGGGAAGAGTAGCATCAAGATAAACATGTGAAAAACAAAACAAAACAAAAAAAAAACGCTGTTTGGTTTTGGACCCCGGAGCAAGGTACTGAGATGCATATTTTACAGACCAAGGCAGACCTGGCCTCCAGGTTCTCCCAGCATCCCTCAGTCCCCAAATGCTTCCCAACTCTCATGCAACAGCAAAGCACATTGAAGAAAAGCCAGCCTGAGCATAGGCAATATACAACCTCGGGAGAGGCAAGTGCCATGTGAATTACCCAGAAAGAGCTAGAAGACCAGAGGCCCACTGTTGGGTTTCTTTTACATAGAAACCCTCTCCCCACAGCTCATTAGGTCCCTCCCGTTCTCGGAGATGTCTTTCTCTTAGTAATCTGTCCCTGTTTCTATTATTAATCATGTGTCCCTGGTGCGTTTTTTTTTGTTTTGTCCCAGAACACAAGACCCTGGCAATTTCACCAGTTGTCCCCAGGACTCAGGACCCAAATCGAAGCCTATAACATGACTACAGGTCCAAGTGGTAGCTAGTGAGGGTCAGGCCTCATGTTCAGTTAAGTCGATTTCAATTTCTCAGCTAAGCTCTACAGTAGGCAGAGGGATTTCTATCTGTGAGCCCTAGAGTTAATAGTTCCTTCAACAAATATTTACCAAGACTCTACGATCTCTGCTATGCTATATGCTACTATCTCCTGAAGAGGCTGGACACAGGGCAAGAAGCAAAGAGGTCCTGCCCATTCTGCAGCCCCATGCCCGTGGCCAGTGGGAGGGAGAACTAGAAATACGGTTACGACAGCAGATGCATCAGAGCCCATCATCATTATGGTTGCTGGGTGAACTTGGAAACCTTGTCTGAAGCTGCCAGCCCTGGGAAGCTACTTACTCCCTTGGGGGAACTGTTGATAGGAAAAATGTTACTGAAAATGTATGGCATGTCTGAGTCACAAGGAAAGAGGAAGCAGAGAGGGCAGAGGGAAAAAAAAAGGCCCAGCCCCTCAAGCTATTCCTGAAAGGTGATCAGCAAGGGGAGAGGCAGTCGGATGTCCACTCTGAACTGCCCAGGTCAGAACCAGCAAAAGCTGGAAGCAGGGCTTCCCTCTGGGAGCTCTATGCAATACCAGCTGAGAGAGATGCTCTGCATGTGGAAATGGGTTCTGTGATCAGATTTAACAGTGCTGGGGATGCCCAAAGCCCAAGCTGAGAGGCCCTGCCCTGTGCTCCAGAGCTTGGGCCTCACTCATATGCAAATACAGGCCAGCTCCTGTGCAGACACAATGAACTCTCACCTCACCTCTCACACCTCACCCCCTCACAGAGCTTGAATGACAGATGAGAGGATGCCCTGTTTTGAGGAGAAACCTCTGAGAGTGAGGGATTGCTCTGAATTGTCCAGGAGTGGTCTACACAGCGATCCAGACAAGAGAGGTCCTGAAGAGGAAATGGCAGATGTCATGGCCCCTAGGCAGCTGTGTGTGAGCGTGTGGGGGGAACAGTCACCTGCTCACCTGGATACAAGATGGGAGACACTGTGGGGGGGCAGGCAAAAGGCAAACTGTACGGCCAGACTTTAGATAGGGGCTTGGCATCTGGTTCATGTATAAGGAAGCAACGGGTGTAAATTTCCTCTGTGACCTAACACTCAGGTAGCTGAGTGCATCCACAGCTGCAAAACACAGACCTTCCGTTGTGCGTGGAAGATGTGCAGGGGTCGGCGATGTGGAGATGTGCAACGCTGGCCGTGAATTTAGACTCAAGTGTGGGGAGAGCATGGCGAACCCGTTCAGAGGAGGGAGGAGAGGTCTCTCTCCCCTTCATGATTCTGAGGCATTTTTCTGATTTTTCTCTGCAGGAAAGATTGAGATGTCAGCCTTGAGATTGGGGGGGACATAGTCCCCACAGGAGGGTGTGCCCCACGTGGAAAGGAGGCACACAAGAGCCCTCTTGACTTCTTCGGATCGCAGGGGTGTTCGCCAACAAGGGGAGTTCAGGTGCGGCTGCTGCTCCCAGCCAGTGCAAGATCACACTGGAAAGAAAGTAAGGCTGCCTTTTTGAAGATGATGGAACTTGGGCCCAGAGAGTCCAAGTAGTAGGACCAAGCCTCACAGCAAAGTAAATCGGCAGTCAACACTCAAAGATAGGTAATTTATAAAGAGTCTTCCAAGCCTCGTGTTTGTTCCTGTGGTGCTTTGCTCTCTACGTGCCCCTTGTTGGTCCTTCACCTTCGTGCACCAGCTAACGCTTGCTTTAGTTTCATGCTGACCCAGCATCGCTCTCTCCCGCGCTGCTGAAATCTTTGCTTTAAATCTCAGCGTCATTGTCCTGCTGCCTCTTTGCCAAAGGTCCCTCTAGGCAGATTATAATTCGCATACTCCTGAACCACACTCAATCCCTGCCAACACTCCACACATAGCACTCTTAAAAAACAAACAAACAAACACCAAAAAAAAAAAAAAACCTCTGAGGAGTTGAAGCTCCGAGGCTCTGAGTCCAGTCTGCTTGGGTTTCAATACTGAAGCTGACACCTATAAGGTCATGACCCTGGGTACACAGCATGGCATCTCTGCATGGTCTCCCCTGAGAATCTTATTAGGATCAAATGTCTTAGTGCTTGCTGCCTGATAGACACTTCACGCATACCTGTTAAATAAAACCGTGTTAATGCATCCTAACACAGTAGTGTGTGCCCGTGATCCTAATACTTGAGAGGCAGAGATAGAAGGAGTGATTCAAGTTCCAGGCCAGTCTAGTACGCATAGGGAGTTAGAGACTTGCCAGAAATAAATACATATATATACATATACATATATGTATAAGTATATATGTCTATGTAGCTCTCTATATATGTATATATATATATATCCAGCAAAACAAAAACAATACAAAAAGTTTTAAGTTATTCTATTTTTCTGTCCTTTTCATTCTCCTCTTTCATTTTGATTTTATGATACTAATTAATATTTTTATAGCATTAAAATATGCCACGCCATTCATTGCAGGCATCTTCAGGGTTCTACACTCTGGAATTCGCCTCACAAGAGATCCACAAGCTTGGATCTCTTTAGTGATGGAGAGTCACTTGATCAGACAACTTTGGGGAGTGAGTTAAACACTCTCGCACAGAACCAGGGTCAGGAGCCTTAGGTGAGGTTGGCCTGGGATGGGTTGTGAGTTTTATAAGAGGACTGCAGATCCACAGCCATAAAGGGTTGTAAAAGTAGCCAGAAGGTGAGCAGAGCCTTTTCAATACACCCGTTTATCTCGAGCCACGCATGAGATGCTATAAAACCAGGAATCAGTCACTGCGTACAGTCAGGAGGGCTCCAAGGCTTTGACGTAAACTTTACAAGTTTACTTTGTAATATGCATGGCTGTGTTTGCTAGAGGTATTTTCCATACAAGGAGGATGCCTTTAGAGGCAGGAAGCAGAGACCAGCCCATCTTTTATATGTCTGTGAATATACGTTTACTTTTCTAGAAGGTATCACTTACTTCCTGTGTCACACACACCTGAAACGGACATCCCCAAGGATAAGTTTACTAACCCATGGGGACAGGAAGGACTTGTGGCCAAGTTCTATTCCCCATCCAGGAGTCACTTTATGATTGAGTTCAGTTGTGAGCAGGATACATAATCTGGGTGTGATATTATATTAGTATATGACAGTGCCATAAAAAAAATCTTAAGAAGTAGACACTGTCGATCACTGCTGTGTTTGTGGGAAAACAGCAACACAACTTTGAAGTCCATAAAATAATTATATCATGCCTATTTGATGAAAGCTGTATAGCCCTTAACCAAGAACACGATAAGATACAGCAACTGATATAGAAAGATGTCCTGATACAGTAATGGGTGGAAAAAAACCTACCAAACAGCACCAAACACACACAAGTGTTCATAATGTGCAACTCTGCAGAGACATAGTTGGGTCACTAAGGTTGGGAAGAGAATAGACTTTCAACTTCTACATTACACAATTCTTTGCCTGTTCTTAACCCAATGTTTTTATAACCTGGTATTATTTTAATGATGAATTTTAAAAAAGATTCATAAAAACATAACTGACTTATAAAACAAAAGCCAAAATAAGTATACAAACTCTCACCCCTCACTGTTCCGGGGGGTAGCAAAGGATCCACCCAGTGAGTCAGGATTGTATTGTTAGGAGCCCCCAAGATATCCTCTGACCCGGAAGTTCTAAGATTCTTCCGGAAATGCCCAGATGGAGTGAAGTTCACAGCAGCACCGAAACAAACATACCTGTAAAATCTTGGAGTAGCTGATCACAATGACCAGTCCTGGTACCAGGAAGTTCAAAGTCACAAAAAACACATCCCATGAGATTTCTCCTATGCGGTTGGGCCAATCCAATGTGCAAATCGGAATTTCCTGGTTTCAAAAGGGAAAACAACATCACTTAAATGCTGGCTTCTTCCTTAGCCCTTAGCCCAGCCCTATGTGGGCTACAGGATGCTATTACATTGTGCGTTACAAGCTGTTGTGACAGGAAGACCTAGAATCTACTCCTCCTCTGCCCATGTTGCCTCTTACACCTGGGTGCCTAGGGTTACCATAGTTACAATTCTCACTGCCCAGGAAGGAAACTGAACCTTAGCATCATAGGCAGGGTAAGAGCTGGAGACGTTTCCCACTGACTGGTCTTTCCATTCCCCTAGGCTGGCAAACAAAGTGTTTGAATCTTCTCAAAGGCTCCAAAGGGAGGAAGTTGACCTCAGAAAGGTCACGGAGACGGGAAACCACATAACAAATCAGGTATTTGGAGACAGGACTGTGCAGCCAGCACAGTGACACTTTGCTGAAGCACCAGGGGCTGGGATAAGGAATCACTTACTTGGGAGTGTTCAATTGCCTCCCTATGTCAAAGTCAGATACACACATGTAGTCTAGCTACTCTGCAGACCGAGGCAAGAAGATTGCAAGAACCAAGGAGTTTGAGACAAGCCCAGGCAACATGAGACCCTGTCTCAGGAAATGAATAAACAGACAGACAGACAAATGCACATAAAGGTGAGGCTGAAGAGATGGCTCAGTGGTTAAGAGCACTGGCTGCTCTTGCAGAGGTCCTGAGTTCAGTTTCCAGCAACCACACAGCAAATCACAATGGTCATTAATTCTATTTCCAGGGGATTCAATTACATCTTCTGGTCTCCACATACACCAGGCATGCAGGTGGTCCATAGTCACACATGTATGCAAAACACTCATATGCACATAAAATCAAAACAAATAAATCTTTAAAAAGAAGAAACTCAAAACTCCAAAACAGTAACAAACCACATACATATACCACACTCACACACACACACACACACACACACACACACACACACACACACACACACAAGCATACTGTGTCAGTCTGCCTCAAAAAATAGGTCATCCCTCTTCAAGAAAGTATATGGTACCTAGACTTAGGAGCCGTGACCTTGTGTGACTCCTCCCTGGGAATAGGACAGCCCCAAAGCAAATAGCTGGAATAGTAGAAAAGAGGCATGGAGACATCTGGTTGTGCTGCTACCACTGTGCTCTGTTGAACTCAAAAGTTTGATGCTAACTACAAAGCAGAGATACGAGGGACCCAATGAACAGGAAGAATTCCATCACAGCAACAATTCCTTCCATTGAGTAAATATATCAGTGGAAATAGAGTATGAATACAAAGGTATCTTCCCACACCCGAACTGCTTCTGCCTATTTGACAATAAGAACAAAACTGTTTAGAGCACAATTTAGCCCCAAACCCTCCCGTACAACAGTACATGAATTCAAGAGCATGTGCAAAGTAAAAGGTCATATCACTGATTTTTGATGGACTACGCGTCTGAGCCTTGTCATTCATTCATAAATTTGATCAATAATTATTGAATACTATATACCATGCAGTAGAGAAAAACAAATAATTTTTAATGTTTGCCAACATGAATCATAACTGAGTGAGCTCAGAATGTTGTCAACAATTCACTAAGTTTCATACCCGGTTTTCGTAGAAGGCACAAGCATCTCATATTTATTGAACATTTTCTGCGCACTGAGAACTCTTTCCTACCTTGCAACATCTACACCTACAACAACCTACATATTCCCATTGTTTTTCCATTTCATAGAAGAGGAAACTAAAGCTAGAAACATTAAAAAAAAAACAGTTTAAAATACTAAAGGTTAATTGTATTCACTGGCAACATTTTTCCCCAAAAAGTATGTAGTTAGTTGGGGAAGGTTAAGAATGTTTTAAACGTGGCCGGTGTGGTACCACATGCCCCTCATCTCAGCCTTGCAAGGCTGAAGCAAGACAACTGCCATCTTTGACTACATAGTAAGCCCCTGTCTCGCTACCATGCACCCCAATCCCACTCATCTCCTCCTCCCTTCGTATCCACCGTCCACCCTTGCAACCTTAGACATTGTAATATAGCATGGTGTGTCCACATTTATTTGCTTGTAACAACAAAACAAAATGACTTAATCATATTTGTACATTGAAGGGGGTTGGGGATTTAGCTCAGTGGTAGGGTGCTTGCCTAGCATGTGCAAGGCCCTGAGTTCGGTCCCCAGTTCCGAAAAAAAAAAAAGAATATTTGTACATTGGAAAGGGAGGCACGGATGCTACTTCTCTTTCTGGCTTTATTGGTGAGGATGTTCTAACTTTATTAAATGGGTAATAACTGGGCTGGACATTCTAAACAGGCTGCTCTGTTCCCACCGTGCCCAGCTAATGAGAGAAGGTTTGCTCTACACCTCACCTGGGCAGCGTGGTAAAATTGGTCCTGGATGTGGAGGCTTCTGGTAAGCTGGCCCAAGGGCACGAACACGGAAAGCCAGCTCTGCCTCCTGTCTGCTATGCAGTGGCATAGACAAGGGCGAGAAGTCATCCTCTTCTCCCTAGTCCCTGTCTGGTTGACCAGCTCAGGTAACTCTCAGGCTTTGAATTGGCCCACCCCAACATCTACCCCATCAGTGAACGGCTGGAGTGCATGAAGCAACTGATCTACAGATCCAAAACTATAGGACTTCCATAACACAGGACAACAACAGGATATCTGAGAGCAGTCCCCATGAGGTTCCAGTACTGAGAGAGTAGCAGAAGCCAGAGGTCTCGTACACTTATAAGCAAAAAAATGTGGACAAAAGGATATAGTGTGGGACACACTATGACACACTAAGCTTCAACAACAAGATTTTTTTTCCTCTTCTGGGTGGAAGGGAGGTTGCAAAGATGAAGGGAGGGTACAAGGGGAAAGGAGATGAGTGAGATTGGGGTGCATAATGTGAAAATGTTTTTTTAATGCACCTCATTTTGGTGAATGGAAAGAGACTTGTGTCGCTTGGTGATGTTGAGTACTGGTAGCCATATTACTGTTGTTCCCGGAGCAATCCATGCAGCCTCCAGCTTGTTCTCAGATCTCTGCCCACCACAGGACCCTCACACAGGTAAGGACAGGTATGCTTGAAACCCCAGTCAGGGAAAAGGGGTCCTAGCCCTAAATGGAATCTGGTCTTAAGCCCTATATTTGTGAAAGAAAAAGGTATCAAAGCATAGAAAAACATGACCTCAGAACTATTTTTTAAAGCTCCTATGATCCTTCTCCAAACACCTCCTCCTGTGCATGTGTCAGTCTCTTGTGACTTTATGAGATTTTGGAAGAAAATGAATGTGATAAAGCAAGGTATTCTCCCTACACAAAGAGCCAAAAAGCTACACACCGATGTGGAGCTTACCAGAACCACATGGAATTGCGTGTGCCAGTTCTAACATACATGAACAAATGAGTAAATAAGTCAGACCAGGAGATTCTGAAGAAAGGAATCTTGATCATAAGGATTCTACCAGAAATAGGACTCGGATGGGTAGTCTCGGGTCTGGCTGAGGAGGGCTAAGAAGATTAGAAAGAATAGCATCTCTGGGTGTGCCTGGGAGAGGGTGTCCAGAGAGGATTAACGAGGGGAGGAAGACATCTTCCTATAGGCTGGGAGTCAGGATAGAACAGGAGGGAAAGCATGCTCTCAGTAGAGGTGCTTGGGAATACATTCATTCTCTTTTTTTCCTGGCTGCTGTCATGTGAGCCGCTCTGCTCTCCCCCCACCCCCCCCACACCTTCCCACCCCCACACCACCACCCACCTCAACCTCCCCACCATGGTTGACTGAAACCTTTGAAACTTTGAGCCAAATGTAACCCTTCCTTCCCTAAGTTGTGACTTTTAGTCACAGTGATACAAAGAAGCTAACACAACTCTACACAAAAGCCAGCACAAAACCTTAAACACTCACAAGAACTTTACACAATCAGCCCAGCAGCTAATAGGATCCCTGTTATGCACCCTTGTAGGCAAGACTTACTATTTCAAAATAATGTACGTGCCTCTCATTTTGCCTTTTATAGTCCTCCCCCTACTCAATTACCTAAGTGATTGTCATGGTCCTGTTGGTTTATCTGATCTCCCTCCCTCTTCCCCTTCCTTCCCTCCCTTCTTCCCTCTCTCCTCTCTCCCTTTCTTCCCTCAAAGCCCCATAAATTCAGTGTCTCCTGTAGCCCATCCCGGCCCCAAATTTGCTGTGCAGGAAGAGTGATCTTGAACTTCCAATCGCCCTGTCACCTCCCAGGTGCTAGAAATTTAAATATGTGACACACACACCTGGCTCCCGAGGGGCCAGGAATTGAACCCAGGGCATCATGCATGCCAGGCAAGTGCTCTAACAATCAAGCTGTCTCTCCAGCCCCAGAATTTTCTCATTTTTTTATCATTATTTTTTGTTAGCATTCAAAGGAATGGATTTCACTCTATTTTCATCCATATTATTACTAGATTTTGTTCTTATCCATCCCCCACTGCCCTACCCATCCCCCACTGCCCTACCCATCCCCCACTTGCCCTCACCATCCCCCTTCCCCTCCCCCTCCCCCTACTGCCCTCTCCATACCCCCTGCCCTCACTATCCCCCCACCACTGTCCTCCTCATCCCTCTGCTCTTTGCTGATCCTTTTCCTCCCCAGCAAATATGACACACATTCCCTCCCCTTCTGCTTTTATGACACATATATTCCATCATTCTCTGTTGTTGCTTTCCTTTCTTCTTCCTTTTCTTTTCCATGTGGAGAGGTTTAATGAGAGAGGAAGAGGAGAGGAGAGGAAAGGAGGCCAGCCATGGGGGAAAGGGAGAGAATGGGAAAGGGGGGAAGAAGAGAAGACCAAAGAGCAAGACGGGGGTAAGAGCGATACCTAGATTTTCTGAATGTTGCTATAGATCTTTACTTTTTAATGAGAGAAAAAGAACTTGTTTTTAGAGACAAGAAAATTGTCAAATATTGGCTCCCCATCAGAGCTGAGTAAGCTCAACCAGCAGAGACAATACACTTCTCCCAGGGTGCCACCCTTTCAGGTGTGCAGCCCCTACTCTGCCCGCTGTGACCCAGAAAAGCCCTTTTCACACCTCCCAAACCACCCTTTCACACCTCCTGAATTGAGCGGTAATCACCCTCCAGGGCTCACCAAAACATGCTGCAAAAGGCAAGAACCAAGCCTGTCTTACCTGAGGCACAAGATGTCTGGCACACATCAGGTAGAAAGATCTCCTGAGACTCTCTGTGGATCTGTCTGCAGGCTCTGTGCACACGATGGCTCTTCTCCACTTAGGGGATTTATTTAAATGCTCTCCGAGTGTAGCTCTTTGCATCTTAAGTTTCTCTAATGATTATCCCTTCATCAATTCCGGGAACTCCTAGGCAAACTGTCTTCCCTGTCCCAGGGCCTCAACCAAAATGGAAGCTCTCGACTGTTTATATTGTTCCGACTGGCCTCTAACTTACTATATAGCCAAGGGAGACCTTGAACTTACACGAACTTCTTACATCCACCTCCCTCATGCAGAATTCCAGATGTGGATCAAAGTGCCTGGTTTAGGTGGTGCCTGGGATGAACCCAGGGCCTTGTGCATGCTGAACAGGCACTCCACCAACAGAGCTACACTCTCCAACCCTCGACTCTTTTCTGAAACAGAATCTCACTAAATTTCCCAGACTGGCTGTGACTTCATGATCCCCTGTCTCAGCTCCAGAGTGCTGGGACTGCAAGGACGCACCAACACAGACTTTCAAAAGGTGGCCTCTAATATTTGTTCACAAAGGCAAGTTGACTGTTCATCTCCGCAGCCGATCCACACTCAACAGAGAGGCAGCATAACTTTCTGACCTTGTGTTATAACAGGAAAGGGTCAAGTGACCAGTCCATGAGCCTCTAAGAGTCATGAATTCAGAGGCTATGACACCCAGAGGGATCAGAGCCAGACTGCATTCTGGAAGAATTCTCTGCCTGACTTTGGTTATTTCTTCTTGCAGAAAATAACAACAGGAACCCCTGATGAGGGGTTCCTGGACCACAGACCTCACTGGACTACATACCAGGGCAGTACCTGGGCCCAATGTGTGTTTATGTGGCTTGTGGTGGGGCAGGAGGAGAAGGGTGCTCAGCAAATGTTTGTGGAATGAACAGACAGCACATACTAGCCAAAGTGGACAGTCTTCCCACCCATGAGTGTGGGTCACTGCCCAGCCAGGGCCACAGCACACACAGGCAGGCATCCCGTTGACCTGGGTTGAGGAGTTAGCGTTGCTGGGAAGTGTCCACTCTCTTGAAATGGCAGCCACTTGTGTTACAGCAATCAGAATCGTGCTGTTTTGAAGGATGTTTAAATATTGATGCCCCCAAGATAAAGAAACTAATAATAGCGGTGATTCTTGAGCACTTAACTATATGGGCACCAGGTGTTGGTCCAGTTACCAAACACAAGTCTCCATGGCAATCTCACATAGTTGACATGTGAGGCCCATACTTAAACAAGAAGAGAGCTGTAGACAAGCAAGGTAGGAAGGCTTGCTCTCTGTGGAGCAGGAACTGCTCCAGAGTGTGAAGTTCTAAAGCTCACACTCAAATGCCGAATAGGTTACAATTACTAGCATGGCTATCAGCTCCCCTGGATTGCAGCGTACCTATGGCCTACACAGATAGAGCTTTTGAAGGGTCTCAGGACAGCAGAAGGTTCTAAGGGGACGGAGGGGAGAGGGGATAGGAGGAGGGAGGGGGGAGGGAGGGGAGAAGGGAGGGGACGGGGAAGTTCTCTGTCCTCTCAGTTAGTGGGAAGGAAATAATTCTTCATCCAAAGCCACCATTTGTAGCATCCTACTGGAAAAATAAACAGGGGCCTCAGGCAGGAAGCTGCCAGTCCGAGGGCTGGAAAAACAGACATTGGTTGTATTTATTTGCTTACTTATTCATGTATTTATTTAGAGATAGGGCACCACCCTGTAGCCCAGGCAACCTCAAACTTATGGCAATCCTCCTGCCTCAGCCCCCTGAGTGCTGTGATCACAGAGGTGAGTCGCCATGCCTGCCATGCCTGCCTCTGGTCGTTTTAACTGCAAAACTCACCACGGTCTAGACCACATCCTTCTCAGCCATTTTCTTTCTAAAGCAGCTACACCCTGCCACCTCCTGTTCTTCTAACTTATTTCTTCAACTGGTCAGTCTATGAAACGGGATGTTTCCCAGAGTCAGTTCTTTGAGGAACTTGGGAGTTTCTCATTTAGGATCCTTCATCATGAATATAGAAAACATGGAATGCACACGTCCTCTTATTCTTATGGGGGGCTGTGTGTTCTAGAATCCCCTAGAAGAAATGGAAACTGGAGACACACTTGCCCCTGCATGCACTGTTCGTTTCTCTATGCCTACATCCTTAGGCTAAATTTTAAGTTATAAATTAGGCACAGTAAGAGGCTAGCCAGAAATTAATAAGAAATTATAACCGTAGACTGAAATTAAAGATATTTAAAACAGGGGTCCCCTCCCACTTAGAATATCCAGCTAATATTTTCTGACCTCACTTGTCCATGGGTAACTGAAGTCACGGCAGCTAAAACTGGAAAGTAAAGCCCGAAGAAGAGGGGACTCTTGAATTCTATAGAAGAGAGGATGGCTAGTCAGGTGTGATGCCCTATGCCTTTAAAAATAAAAAAAAATCCCAGCACTTGGGAGGCAGAGGCAGAGAGGCAGAGAGGCAGAGAGAAGCAGAGAGGCAGAGAGAAGCAGAGAGGCAGAGAGAAGCAGAGAGGCAGAGAGGCACAGGCACAGGCACAGGCAGGCAAATCTCAGTGAGTTCAAGGACAGCTAGAGCTACACAGAGAGACTCTGTCTCAAAACAAACACAGAGAATAGTTTAGAGGGAGGAGAGAGAGAGAGAGAGAGAGAGAGAGAGAGAGAGAGAGAGAGAGAGAGAGAGAGAGATTAGGAGCAGTAGAGTGATAGATAGGAAGGGGAATTGACAAGACAGGAAGACAGACACTGTCCTGCTCCCCCCACCCCCACTACAAGTTTCTGAATCCCAACCCTAAAAATTTCAATAACTAAGGCTTTGTCACTTGGCCACTAAAGCAGTGTCAGCCCATCCTGCCCCAGTAGCTTTGCCCAAATGCCCCTCCAAAGACCTTGAAAACAAACACGTGTCTTTTCATGAAAACAAGAGCTATCAAACCAGGATCTCCCCCAGAAGCACCTGCAGTAAAATTCTGGAAATGAAGTAAAGGGTTGCAGGTACAGCCATTCCCTGGGGTGGGGGCGGGGATGTGTACGGAGTGCACAGCACAGCATAGCAAGCATCTCCTCACTCAGGCTGCAGGGAGCACATTATACACAGTTTCAGTCTGGGGGTTGTCTGGGAGGATACAAGACGGTTCTTTTTCCTTCTTAGTGTTATTTGTCAGCCAGATAGGATTGTTCCTGAATGAATTTTGAAACGACACTGCGTCTGGAAATTTAATACATACTATTTGGTCTTAATTTTTAGAATTGAAATATTTCCGTGTTCAGAACAAGAAAGTCTTTAAGTCCTATGAAAAATACAATACTGTTGTAATTCATCGAGGGGAAAAGTAGCTTAAACCAACAACCAGTGGCAGAGCTGCCCCCTGGGGTGTACAACATCAGTGTTGGGGCATGTTCTTAGCTATCCACATAGAATTCACACGTGGCCCGTTGGACATGCACGTGACCCAGCTTATCCCTTTGGTGAGGAGCTTTCACTTATCCCAGAAACATCTATGTGGCCTGCCCTGATGCTCAGGTGATCTAGGCCAAGGACAAGCCTAGAGTGAGATAGAGACCCCTTGGTCTCCTCTGTGCCAGCAGTACCCATCAGCTCAGTTAACCCTGGCTCGCCTGTACCCACCAGGGTAGGAATGGTCTGTGCTTTAGTGAGGTGTCACAGGCCTGATCTGTTCCTGCTCATTAGCCATTCAAAGTCACTATCAAACAAACACTCCCCTCCATGACTTCAGGTTGGTTTTTTTTGTTTTTTTTTTTAAGATGATGTTTGCTCAGGATATAACCTTCATCCACCCTTGCCCTCAATTAAAAAAAAAAAAGTGATTGCTCTGTGGATTCTGCCACCCCTGGAAGCTCTCTTCTGTGTTCCGGGTTGGCGGGTGGCAGGGTGGGGGGAATGGGGAGCGGTCACACAACCAGTATTTCTGATCAAAGTATATTTGGGAACAGGAATCCTTCCCCCCAGGGACATCCCACCACTGTAGGGCTTCTCCTTGAGACTGCACTTCTAAGCAGGAGCCCAGCCATAAGAAAAATGCTGGGTGCCTCGGCTTCTGTGTCTGTTAAATACTTGCGAAAGTAACAGTAGTGTGACACTTGAAGAGAAAGCAGAAACTCTATGAGAAGCCATCTCGCACCCTGTGTCCCATCCGGCTGTAAGCTTCCATTGCTTAATTAGCCTCATAATAATCCCTGCATTTTGAAAAAAAAAAATCCGAGAGAGTTCCCTTAACAGCATTTGGGAGAATTTACTTACCCACTTGGCACTGTGGGTAAACTGACGAAATTAAACTCCAGAGTATTGGGCACTGGGTCTGCCAAAAAAGGATTTAATTCCACCAACGACCTAGTATTGTTACTAATCACCACCCTCAGCCGACCGCTTTGGTCAGATCCTGATTTCCAACCCGCCTGGACACTTGTTGCGTTGCACGCAGCCAGCGCTCACCTGGTCCCCGCCGGGAAGGCGCTGCGGGACCACGCGGAACAAGATGCAGAGGGGCAGCGCGGCGAGCGCCGAGTAACCCCATATGAAAGCCAGCAGCGCCGCCTGCGTCCGCCGCCCCGGGCCGCTCAAGCCGCGCCGCAGGCGCACGATGCACACCATGCGCTCCAGGCTGACCGCGGCCAGCGTGAGGATCGTGACGCTGCCGCTCATGGTCATCACGTAGAAGAGCAGGTGACAGACGACGGGCCCCAGCAGCCAGGCTTCAGTCCAGCGCACCACGAGCACTAGAGGGATGGCGCTGGTGAAGAGCAAATCCGCGCAGAAGAGGTTGAGCACCAAGCTGACTGTCGCCCCACGGCGCCGACGGCGCACCACCAGCACCAGGGCACACACGTTGCCCAGCAGTGAGACCACAAAGATGAGTCCCAGAACGGTGGTCTCCAGGACGCTCAGCACCAGCCGGTGGTCGCCCTTGACATCCGAGAAGAAAGGGAAGTGGGTGCGATTGACTTGGTCCGGGGTGCGCGAGGGGCCAGGGCCCGTCGTCTGCGCACACTCAGGGGACATGCCGGGCGCCCGGCCGCGCCGCTGTCTGTGAGAGCGTTCATCTGCGAGGTAACTGACTGCCAAGGCGGGGAAAGAGGGAGGGAGAAGGTTGCGACACCTCCTTTCTGTCCCCCACCCGCCCCAGTTGCCCAGGCTCTGGGCGTAGGAGCTGCGTCCAGGGCGCACCGGAACGAGGAAGTGCCTGGCAACACTGGTCTGAACACCGTGGGCGGGGATGTGGCCACCAAGGCAGAGGTGTTTTTAAGACAGAAAACTAAAGACTCCCCTCCTCCCTGGGCCCCCCCCCGCCCCGCCTTCTTCAACTTTCATAGACACTGATTATTGAAAGCCTATTTAGCTAACCCTGATTGAAGAGTGTCAGAGTTGAACTTTAGAAATGGTGTAGACCAGGATAATTCAGAGTGTTCTAAAGGAGGTTGATCCTAAAAGAACTTGTAATGGGCTAGTGCTTATTCGACTTTGGGGTGAATTAACCTCCTTGTATACCAGTTTGTTTGTTTGTTGGAGTTTGCAAAAGAGGAAGAATTGTTTTGCCTGAGAATTTGGTTCTTTGGGTAGAGCATACACCTAGTGGGTGGGGGCCCTGGGTTTGATACTCAGCAGTGAAAGACTGGGAGGGAGGAGAGGGAGGAGGAGGGGAGGGAGAGGGTCAGTTGCACAGCTGTGAATGAATGCGCCTCAGGCTCCCAGTATGAGGAGTATTCGACTGACTGTCTGATTCTGTTAGAGAAAACACCTGAGCCTCAGCCTCAGGGTGAATAATCTAAGGTGGCCTTTGGTGACTAATAAAAAGTTCCTGGCCCCTTGCCATCACACCACCCACCATTGCTTTCTGGTTTCCTTTCTTAGAAAATGAGATAATTAGAGAGTTAAAAGTGTATTTGGGGCTTGAGATCTAGAGACCACTTCTCCAAGTACTCCAACCACCCTTTGCCACAACCCCAGGCCTCTCCTGCCTATTCTGCCTGGCGGTGCCTGTCTTGGGGTGTTTATGAAGAACAGCATGTGCCGGTTTGACACAGTGCCTGGAAATGCATGCATGTGTGCCTCTGCTTGTCACCCACATGTGAGTCCAAGGACACAATGTGACTTCTAACGTGAGGTGCAGATCCTATGTCAGTGGGAGAGGCTCAGCTTGAGTTTTGATCAGCTTCAAGATGGAAAGTAGAACCAGTGGGGGCTGCGCACTGCTGGAAAAGACAAAAAAAAAAAAGAGTGAAATGAAGGGGCCTCGGGGATGGGATTTTAGAAACTGATTGGGGTCAAGAGATACTAGTTCTGTGCAGAAAGGTGGGAAGAGGGAAGGAAGAATTGAGGAAAAGGGAGGGAGAGAGGGAAGAAAGGAAAGAGATCAGAATGGACAACTGAAAGGGGCACGTATTCTTTACTATAAAAATAAAAAACACAGATGCATAGTTAATGGTTTGATTCTTCTGAGTGAACTACCTCACAGCAACCCAGATGCCCCTGGAGAAGCTCAAGGTTGATACTTGCAGAAACTAGACTCAGCGTTTCATGACTTGCCTGAGCCCAAACAGCTCCAGAATGAGAGAAGAGAGCAAGAGATAACAAACACACAGACATCACAATCCTCACAACTGTGGCTGAGCACGCAAACCAGGAGGGCAAAACTGGGCTTTGCTCCCCTGCTTCTCCATATGATCTGCTGGTCAACACATCTGTAGGATGTTCACCCACTGTCTTCTCAGATTACCAGCTCTCACGTCAACCCACTGCTTCAAAAGATCCTATTCCTACCCCTTCTCTTTGGAATCTGCAAGTCTAATTAACCAACAAGGGTGGTGTGTCTGGACTAGAAGGACTTCACTATCAATGCCCTCTGGGGTTCTGCCTATGGTGAAATGATTTGGGCCGAGACTCCTACATCTTCTCCATTCCTATCACCTTTGCGTGTTCCTAGACCAAAGAACCACTTGACCCAAGATTGACCATCGCACTACAATGGCAAGCTGCTGGACCGGGTACACCTTTGGAACCCTGACCCACAAAATCAGGGATCAGGTTGGGCACTGCCTCCCTTATTCTCTACTCTATAATGCTTTTGTGTTCTCTCTCCTCTTTATCACAGTAACCCTTGAGCATCCTGCTTCCTGAAGATGTTCCATTGTGAGTAAACAGTTGGTAACCTACACCTTCCCTGGAGTTAGTGGTGTGTGCAGAACTTAACAGGCTGTGTTATGACACCAATGGTCACTAGTTAAGAAGGCCTACACCACAATCCTGACCCCACAATTCACTGTGTGATTTTGGGCTTCTTCGTTCTTCACTGCCCCTACATATGAGAACGGGGTGGTGATCAGGTGAGATCATATAAGGCTTGGGAAGATCAAACGTAGTTTTATGTGTGATATATTTAGCACGAGAGTCAAACAGGGGGCTTAGGTTTAGCAAAGGCTCAACACAGCATATGGACTTATGAGCTGAAGAAACCACGCCGACTTCGCTAACAACCTCAGCTTCTGAAATTATTAGTCGACCCCCCCCCTTCACTCCTAGGTGTTTGGGTTTGGAGTATAAATTGCCTGGTTCGTAGCTAACTGTGTTGGTTTGAATGAGAATGGCTTCTATAGGCTCCCGTAGTTGAACGTTTGAGTCTCAGGTGGTGGAAATATTTGGGAAGGATCAGGAGGTGTGGTCTCTTGTTGGAGAAGGTGTGTCACTGAGGGTGGGCCCTAAGACTTCAAAAGTCTAGGACATTTTCCAGCATCTTTTTCTGCCTCGTGATTGTATCTCAACATGAAACCTGCAGCTACTGCTCTAGCGCCATGCCTGGGTACCACTGCCATTCTTTCTGGTAAGATGGTTATGGACTAACCCTCTAAAACTGCAAGCAAGTTTCCCAATAAACTCTTTCTTTTATAAGTCGCCTTTGTCACAGTGTCTCTTTACAGCAATAGAAGAGTGACTAAGACACTAACGAACATAAAAGTCACCTTACCTTCTTCATGCTTATGAACACATTTGAGTCTCCTACAAGACGAGTCACTGTGCTTGGAATCATGGCGTTCTAACTCCCAGAGTCCTTGCTCTTGTACTCTCTACATGTATTAGTCCATGTTCAATTGCTGTAAGGAAATACTGAGACAGGCTATTTTAGCAAGATGGAAAGACCAAGCTTAGGCAGTCCCGCCTGCCTAAGCCTCTGTGAAAGCCTCTGGTGGATGGCGTCATGACGATAGTGTCAGTTTCAGAAGATATCAAATGGCAAGGCCAGAAGCCAGAGATGTTCTGCAGTTGGGCTTGAAACTTTACAATTCATTCTCACAGAAACAAACTGGGGGGAGGGGGTCCCACAACAACTTCCCAGGGCAGATTTCCCAATGACCTAGTCATTTTCTATTCTTAAAGGTTCCATAACCTTAGTTCTACCACACTAAGGGCCAAAGTCCCAACACATAACACTGTGTGTGGGAGAACACACTGAAGCTATATTAAAACCATAGCACCAGGCTATCTGGAGGATAGAGCAGGGGCAGGGGGCTATATACTGGATTCCAGGGAGGTGGAAGCCAGTGATGTCACTGACTATCTACAAGGCACACAAAAGGCCCTGAAACAAAGAACTGACCTCACCCGTGTTTAGTGCCATCTACCTGTAATTCCAGCTCTTGGGAGGCTGAAGCATCTTAATGATTGAGTTCAAGGCCAACGCGGGCTGCACAGTAAGCCACCACCTGCCTCTCTGCACTTGTCGAGCCCCAATAGCACTGAGGTAAAAAAATCCTGAAATTTTCAAGATCACTTCCTACTGTCTGCTCTGTGGTGAAATCTCATTTAATGGTGAAAGTCTACTGGGTTATTTTTGTCATAAAAGTTTCACTACCAGCTCTGGAAACCCTTAACCTACCCTTTCCCCTCAGGCTCAGTTTGCACTGCCGCACTAGCCACACATGCTGTGAAATCCCCTTTGTCCACACAGCTCTGTAGACTGGTCAGGGCATCTACACCTTCTGTAGACACCCAACCCAGGACACCATGGGCTGAAAGTCAGCTGACTGTTCACCACTATTAATTACCCTTAGCATGCTCTTTTGCTTCTCCCACTCTTAGGTGGAACCATGGAAACAAGACGGGGACCCACCAAGTGTAAATATGGACAGTAGGTTTCTGAGCCAAAGGGAAGTCTAGTGTTGTGGATGACTTTTGTTCCTCTTTATCTCACATTTTCAACCAAGCAGGAACAGGGGACAGAAGGGACTTTCTCTGCTCATGGTTTTATTTCTCTTCTTGCAAAAATTCTATCAAGTTTATGTGGAAATGCTTAGTGTTCTCTCTCTCTCTCTCTCTCTCTCTCTCTCTCCCTCCCTCCCTCCCTCCCTCCCTCTCTCCCTCTCTCCTACCTCTCTTATCTGCCTGTCTGCCCTTCCACCCCTCTCCCTATGCTATTCTCTGAGTGTGAAATTCCACTCAGAGCCTCATTCATCAAAGATTGCTTAGGTCCCTTGAAGAAGGCACAGTGGCCACTGGAGAGTGTGGTACCTGGGGATGTAGTCCAGGTGGTAGAGTGCTAGCCGGTATGCCGGAGGCTCTGGGTACATAAACATATATAGATGTGTAGCTCACATCTATGTTCTCTGCATTTTGAGAGGGGGAGGCATGAGGGTCAGAAGATAAGGGTCATCCAGGACATCTTAGTGAGTTCAAGGCCAGCCTGGGGTATTGATGAGGCCCAGCCTCAAAACACAAAAACAGACGTAAACTCCCCAATGGAGGAGGCAGGAGGAATCTACCTTGGAGTGCAAGATGGCTCTCTCTCTCTCTCTCTCTCTCTCTCTCTCTCTCTCTCTCTCTCTCTCTCGGACTGCTATTCTATCCTCAAAAAATGGGATTTTGGAGTCAGAGGGGAGACCACTCTGCCTTCTGTTCTGCAATAGACCCTGACTTTGCAAGGGGAAAGACAGACAACCGCAGAGACGGAAGTACCCAGGTGAGGAAAAGCACATGAAGTGACACCCCTGTGTGCCCCAGGCCTGTGCATTGATACCCAACACTAAAGCAGTGGTTGTCTACCTGTGGGGTGCAACCCCTCTGGGGTCACATTTCAGATATCCCACGTATCGAATATTTACATTGTGATTCATAACAGTAGCAACATTGCCATTAAGAAGTAGCAAGGAAATAATTTTATGACTGAGGGTTGCCACAATATGAGCCAACCGTCCTAAAGGGTTGCAGCATCAGGAAGGAAAAAAATCCAGGTAGAAACTGAAACATGAAAAGGCTCAGCTACCTCTTTCTGCATTATTCGCAGGTGAGAGGCCAGGGCAGAGATGGGAAACACAGAGCTGCTCTAAGCAAGTTCCAGGGGCAGCTACCATACCAACCCTTTACGTAAGTTAGATACAGAACCTGCTCTGAGAAGACCTGTTGGGAGAACGCATCGCTCCTTCAGGGGCGACACAGCCAAGGCTCCCGGTTGGCAAACGGGGCTTATGCCTGTACAGGCAGTCCTAGGTGCTATTTTCTGCAAGGTACAGTTCGTACACTGGATAGAGGCGGCTCGGCCTTCTGGCTGATGGGTTTTGCCCCAGTTCTTGGATCTCATTCCATTCAGTCACACCTGTGGGTGTCCCACCAAGCTGACCTCACCCACCTCGGTTGTGGGCATCTCACTGAGGAGAAGAAATGAGAGCAACGGCCAACCGCCAACCGTTTAACAACTGTGAGGACGGGACAGACCTGTCTGACCCTTGTCAGGGAGTCCTGCTGTGACTTAGCGTTCCCCGCCCGAGATATAAAGGGTTAGGACCAATCCAAAGAGTCTGCTGCTACTCTCGGGAGGCCCCAAAAGTCAATAAAGGGTGTCGGGGGGGGGGGGCGCGGGGGGGGGGCAGCCTTCACTGCGGAGCTGACTTTCAGGAGAGGGAACAGCGAAGAGCAGACCAGGAAGGCAAATAAAGCAGTAACCATAGTAACGAGAATAGGGTAAACGGCGATCACTCAGGTCTAATGACCAGGTGCCGGCAGTCTTAAGCACGTCCCTACATTAATTCATTCAATGTCACTGAAGTCCTGAAAGCGTGGTGCTTATAAACCACAGCTGCTCGCTCAGAGGGGGAGGCGATCTGCCCTTACCTAAGAAGCTATTTGCAAACAAGACCTGCTGGAAATCTCTACTCCGAATCTGAGTGTCACTGGCTATATCAACCGTACTAGAGGGCAGGCCCACTGTCT
Organism: Rattus norvegicus; assembly: GCF_021556685.1. Classification (NCBI taxonomy): domain Eukaryota; kingdom Metazoa; phylum Chordata; class Mammalia; order Rodentia; family Muridae; genus Rattus; species Rattus norvegicus. Next base: position 248,620,865 of record NC_141534.1, on the reverse strand, counting down.
AGGAGTAGCTGATAAAGATGGAGGGTTTTTTTTGGGGGGGGGGGGTTGTTTGTTTTTTGTTTGTTTGCTTTTTAGTGCTTTTTGTTTGGTTTTAGTTTAGTGTTGTTTTTGTCGCATTGGGTGTTCGTTTATATGTTGATTGTTGGGTGTTTGTTTCGTTTTGTTTTTGAGAAAGAGCATTAAATGGGGTGGGTGGCATCTGGGAGGGAATTGGAAGGGGAAGAATATAATATGATCAAACCATATTGTATAAAAATTTTTTCAATCATTTTTTAAGAATTAAAAGAGAAATAAGCAGAGCGGCTAAAAGGCTGTGTCTTTCATGAAGTATGTTTATCCTTATAGAGATAGTATTACTAACCATACAGGTTAGGGAACTGGGCCTTGGTATACTCGTGGGTGCATTGTATGCATGCGTGGTCTATGAGATATGCGTGTGTGTGCAGGTGAGTACACGGGGCATGTGCTCACCGAGGCTAAAGGAGAAGATGCAGCTTTCTCTGTCACTCTCCACCTCATTCCTTTCAGAGTCTCTCTGAACCAGGAGGTAAGCTGGCCTCAGCCTCTGTAATCTTCTTGTCTGTGCACCCACAGAGCTGAGGTTACAGGTACAGGCAGCTGCGCCTGACTTTTAACATGAGTACTAGGGATTTGAACTCAGATCTTCACATTTACATAGCGGTTATTCTTATCTACTAAGTCATCTCTTCAGGCTGTTTTGTAAGATTTCACTGTTCCTCTCTAGTTGGCCTTGAAATTTGTTATCCTCCTGTCTCAGCCTCTATCCTCCACATACAGTGCCAACATTGCAAGCATTAGCTATGAGTAACCTAGGTTACCCATAATCATAAAAATACTGAAATTAAAAATATGTCTTTGGGGGAAACAAAGTCTCTCACTAACCCTCAAGCTCACCTCCAAGGGCAGGAACCACTTGGGACTACTGTGAAAATAGTTCATTTGAATAAAACTGAATTCACCTGTCAGCAACACCATACCAATGCCAAACTTGCTGGCCATGAGGTCTGAGTTGGCTGCCATTGGGCAGCCATGCTGACTTCTGTCAGGAAAGTCCTGGTGTGACCGATGTCTACCTCATCTGGGTATAGAAGGGGTTAGGACCAATCCAAGGAGGCCACAGCTACTCTTAGGAGGTCCTTTTTGGGAACAGCTCCTCCAGCCTCCATGGAGCCTTCAGAAGATCAAAATATGACTGAATAAAACCTCGTAAGAAGTCTCGGTTTCCAGCTAGGCCCAGGCAATGGCCCTCAGAAATGGAGGTAACAAATACTTATTACTGGCTTAAGATCTCAAATTTGGGGAGCAACTCGTTTCACAGAAAGAATTGGCTAGTACAAGTTGCTGATTTTCGTTCTCTGCCCTTTACAGATGTGGAACTGAGGTTATGGGGTTAGCCTAGGGTCCTGGGAAGTATGACTTGAACCTGAGTAGCCTGGTTCCAAGGTCATATCAAGACTCAGAACTGTAAGACAGCGGGTTCTTTTGGGGAAGAAGGGCTTGGCTCTTCCTGTAATTGGGTGACTCTTGGGTGGCTCTCTGGTTCCTCTCGTCTGACCTGGGCTTGTCCTATCCCAACTGGCATCTCCCAGGAGTCTCTCCAGTGTACCTCTGTCCAGTTGGAACTGGCCAGAAATAATCAGCTGCAATCGATCATCATCAAGAAACCGGATCAACAGAAAACCTAACTGCCTTCCATTGTTCCTTTAGGTGAGGGTCTGCCTGCCCCAGTGCGGGAGCCTCAGTTATCTTGATCCTTCTGGAAAGATCCTTGAGGAAAGATGCAAATCCTCAATACAAAGTTTTTTAACTCAGAAAGGGCAGTCCTTTCCACTTCGACGGCAACTTTTCCCTGTGAGTGTCTCTTGGATAAGAGCCATGTGGTTCACCTAGTAGGAAAGAGGTTCATTTGGACACCCAGGGCTTAAGCACGTACTGCATGACCCCAGTGCCAAGACCACAAGGATGACAGGTGAGTGACGTCAGAGCAAGCCCAAAAGAGCCACTGGAACTGTGCATGTCCCAAGGGGACTGTGGGCCAAGGTCTTGCGCTCGATTGCATGATTCCTCTTGCATTACTTCCCCTGTCCCCAACTTTAGTTTCCTTACTTATTCTGTTTTCAATTACAAAATATAAGATATTAATTAATAAAAAAATGAATCTATCTAGCATTCCCCTATGTAGACTCGCCCATGATTTTGCTGTAACAGGTGTTTGTTCTATTCTGTGGGACCGTCTGTCTGCATAGATGGAGGTCTTATACACAATGGAGGTCATGGTATACACATCTCTATAAAATGCTGCTGTGGCTTGATGTGACCCTGAAATTTCTTGTGTTAGATGAACATTTGGTCCATTTTTCTTATCTCTATAGGGTGTTTAGGAAGTGAATGGGACTGGGCGAAGTCTAAAGGTGGACTCCCATGGTGGCTGCTCCAACAAGAAGATCCTAAGACACTTATTCTGTCTCACCAGTTGTCAAGAAAGTCTTCCCCAAAAGCTAGCACCAGAAGTGTGAACTAATAAACTCCTAGTCTTTATAAATTACCTATACTCAAGTACTTCGATATAGTAACAAAAAATAGATGAAGACCCATAGGCTTGAAGGTTTGTTTCTCCAGCATATTCTTTTTTCCTTCTTCCCTTTCTTTCTTTCTTTCTTTCTTTCTTTCTTTCTTTCTTTCTTTCTTTCTTTCTTTCTTTCTCTCTTTCTTTTTCTTTCTTCTCCCCCTCCCTCCTTCCCCCTCCCTCCTTCCCCCTCCCTCCTTCCCCCTCCCTCCTTCCCCCCTCCCTCCTTCCTTCCTTTGAGGCAGGGTCTCTCTGTGTAGCCTGGCTGTCCTGGAACTTGTTCTATAGACCAGGCTTGCCTGAAATTCATACATACCAGCCTTCTGAGTGCGGGGATTAAAGGAGTGAGCCACCACACATGCCTTTTTTCTATTCTATCCTTCAGTTCCCTCAATGCATATAACTGACATGTTTAGCTTCTCTCCCAGGGCGTAGCAGCAAGGCAGAAGGACACATACATCCTCCAGTGGTGACTCTCAGACACCAGTCAGTGCTTACCTCAGTTTCCTGTGTCTAAAGTGAAAAAGAAATAGTAAAGACCAGAAAATTTCCCCTAAGACTACAAAAACCATGCCTACTTTTTGAGTAGACCAATTATTTCTTATATGCTTTAAAAAAATGACAATCTTGTCTGAGTTCCAGTATTTTGTTTTATTTTTCAAACAGAATCTTACTATGCAGCTCAGGTTGGTCTTGAACTTGTGGCAATCTTACTGATTTTGCTCCCAAGTGCTGGGATGACTAGTATGAGCTGCAGCACCCCAAGGAATGACAGAGATTTATAATAGAAAAATACTGCTCCCCTGTGCGGTCCAATCACAGCTTTTAAAATCGCTTGCAGGAGCTGGAGAGATGTTCAATGTTTAAGATCACTCACTGCTTTTTCAGAAGACCTGAGTTCCTTTTCTAGCACCCAGTTAGATGGCTCCCAACCACCTGTAATTCCAGGTCCAGGGGATCTGACACCCTCTCTGGATCCTGTGGACACCTGCACACATGTGACATTCACTCAAAACACACATACATATACATCAATAAGAAGGAGAATAGAAGGAATCTTTTTAAAAATTGCTTCCATATGGCTTAACATTCAATTTATCTTTGAGGATGCTTTGATTCTGAAGCCAGGGCTTTTGTGGCCTCTAATAGGGCCTCAGGGAAGTCAGACAGTAGAATCTTAAGGGAGAAGAGGTAATAAGTCAGATACAAAGTGCTCTGCCTCAGAGGTGTGGGGAATATCTTCCCCATAGGTCTGGTATCCCTTTGAAGGTTTTTCACTATTTCATTTAAAAGGTAGAGAGGGAGAGGAATCTGGGTCACATCTAAGACACAGTGATGACCTGACATGTGAGTCGTAAGGAGAAGGATGACTGGGCAGTGCTTGGAGTAACGGTTCCAAATTAGAAAAAGTGACGAATAGGGGAACAGGGCTTTCTGCCGTTGGTGGTAGCTTGAAAGATGGCTTTTGAATTTCTAAAATCCAAGGGGACCTGGACAGAGGTTATATACCTACTTCTGTGTGTACGAATGCACACATACATAATATAGACACTTGGCTGTGGGCCGTATATACTAAAAACACCTTCTCAAGGTGTAAAGTCGACACTGGCTTCCCCAGCCCCTTGCAACATGGCCTCTTCCCTGAACTTAGCCCCTCAGACACATTGCAAGGGATGGGCATTTCAGGAGAATGAGGAATGTGCACAGAAGCAAAGGATAGGAGGCTGCTGGCATCTGGAAGCACAGCGTCGGCATCAGGGGATGCCCTTCAGAACAGCCCCCGCCTGTACACACTCTTTCAGGCTGGAGTACCTCCGGGGCCAGTCCTCTAGTCCTCCCCCTGGAGAGTCTACGAACTACAGGATGCCCTTTTCTGTTAACCCAACCTGAGTGTGCTCACATCTCCTCTGCATGCATGTTGGAGCTCACGTCCATTTTAGTCTTGCTGTGCTAACATCTGGCAGGTCGTCAGAGCCTTTGAGGGAGTTGGCTTCGTCATAACTCTCAACTCCCCGCTCCAACAACCCATCTCCCCTGAGCAGGTCCCCAAGGCCAGTTTGTGTCCTCTCTTCCCACAGCCAGTGAAAGGCTGAGGCTCCAAGCAGCCAGGCTAACTTTCCCCTACATTATTTTCCTCCTCTCCACACTGTATTGCAAAACCAGTCGTTTCTGTGCTGCTGGCCACCGCAGCTCCCTCCCATCCTCCTCGCCCAGTCTCCCTGCTGTTTCTAATGACTGCTGGCATAGTGGCCCCATTTTTCTCCTGGAACCAGCACCATCTGGTTGGGATTCTGAGAAAGTGAGCCTGTGTGTGTGTGTGTGTGTGTGTGTGTGTGAGAGAGAGAGAGAGAGAGAGAGAGGGAGAGAGAGAGAGAGAGAGAGAGAGAGAGAGAGAGGATTGATGGCTTGAAAGCTATAAATTCAGACTCTTAGCTTCCCAGTGAACTCATTACTCTCTCTTTTTTTAATTCAGCTTTTCTTAAGGCCTTGGAAGTGCCGGGTAGCACTTACTAACCCCTGGGTAAGCACTGTAAGCCTTGTACTTATGATCATGTTGATTCGTGCAAACATCACAGCCTGTACAAAAGCTGAATGGTATTCTCGCTCTCAGGCTAGAGAGGAGAAAACTGAGGTTGCAGAATATATTTCTTAGGAAATATTTTGTTGATAACTAACAGGAATTCAACAACAACAACAACAAAACCAAACCAGAAACAAAGAGGAAAGAAGAATAGCAGAAAAAGAAGGAAGGAAAAAGAAATAAAGTTGTCCCATGAGCACGAGTCAAGAGGCAGATCTTACTCTAGCCAGGCACATCTGGACTGAGCTATCCAAGGACTTGGATACCTTGCTTTCTCCCCTGAATTGGCTTTGTGTCAACACCCTGTCCTGCATGGAAGCAAGGCCATGGTGGCTCTTGCCTGCCTTCTGTCCACAGACTCTTTCCTAATGGAGCTGGCAGGATTCCGAGGCAGGCTCTGCTCTTGGTGAGGCTGCAGTCACCTGCACCTGGAATCTGGACAGAAACGGAGGGTGACAGGTGTCCAGTGCTGACAGTGCCAAAGGATGGAGGGATGGACTCTGGATAGCCAATAGCAGGGAGGCAGCCGGCCCATCAGGAGATGAAGAGGCATAGAAAATGGATCCTCCAAATCCAAAAGCAAGCATGAGTTTGAAATCTCGGTGATAGCATCTGAGGTCCATGAACAGGTCTGGGGATCTGGCTGTTCCCAGCTGCCAGTATTTAGGTTAGCCTTACAGACGGATAGAAGGGACACCGTGGGCCAAATTCTTGAGTTGTCGAAATCAAATTAGACCTTGAATTAAAAAGCATTTGGAAGAGTCAGATATAAGGAACTATTCCCATCTTGGTTGGTGAAATCGGCTTAAATCTGGTGTTTTTCAATAAATGAATAAAAATTTATATCAAAAGTAACACCCGGCCTCTGAGAAGGCTGCTGGGTTAAAGCCCCTCCTGCATAGGCCTGATGACCTGAATTATGTTCTAAGATCCCACTGCGGAAGAAGACAACTGACGCCTGAAAGGTGTTTGTCCTCTGACCGCCACATGTATGCCTGACAAGCATGAACCTGTGCACTTGCACCTGCACACATGTGCATGAACATACAACACACAGAGACACATAAAATAATGATGGTGACATGTGCTGTGTGCCATTTGACACTACAGAGAAGACAGGGAAACGTAAAAGGAACGGAGCGGCCCTCAGACGCCCCCACTCCGAGCTGAGTCTTAGGAACAGCTTTTTTTGTTGTTGTTGTTGTTTTTTTATATAAATTTTTATTATTGAATTTAAAATGTTACCTGCACATCCTTTACATTTTGTCATTCTCTTCAGGCAACAAAATAGTAAATGACAACATCACAGTATTCAAGAAACTAAAGAATTGGGGTTGGGGATTTAGCTCAGTGGTAGAGCGCTTGCCTAGCAAGCACAAGGCCCTGGGTTCGGTCCCCAGCTCTGAAAAAAAAAGAAAAAAAGAAAAGAAAAAAAAGAAACTAAAGAATTTTTCATATGCTGTAGAGTAAGAAATTAAGTCAAGGAGGACTAATAATTGCTCAAGAAAAATACATAAATGTCATGAATTCTTAAATTTTACAAACTATAAGAAAATGTAAGTCCTTTTATGTTGTGTTGAATGTGTTAGGTTATCACTACAGACTCAAGACTGTAGAGAGAGAGAGTGTGTGTGTGTGTGTGTGTGTGTGTGTGTGTGTGTGTGTGTGTGTGTGTGTGTGCACGCGCGCGCTCAGGATCAATCCTTGTCCTGGAACTCACCAAACAGAATATTTTGGCTATTAGAAGCACTTGTGTTGTCTCTTCCATCCCACGTAAAGGATAACAAGGGCATGCCACATCACCATATTTTTTTTTTTATTAACTTGAGTATTTCTTATTTACATTTCAAATGTTATTCCCTTTCCCGGTTTCTGGGCCAACATCACCCTAACCCCTCCCCCTCCTCTTCTATATGGGTGTTCCCCTCCCCATCCTCCCCCCATTACCGCCCTCCCCCCAACAATCACGTTCACTGGGGGTTCAGTCTTAGCAGGACCAAGGGCTTCCCATTCCACTGGTGCTCTTACTAGGCTATTCATTGCTACCTATGAGGTCAGAGTCCAGGGTCAGTCCATGTATAGTCTTTGGGTAGTGGCTTAGTCCCTGGAAGCTCTGGTTTGTTGGCATTGTTGTTCATATGGGGTCTCGAGCCCCTTCAAGCTCTTCCAGTCCTTTCTCTGATTCCTTCAACGGGGGTCCCATTCTCAGTTCAGTGGTTTGCTGCTGGCATTCACCTATGTATTTGCTGTATTCTGGCTGTGTCTCTCAGGAGAGATCTACATCCGTTCCTGTCGGCCTGCACTTCTTTGCTTCATCTATTTTGTCTAATTGGATGGCTATATATGTATGGGCCACATGTGGGGCAGGCTCTGAATGGGTGTTCCTTCTGCCTCTATTTTAATCTTTGCCTCCCTATTCCCTGCCAAGGGTATTCTTGTTCCCCTTTTAAAGAAGGAGTGAAGCATTCACATTTTGATCATCTGTCTTGAGTTTCATGTGTTCTAGGCATCTAGGGTAATTCAAGCATTTGGGCTAATAGCCACTTATCAATGAGTGCATACGATGTGTGTTTTTCTGTGATTGGGTTACCTCACTCAGGATGATATTTTCCAGTTCCCTCCATTTGCCTATGAATTTCATAAAGTCATTGTTTTTGATAGCTGAGTAATATTCCATTGTGTAGATGTACCACATTTTCTGTATCCATTCCTCTGTTGAAGGGCATCTGGGTTCTTTCCAGCTTCTGGCTATTATAAATAAGGCTGCTATGAACATAGTGGAGCATGTGTCTTTTTTATATGTTGGGGCATCTTTTGGGTATATGCCCAAGAGAGGTATAACTTGGTCCTCAGGTAGTTCAATGTCCAATTTTCTGAGGAACTTCCAGACTGATTTCCAGAATGGTTGTACCAGTCTGCAATCCCACCAACAATGGAGGAGTGTTCCTCTTTCTCCACATCCTCACCAGCATCTGCTGTCACCTGAGTTTTTGATCTTAGCCATTCTCACTGGTGTGAGGTGAAATCTCAGGGTTGTTTTGATTTGCATTTCCCTTATGACTAAAGATGTTGAACATTTCTTTAGGTGTTTCTCAGCCATTTGGCATTCCTCAGCAGTGAATTCTTTGTTTAGCTCTGAACCCCATTTTTTAATAGGGTTATTTGTCTCCCTGCGGTCTAACTTCTTGAGTTCTTTGTATATTTTGGATATAAGGCCTCTATCTGTTGTAGGATTGGTAAAGATCTTTTCCCAATCTGTTGGTTGCCATTTTGTCCTAACCACAGTGTCCTTTGCCTTACAGAAGCTTTGCAGAGGAACAGCTTTTTAATTCAACGTTTATTGTTGTGTTGTGCTTTAAGTTCTAAGCACAGGCTCCACAGTTCTTCCCCCTTGATTATGCTGAGCTGCCGGAGCCTCTGCTTCCTCCCTGTTTCATCCAAGTGTCCAAGAGTTTTGAACCTTGGCCATTTAGAGAGGTCTGTGAAGTGCACTAGTCTAGGATCCTGAAAACCAAAGTCCCAGTCCTTTGCCCACACAAAGAAATGGTGTGGTGTGACTTTTATGAAGAAAATCTCTCTAAGCTCTCTGTTTCTGTGTCTCTGTCCCTGTCTCTGTCTCTGTCTCTCTGTCTCTGTGTGTGTGTTTGTGTGTGTATGTGTGTGTGTGTATGTGTGTGTACGTGTGCATTAGAGATCCACTTGGCTTGCCCACCTAACAGGCTATGAAAGACCATATTGAGTACTGGGGAAGCATCTGGCGGGGGGGGGGGGGGGGCTGCACAGTTTGCTCACTTAGATTTGTCCACAGAGCTGTCAGTCTCTAAGATAGTTCACAACAGAGGGTGGGTCCTAGAGTCACCTTCCTGTCGTCTCTTCCCCTGGACTCTAGCTTTGTCTTGCGGCCATTTCCAGATAGATCCAGTAGATGAAGTACTGAGTAGCATTCGAAGCTAGACTGCAAGATGATCCAGCTTCAAGTAAACGAGAGTCTAAAGGGGACCAAGCAGCTGAGTCTGTCAATCTGGGACAGCATGGATGGGAAGAGAAACACAGTTACTACAAGTCAGTAGATTTAGGCCAAGAGCCCCACCAAGTTTGTTTCCAGGACCCTGAATCTGAATCCAATCAATGAAAGCTTGATGATTAAAACCTGTTGCTTTTGGACATGGAGAGACAGCCTGGTTTTCGTTTCCCTCACCATCAGCCCAGCAGCTAAATGACCCCTCTCATAGCCTTTAGTAAACAGGCATGGAACTGGGACCTGGCTCACGGCAGAGTTGGGAGGATGGTTAGATATGGCGCCCTGCAGAATTAATCCTCCATATATTTTGGCCACAGTGGTGGTGACATCATTACTGGTAGTGTCCCTCACTTGTTCCTTAACTAGTGTACCTCACCTGAGTTCCTTAATTAGATTTTGTGAAAAGTGTAGATCAAGCTACTCTATGTGGATTACCTCTTTTTAAAATTATTTTATTTTTGAGATTATATTTACATCATTCCCCTCCTCCTTCCTCCCTCCAAATACTCTCATCTACCCCTCCTACTCTTTCAAATTCATGGCCTCTTATTTCATTAACTGTTATCATATGCATATATGAATACACATACACATCTCTTAACCCAACCTGCTCAACCTGTCTGATACTAATTGCATGTATGTTTTTAGGACTGGCCGTTTGATATTTGATAACCAGTTGATGTGTCCTTCGATGGCGTAAGTCTATTTCTCCAGACCTCAGCGTTTCTTAGTTGACTTGTTCTTTGTGTAGGCTTGAGGCCTTGTGGGCTTGCCCTGTCCACTTTGGTTAGCTTATTGTTGTTGTCCTTGTTCACCTAAGGTTTGACCAGACATGTTGGCGAGACTTTATGGGTGTAGCTTCTGGCATTCCTAGAAGATATGATCTCATGACAAACTCCCTGATCCTTTGGTTTTACACCCACCATTTCTTCCCTCCTCTTTCCACTCCCTCTTCCACAATGTTCTCTGAGCCTTTGGCGCAGGAGTGTTCTGTAGACCTATCCACTGGAACTGGGCGCCGTAGCTCTGAATTTTGATTGGTTGTGGTTTTCTTCAACAGTCTCCCTCTATTGCAAAGAGACGCTTCCTTGATGAGGGGTGAAGACTACACTTATCTAGGATATAAGGACGAATGTTTCTGTTGTAGTTAAGGATTGTGCTGTTTTAGATCATCGATGTTTGTAGATTCTCCTCCAAGATCCATGACTAGCCCTGGGGAGACTCGGTTTCCAGTACCAGGCATTGTTTCTGTCCTGTATCAGCCACCATTGCTGTGATGCCTCTTGGGGGGCACATGAGAACTTTCAATACCAGGCTTGGGGAAGGACTTTCGGTTCCAGTCCCAAAGTCAGGCATTTTAAGGCAAAGGTCGGTTTCCTTAAAGAGATGCTTTGCCCAGGTTATGTCATTGATCAAACATTGACTTTATTTATGGCCACATACTTGAGGTCTGCTTTACAGTCTTTTACAGCCCTGTTTGTTTAGTGGCTGATTCATACCCCTCGCTCTGCCACGATTTTACTGGAAACTCTAAAGACAAGAAGCCAGGTGTGTCTTAGACACGAATGGCTGAAATCATTGTAAAGGTTGCTCGTTCGTAATGGGTTCCTTAAAACATCTTATAGTCCACACTATTTGCCAGGCATGAGAGATAGGAGGAAACACAACCTCTGTCC